>NC_088346.1:25577500-26202500 GCF_036884655.1 Musa acuminata AAA Group
GTTTCTTTAAAATCTCGGTTCTTTCTTGGGTATAGAGATTTCGTGTTCTTTTTCTTTTTTCCTTTTCCTTTTGGTTTTTAAGGCAACTTCATTATGCTTTTGGCGTATCCTTTTTGTAGCTTTGGTTTAATAAACGGTGAATCAGCACAGTTGCGAAGCTTATATTTTGCTAAACGTTGAATTCTGAGTCCCTGAAAGGTGCATTGTTGTGTATATCTCATATTAATGTTGCAACAATAAAATGAGATACAATATTGATATTAGCTGATGCATATTTGACTAAGTCTTTTTCTATATTTTGTGTACTTTTCACATATATATATGGATGTATGTGCATGATTACCTCTTTGCAAGCAAATGACATGGGGATATACAACACTCCAAAACTTTATTTCAGAATGACCACTGTGTAATGAAGTGCAGGTTCTTCTCTGCCACCCTAGAGTAAGGTCTGGTTGGAAATTTTTTTGTTATTTTCGGATGTATTTTCGCTTCTTTTTTTTAGTGACTATTTCAGATGGAGTTTAGAGTCATATTCTGGGTTGATCTTATCTTTTTGCCTTATTATCGTAATACATAGGTATGAGATATCTTTTGAGTCACTAGGAGTTATATTTGTTCAGTTATGTTTGTGCAAACTCGAGTTACACTTTGGTGAAGTGATGATAGCATATTCCCCATGTGCCGATCTGTCACTGATTCATTTTATTTTTCCGTGCAGGTCCTTAATGGACTGAACGATATTATGAGGAGGCAAGCCTTTTGCGAGTATGTGTCGTAAGGGTGACGTACAACTTATCATGAGAATAGTTAATGAAAATGATTATCATATATTTATTAGAAAATTAGATTCATGTATAATACAAATATAACTATAATAGATAAATATGGTGTGTTATCCACTTGGAATTTTTGAAGATACCGACGGCACCACTGACAAGTCTTTTATAACCATACATGGGAACTGAGGGTAATGCAAAGACAAATTAAAAACCCTAATTATAATAATGGTCCCTAATAACCATACAAGTGGAGTGCAGGGTGACAAAACAAGATAGAACAAAAAATTATTTTATCATACATAGGATTATTTTTGAATCTTATAATATCCCCTATCTCTTTGAAAGCTTTCTTATTTAAGAGATTAAGGGCTGTCCTCTATCCTCCCTCTTTCTTTCCCTATATTGTTTTCTGTCTGTCTTACATAGTGGAGGATAATAAACAATGATGCTTGATGACACATTGGTTGTAGCAAATATTAAATGGAAGAAAATAGCATGTTGCTCAATTTTATAGTAATGGTCAAAGGTTTCTTGTATTAATCTCAGCTTTCTTCGTCTCCATCCCCTGCTTATATTATACTCTCTTCTTTCCCTCTTGAAGGTTGTCAAACCAACTAGAATTGGCCATCGTTAGCCATTATCAGTTGAGTTTGATTGATTCTAGCCAATTCTGGCTGATTATTGGGTTATACCAATATGGAGTGGGCCTATTGTATTAGAATTGGCCAATACCATGAATAAACTCAAAGCCACTTTTTTTAATTAGTAACTTGTATCACTAATTCACTAATCATTTGGGCTATGTGCTTTAGTTCTTGTTTTATTGTCAAGGTCTAATTTTCTTGATTTTGATTACAAAGATTTGAATAGCTCAAGAGCTATGATTTTAGCTACACTCTCGAATTTTAGAAATAATGTAATTCATCATATGATACCACAATGTAGAAAGTAGACACCAATATAAGCTTGATTTTGTAGCCCTTCACAACATGGTTCGCCTTACCGGTTTGTACCGGTGTACCGACCAATTGTCGGTATGGTATATACCAAGTTGTACGAAGCCATATTGAGCATACTGACACACAGTACATAGGAACATATCGATGTACCATCTGTATCGGTCCTCTATGGAATCAGTACATAATGCCCATATTGAGTGGTATATTGTGGTACGATGAACCTTGCTTCACAAATTTTGTCATAAATATCTTATTTGTGTTAGGGTTAAGGTGGTTTAAAAAGCAGGTAAGATGTTAAAAAAAAAAATTAATTAACATGGCAAATACCATTGACTAAAGAGGTTTGGTTTAGCCTGATCAAAGTGATTCAACCCAAACAACTAAGATTGAAATATTCGCCAAAAGGGATAGGTTATAGTAATTGCTGCTATCCTTGTTTATGTAGATATCCTAGTAGTTAATTTTGTTAGCAAAACAAACATAGGGAATCATTCTGGTAAAATTTATCCCTGGTTGAGTCAGATTAGTAAAATATTCTTTAGACGTACCTTTTTTCATATCTTTGATTTAGTTCAAAAAGCTATTAGGATTTACCAAACATGTTACAGAAAAAAAGCATAGAGCAGACTAGTGTACAATTTAAAGTAAGAATGGATCACTTTTTTGTTTGTTTCATTTCTTTATAACTATAATTTTCTCTCTGTTGCCACTCTCTTCTTTTTTATCACTGGCTTTGTGTGATTGCATTTTTCTAATTTAGATAACAGCTATGGCAATGAACCAATTTCTTTTTTTAGATTTTTTATATATAAATGAGACCTTAGTTTTATGTTTACCTATTTT
Source organism: Musa acuminata AAA Group (assembly GCF_036884655.1). NCBI lineage: Eukaryota > Viridiplantae > Streptophyta > Magnoliopsida > Zingiberales > Musaceae > Musa > Musa acuminata. Next base: position 25,580,085 of record NC_088346.1, read on the forward strand.
TGAAGTTACTTTTCACTAGGTACTTATATTGTGTGCCTTCCTATAATAGGCATGTGGCTTATCTTGCAACTCAAACGTAGTTTCCTATAGACATTGACAATTTAGTGCAACTTGAAATTCAACAAATTTGTTTTAGTTGGAAAACTTATTTTGAAAGAGAGATGTGATAACAGGTATATGATCACTTTACTCCTGGAACTACTCATTTCATCTGTACATGTGCTGGCAGCTTTAAATTAATTATATTTGTTAAAAGTTTGAGGTGGCATTCCATGTGTATTGTAGGTGGCTGTCTGGTTTGTGATAACATGACAATTTTTTTTTTCATTGGTATCAATGATAATTTATTAGAAGCCCTAAATGGACACTTCTTGAGCATATGAGCAGATGAGTTCAAGTTCAGATTTACCTATATATTCCAGTAATGTATACATGGGAACACTTTACTGACTGGATTAATGTTTTTTTAATGGAAGGCATGATTTAGACGATCTTTATTTTGTCTATGTTCTTTTGTTGTAATTTCTGTTTCAACATTATGGAATTTTAATTTCAAATTCAAGTCGTTTTTGGTACCCTAACCTTTTGGTACTTGCATTTGCAATTTCACTTGATTATATTATTCTTATCAACCCTAGTACTGACTCTGCATTTAGGTAAAAGGAAAAAGTTCATCTTTAATCAGGAAATGAAAACATTTTAGTATCTGAAGAACTTGCATATATGCATATTGATAAATCTTGTTGTTTTTTTTAATACTAATGCATTGTAACTCCATCCGGCCTACCAGAATATAAATATCTTTATTAGTCGAACAAGATCCTGGTAAAATTATAAATGGGAGGTCTTGGTACTTTCATTGTGTATCACATCCAGAAAGATCATTATATTGCTAGGTAATGATTGTCCCTTGTTCCTATTCATGGTATGAAGTCATTGGTGTTAAATAAAAAACCTGTTAAATCCATGTTTAACAACTATTAGCATTATTAAAAAGTGTGCCTTTTAATATCTTTTATTTAGTTCCTGTATACACTATACAAAGTTTCATTGTCCTGTTACTCATAATGTTCCAATCATTTTTAACACTCAGATATCACTTTGGCTTCAGGTAATTTCAAAGTGAGATATCCAACAATGGCATATAAGGGGAGCATCATATACTGTAGAACTGCTCCAGAAGTTGAGCAAGCGAGCATGGAACTTTTAAATAAAATTAGATCTATGAAACAATGTACGGATCATGTCTCTCTTGGATTTGACATTGAGTGGAGACCTGTTTTCAAGAGGGGTTGGTTCTTCTACCAGACTGTTTCTTAAGTGACCTTATTTGTTCTCTTAAGCTGTGTTTTCATCCAAAATCTATGGTTGCTTGATTAACTTTCTGTGCTTTCCTAGTCTTAGAAATGAATTTCTTTTGTTTCTTATTGCTTCTAGCAGGTATCTTTTTTCAACTACATGCCAATTAAGTATGAATTTCTGGTCTCCAATCTACAGGTGAAGCACCGAGGAAAGCTGCAGTGATGCAAATATGCCTGGAAAATGCCAGATGTTATGTCATGCATATAATCCATTCTGGAATTCCTCCTGGCTTGAAGTGTCTTTTGGAGGATACTGTATCTGTCAAAGTGAGAATGCTAGTTTGATTTGATAATATATTTTTGAATGACTTTTTTTCTTGAGAAAAATTTCATTTGAATTTCTGAAGGTTGGAGTATGTATAGCCAATGATGCATGGAAGATGACAAATGATTATAATGTTTGTGTTGAACCATTAGAGGACTTATCGAGTCTTGCAAACCTCAAACTTGGTGGAGTGCCTAAGAGATGGAGTTTGGCTTCTCTAACTGAAATGATTACATGCAAGCAGGTTTTGTGAACCACTTGGTTTCTTTATCTACTGGTTTAATAGTTGCTTCATATATGTTCATCTGTTGCTTTTTTAGGTTTATTGCAAGCTAGAGATGTATGATGCTATGTTTAATTCTGAGCTATTTGCGACATACAAAACATCACTCCTGCCATCATATAGGCTGAAATGTTCACAATTCTTGCCATCATATAGGTTCATTGCAAGCTAGAGATGTATGATACTATGTTTAATTCTGAGCTATTTGTGACATATAAAACATCACTACTGCCAAAATTTCCTGTCAGAGGTTCAAATCACAGAATGAAATATCGTAGAATAACCAGAGTGCAGCTTGGTATATACCTGTCTGACTAGGTGATAGTATGCCATTTTCCAGTGGCAAAATCCATGTAGAAGATAAACATAACTTTTCTGTCTTCCAAGTGTGGACAAACTGGTAATGATAGTAAGACTGATACACATTGGCACACTTGGGCTCTGATAGAGCTGCCAGTGTTAGTTCTTTGATTTGAGTAAGTTGATGAAGTTAAAATAGAATAAGGGAAACCATATGAATACTTATGGTAATTATTAAAAAGAAAGCACATAGTTTACATATTAAGTAGTAGTGTATAGTGATGATTTATACTTTTCTTAAGGAACTTTGTTGAGTGGGTCCTAGATGATAAAAATCTCTAGTAAAAGTAGTTCAAATCTTTCATTTAAACATTTGAATTTGGACATGCTATGAATCAAGGGACTACAATCTTGTGTCGGTCATAGTCGGACTACAACGTACTGATTGTTGCCAGCGTATTGTATGTTGGTACATCAGTACGTGTCGACAAATCCAAAAAAATCCCAAAAATACTTAAAAATTAGAAAAAAAACCTAAATTAGGGTATTTTAATTAGAACTTAATGTAATGTTAGTTTAATTTTAATAAAAAAATACAAGTAAGGAAGACATAGCGAATTTATCTTTTTTGGACATTGAGTAATAACTTTGCAGTATGTTCCAAATGGTTCTTCTATTGATGGTGAGTCATCTTCAAAGATACGACCTAGATTGTGTGTCAAAACTTTAAGATTTAGATAAATTAAGTAATCATTGGATCGATCGCTAGATATATATATTTCCACCACCAAAATAAATAATGGTATTCTATAGTTGATACTGACCGACCGTGCTGGTCTTTAATCCTATGTATTTATATATCGATATGGTATGTTTGTCGGATCTAATCTTGAAATTGCTCTTATGACATAGTATACAGATAAACTGTATATCATTAGTGCTTCAATGTGGTGATGGTGGTTGCTTGAGAGTCTTGAACAACACATGTCCGAGGAGATTTTTGAGACAAGTATGATTGTGGCATGTATGAGTGGGGAGGTTGGAGAACAGCGAAACTTATGGTATCACCACTAGCCTCCTTATTATAAGAATGATTAACCTTCGAAAAAAATGACTAACTATCACTAATTAACTATCACCATACTATTGTTGGCCATAGAATCCTCCACAATATGATGGTTGGGAACAAGATCCGCAAAACTGTACCGTACCAGTGTTTCGAGGCTGGCTCGGTACGGTACGGTATGGTGTACCGAGAGGTACGCCAAGCGTACCGAGCGGTACACCTAATTTAGGGTGTAAAACCCTCCAAAAATATCTAAAAATAAAAAAAAAGTTTGGATAGGGTTTTTAAGTTAGAAATAAATATAGTAATAGTATAAGTTTAGAAAAATCAATGTAAATCAGGTAAGAATAGTATCACATATCTTTTTTAGGTTTTGAGGAAGTTTTGTTCAAGGTTCGTATTTCAGTTCGTCATGGATTGTCCTTTTGTAAATATTGAAATATCTACAGAAAAATCATTTGAATTGTTAGACTATTTTGTTACAATATAAACTCTAAAATTCAAATGAATTAAATAATCACATATGTAGATATACCTGATTGTTGATTCTACCACCAAAATGAATGATGGGCCTTCACGGGTGGTGGATCGGGGTCCTCGATCCTATACATCTGCATATCAATATGATATGTTTGTTAGACCCAATCATGAAATTGATCCCATGACATAGTGTATTGATACACTGTATGCTATTGATGCATCAATGTGGTGCTGATCGTCATGAATCATATTTGTCCGAGGCAGCTCTTGAGGCATATATTGGTGAATGTCAGAGCTTCTACTTTCGCTACTGATCTGTTGCTCTGTATCATACTGTTGCTCAGAGAAGGATGACCAACTATCATCATACTGTTGTTGCCTGTATGATTCTCCATAATACGATGGCTGTGAATACGATGAGCTTTTTTCTATGTCTATATCATGTACTTATCTGCTCAAATTCATCTACTTCCTTTCCCTTCCCCTTCTGCGTATCAACTTGACTAGTACCTTGTCGAGTTCCATGATCTGAATCTTGGGTAGCATGTGTAAAATATTGCTCCTCAGTCCATGCATCACCCTCAACTTGTGTAGACGAGACCAACGACTGCCTAGCATCACCGCCATCAGCTGTCGAGGCACTGTTGTCCGTGTTGCTATCATGTCTTTGGACCGAGCGAGTTGTTGAATATGATTGTGAAGGTGTCTCGTCGTCCGACTTGATTCTTTCCAACGATGCAACTGATGCTACTGCCTTCCCCTTTGCCTTTGCACGCTGGGCGGACGACTGTGACCGTTGGGTGTCCGTAGTTCCTCGAACAGTTTGACTTTATGTTGTTCGACTCCTGCCACGTTGTAATCGAGGGGGAATTTTCACCTGTTGGGGTTGTTCGTCTTCTACTTCTATTGCCTCGGTGATAAAACGTGAAGGACGTTGAGGATCTCCCGCCTCATTAAGTAGAGGATCCTCTTGGTTCTCTGCTACTTCAACCCAATCTAACATTGGCTCTGAATCTTCGTTGTAGAATTGGAGGTCAATGGGATCAATATCTGATTCCTCTGGCTTCTTATCCAACTCAGCATATCGTAATTTTAGCCGCATGTTATAATGGACATATACTAGTTTCTCTAATTGTTTATAGGAGAGTTTGTTGCGGACCTTTGTATGAATCAATGTAAACGTTGACCAATTACATTCGTAACCACTAGATGTTGTTTGTGAAAGTACACAAACGGTAACCTTCCTTAAATATGGTGCATCCCCTCCAAATTGTAGCCACCACTCGACTACAAAAAAAGATATAAATAAGATTTTATTAGCATAACAAATAATTAACATTAAATATAATTGATAATCAATATTTATAACTTTTCCTCACCAGGATCCATAGTGTAACGATATGATACAGCTACAACGTCGGAGAATGAACCAACTGTTTCTCGAAATAATCGACCCTCCATAAGATCATCGGTTGCATCAGTAGTCTTTGGCAAGAGCCGAAATATAACATTTCGTAGTATCGTTAGGAAATCATTTTGCGTTCCGAGAGTATATCGATATTGAATTGCTAGGTTTAGATAATACGCTGCAAGACATAATTTTATTAGTATGATTTTTTTATTATCTAAATAATAATAAATTAAATTATTCTAAATATGAATTTACCTGCATTAAGGATATCTTGATCCATATGAACTTCGGTCCGACGATCAATGATCCGTACGTATTGGTCGGCCTTAAAATCATCTTTGAATGCTCTCTTGACCTCCTCTCTCGCTGAAATCAGCATATATTTAAGATACGACATCTGTGGACGCTTGTCCATATCGACCTTACGGAGGACAATATAAAGTGGTTCCACATCTTTTATGATTTCTACCGTAATCTCCCAAAATCTAGAGGAAAGAATGGACTTTTCTATCTTCTTTCTATTGCTCAATTTCGAATATCTGGATTCAGACCATTCTTGTGAGATGACCATTGCCTTCAAGCCATGCCTTTTTTGCTGTAATGGTGATTATATAATAAAATTGGTAGCAAACCGAGTAATTCCAGGTCGAAGTATCTCACCGTTTACATACTTTTGCATTAAAGCGTGGACCCAATGGTGATTATATATAAACTTTATAATTGATTGTGCTCGAGCTACACAATTCTTGACTGCATCCAACTCACCAATATCCTTTAGCATTAGATCTATGTAATGAGCTGCACATGAAGTCTAAAACAAAGTTTTTCTTTTTTCCATCAATTGCAAATTGGCTTTTTTGAAATTCGCTCCATTGTCGGTTATTATTTGGACAACATACTGTGGTCCAATCTCCTCTACTATAGTGTCCATCAAGCTCTCAATGTAGTTTGCATCTTGGATATTTTCAAAAGCATTACCGGACTTATGAAGCACCACTCTTCTATTGCAATAAACAAGAAAGTTGATGATACTCATTCTTGTTGGTCCTATCCAACTGTCACACATAAGTGTCACCCCATATTCGTCTCATTGCCTCTTGAAGGATTTGATCCAATCCTTTAGTTCTACCACCTCCTCATCTAAGTACACGTCGTAAATCTCCTTCGGTGTTGGAGGTTAGATCCCCGTGCCAGACTTTTGAATAGAAGAGACCATGCTCTGATAATATGGACCTTGGGCTGTATTGGCTGGAATCCTGTGGAAGTTGAATCATTTTGAGATTGCCTTCCCAATATCCCATTTTTTTTCTTTTGTGTATGCATCGTCAATCCATGTCTGTTTCGCTGTTTGTGGGGGATAGGCATGCGGATCAATATCAACAATATCTGGTGCGGACCTCCTGCCAAGACCTCTCATAAAACCACGGAGTCCACCATACCTAATGCTACTATTCGGCCTAACTGAGAAGGAGCAGTTGGTTGCCTTATGCTAGCCGACCTTTGGATTCCACTATCACTCCAATTGTGAGTCAGGTCGTTGTTGCCTCATTGCTTCATCGACTATATATTGATGCTCCAATGATGCACGAATCCCAGCTGTGAGATCCAGGTCGATTTGATCACCGCAACCCTCATACTGATCATAAACTAGTTCCTGTGTAGCCCTATAATATTCTTCCTCAACTCTTGCCTTCTTTTTTAATGTATCTTCCTTTGATTATTGTAGCTTGCTTTGAAATAATTTACGGATCTCCGTCGGAACCTTCTTGTATTTTGCAACATCAGGATATCCGCCCGCCAAATACATTTTCACCCGAGTTATTCCTCCACCCTTGCCAATGTAGTCACAATAAATACATTGCCAATTATGACGGTTCCCATCTATCTTTCGGGCATGAACCCATGCATCATCATGTGGCTGTTCCTTTGGTACCATGATCCTACCAAATTTAAATTAAATAAATTATAAAGTATAAACATATTAAATTGACCAAATATCAATAAAAAATGACTAATCGCAGCATTAAATAACTTTAATAAAACTTAATTAAACCTATTTTACCATCATATATATGTCAAACACATAAAAGAAACATTAAATATGTAATTTTGATTCAATATGATTTAAATTATGATAAAATCATCATTAGATACACTAATTACATGATTAATATAGTTAATTTTCTACTAATTACTTCTTTTTAAATACTATAAATATGGCAAACACCCTAATAGGTATTAAACACATTGAATTGACATGAAATCAAACAAATTTCGATTAAATCATCATTAAAATGACTAATCGTAGCATTAAATAACTTTAATAAAACATAATTAAACCTATTTTACCATCATATATGTCAAACACATAAAAGAAACATTAGATATGTAATTTTGATCCAATATGATTCAAATTACGATAAAATCATCATTAGATACACTAATTATATGATTAACATAGTTAATTTTCCACTAATTGCTTCTCTTTGAACACTATAAACATGGCAAACACCCCTATAGGTATTAAACAAATTGAATTGATATAAAATCGAACAAATTTTGATTAAATCATTATTAAAATGACTAATTATAGAATTAAATAACTTTAATAAAACCTAATTAAACCTATTTTATCATCATATATATGTCAAACACATAAAAGAAACATTAAATATGTAATTTTGATCTAATATGATTCAAATTATGATAAAATCATCATTAGATACACTAATTACATGATTAACATAGTTAATTTTTCACTAATTACTTCTCTTTCAATACTATAAACATGACAAACACCCTAATAGGTATTAAACATATTGAATTGACCTAAAATCGAATAAATTTTAATTAAATCATCATTAAAATGACTAATCGTAGTATTAAATAACTTTAATAAAATCTAATTAAACCTATTTTAGCATCATATATATGTGAAACACATAAAAGAAATATTAAATATGTAATTTTGCTCCAATATGATTCAAATTATGATAAAATCATTATTAGATATACTAATTACATGATTAATATAATTAATTTTTCACTAATTACTTCTCTTTCAACACTATAAACATAGCAAACATCCTAATAGGTATTAAACACATTGAATTGACATAAAATCGAACAAATTTCGATTAAATCATAATTAAAATGACTAATTGCAGCATCATAAATATTTTTCAATATTTAATATGCATGAAACACACTAATCATAATATTAAAGATTTTAATAACTCTCTAATTAAAGAAAGAGAATACATACCTCTTGATTAGAAAGTTTTTCCTCTTAATCTTCTTAAATTAATCTCGATTGAATTCACAAATCGTTGTTTTATAGAGTTTAGGAGAGAAAAAAAAGTTTAGAAGTGAAATAGGAAAGAATGAGGGTTTAAATACTATGAGAAAGGGCTCCAACGGTCAATTTGATCGTTGGAGCAATGTAGCACTATTACAGTGCAGTAACGGTTGAAATGGACCGTTACCGAGTTGTGCCGGACGGTAACGGTAGAAATTTCAATAGTTATCGCCCGATATTACCCCGTATCGTTGGATACGGGGCGTTTTTAACCGTTCCGCTCGGTTACGGGCAGTCCGTGTACCGGTACGCCGTCAGACCAGTATCTACCGCTTGTACCGGGTGGTATCATTCGGTACTGCCTACCTTGGTTGGGAATATGACAAGCTTTGCTCTATGTCTATGTTGTATAGGCTATATTACATCTACTCGAGTCATCGATTGCCTTCCCCTCCCCTTTCGTATATAAACATTATGACTACCTCCTCAATCTTCATTATATATATCTTGGGTGGCATACGTAAAATGTTGCTCCTTGGTCCATGTATTACCCTAAGGCTGAGTAGATGGAACAATCGACTTCTCGTCATCGTTGCCATTGTCGGTCGACTCATTATTATTCATATTGCTATTAGTACAGACAGCGGAGTGCTAAATATGATGGAGGTGTCTCATTGCTCGATTGAAATGATTGCTTCTCAATTCTTTCTAATGGATCGATTGTTGTTATTGTCTTCCCTTTTGCCTTTGTACACTAGGTAGACGATTGTGATTGTTGGGTGTCATAACCTTGACTAGTCTGAGTTGAGGTTGTCTGGTTCCTTCCACCATGTATTGACCAATGGGGATCTTCCTCCTAATAAAATGTTGTTCCTTTTCTTTTATCGCTACAATGATAATACGAGAAGGAAGTAGACGATCTCATGCCTCATCAAGTAAAGGATCCTCTTTGTTGCTTCGACCCATTCCAACATCGAATGAGAATCATTATTATTGTATTAGAGGTCGAAGGGATTAATCTCTAGTGCATATACACAAGGTTCTCTAGCTATCTACATGATTGTTGCGAATCTTTGTGTGAAGCGAGGTGAATGTGAGCCAATTACGTTCGTAGCCACTCGATGGAATCAAGGTGAACGTTAGCCAATTACGTTCATAGCCACTCGATGGATTCGTTTATAAAAACACACAAACTACAACATATCTTAAATTGGGTGCGGACCCTCCAAATTATAGCCACCATTCAATTGTAAAAATAATATACTGGAAAAAATTTATATAACACTATTAGCATAATAAATCATTAATGTCAATTTCAATTTAAAATTAAAGATGAGTGTGTAACTTTCTTTTAACAGCTACTATACTATAATGACAAGATATGGCTACATTATTGAAGAAAGACCCGACATTTTTCTAGAATAGTTGACCATCCATGATAGCCTCGGTTTTATCAACATTTTGTGGCAGGAGTCAGTATATAGCTTTCATTAGTGCTTGCAAGAAATCTGGTTCGGTCCAAGATTTTACAAAAATTAAATAGTAGGATTTAGGTAATATGCTGCAAGATAAATGATTTTATCAATATTGAATTTTCCATGCAATGAGTATTCATATTATAAATGACTATGAATTTAAATTTACCTGCATTATAAATGTCTTGGTTCATATGGGCTTCAGTCTTGCGTTCGATGATGTGTAAGCAACATATGTCCCAAATAGGTATCTGTGGATGCTTCTTTATATCGACCTTATGAAGAGCAATATATAGTAGTTTGACTACAGTTATGATTTTACTTATAGACTCCTAAAATCTAGATGATAGAATTGTCTTCTTTACTTTTTTTCCATCGGATGATTTTGAGTACTAGGAATTCAACCATTCCTATGATGTGACCATTGACTTTAGATCGTGTCTCTTTTGCTGAGTGGACCTTATAAGGTGATGAAGCTTGTTGCGAACTGAGCGATGCTGGGTCGGAGTATCTCTCAGTTTGTAAACTTTTGCATTAGGGAGTGCACCTAATGATGGTTGTAGATAAACTGTTTATGGCCTATGTGTTTAATCTTGGATTTTAATGATGAAACTAATTAATGAGTTTATTGGACTAAATATATTCTTGAGATAAGTGATGTAGAATATACTTTGATCATGAACTTGGATCACAAAAGGACCAACTATCGAGGAGGACATTCAGATGTTGCACTGAAAAATTATCGTGTCGAAAATTGGATGTCGAGCTGAAGGATTGGTCGACATATCGAAGATCGGACTTCGTGCTATAGGTTTGGGCATCGTGCTGGAAGGATCGAATATTGCGTCATAAGATTGGATGTTGTAGACAAGTCGACATGTTGGTGGAACAGACGATATACCAAAGGAAAGGGCGATGTGCCAGAAGAATGGATGACATACTGGAATAGCGTACAACGTGCCGAAAGCTTCGTTAATGTGCCATATGTATGTTTGATTTATCATAGTCTTGATCGAGGTCATTATAGGTCAATTTGAGTTGGTTTTCGGTCGAAACTATGCCAACTTATCAAGGAAGCTATTGGGCATGAACTAGGGTTGAATTAGGCCTGTTAGAAGGCCAAATTGGTGGCCTAAACTAGGCCTGGGTGGTGGTACTGTCAGGCCCAGGCGGTAGTATTACTTGAGTCAACTGAAAAGCATTGTTTGTGCTTTTTTGGTGTTTCCGACGATAGTATCGCCCAGGGCAATGGTAGTACCGCCAAAGCCAAGATTCGCAGCCTCGTTACGGTGGTAGTATTGTCCGATGCCGGTGGTAGTACCGTTAGTATCCCAAAATTTTGGAGATTTAAATTTTTGACTTCATTTTTAAAGTCTTTTGGGGGCTTATAAATACTTTACTCAAGCTTGATTGATGGAGCATCTATTAATGAGCACAAAAGCATTGTAAACTCTAATTTTGAGCATAGCTTGAGTCTCCTCCTCCTCTTGTGTTTGATTATAATTTTAAGTTGTAGGAGGTGAGAGATCTTGTATAAAAAGAGAATGTGAAGGTTATCTTCTCAGCCTTAAAAAGGAGAAAGTTGTAAAAAGGATAGTTGATCTTCGCTCATTGAAAAAAATATTCGTAATAAAAGCTGAAAATCTCCAGGGAAGAGGAATTAGGAGTGGTCATAACTCGAGAAGACTAAACCACTACAAATCGGTTCTCATTACTTATACTTGTGATTTAGTTTTATTCTCTTTACTTGAAACTTTAACTTGATCAATCGAGTTTTTAAAATGTATTGATTTATCGATCGAGTTTTAAAATCGATTAAAAATATTATTGCATTAATTCATTCCCCCCCAACCCAAGATTGTAACAATTGGTATCCGAGCGAGGTTCTTTCATTTAGATTGACACCCGAGAGAATAAATGATATTTTCAAGCAATCAAAAGGGACACTCTATCATACATTCTCCTAAGTTTAATAGGACATATTATACCTATTGGAAAACACGAATAAAAATTTTCTTACTTTCTATGGATTTTGATTTATAGAATATTATTGAATTTGGTTTTCAAAAATCTTTCAAACCGATGGAAGAATAAAATGACTTTGAAAAGAGAACGTTTTCTTTAAATGCTAAAGCTATAAATGTTTTATTTTGTGTTTTAGATAAAAATGAGCTTAATCGAGTTTTTACTTGTGATCGACACATGATATATGATATACACTTGAAGTTACTCACGAAGACACGAGTAAAAGAATCCAAAATTAATCTTTTAGTTTATAGTTATGAATTATTTAAAATAAAGACATGTGAATCTATTAGTGATATGTACACCCCTTTTTTAGATGTTGTCAATGGATTAAAAACTCTTGGTAAAACTTATACTAATCTTGAATTGGTGAGTAAGATCTTAAGATCTTTTCCTAAAAATTGGGATCCAAAGGTAACGGCAATACAATAAGCTAAAGACTTGAACAATCTTTCTCTTAAAGAACTCATTGGATCTTTAATGACCTATTAAATGATAAATAAAACGAATGATGAAGAAAATAAAAACCTTCAAAGAAAAGGAAGGATATTGCTCTCAAATCTAAAGAAGATTATTTGAGCGAAACCTCAAGTGATAACGATAAAGACATAACACTTCTTACAAAAAGATCAAAAAAGTTAATGAGAAGAAATAGGACAAACCTTGCAAGATGAGAAGGTAAGAATAAAAGCGAGTTCAAGAAAGATACAGTCATATGCTATAAGTGTAAAAAACCGGGACACTTAAAAAATGAGTGTCCACAATTGAAAAAGAAGTCATCAACCCAAAAGAAGAAGAAAGCACTTAAAGCAATATATGATGAATCAAGTGAGTCGGAAGTAGAAGAGCAAATAAATGATGAAGTGACAAATTATGCCTTAATGGCTTTCAACAATGAGGTATTTGACTCTTTCGAAACTTCTTTATCACATGATGAATTACTTGAATCATTTCATCATTTATACGATGAACTTAAAAAAGATTAGTAAAAAATATATTTAGCTAAAAATGGATCATGTTTCACTCGCTAATGAGTTTGATGCATTGAAAAATAAATATGACAACTATATATCGACATCTTCTACTTCTTACACTAAATATAAAGATTTAGAATCATCTAGCCTTGAACTTAAAAATGAGTTAGTTCAAAAATTACTAGAATTGCATGTCTTGAAAAATATAAAAAATGACTTACTTGCCATGAATAAAAAACTAGAACATTGCTTAAAGGAGTTTATTGATAGTAATGATGTAATAGAATCACTTAAAAAGGAGATGTTACTACAATAAACATTAGAGAAATTTAAAATTAGAAACAAGTCACTTAATATGATTCTTGCTAAATAAGGTTGTGGATTTAGAAAAGAAGGTATTAGTTTCATAAGTAATAGCACACATCAAAAACTACTAAATTTATAAAAGAACCCCACTATATATTCCTTTTAAAGTTAAATGCAACTTCTGTGGAAAGTTCGATCACTTTACCTATACATGCCCTCTTAAGAAATATATTCATCACAAATTAGTTTAGGTTCCTACATAAACCATAAATGATTTAAAGCCAAAAGGCAAGAAAGGAAAATCTAACCAAGAAGGACCTAAAGTTAAATGGGTACATAAAACAAACCTCTCTTCCTTGTAGGTATATATCCAAACAAGAGCTAGGAGTAAAAGATGATATCTTGATAGTGGATGCTCAAGGTATATGATTGGAGATTCTATAAACTTTTCAAAGCTTACTAGCCAAGATGGAGGATATATTACCTTCGAAGACAACAATAAAGTAAAAATCATTGGCATTGAAAATATTGGTAATAAATCGAATCTTTTGATAAAATATATGCTTTTGGTGGATGGTTTCAAACACAACTTAATAAGCATTAGTCAACTTTGTGATAAGAGATATAATATTAAATTTGAATCTCATGCTTACATCATAAAAATACCAAATAAGAATAAATCTATGATCGCATTAAGATGTGATGATTTTTGTGATGTAACTTGTTTTTCGGTTTTGAATAATGATGCATAGCTTTGGCATAGGAGACTAGGATATACTAATATTAAATTAATTTCATAAATTGGAACTAAAGAACTTGTAAGAGGAATCCCTAAAATTAAATTTGTTAAAGATAAAATTTATGATGCATGCCAACTAGGAAAATATATAAGGAATAACTTCAAATCCAAAAATCAAGTAAGTACCTCTAGACCATTAGAACTAATTCACATTGATTTCTTTGGACATATTGATATAATAAGTCTAGGAGGTAGCAAATATCAATGTTTTTAATTTCGAATAATACCGCCCATACCGGGCGATACATACTGGTCCGTCAGTAGACCGTTACGCAGATCGTCTACTACCAGGCGGTAGCATCGATTGCGATTGTTTCCATTCCTAAATCGGTCGGTGACAGAGAAGAAAAAGGTCGATGACGGAGAAGAAAGAAGAGGAAGAAAAAAGAAAACCAAGAGATTCGGCGTGGCGATAAAGCCTCGGCGATGTCGTGGGGAGAAGCGATTTCTTCTTCCCAACAGAAGAAACCGAATGAGGTGACACCTTTTTTGTTTTTTTTTTCACCCTGGGAAACCGAGCGATGTCACCTCGGCGACATCACCTTTTCTTTTTCTTTCTTTTTTGCATGGGGAAACCGAGGCTACATTGTTTCAGCGATGTCGCCTCTCCCTTTCTTTATTTTTTTGCGCAGGGAAACCAAGCGATGTCGCCTTTCCCCTTTTTTTTTGTTCATGCTGAGAAGGAAGGAACCTCCTTCTCACGTGGGCATTGTCGTTGTTATATATATATATATATATATCGAGCGGTATACCAAAATGTATCGCTTGGTATACTTATACTATGCTATACCGAATTGAGCTCGAAACTCTGGTACCGTACGAAATTACAAACCTTGGCAAATATGCTTTTATAGTTATTGATGATGATAGTAGATATACTTAGACATACTTCTTGGAACATAAAAATGATTATTTCAAATATTTTACCAAATTTTATAAATAAATTTAAAATAAAAAAGGTTTTATAATTTTTTCTATTTGTAGTGATCATGGTGGTGAATTTAAAAATTATGATTTTAAATAATTTTATGGTTTGAATGAGTATGACTACAATTTCTCGACTCCAAAAAATTCGTAACAAAATGAAGTTGTTGAGAGAAAATAGGAGTTTACAAGAGATGACAAGGGCCATGTATAATGAACATACCCTACCCAAATACTTTTGGGCCGAAGCCGTTAACACGACATGCTATGTTATGAATAAGGTTTTTATAAGACCTCATTTGTTTAAAACTCCCTATGAATTATGGAATAATAAAAGACTTAATATCTCATATTTTAAAATTTTTGGTTATAAATATTTTATTATAAATGACAAGGATACCTTAGGAAAATTTAATACAAAACTCGATAAAGGTATTTTTCTTGAATATTTTTTTATCTCTAAAGCTTATCGAGTTTTCAATAAGAGATCCTTAGTTATTGAAGAATCTATTTATGTTATTTTTGATGAATCTCTCGTAACTAAGAAAAATCATTTTAAATTTGATAAATTGAATTTGAATGAGGATTCTTTTCTTCAAAGCAACTTGGATACATTTACTTTCAAAGAAACCTTATCCAAAGAATAAAAGTACATATATGCATATCCTAAGGAGTTAATTATTGGAGATATATCAAAAAGTGTTTAAACTCGTTCTTTATTAAGAAATATTTATGCAAATATAACTTTTTTTATCTCAAATTGAACTTAAATGCATTAATGATGTTTTTAAAGATGACTCAGGGGTCTTAGCAATACATGAAGAACTAAATCAATTCAAAAGAAATAAAGTTTGGACGCTTGTTCCTAGGCCTAGTGATCATCTTGTAATTGACACTAAATGGGTCTTTAGGAATTAAGTAAGATGAACTACGTGATATGGTTAGAAATAAGACTAGATTAGTGGCTAAATGTTTCAACCAAGAAGAAGGTATACACTATGAAGAAACCTTTGCTCCTATAGCTAGACTTGAAGCCATAAGGATACTCCTTGCCTATACATGTTTTTAAAATTTTAAATTATTTTAAATAGATATCAAAACTCAAAAGTGTTTTTCTGAATGGTTTTATTTTTCGAAAAAGTTTATGTTGAGTAATCACTCGGGTTTGAAAATGATTTATTTTCCAAATCATATTTATAAATCATTTAAGTCTCTTTATGGGTTGAAGCAAGCCCTTAGGGCTTGGTATGAGAGTCGTAGCTCTTTTCTTATTCAAAATAATTTTTCAGAATGCAAGGGTTAACACCACATTGTTTATCAAAAATAAATTTATTACTTTTCAAATTTATGTTGATGATATTATTTTTTATTCTACTAATGAATCTTTATGTGAACCATTCTATAAGAATATAAGCTAAGAATTTGAAATGAATTTAATGCGTGAATTAATATTTTTCCTATGATTACAAATTAAGTAGCTAAAATATAATATTTTTATTAATCAAATCAAGTATACTCTTGATCTATTAAAATGATTTTACATAGATAATGCTAAGGCTATCAACACACCAATAAGTATTTCTACTAAATTAGATATGGATAATAAAAGAGAATGCTTTGATAAAAAAATGTGTAGAGGTATAATAGACAGTTTACTATACCTTACTGCAACTAAACCTAATATAATATTTAGTGTTGGGTTTTGTATAAGATTTTAGTTTAATCCAAAACAATCTCACTTTAAAGAAGTAAAAAGAAATTTTAGGTATTTAAAAAGAACATCATCTCTAGGATTATGGTATCCTAAATCTAATATTTTTGATTTGATTGCTTATGCTGATGTTGACTTTGTAGGATGTAAAATAGATAGAAAAGGTACCTTTGGAACTTACCAATTCCTAGGTTATGCACTTATTTCTTGGTCATCGAAGAAGCAAAACTCTATTGCACTATTTGCGGCTGAAGCTAAATATGTTACGACAGGTGTATACTGTGCGCATGTAATTTAGATGAAGAACACTTTAGAAGATTATGAATCTTGCCTGAAAAATATCCCTATAAAATATGATAATACTAGTGCAATTTGTTTGACAAAGTATCCTATTCAACACTTTAGGACTAAGCACATTAACATTAGACATTATTTTATTAGGGATCATGATAGCAGATATTTTTACTAAATTATTGAGTGAGGAATAATTCAATTTTATTAGGAGAGAATTAGGCATGTTGAATCTTTTAAATACATGATTAAAGAGCTTTTGCTATTTGTTCTCATATGATAATTCCTTTTAACTAATGACTAAAGAAGAGATTTATCCAAACGAATCATGATCTTTTGCTTGACTTCTTGGTGTTTATAGCTTGAGATTTCTTTTGTATGAACCAAAATCTTTTACTATTTGATCTTCTATGATTCTTTCTTTTTGTTAATGATTAAAGAGGAGATTTATCCAAACGAATCATGATCTTTCACTTGACTTCTCGATATTCATGACTTGAGATTTATTTTGTTTGAGTCAAGACTTTTTACTATTTATTCTCTTATGATTCCTTCCTTTTGCTAATGACTAAGGAGGAGATTTATCTAAATAAATTATGAGTTTTTGGTATTCACGACTTGAGATTTATTTTGACTCTTTTGAATTCATGACTTGTATACTCAATTTTGTTGATGACAAAGGAGAAGTAAGTCATATTTTTTGTTGATGATAAAGCGAGAGAAGTAGTGATTCATGCCTAGCTTACGTGTTGAACAAGGAAACTTATAATAACTTTTTATTAGTAGCGACTTATGCTTAACTTTTGTTAATTATTTTTCAAAATTTGAAACTTGATTGAATATTTGGGCTTACAATGATAATATCAACAAAATCGAATTTGTCTCAACTTAAATTCAAGAATATCATTAAAAAATTATTATTTTGAATTCAAGTTCATCATATTTTTAAGATGACATATAGATATAGGGAATCTTATTAAGACCCGTCATTAATTAACCTCTCGATCTCCATAACTTGAACTTTTCTTCGATGACATAATATTGAGATTCTTCGTATATAACGACACTAAAGTAATTTTTATTTTTACACAATTGGAACATTAATACAAAGGGGGAGAAGTAGTACCATGATATCATTTTATCCCTCTTTTCTTTTTGTTGATGACAAAGAGGGAGAAGCATATTTTTTTGTTAACCAAGGGGGAGAAGTGGTGACTCATGCATGAATTAGAAGAATCATGATGTTGATATTACACATTGATAATTGTTGAAAATTAAAACTTCAAATAATTATAACTTAAAATTTGAAATTTGATTGAATATTGATTTTTGGACTTTAATGATTGAATCATAATATCGATAAGTTCAATTTTTTTTCAAATTGAATTCAGTATTTGCATTTAAAAGCATGTTCTGCCATACCGAAGCGTACCGCCTGTACCAGGCGGTACGTACCGGTCCGATGGGTTTTCGGTATGCGGACCGCCTGCTACCAGGCAATACGCCCCAAAAACCCCCGTATCGAGCGATACAGGGCAAAATCGGGCGGTAACGGTCGAAATTTCGATCGTTACCATCCGACACCACTCGGTAACGGTCGATTTCGACCATTACCGCACTGTAGCAGTGCTACAGTGTTCCGACAGTTGATGGCGGTGATGTCGGGCAGTCGTTGGTCTCGTCTACACAACTTGAGAGTAGTGAATGGATTGAGGAGCAATATTTTACACATGCCACTCAAGATTCAGATCATGGAACTCGACAAGGTACTGGTCAAGTTTATGCGCGGAAGGGGAAGGGGAAGGGGAAGGCAGTGGATGAATATGAACAAATACGACAGAACATACATGATATAGACACAGAAAGAGGCTCATCGTATTATGGAGAATTATACGGGCAACAACAATATGGTGATAGTTGGTTATCCTTCTCTGAGCAACAACATTATACAGAACAGCACCAATATATGCCTCAAGAGCTGCCTCGGACAAATATGATTCATGACGATCAGTCTATGATCAGCACCACATTGATGCATCAATGGCACACGGTGTATCAATACACTATGTCATGGGATCAATTTCATGATTGGGTCCAACAAACGTATCATATTGATATGTATTGGATCGAGGACCCCGATCCACCACCCGTGGAAGTCCGTCGTTCGTTTTGGTGGTAGAACAACAATCAGGTATATCTAGATATGTGATAATTTATTTCATTTGAATTTTAGAGTTTATATTGTAACAAAATAGTCTAACAATTCAATTGATTTTTCTGTAGATATTTCAATCTATAACGGACTGAAATACGAACCTCGAACAAGACTACCTCAAAGCCTAAAAAAGGATATGTGATACTATTTTTACCTAATTTACATTGATTTTGCTAAACTTATACTATTACTATATTTATTTGTAACTTGAAAACCCTATCCTAACTTTTTTTTTCTAATTTTCAGGTATTTTGGAGGGATAAATCGGTAAAATCGGGTGTACCGCTCGGTACACCTCGGTATACCGATCGGTACACCCGTACCGTACCATACCGAACCCGGGTCGAAACTCCGGTACGGTATGCTATGGCGGACCTTATTTAAAAGGATATATGATCATTTAAGTTCAAGTTTATAATAATATTTTAAAATGATAAATAGACTAGGGAGTCTTATAAAAATCCTATCATCAATTGATAATAATCATAAAAAAGGAAAAGATTGTTGAATTCCAGATTTTGATGATGAAACTAATTGACGAGTTTACTAGACCAAATATATTTTTAAGATAAGTGATGTAAAAAATATTTTGATCATGGACTTGGATCACCGAAGGGTTAATTATCGAGCAAGTCAATTGGACATCGTCCGAAGGATTGGTCGATGTGTCGGAGATCGAACTTCGTGTTATAGGTTTAGACATCGTGCTGAAAAGATCAGATATTACGTCGAAAGATTTGATGTCGTGAGAAAGTCAACATGCCGATGGAATGGGCGATATGTCGAAAGAAAGGATGATATGTTAAAAGGTTCGGATGAAGTGCTAGAAGAACGGAAGACATGCCAGAATAGTGTACAACGTGTCGAAAGCTTTGTTAATGTGCTATATGCGTGGTTGATTTATCATAGTCTTGATCGATGTCATTATGGGTCAATTTAAGTTGATATTGAGCCAAAACCATACCAACTTGTCAAGGAACCCATTAGGCTTGCACAAGGGCCGAATTGGGCCTGTTAGAAGGCCAATCAATGGCCTAAACTAGGTCCAGGCAGTGGTACCGCCAGGCCCAGGCGGTAGTATCGCTTGAGTCAGCCAAAAAGCACTGTTTATGCTATTTCGGCATTTCCAGTGGTAGTACGGTCGATGCCGATGATAGCACCACCCAAGGTGCCGGTAATATCGCCTAGGCTAGTGGTAGTATCGCCAGAGCCAAGATTCACAACCCCGTTACGGTAGTAGTACCCCCCAGTGCCAGTAGTAGTACCGCTAGTGCCCCCGAAATTTTGAAGATTTGAATTTTTGACTTCATTCTTGAAGTCTTTAGGGGCCTATAAATACCCCACTCAGGCTTGGTTGATAGAGCACCTATTCCTAAGCACAAAAGTGTTGTAAATTCTCATTTTGAGCATAGTTTGAGTCTCCTCCTTTCAGTCTGGTTACAATTCTAAGTTGTAGGAGGTGAGAGATCTTATATAAAAAGAGAGTGTGACGGTTGTCTCCTTAGCCTTAAAAAGAAGAAAGTTGTAACAAGGGTAGTTGATCGTCGTCCATTGGAAAGAAGATCGATAGTGAAAGCCTTGAGGGAAGAGGAATCAGGAGTGGACGTGGGTTGGAAAGACCAAACCACTACAAATCGAATCGGTTTCTCTCTTGCATTTTACCTGTGATTTAGTTTTATTCTCTTTACTTGTAACTTGATCAACCAACCCACCCACCCCCCCCCCCCGGGTCTTAGTGCTGCCATTAAGATCCTAATACTATGCCCTTCTTTATGTAAGATCTTAGGCTCAAATCCCACTTTTGCTGCTTACCTTTTACATTAAAAGAAAGAGATGTGGTATTCCAGAATCTCTTGCCAAATGTTGATGGTTCGATTTTTACAACTTAAGACATTGGTCTCGTGGTATACCAGAATCTCTTGCCAAATGTTGATGGTTCGAAACTTCATTCAATATTGCTTGTGCCCTCGCCACACTTCCTTACCATTGTTAACTCGTTAATATATTTCATCATTAGGCTCATGCAATGAGTTGCACATGGAGTCCAAAATAGGCTTCCTCTTTGTTCCATTAATCGTAACCTGACCTTTTTGAAATTTGCACCATTATTGGTCATAATCTGTACAAAATACTGTGGCTTGGTCTCCTCTACGAACAATGTTCATGAGGTTCTTTGTGTAGTTTGCATCTTGAATTTTGTCATGAACCAATGGAAGATCACTTTCTGTTGCCTACTTTAGGGTTGTGCTGACACAGTGAGATGTGTGGTTCAATACTTAGAAAAGGGTTGATGGTTGAAATTGATTTTGATTATTAACAAAAACCTACCAAGACACTACACTCTGAGTTTTGGTCCCCCCCATTTGACTACTATACTGTAAGATTTGGTGCAAGCAGTACAGGGCGATGATTTATCATGATAGGAGACCCTAGAAGAAAGATGAATATAAATTCTATTCAAAACTGAATGGAATTGGTCTGACTCGCTACTGGGAATAGCTGGTCCAGTGCATAAGGCCATAACATGGGATAAAACCAGAGTTGTGTGTAAATGACAAAACTTATTCCCTTGTCAGATCAAGAATTTTCTTTTAAACAAAGTATTTATTTTGTTTATCTGCCAGATATAACTGATTCTGTTATCTATACATTGAGCATAGTACTTTCTTCAATATATTGAAGTCTCAAAAATTTGTTATGGCCATGCAGTAAATCCATATGTTAGAACTATTGTTATTGGCTACTTTATGAAGTGCACTTTTCTCTAGCACATCACTTATTAGGAAAGGTGGAATATGATGCATGTAAAGACAGTTTATTGACTATAAAATACTACTACAAATTGCTTGCACATGTTTATTTTGTCGGATCTTTTGATAGTTTGCTGAGATTTTTTTGTGTTAGCATGTTTATGTGCTTTTATAAAAGTTGTTCCACGTACTGAAATGATTGTTTCTTTTATAGCTGGAGAAGCCTAAAAAGATAAGAATGGGAAACTGGGAAGCTGATGTGCTGTCAAAGGAGCAACTGCAGTATGCAGCCACAGATGCATTTGTGTCTTGGCATTTATATCAGGTATTATACAGAACATTATCAATCAATTTTTTGTTTTCATATGGAACGTTTTCCAAAAATAATTTCAAAATTTTAAATATATCGTCAGCAGATCCTAAAGGGATTTCCAGATGCAAAATACGAAACAAAAAATGTGGAGAAAGTAAAAAAAAATTGACATCATGAATGAGCATCCAGAGAAGTAAATTTCTTCCCTGTAACTAATTTTAGTGGAAATGTTTATCTTCTATGTGTTCTACATGATCAGGCCTTTTTCTATCAACATCAAGACTTTCTAGGAGAAACTTGTATCGGCTTTTTTAGAGAATAAATGATCTTTGTTATATGTATATGTCATGTCCTATGCGGTGGGAATTTCTGTTGCCCGCAATAGACCACTGGTGCAACATCTGAAGTTGACGAAAATGTGTAATGATATGGTTTCAGTATTTATTTTATGGATTAATGCTTCCTCTTTGTTCAATTATACCCTTACTTTTAGTTTGTCATTTAATTTATTGAACTTCAGTTAGTATTTTGATCAAAGTCTAACCATATTATGCTTCATGCAAAGATGAAAGTTCGATTTGATTGAACAATAGGATTTTGATTTAGTAATTTTACATTATCATCTTTTGAAGAAGTCCTCAAATAGCATATTTTGGCAATAGTTTGGAGTTTTGGTGGAATTGCTAGGTTGATACTTGGAGACCTTTTTCTAGTGACGTTTATGTAAATGCTTTTGTGTAACTAAGTTGTTCGTCAAATTTTCTTGGCTATATAACCATATACCAATAGGTAAAGTTTGCAACTTTTAATAAGAATAAGGGTAATGCCTCAATTATTTAGGATCAACTACATTTAAATATTTCTGTTATGGAACTTTGTATCTCTAATCAAATGAAATTTGAAATCTTTTTAGTTTTTCTTGCAAAGTCTATTTTGGTATTTTTCTTCATTTTTTTACACAACTAATGTTGACTCATCTCGTCTAATCACAACACCAAAAGGTAAGCTTGTCATTAGATTATATAATTCATAGTGAGCTATTGGGCAAATGCAACATCTATTCTAATATCCTAGTTCAGTTTAAAGTTGCCTTGAATTAACCTATACTATAATAAGATATCATATACTATAATAAATTAACCCACCCACCCCCCCACCCCCCGTGGCAAATTCATCTTCCTCACCGCCACATTTTAGCCACTGTGAGAAGAGCACTATCCAGACACTGAACTTGATCCATGGGCCTGCACTCACAAAGTTTTTTTTTTTTAATTACAAGTTATGGTTGCTAATAAACCTAATTATTCACTATAACGGTGACATTAATCTTATTGGAAGAAAATGATCGATCTTTTCGTTGTCAATAAATCAAGATGTGTGTAATTGAGGAGGATCAAACTGCTATATAGTTGTGTTGGAATACCTTGTCGAAAGAGTTAAATCGGGTTAAAATAACCTACTCTGCTAGGCTAAATCTCTCCCTCTTTTTTTTCTATCACCCGAACAATTCAATTAATTTGCTAAACAAACAGAAGATTAAAGATTTAAGTAGCTGGGTTAAGATAATTTTAACCTGATTATTTTGACCTCGAACCTAATAATATGCTACTAAATGGTGGAGAAAAAGACCAAGCTTACCAACTTTCTTGATCATGATTAAACTGATTTTTCTACCTTACTCTCTATAAAATAAAATAAAATTTGAAGTACTCTAAAATATCAATTTGCCAATGAGGTTGTTGTTGTTTCCTTTTAGTATTAATGGTTGAAAAGTTGACTAAATAAAACCATGAATAAAAGATGATGACGAAACTAGGGCAATTTATGAAAAAAATCCCCTAGTAACGAGCCTTTATCAGAGATGATGCCCCAAATTTGACTTTTACTAAAGGTTTTTATTAAACTTTGACTAAAATATCTTTAATAGAATGATATAAAATTGATAATTATCCTTTGATTAGGTTTGATTTGATTTTTTAAATTATTTTTCAAAGATGAATTGCACCACATCGATTCAACTAAACCCTAGCTATCCAATTTGGTTCAATTGATCACTATATTGCTCTTTGATTCTTCCACATTACTCTCCGATTTCACTTCGCATCCTTCTCATCCTCTCTCTTCACCTTCTACTCCGTCTCCTCCTCCTTTCCCCCTATCTCTCTCCTACTCCTCGTCTCCCCCTCCATTTTCACCGTCTCCTCCTACTCCTCGTCCCCCCCTCCCCTTTCACCGTCTCCTACTCCCACTCTATCACCTCCTTCCCATCTCCTTTAGCCTCCTCCTCCTTGCATCTCTCTCCTCTCGCCTCTTCCTCCTCCTCTCTCTTCTTTTCATACTCCTTTTTTACCTTCTTTAACTCCACCACTACTTCCTCTCTCCACTTCCTTCTCCTCCTTCACCTCCTCATAATTTAACTAAAAAATTTATTACACTTGTATTACACTCATTCACAGATTATATTAAAAATTATATTAGTTTCTAGATAAAATATCTTAAATTTCTCATAAGCTAAAAATCTCGAGTTATCATAAAAAATATAATTTTTATATAAAATTATCCTATATTACCTAGAGAAGTTATTACACTAAAGCGACACTCATTCACATAATATATTAAAAATTATATTAATCTCTATATAAAATTATCCTAAATTCATCATAAAAATTTAAAAACTCAAATGATCCTAAAAAAACATATTAAATTTTATACAAAATTATTCTAAAATTATCAAAAAAAATTGTTATACTCGAGTGACACACATGCATAACATATATTAATATTTATATAAAATTATCCTAAATTCATCATAAACCTAATTATAAAATCTTACATTTCCTTTTTTGTGTTGACCTAATTATATTTAAAATTAAACTAAGTTAAATTTGACCATCAACCTATTTTAAAATTAATTTTTTTATTTTTAGATGATTTGAGGATTATCAATTATCAAAACTTTCAGAATTATACTAGATTATGATTCAAACAAAAATTATTTTCTTTTCTTTCCCTTTCTCCTTCTTTTATTCTTTTTCTTTCTTCTTTTCTTTTCTCTTTTCTTTTTCCTCGTCTCTTCTTCTTCTTCTTCTTCTTCTTCTCCCCCACAGATGCAACCGCAACCTCGTCTCTTCCTTCCCTTCTCTTCTTCCTCTCCTTCTTCTCCCTTCTCTTCTCCCCTACAACCGCAGCCGCAGCCTCATCTCTTCCTTCCCTTCTGCCTCTTCTCTTCTTCCTCTACTTCTTCTCCCTTCCTTCTCTTCTCCCCCACAGCCACAGCAGCAGCCGCAGCCGCAGCCGCAGCTTCCTCTCTTCCTTTCCTTCTTCCCCTTCTCTTCTTCTGTTCTTACTCTCGTTCCCTTCTCCTCCACCAACGCACCTCCTCGTGCAGAAGGTAAAAGAGCGCAGCCCCGTCCTCTTCCTTCTTCCCCTTCACTTCTCTTATTCCTCCCCTTCCTTTCTCCTCCACCGACGCAGTCCCCCTTCTCTTCCTTCTCTTCTCTCCTTCTTCCCCTTGTCTTCTTCTCTTCTTCCTCTCCTTCCCTCTTTCTACCCTTCTCTTCTTCTTCTCCTTCTCTTCTTTCGCTTCTTCCTCTCCTCGCCTTCTCCTCCACCGACACTTTGCCCCTCTGTTTTCCTCGTGTGGGAAGCAGAGGTGTGGGTGGCGGTGGGATAAAAATCGCCCTCTTTTTTATTTCTTTTTTTTCAACACCTTTGCAGTTTAGTCCCTGTAAGACTTATATTTACACATAGGTCCTCAGAAACATAAAAATCACCTTCTTTGCAGATTTTAATCCTTTAAAATAATTCACATATCTAATTTGAAAAATACTCAAGATTAATATATCTTCATGACATCAATCATAATATTACATATAATTGAATATTTAAAACATATAAAACTTATGATATTTTTCATCTCAAATATTGATCCTCGAACATAACTATTTTTATTCCATTTTTAAATATTAAGATAATTTAATCACGTATTAAAGTTTATTAGCACAATTTGACTTGTAGCACTATACTTAATATAAATGTAAATGTTTACGTATGCTTAATCAATATTTGGTAGAACATAAAAAATAATATATTTTGAAAACAAAACATGCATCATAAATTATATTATAATATGAAGGTAACATATACATATTATTTATGCATTTATTGGTATGCTAGTTGAAACTCAATATATATGTAAGACTCGCTATAATTCTCCCCTTGTGCTTTGGCGTACTACCCGTGCGCAGGCGATGTTGAATCTCGGATTTTGATGATGAAACCAATTGATAGTGTTTATGATTTGATATGCGTTTTGAGTGACATAAAAAGCTTCGATCAGGAAGAGAGACAATTAAAAGCAGGAAGAATCATGTTGGGCTGGAATGAAACATGTCAGAAGAATGGACGTCGAGCCAAAGGATCGGTCGATGTATCGGTAAAAGGCTTCGGGCCATGGGATCGGGCATCGGGCCAAGAAGAGCAGAAATTGCACTAAGGAAATTAGAGTTGTGGAGGTCAATTGGTCGATTGGGTAATAGGCCATAAGAGAGGATGATGCGCCAAAGATTCGGACGAAGTACCGATGAACCAATGACATACCAGGCAACATTTGATTAGATTTGTAACAATTGTCTAGATCGAAGTAGGTTTTAGGCGAAATTAGGTTAGAATTGGGCTAACTCAATTAGGGGCCAGTTGGTCCCAAGTTTGGGCTATGTTGGACCAAGTGGTATGCCCAAACAATGACCCAACTGGTAGAACCGTCATAGCATAGTCTCCCAAGCTATGTCAAGCGGTGGTACTGTCGGTCTGGGCAGTGGTACCGCCCAGACACAGTCTCCGAGAGATTGTCAAGCAATGGTACTGCCAGACTGGGCGTTGGTATCACCTAGGTTAGTGTTGTAGGCGGTGGTACCGCTAGGACCCCGAAAATCAGGGATGAGACATTTTTAGGCTCCAAGTTTGAATCCACTTGAGGCCTATAAATACCCCTCTCATCCCTAGTTAAAATACACAACAACTGAGTATACAAATAGGGAAAAATACTGTTGTAATCTTAAGAGTTCTCCTCCTCTAGCCTAAGTGTTTAGAATTATGTTTAGAGAGGAGTAAGTGGGGTTGTAAAGGTTCTCTTCTGAACCTGTCAAAAGGAGAATCAAGTTGTAAGGGTGGTTGATCTTTGCTCATTGAAGGAAGATCATTAATGGATGTCGGTGGCCTCGATGGAAGAGGAATCATTGGAGTGGATGTAAGTCACGACGACTGAACCACTATAAAACTCGGTTTGCTTTTCTATTCTTGCAATTTATCTTTACTATAAACTGTCTTTCTCATTACTTTTGCTGCACACCCTTCTGTATGCTTTCAAAGTTAATATCTTTCCGAAATGGTTTTCGTCGATATCGGATTTTTATCGTACGAAGATTTTCAAACCGGTAATTTTATCCGCTACACTAATTCACCCCCCACTCTTACTACTGACTCATTCCTAATAGTTGGTATCAGAGGCAAGGTTTTTCTCATTTGGTTTAACACCCAAGAAAAATGACTCTCTTTTAGATTTCAAGAGGGTTTTTCTATCGTTCGTCCTCCTATGTTCAATGGGATGGACTATATTTATTGAAAAACTCGAATGACAGTTTTCTTGCTTTCTATGGATTTAAGCTTATGGAATATCATTGAAAACAAATTTCAGAAATCTTCTACTCCAATGAATGAATGGAATGAATTGGAGAAGAAAACTTTTTCTTCAAATGCTAGAGCTATGAATGCTCTATTTTATGCTTTAAGTAAAAACAGGTTTCTACTTGCGAAACGACTTTTGATATTTGGCACACCCTTGAAATCACACACGAAGGCACTAGTAGAGTAAAGGATTCTAAGATAAATCTTTTGATGTATGATTTTGAACAATTTCGAATAAAGTCATGCGAAACCATTGTTGACATGTATACCCATTTTAGGAGATATCGTCAATGGCTTAAAAGTTTTTGGCAAATATTTTTCGAATATTAAATTTGTTAATAAAGTTTTACGATCTCTTTCTAAAACTTGGGATCACAAAGTAACGACCATTCAAGAGGCCAAAGATTTAAATACTTTCAACTTGAAGAACTTATCGGGTCGTTAATGACCTATGAGATGACTTGCAACGCTCATGAAGAGCTTGAAACAACCTTCCAAAGAACAGGAAGGATTTGATACTTAGAACAAATAAAGACCACTCGAGCGAAAACTCAAGTGATGATGAACTTGAACTTAAAAGTTTATTAAACAAGAATTAAAAAATAAAAATGAACTTAAAAATAAGTTGTCAAAAAAGAAGAGAGCACTCAAGGCAGCTTGGAACGAAATAAGTTTATCCGAAGATAAAGAACAAATCAATAAAGGCGAGGTGGTAAACTACGCCTTAACGACTTTTAACGACGAGATAACCAAAATCCCCTTAATTTATTTTGAAATTACATGATGCTTTTCATAAGTTATTTTTAATTTAGTTTAGAAAAATTATATATAATTTTTCCTTAAAAATTGTATGTTTAATGATGTAATGAAAATGTTAAAAAAAAAATAGGATCATGCCAGTAATTTTGAAAATGATAATGACAATTGCATGTTTTATGAAAATATAACAAAATGTTAGATATAAATCTAATACTTGAACACCTAATAAGATTAATCCTATGTATGTTTTTAAGAAGTAATAATGTGTAATCATGTTAATTTCCGTATAGCTTTTCGATTTTGAATGAAAATGTCTTATATTCAATGAAACTAAGCTTGATGAAAATGTTAAGAGGATTTGATATCATGCTTAATAAGTTTATAGTTTGAAATTATGCATGATGATTCTTGTAATTTATGGCTTATCGATCTTTGCCGTAATGAAAGTTGTTTTTTCAATTTTAAACATGATACATGTTTTTATTTGGCATAAATGAAAAAGGCATGCTTTTATTAAATAAATCATATGAACTAAAACAACTAAAAAGAGAAAAGTATTTTTCTCGAATTTTTTTTTCTCTATCTAAGAGATTGATATAGTTGTTTATGTCATTTTGAATCTCTTGAAAGTAATTTTGATGATTTGACGATTTGAATTTGAATGAGCTTTATCTTAATTTTTTAAAATTTATAACTTAAGATTTCTTATGCATGAATCAAGATATTATATCATTTGATCTCTTATGTTTCTTTTTTCCATTTATTAAAAAGGAGATTTGTCAAGATAAATCATGTCAATTAGTATTCATGGCTTAATCCTTCATGATCTTTGATATTTTATCTTTCATGATATAATTTTTATGTATAATTCCTTGTATTCATGAAGTGTTTATCTCACTACCCAATTAATTTTTCTTAATATTTTTCATGTGATGATATGAAATTATGCATGAAATACTCATGATATTATGTTGATGTATACAAATAAGAAGTTATGGTCATGCATGGTAGGATGCAATGTAATTTAACATTTTGATATCATCATGATTTGAAATACTTATGATTTGACGCATGTAATACTATGATTTTTTATGAAATGATGTGAAAGTCAACAATTATCATTTTATGAAATGATACCATATTGCAATTAAGAATAATACTTTATCTTTGTCATGATTTAGAAATTGATGTAAAGGAAAAAGAATTACAAAATTGTATTCTTCCCTTCTTTTTGACAATGACAAAGGGGGAGAAAGGTTGCTAGTTTGCATATTATAAAGAGAAGCAAAAAGCTTGCTAATCTCAAAAGATACAAAACTTTGCCGGCTTTCATATGTGTAAAATTTGCTAGCTTGTATGTTCCAAAATTATGTAAAACTTACTAAATTTACTAGCTTGCACAAGTCAAGAAAATGTAAAAACATGCTAGCTTGTTCATCTCAAAAGAGAAGCAAAGATTTCTAACTTACATATTTCAAGAAGCAAAATATGCTTTCTTGAACATCTCAAAATTGCTAGCTTGTATGTTCTAAAATGTTATAAAATTCACTAGCTTGCATGATGTAGAACTTACTATCTTGAACATCACTAAGAATTGCTATCTTGCAATCTCACGAGAAGCAAAAGCGCTCTCTTGCCTATCTCAAGAAACAAAACTTGCAACTGCACATTGCAAAAGAAAGCAAGAATTGCTAGCTTGCATACTTCAACAAGAGGAAAAAATGCTCTCTTGCATTCTTTTTCAAAAACTTGCTAGCTTAAACATTGCAAATAAAAGCAAATATGCTAAACTCTACACATCTTTAAAACTTGCTAACTTGTATGATCATAAAACTTGAGATTATGTTTATTATGCAATGATTTGAAATTATGTCTAAACACTAATTAGTTACACTTCTCCTTTTTGTTGATGACAAAGGGAGAGAAGTTATGATGACAATCATGTATGGAATGATGTATTGAATGATTTGATTATGTATGCTTTTATGATGACATGCTGCAAATATTCTTGATTAAATTTTCTTTGATTTGAATTCAATTTGAATTCAAGAGTTCTATCAATAAGGCATATTGATAGGGGGAGTTAAGGTAAACTCCATCATCAATTGATTGTCATCATCAAAAAGGGGGAGATTGTTGAATCTCGAATTTTGATGATGAAACCAATTGATAGTGTTTATGATTTGATTTGTGTTTTGAGCGACAGCTCGTGCACGGGCCCAACGACGGAAGGCACAACTTGTGCCCGCGGGTCCAACACCAACAGGCACCACCCTTGTGCTCGGGCTCAGTGCCCGCGTGCAGGCGATGTTGAATCTCGAATTTTGATAATGAAACCAATTGATAGTGTTTATGATTTGATCTGCGTTTTGAGTGACGTAGAAAGCTTCGATTAGGGAGAGATAATTAAAAGCAGGAAGAATCATGTTGGGTAGGAATGGAACATGTCAGAATATTGGACGTCGAGCCAGAGGATTGGTCGACGTATCTGTAGAAGGCTTTGGGTCATGAGATCAGGCATCAGGCCAAGAAGAGCAAAAATTTCACTAAGAAAATCAGAGTTGCGGGGTCAATTGGCCGATTGGGCAATAGGCCGCAAGAGAGGATGATGCGCCGAAGATTTGGACGAAGCACTGATGAACCAATGACATGTCGGACAACATTTGATTAGCTTTGTAATAATTTTCTAGATCGAAGTAAGTTTTAGGAAAAATTGGGTTGGAATTGAGCTAACTCAATTAGGGGCCAATTAGGCCCAAGTTTGAGCTATGTTGGGCCAAGTGGAAGGCCCAAAAAATGACCCAACAAGTGAAACCATCGTGGCACAGTCTCCGAGACCGTGTCAAGCGGTGGTACCATCGATCTGGGCAGTGGTACTGCCCAGACTGTCAGGCAGTGGTACTGGTAGACTGGGCATTAGGACTACCTAGTGTTAGTGCTGTAGGCGGTGCTACGGCCCAACACAAGCGGTGGTACCGCTAGGACCTTGAAAACTAGGGATAAGACATTTTTAGGCTTCAAGTTTAAATCCACTTAAGACCTATAAATACCCCTCTCATCCTTGGTTAATATACACAAAAATTGAGTATACAAATTGGGAAAAACGCTGTTGTAATCTTGAGAGTTCTCCTCCTCTAGCCTAAGTGTTTAGAATTATGTTTAGGGAGGAGTAAGTGGGGTTATAAAGGTTCTCTCCTGAACCTGTCAAAAGGAGAATCGAGTTATAAGGGTGATTGATCTTTGCCCATTGAAGAAAGATCATTAGTGGATGTCGATGACCTTGATAGAAGAGGAATCGATGGAGTGGATGTAGGTCACGACGACCAAACCACTATTAAACTTGGTTTGCTTTTTCTATTCTTGCAATTTATCTTTACTACAAACTGCTTTCCTCATTACTTTTGCTGCACACCCTTCCGTATGCTTTCAAAGTTAATATCTTTTCGAAATAGTTTTCGTCGGAATCTGATTTTTATTGTACGAAGATTTTCAAACCGGTAATTTATCTGCTGCACTAATTCACCCCCCCTCTCAGTGCCGACTCATTCCTAACAAGCAGCCATCGTGCCACTATAAGCAACTGTACCTACGCATAGGTGGCTACCGCTACAGCAACCCTCCGACCATTGTAACATCCCCTATTTTTGAAAATTTAGTAAAAGGTTTATTTGTAAAAATAAGGATTATTTAATAATTATTTTATATTAAATGATATTATATTAAAAATTTATGGCTAGGGACCTAAGAGTAAATATTAGAAGTTTGATATAATTTATGAAAGATTCAGATTTAAGTTTTATATATATATATATATATATATATATATATATATATATATATATATATATATATATATAGTGGACATGTGTCACTAGCTAACCTAAGGTTGGTGCCACTTATCTTTGCTCTAAAGATGACACCTAGCCCCTTTCATGTATGCATGACACCTTGCAACTTTTGCATTAGTCAAAACCTAAATAATTAGATGAAAGATTAAAGAAAACAAACCTGAAGAGTTGCAGCCAACGTGAGTTTGAGAAAAGAAGAAGAAGAAGAAGAAGAAGAACAAGAAGAAGAGCTTGAGGTTTTCCATCAATTTTCTCACATTTGGGATTCAAATAATTTTAAGGCAAGTGTTCTAACCCTATCCCACAGTAATCGTAATCTCTGTTTCCATTTTTATTCTGCAAAATTTGAAAGATTTCAACTGAGAACCATACCTTCTTTCGTTTTGATATAAAGCTATGAATCTGTAATTTTTCGGTAATCTGAACTCTATGCAATGTTTTGGTCATAACATTTTGTAATAAACTCTGATTTAGACAAGACCTATTCCATTTAAAAGTAGACAAAAAAATCTTTATTTTGATACTAAGATCGAATGATTTTGAGTTTAAATGCCTACTAAGACTTCTGTTTAAATTAACCCTACAGATTCTGCAAAACAGGGACCGAAATTTCTGACCTCTTGTTGCTTAACTACTTATAACTTTCTGCTGTGAATTCAGATTCATACAAAGTATAATTTATTCAAAGCTAGACTCAAAATACTTTCTGTGTATTCCTAATTTGAAATTTTTGGAGTAAAATTGCTAACTGAAACATCTGCATTCATCGACCCTATGGATTCAGTAAAACAGAGCTAATATTTTCAGACCTTTTGCTACCAAATTATCTGTAACTCCCTGTTGTAAATTTCAATTCTTGTTAAACTTGATTTGCCTAAAACTAGATTGACAAAGCTTTCTAATGACACCTATTTTGTATAAATTAGAGCATAATTGGTTATCCAAATAGTTCATACAATGTTCCTATCAAATTCTGCCAGAATCGAACTTTGGTCGATTTCGGCTTTCCTTGTTTATTCTCTTTGAAATCGATATCGGCAAAAACTCTTACTTCAGTTAAGCTTTACATTATTACCTTAAATTCTTGTATACTTTTGTCCTCTATTTATTTGTACATCTGCAGCTATCATCTAAAGATCATGTTTGCATCGTAATGATTCGGCACATGCATCCCATTGTTCCGCATTTGCTTTCGATATGTGCCTCTTCTATTTTTATTTCTTTGGACATTGAATTTATCTAACTTTCTTATTTCAATTGAGCTATATATGATTTCTTGAAAATCCTTGTATGCTCTTGCTTTTGTTTTCTTTCAAATCAGAATACATTTATGAAAGATTATGTTTATATCGTATTGACTCGAAAGGCATATATACATTTCGTTGTTCCGCATGTGCTTCCGATATGTCCCAATTCATTATTCACAATACCCTTTTGTACTCTGGTGTTTGTGGGATTATTTGGACCTTTGCCAGAAATGGTAAAGGGTATGTGCTTAGAGCCCGCGATGCTCTAGATTATGTTTGGTGGTCATTCAGAAATGGATGGACCATATTATGTTTGGAATCCCACTTCACCTTCTATCTATTTGATATGAAATTCAGAGCCGACCTAGCACTTGGGTAGGGTGAGAGGGCTCGAGTAGGAAAGGGCTACCCGTGGATGGAGTCGAGAACTCATCACGGCGTGGAGCCACCACTGAGTTAAACCTCACATGCACTATGCTAGAGTACGACGTCTGAGCTTCTATTTCGTATTTGTTCTTTGATATGTTCTGAAATGCTTCTTATGCTTCCAAAATATTTCCATATGCCATTGATACATTCTAAAGCATTTCATTCACCATTGATATGTTCCGAACTATTTCATATGCCATTGATATCCAAAATGCTCCTTATGTTTTTGTTATACCTTGAAATTACTATATGTCATCGATATGCTTCTTATGCCAATGATATGCTCCAATTACTTTTTCTCGATTGTATGAATAAAACGTGCTTCGAACGATATGACATTGTAATTCTGCATTCAAACAAAACATGCTACTGTTTCATCTTGTATCTCTGCTTTGTATTTTGATACCTTATTTGTTTGAAACATGTCTCTTTGCTATGGATATGTTAGTCACTTGCTGAGCTTTATATGCTCACCCCGTTGCTATATAAAATTTTCAGGATAGCTTATCGCTCACTAAAATGTGTAAATTGGGTTGAGGTAGTGGAAGACTAGAAGATTTTGGGGCAAATATTTTGTACTTGATAGGTTGATGTTGTATAAGTTCTTTTTGGGAGTAATGAAATATCAATGATAAATCTAAATTGATGTATCTTGTAAATATTTGAAAAGTACCTCTTATGTTAGGATTTTGGAAATGTTAAGTCTAAACTGTGTACTGATATAAACATGTAGTACATGTTGGTTTTGTGATTGCATTAATTGCCGCGCTTATGGATTTATGATATAGTTATGGTTTAGTTAAGTTGCTTTTGGATTTTAAGAATCTTCTAGTGACATGATGTATGATTATAAACTGCACAGGTTTTGTGAATTGTGGATTGTAGAGATGAATGACTTGAATGTTTTTCTTAGTGACCTTAAATGTGTGATTGGATCCTGGATTGTTTGTTGAATTATAATATTATCAATCTTGAGTTAGGTTCACACCTCCTGAATGAGAATTATATTCGAGGGGGGGGGGGGGTGCGTGACAGCCACCGGTTGGGAGCCTACAAGCATATGGCAGTGCTGCCATCTACGAGGGCATCAAGGGCAGCAATAGCCCTTGATGTCAAAAGCTATTGTTGCCATCTACTAGTTGCTGCCCTTTCTCTCTTCTGTGTCAATGATTTTGATGTCAAAAGCTTCTCCAAAACACAACACATACTGTTCAATGTTCAAAACCAATCTTTCACTTGAACAACTAGACTTTGATACCACTGTTGGGAAATCTAGGGGCAACATTATATGCGCATCGGAAGAAAATAAAAATAAAATCCATAATTTCCCAAAGATGTGTTCATCATCGTGCGAAGATTGGTGTGCAAAAACTATGAAACTTAAAACTGCGTATATGAAAGATTGTAATATCTAGAGAGATCATATATCCTTGAATTATTTCAGATATCTAGGAGAGGGAAATGGAGGTCAAGCGCCCTCCTCTCTAGTGGTGATCCACACAATAAGGCTACGACGATGCTCATCAAAACTCGAAGCCTACTAATTGAGGAGGAGAAGGGGTGGAGAATAGGAGAAGCAACTCAAAATGGCTCTAGCCGATGAACCATTGGTTCCCTCCTATTTATAGAGGTCCTCTATCAACTTAAACCTAATGGATCCTGCCCTATTGGGTATTGGATTTTCATCAACTACCCAAACCTCTTAGATTAGTGGATCTCTATCTGATAATATCTCAATGGCCCTTATTGGATCTAACCTATTGGATCCAATAATTCAGGGGCTTATTGGATATCCAATAAAATAGGGGTTTCGACGGATATCTCATATTCGAACCTCTACTCATCGCAATCCCTACCATATATGTGTGACTCTCTAGGCCCAATATCGAGCTGGCCATGAGTCATACCTATCAAAACTCCTTCTAGCTCAGTGAATTATTATCTTTATAATAATTCACTCGATTGATCGACTACGGACGTACTAGGCCACTACACTACAGTCCCTAGACTATCACGGACAAACTTCTAAACAAGATGTTTGATGTAATGCTTATGTATGTCCGTGTCTTTTGGTATGTTCATATCTTATACAACATGTAGAGGGACGACCGAAGGCTTAATAGTCTCATTTTAGTTAGGTTGGTGGCCTCTTTAGGCTTGTAAATAAAAGTTGTATCATTTGGACACGTGTGAGAGATTTTCGGTCTGTAATGGACCATTTTACCCTTTGTTATGCAACTGTTCAGAGCTTATAAAGTCTGTTTATAATTTGCATTGTCTATGAAGTGTTTTCAGAGATGTTTGCTTGTGGATCCCGAATGAGGCGTTTTCTCTAACCCGTTCTCTCTTTTGTGGGTCCTAAGGGACATGGGAGGCTTCGGGGAGGCTGACCTTTGCGGACGGACACGCAAGGGTGCCACACGACTTAGGCAAAACCAGCTAAGTCCGTGACAGATGGTATCAGAGTGGGACAAGCACTTATAGAAACACTTAGCATGCAAACATGGGGGACCTAGCGAGGCTGCGTTGAGGGCAGTCAGCACACGCGCGACCGTTTGGGGGAAAACGGGCATGGAGATGTGGGGAAAAGGAGTCGCTCGGAGGAGCGGCATCTGACATTGGCATTCAGAGGAATGGCTAACCCTTCACGCAAGAGGCACCACGAGAACATGCAAGCTTGGAAGAATGAGGAGCGTACAAAGGTTGGGAGGGCTGAGTTTGAGCTACGACTCAACGTTGACAACTATACTTGATGTTGCTCAAGGCAAGCGAGGCGCTTGGTAAAGGATGAGACCATCCAAGGTGGAATGAGTCGCTCAGCGATCGAAGGAGTTGTGCAAAGCTCACAGAGGTGAGGGGAATTGCTAACTCAAAGAATTCGGTACTCACGCATGGGCTTGTATGCGGACGATGGAATGTTCGTGGCCATCCCAAGGCGACCGAAACTCGGCGCCATAGAGCATTGAAACTTTCTCTTCAGCATGTGAAGGATACGTCCGTAGGAGGCTGAAGTGTGCAACGAGTTCAGCATGTTGCTAGGCCTTGAGTGGTGCAGCGGGGGTTGTATTGACGTGGAGTCACAATCTAGTAAGTGCGTTTACAGGAGGCAGAACAATGCACAGTTTGTTCAGCAGATCGGAGTAGTCCAAGGGGATGGTGGTCTTCGAAACGAAGAGAGATATTGCTCCAACGGGACAGTTATCCAGGAGGATTAAGTCCCGGCTCTCTAGAGGGAGGAATATGTGGGACAGACCTCACAAGTTGAGGAGGAGTACCTCAACAAACAACAACTCCACGAAGCTCAATGGACTGAGCAAGCGGCGAGGAGTTGTTGCATAATCTCGCTCGAGAGAATGCATTGGTGGATGCATTGTGAGATCAAGTAGGGGAGCGACCCAAAGCAACACAAATAAAGGCACACTTGGAGTCGATATGGAGATCAGACTCAAGGGAGGGCTGACCCGTGGAATGGTGGGCGCGAGGGCCACCATCGACTCAATGCAAAAATGAGGAGCGGAGCAACTTGGGTGTAACTTGGCGAAGTACCCAAGCCGCATGAAGGGAGCCAGCATAGAAGTTGGAACATGGAGCGGAGGCACAATGCTTTCCTTAGACAGAGGTCAAGGACATGAACTCTTGTAGAGGCAAGAGTAGAATCATGTTGTTCCATAGGTCCTTCATTCTGACGGAGCGGACTCATCTTGCATGGTGCCAAAGACGAAAGGAGCTTCCGGTCACATACACCTTATCTCGCAGAAGCATTTGATGGAGGAACTAAGGCGACTCAATTTGCGGAGGTGAAATTGGGTTCAAAAGGCCTTAGCACGGGGCAAGAGGACTCAGAGGTGGGTAATCTTGAAGAATATGCCACAGTGTTGTCATTCAAGTTGCCATGAAGGAAGCGGTGCGCAGTAGAGATTGTGCTGGTAGGGGCAGAGGCCCAGGATCTAGACAATGGTGCATAAATTACAATGAAGTCGGTGGACTTCGGGAGCTACTAGGCGATGGACTGTCTTAGAGTGGTGCTTCATCTAGGTATGACCCAAGAGTGGGTGGATGAAGGTCGATTGCCAAAGGAGCGAGAAAAATCGAAGGTGGAAGAGACCTTGCGATGTATTGGCAGAGGCCTCACATGGAGGGTTCACAATTTGAGTTCATCACACAAGGATTAGAATGCAATAGAGATGTCACCAGGAGGCGACATGGTGCAGCGGATCGTGGTGGAACAGTTCGTGGCAAATGCGATACACACGATTTGGTCCCGTGCGGGATTAGATCATATGGAGGTATGATCGGGAGCTACTGGAAGCTCCACTTCGGTAAACAACATGACGACAAGAAGGGCTACGGATTCAAGGAGTGAAGGCCATGGTACCGTAGAGGCGGGTCTTCCGTGCGTGCATTGAATTTTGTATCGGATGAAAGCCTTGGTCATCAGCATATGGGGGCTATGTTCCACCAAGGGAAAAGTTCGAATGCAAGTACCAGTGAGTTCCATGGGTAGGACTTGATCATGCAGAGGTATGATCGAAGCAGCTAGAGAGTTGGACTGCTCCATAGCTCATATTCGCTTAAGGGAGCCCGGCATGTCAGAGGACAAGTTCGAGTAAGCGAATGTTGCTACCAAGGAAGCTAAGGAGAATAGAATCGGTGCAAACCCTACAACGTGATGGCAGAGGCCATGCATGGGAGTTGCAGTCTGTCTTTCCATCGATTAGAGGGAGCTGCTTGGAGAACACAGAGGTGTTGAAGCAGGGGGTCAAAAGGGGCGAGGAAGCGATGATGAGTCCAGAGGGACTTAGCTACCCAAAATCAAGCAACAGTTAGAATGGAGGTAGACTCAGAGGAGTGCCACGGAGACATATCTATTGATCATGAAGAAAAGGGATACAGATGCGAGGCGACGGATAGTAGAGCCATGGGCATGATAGCGCCATGGTACCGCAAAGGCGGGACTTCTGTGAAAGTCATTGATCCCTTGCTCTCATGGAGGGAGAGCGCTTGGTCGTGAAAGGGGCCGAGGAGGTGGAACATGTTGGGAAATCATAGGGGGGGCGACATCATATGCGCAGCGGAAGAACAAGAAAACAAAAATCCCCGATTCCCAAAAAGATGTTCATCGTCGTGCGAAGATTGGTGCGCAAAATCCGCAAAAACACAAAACTGCGTATAGAGATTATGTTACCTAGGGAGATCGTATATCCCTGTTTCCTTGCAGATCCTTAGGAGAGGGTGAAGGAGGTCAAGCGTCCTCCTCTCTAGCGGTGATCCACACAGCAGGGTTGCGACGACGCTCCTCAAAACTCCAGGCCTACTCTGAGGTGGAGAGGGAGAGGAGAATAGGAAGGGCAAGCAAAGACTCTAGCCTATGAGGCTGTGAATCCCTCCTATTTATAGAGATCCCGTGTCAAAACCCTAATGGGTCCTTTCCCTAGTGGGTATTGGATCTGCATCCAATAAGACAAGGGCTCCGTCGGATATCTCATATCCGAACCTCTACTCATCGCAATGCCTACCATATGTGTGTGACCCTCTAGGCCCAATATCGAGCTGGCCGTGAGTCATACCTGTCAGAACTCCTTCTAACTCAGTGAATTATTATCTTTATAATAATTCACTCGACTCATCGACTACGGAAGTACTAGGCCACTACGCCGTAGTCCCCATACGATACAGGGGAATCCAATCCATTGGACCTGTCTGTCCTCAGTTACCATGTACCTATAGTCCCTCATCCATCTAATATCCCAGAGACCGTATATCGAGCATGGTGCTGTCAGACCCATACGGTTTCTACTCGAGTCTCGCTCTAATCGGATTCTCCCGGAGAACTCTTTCTCTCTCAACCCGAATGACCCTGGCCAGGGATTTGTCTGAGCAAGAACACATGGGATATTCCTCTCATGATGCCGAGAGTGGATGATCCTCTGTCGACACTCAATAGCCCTCGTAAGGTCGACTACCACTCCCAATGACCAGCTGTACTAGATCTGGGAACAGCCAAACCTATAAGTCTGGTATCAAAGAGTGGAGCACTAATACAGGACATCCTTGGTGTCTCAAGTCTAAGGACCAGATACACCACTAGGACTACGGAATCGTTGTCTGACAATAAGGCATCATCAACCATCCAGCATTCCGTAAGCGGATCAATCAGTGAACTCATTCTCCAATGAGCACCTGTACTGTATCCCTAGTGTCCCTACACGAGCAGCTATGAGACCAACTGCATCCATCATATGGACGGGTATACAGCACACCAGTCTATCCGGTTATCACGATGTCCCTCTCGAGTAACCTATGACCGGGATTATTTAGGATATGTGTTTAAAGGTGAATCGGTCTCATTATCGTGATCTCATCACGATCCGATTCCCATTGCACAAATCCAAGGACATCACAATATATATGCATTTATGCAATAGTTATAAAGTGATATACGCCAAAATATAATAAGCAAAAAGATTCTATATCAAGTCACACGTGCCATCACTCACGTGATTGGCTTGCTGGGCACTTATGACTAGCAATCTCCCACTTGACCTAAAGCCAATCACCTATGTGTCTGATCCCCATCAGACCCCTGTGACGCTCAAAGACAAAATGAGACAACAGCTTTGTCAGTGGATCTGCAATGTTATCTTCGGATGGAACTCTTTCCACTGCTACATCTCCTCGGGTTACGATCTCTCTTATAAGCTGGAACCTCCTCAAAACACTTCTGATAAGACCCGGGTTCCCTTATTTGAGTAATCACCCCATAGTTGTCGCAATATAAGGAAGTCGACTTGTCGCTATCTGTATCGACTCCCAAATCTGTGATGAACTTCTTCACCCAGACTCCCTCCTTTGCTGCATCTGATGCAGCAATGTACTCCGCCTCTGTGGTCGAGTCAGCAGTGGTATCTTGCTTGGAACTCTTCCTGCACACTGCTCCTCCATTCAAGATGTACACATACCTTGAATTCGACTTGCTATCATCGACATCAGACTGAAAACTTGAGTCAGTGTAGCCTTCAACCTTAAGGCTATTACCTCCATATACTAGTAAAAGATCCTTAGTCCTTCTTAAGTACTTAAGGATACACTTTACTGCTTTCCAGTGCTCCAAGCCTGGATTCGCCTGATACCTGCTCGTGACACTCAGAGCATGCGCTATATCAGGCCTAGTACATAGCATGACATACATGATAGACCCTATTGCTGAGGCATAAGGTATCATATTCATGTTTGCCCTTTGGAATTTTCCATGCCAAACCTTTTGACAATGGTTTTTATGTACCTGGACTGGGACAAGCCAAGCATCCTCTTGGATCTATCTCTATAGATTCTAATCCCCAAGATATAGGATGCTTCCCCTAAGTCCTTAATGGAGAAGTGTCTAGATAACCAAGTCTTTACAGTGGATAGCATTCCTACGTCATTCCCAATGATGAGGATATCATCCACATATATCACCAAAAAGGTAATAGCGCTCCCACTTACCTTTCTTTATACACAAGGCTCATCTTCGTTCTTAACGAAGTCATAAGATCTGATTGCCTCATCAAATCTTATGTTCCAACTTCGGGAAGCTTGCTTTAGTCCATAAATGGATCTAAGCAACCTACACACCTTATCTGGGCAGTTCTTGGACACGAATCCCTCAGGTTGCATCATATACACCTCCTCCTCCAGGTTCCCGTTGAGGAATGCGGTTTTCACATCCATCTGCCAGATCTCATAATCATAGTGTGCTGCAATAGCCAATAGAATTCTGATGGATTTTAGCATTGCTACGGGTGAGAAAGTTTCGTCGTAGTCAACACCTTGCCTTTGACGATACCCCTTAGCCACTAGCCTTGCTTTATAGGTCTCTACCTTTCCATCTACTCCGATCTTTTTCTTAAAGATCCACTTGCAACCGATGGGTACAATACCTTCGGGCACATCAACTAGGTTCCAAACCTTATTGGAGTACATAGAATCCATCTCAGAATTCATGGCTTCTTGCCACTTCCCGGAGTCTATACTCATAATAGCCTCCTCGTAGGTCTGAGGATCAATATCCTCTACATCCTCTGCTCTAATATGTCCCACATATCTCTCAGGAGGATGAGATACTCTATCAGACCTGCGTAAAGTTGATACTTGTGTATTAGGTACCTGAACAGACTCGGGCTGTAGAGTGGTGCTTGAGCTTGGTTCTCTAACTTCGCTCAACTCTATCATTCTCCCACTATCTCCGCCAAGAATGTGTTCCTTCTCAAGGAACACTGCTCTCTTAGCTACAAAGACCTTTTGGTCCTCGAGATGATAGAAATAATACCCACAAGTTTCCTTGGGGTGTCCCACAAATTTGCATCGCTTTGTCCTTGATTCTAACTTATCGGGGTTGTGTCTTTTAATGTGGGCAGGGCAGCCCCAAATCTTAACAACCTTAAGATCAGACTTCTTCCCTTTCCATATCTCATATGGTGTAGACACTACCGACTTAGTTAGAACTCTGTTCAGAAGGTAAGCTGCGGTCTCTAGAGCATATGCCTAGAATAAGATGGGTAGGTCAGCGAAACTCATCATGGACCGTACCATATCTAATAATGTACGATTTCTCCTTTCAGAGACACCATTGAGCTGAGGTGTATAAGGAGGTGTCCATTGGGATAATATCCCATGGTCCTTGAGGAAGTGAGTAAACTCTGTACTTAAGTACTCACCTCCTCGATCTGATCGAAGAGTTTTGATACTCTTTCCAATCTGGTTCTCCACCTCATTCTTATACTCTCTGAATTTCTCAAAGGCCTCGGACTTGTACTTCATTAAGTACACATATCCATACCTTGAGAAATCATCAGTAAATGTAATGAAGTAGGAGTAACCTCCAATGGCATGAGTTGACATGGGTCCACATACATCACTATGTATGAGTTCCAACAACTCAGTGGCTCTC
Organism: Musa acuminata AAA Group; assembly: GCF_036884655.1. NCBI lineage: Eukaryota > Viridiplantae > Streptophyta > Magnoliopsida > Zingiberales > Musaceae > Musa > Musa acuminata. The sequence continues at coordinate 25,623,229 of NC_088346.1, forward strand.
TCTCCAGTTCCACTAAATGGAGAGTTGGTCAGTTTTCCACGAATGCAAGGCTCACAAGTTGCATATGACACATAGTCGAATGGATCTAGATATCCATCATTTAGCAACTTTTGAATCCTTCTTTCATGGATGTGACCTAGCCTACAATGCCACAGGTATGCACTGTTCAACTCATCTCGTTTCCTTTTGGACACATTTATATTCATGATATGTGGAGTGGTGTCTAACATAAATAAACCATTATGCAATGTTCCTTTCGTGATGATCTTATCATCTAATAATATCGAACAACCATTGTTCTCAAAAATAAATTTATATCCACTAACTGTTAAACATGAAATGGAGATAATGTTTTTGATAATAGAAGGAACAAAATAACATGCATCTAATGCAATAAAAGCTCCACTAGGCAGATGTAGGGCGACCTCGCCAACAGCTAATACAGTAACTTTTGCTCCATTACCCATCTTGAGGTCCATCTCGCCTCTCTCTAGTCTCCTAGGCCTTGCCAGAACCTGCAACGAATTACATATATGATAAGCACTATCGGTATCTAATACCCATGTGTTATCATAAGAGTCTGACAAATGGAGACTGATCATGAATGTACCTGAAGCTTCATCAAGCTTTTGTTTCGCCCTTTCTGCAAGGTACTCTTTGCAGTTTCTCTTCCAGTGCCCATCTTTACCACAATGGAAGCACTGGCCTTTGTCCTTTGTTGGGTCTTTCTTAGCAACCTTTGCTTTACCTTGTTTGCCCTTGCCCTTTCCCTTCTTAAGGGACCTTTCTGCTTTCCTTTTCTTTCTGGTCTCACCAGTGTAGAGAACTGGCTTCTCTTTCTTAATAGTACTCTCTGCCTCCCTCAACATATTGAGGAGCTCTGGGAGAGTCACCTCAAGCTTGTTCATATTAAAATTCATTATGAACTGTGAAAAGGAATCTGGTAGGGACTGAAGCACAATGTCCACACACAAGTTATCCTCTAGGACCATTCCTAGACCTGTGAGTTTCTCTATCCACTCAATCATCTTTAGGACATGGTTCTGAACCGGTGTCCCCTCAGTCATCCTAGCGCGGAAAAGGCTCTTGGATATCTCATATCGTTGAGTCCTTCCCTGTTCCTCAAACAATTTACGGACATGTAGGAGAATGGATCTGGCATCCATCTTTTCATGTTGTCTCTGTAACTCTGGAGTCATAGAGCCCAACATATAGCACTGAGCAAGAGTGGAGTCATCAATGTACTTCACGTAGCGAGCGATCTCATCCTCGCTTGCCCCTTCTTCGGGCGTAGGCATCACTGTATCAAGGACGTACACGATTTTCTCCGCTGTGAGAACAATTCTCAAGTTACGGAGCCAATCCGTATAATTTGGACCAGTGAGGCGGTTGACATCAAGTATGCCACGTAAGGGATTTGAAAGCGATATTTTCTGAAAATAAAGATGTAGCAAAAATGAATAACATGCAGATTTTGCAAGAAATAAACTATCAAGATATGGACTTCTATCTTAATATGCTCCCACTATTTTACTAACGAGTCACGCGACACCCTCAGCACGTGAAACGGAAGTCTCCGGCAGACTTCTAGTGGGGATCAGGATCCAATCAGCGTCTTAGTGTAACCTCGAGGGACTCGACCAATCACACTAAGCCTAAAAGGTAGACAACTCTTGCCGATCACAACTCCTTGTGATTCCCGTCCTGTTCGGCCTCCGAATCACTATGGCCTCGAGGGACTCGACCAACCATGATGCTCGGTTAAGTCAACACCTTCGTTACAAGATGAGTCTGATTTGATGATATACCCTCGAGGGACTCGACCAAGCATATCATGCCCTCAGGTCACCGGTGACATCTCTATGTCGTAAGCAAGATAGCGAATCGCGATATAGGTGAGTCTCGAGGGACTCGACCAACTCAACCTACACCGGGATTCGGTTCCTACTCATAACGATGGAAGGCCACGTGGGTCAATCTAATTGCCTCACGTTTACCGACTTAATATTATCGAGAGATGTTTCTATGATTTGGTCTCCTAATATGACATGTCACACATATACATATTTAATATATATCTACATCGCATGCAAATATATATACATATCTAGTATGTGTATAAGCAATCACACCAGATGATCATGGACCACAACCTAATATGATTAGGCCCGAGCCAGTAGGCCTAATCACTCACATCAAGATCTATGTGTGCAACGGTGCATCTCCATGCCTTGTGATCGTCCATCTCGTCCTCGTCGGTTCCGTCGACATCTTGATGCATCTCCATGCATCACGATCGTCCGTCTCGTGGGTCCCGCTATGGCTTCCACGCTCCCGCTGTGCCTCCTCATGTGATTACAACTTAATCATAGGCACGCAGGCCCGACAATAAACGAGAAATATAATGGAGGTTCGCAGACCTCAATAATAATAATCACAAGTACACACATCACACGGTCCATGATCATCCGTCCACTCATCATACATCACATGTATAAATAATCATCATCATGTAGGACTACTAGATAATAATAAAAATAATAATCAACTAAACCTTTTAATTAATTAATATTTTCTGAAATCAGGGATATATAGGGAATTTCTCAATTCCTAAGGGTATTTTCGTAATTTGGACAAAAGACAGAAACTAGAATTTCTCAAATTCCGAGGGGGCAAAACTGTCTTTTTGCCCAGAAAACCCTAATGCCCTTCTCCCCCTTGCTGCTGCGCCGCCGCCGCCGCCACCCTGCTGGCGGCGGCCTGTGCGGCGAGGGCGAGGGCACTGCCCTCGCCTGCAGGTGGCACGCCCGCTGGGGTCGCTGCCGCTGCAGGTGGGCGCCCCCGCGGGCGCCGCCGCCTCCGCGGGCGATTCTGCCCGCGAGTCAGCGCCCGCAGGTGGTGCTGTCTCGCTGGCGGCCGCCCCTGCGGGGTTTTTGCCCGTGGGAGCAGCGGCCACAGGCGCCGCTGCCCTGCGGTGCCTCAGCCCGCGCTGCTGCCCCGCGGCGCCTCTGCCCGCGGGCTCAGTGGCCGCAGGCGCTTCTACCGAGCGGGCTGCCAGCCCCGCCAGCCGCAAGCCTGCTGCAAGCAGACCGCCGGCCGGCTGCTGCAGGCATGCAGATCGAGGGCAGCAACTGTTGCTGCCCTTCCTTGCTTTTGCGTCAACGATTTTGACGTCAATATTCTTCCTAAACACAACACACGCAGTTCAAAAACCAATCATTCGCACGAACAACCTGGCTCTGATACCACTGTTGGGAAATCATAGGGGGGGCGACATCATATGCACAGCGGAAGAACAAGAAAACAAAAATCCCCGATTCCCAAAAAGATGTTCATCGTCGTGCGAAGATTGGTGCGCAAAATCCGCAAAAACACAAAACTGCGTATAGAGATTGTGTTACCTAGGGAGATCGTATATCCCTGTTTCCTTGCAGATCCTTAGGAGAGGGTGAAGGAGGTCAAGCGTCCTCCTCTCTAGCGGTGATCCACACAGCAGGGTTGCGACGACGCTCCTCAAAACTCCAAGCCTACTCTGAGGTGGAGAGGGAGAGGAGAATAGGAAGGGCAAGCAAAGACTCTAGCCTATGAGGCTGTGAATCCCTCCTATTTATAGAGATCCCGTGTCAAAACCCTAATGGGTCCTTTCCCTAGTGGGTATTGGATCTGCATCCAATAAGACAAGGGCTCCGTCGGATATCTCATATCCGAACCTCTACTCATCGCAATGCCTACCATATGTGTGTGACCCTCTAGGCCCAATATCGAGCTGGCCGTGAGTCATACCTGTCAGAACTCCTTCTAACTCAGTGAATTATTATCTTTATAATAATTCACTTGACTCATCGACTACGGAAGTACTAGGCCACTACGCCGTAGTCCCTAGACGATACAGGGGAATCCAATCCATTGGACCTGTCTGTCCTCAGTTACCATGTACCTATAGTCCCTCATCCATCTAATATCCCAGAGACCGTATATCGAGCATGGTGCTGTCAGACCCATACGGTTTCTACTCGAGTCTCGCTCTAATCGGATTCTCCCGGAGAACTCTTTCTCTCTCAACCCGAATGACCCTGGCCAGGGATTTGTCTGAGCAAGAACATATGGGATATTCCTCTCATGATGCCGAGAGTGGATGATCCTCTGTCGACACTCAATAGCCCTCGTAAGGTCGACTACCACTCCCAATGACCAGCTGTACTAGATCTGGGAACAGCCAAACCTATAAGTCTGGTATCAAAGAGTGGAGCACTCATACAGGACATCCTTGGTGTCTCAAGTCTAAGGACCAGATACACCACTAGGACTACGGAATCGCTGTCTGACAATAAGGCATCATCAACCATCCAGCATTCCGTAAGCGGATCAATCAGTGAACTCATTCTCCAATGAGCACCTGTACTGTATCCCTAGTGTCCCTACACGAGCAGCTATGAGACCAGCTGCATCCATCATATGGACGGGTATACAGCACACCAGTCTATCCGGTTATCACGATGTCCCTCTCGAGTAACCTATGACCGGGATTATTTAGGATATGTGTTTAAAGGTGAATCGGTCTCATTATCGTGATCTCATCACGATCCGATTCCCATTGCACAAATCCAAGGACATCACAATATATATGCATTTATGCAATAGTTATAAAGTGATATACGCCAAAATATAATAAGCAAAAAGATTCTATATCAAGTCACACGTGCCATCACTCACGTGATTGGCTTGCTGGGCACTTATGACTAGCAGAACATGCAGAGGCAATCTCCAAGTACCTTGACAAGACTGAAGGGCAGAGGCCAAGAAATTTCGTAAGACTGGTGTCAACAAGTTTCTTATCAAGATAGCCGAAAGTGACGGACTTCGGGTCATGCAAGAGTGCACGACCAAGGAACGAAGTAGGCAGTACGTGGTACTATACCTTCACTACTCAAGGGAGTAGGCAGCAAGGTTAATGGAGAAGACGGTACAATCCCAGAGGCGACCTCATCTATTAGAGAATTACTCCAAGTTGGGGTGAAAACTTCCCGCATTCCAGAAGTTCGATGGCATTGAGAAGGTGAATCACAATAGTTAACTCAACGCAAGGAGTGCAAACACTTTAAGTGCTTCAGAAGTGTGAGCAAAGAGCAGGCGAAGGCCAGTAACCAGCTCGATGCATGAAGTACAACCTCGAGGAGGCGGGCGAAGTCAAGTAACCTTTTCCTTCTCAACTCTTAAGAGAATGGGCGAAACCAAGTACCCCAAATCTCTTATCTATCCAGCAGAGGAGCTTTGCACAAGTTCAAAGACCCTTCGAAGATAATGAAAAACAATAGTTGTCAACTCCTCACCAACGGTGATCAGTGCTACTGAGAGTAGATTATCCGCTTCATTTCCCAACGAAATGCCAATCGAAAGCGGAAGTGATGCGAACCTACTTGGATGTGACAACTAAGTGAAAGAAGAGTCAATGAGCAAATTTTATAGAGAAAGGACCCAAAACTTTAGAAGTTTGCGAGATGATGCTCGTTAAAGCTCCAACAAGCATCCACCCAGTTCAAGCAGCACGAGGAATTTGAGAGACTAGCGCAGTAAGGATGGTCTTTTCCTTCATCTGGGGGATCCGCAGGAATCAACAAGGATCAACACAACTCAGCCAACCCCACACCAGAGTCAGAGTCATTGGTGAGTTGAAGCAGCATGGCGGATCAAAGGTTCGACTACTCAAAAACAGCAGCAGAGAGCAGCTAGGAGCCAAGAGGCGCATTGCAGCTAGAGTGGAAGATTGAAGACTCAACAAAGGCGAGGAGTTGCAATGTTCACAAAGGCTTCGACGAGGACGTCGAAGGAATAAGTGGGGGAGAATGTCATGGACAAACTTCTAAACAAGATGTTTGATGTAATGCTTATGTATGTCCATGTCTTTTGGTATGTTCATACCTTGTACAGCATGTAGAGGGACGTTCGAAGGCTTAATAGTCCCATTTTACTTAGGTTGGTGGCCTCTTTAGGCTTGTAAATAAAAGTTGTGTCATGTGTACACGTGTGAGAGATTTTTGGTCTATAATGAACCATTTTACCCTTTGTTGTGCAACTGTTCAGAGCTTGTAAAGTCTGTTTGTAATTTGCATTGTCTATGAAGTGTTTTCGGAGATATTTGCTTATGGATCCCGAATGAGGCATTTTCTTTAACTCGTTCTCTCTTTTGTGGGTCCTAAGGGACATGAGAGGCTTCAGGGAGGTTGACCTTTGCGGACAAACACGCAAGGGTGCCACTCGACTTAGGCAAAACCAGCTAAGTCCGTGACAAGACGCTATAGGGGAATCCTATCCATTGGACCTGTCGATCCTCAGTTACCGTATACCTATAGTCCTTCATCCATTTAATATCTTAGAGATCGGATAACAAGCATGGTGATATCAAACCCATATGGTTTCTACTCGAGTCTCGCTCTAATTAGATTCTCCCGAAGAACTCTTTCTCTCTCAATTCGAATGACCCTAGTCAGGGATTTGTTTGAGCAAGAATACATGAGATATTTTCTCATGACACCGAGAGTGGATGATCCTCCATCGACACTCAATAGTCATCGTCAGATTGACTACCACTCCCGATGACTGGCTATGCTAGATCTGGAACCTCCAGACCTATAAGTCCTGTATCAAAGAATGGAGTACTTATATAGGATAATAAGGCATCATCAACCATCTAGCATTCCATAAGTGAATCAATTAGTGAACTCATTTTCCAATGAGCACCTGTACTATATCTCTAGTATCCCTACACGTGCAGCTATGAAACCAACTGCATCCATCATATTGATGGGTATACAAGACACCAGTTTGTCTGGTTATCTCGATGCCCATCTCGAGTAACCTATGACTAAGATTATTTAGGGTTTGTATTTAAAGATAAATCGGTCTCATTATTATGATCTCATCACGATCCGATTCCTATTATACAAATCTATGGACATCACAATATATTCAAGCAATAAGCAATATAAAGTAATAAAATGTCAAAAAATAATAATAAGCAAAAAGACTATGTCAAGTATGTTGGGAAATCTTTGTGGGTGACATCACATGCACAGCGGAAGAACGAGAAAACAAAATCCCCGATTCCCAAAGAGATGTTCATCGTCGTGCCAAGATTGGTGCGCAAAATCTGCGAAACTTAAAACTGCATATAGAGTATAATGTGTTACCTAGGGAGATCGTATATCCCTATTTCCTTGCAAATACTTAAAAGAGGGTGAAGGAGGTCAAGCGTCCTCCTCTTTAGCGGTGATCCACACAGTAGGGCTATGACGACGCTCCTCAAAACTCCAAGCCTGCTCTGAGGTAGAGAGGGGAAGGAGAATAGGAGAGGCAAGTAAAGGCTCTAGCCTATGAGGCTCTGAATCCCTCCTATTTATAGAGGTCCCCTGTCAAACCCTAATGGATCCTCGCCTAGTGGGTATTGGATCTGCATCCAATAACCCAAGCCTTTTAGATTAGTGGATCTCTATCCAATAATCTCTCATGGGCTCTTATTGGATCTTGTCCATGGGATCCAATAATTCAGGGGCTTATTGGATATCCAATAAGACAAGGGCTCCGTCGGATATCTCATATCCGAACCTCTACTCATCGTAATACCTACCATGTGTGTGTGACCCTCTATGCCCAATATCGAGCTGGCCGTGAGTCATACCTGTTAGAACTCTTTCTAACTCAGTGAATTATTATCTCTGTAATAATTCTCTTGACTCAACGATTACAGACGTACTAGGCCACTACGCCATAGTCCCCAGATGATACAAGGGAATCTAATCCATTGGACTTGTTTGTCCTTAGTTACCATATACCTATAGTCCCTCATCCATCTAATATTCCAAAGATCGTATATTGAGCATGGTTCTGTCAGACCCATATGGTTTCTACTCGAGTCTCGCTCTAATCGGATTCTCCTAGAGAAACTGTTCTCTCTCAACCCAAATGACCTTGGCCAGGGATTTGTCTGAGCAAGAACATATGGGATATTCCTCTCATGATGCTGAGAGTTGATGATCCTCTATCGACACTCAATAGCCCTCGTAAGGTCGACTACCACTCCCAATGACCAGTTGTACTAGATCTGGGACAGCCAAACCTATAAGTCTGGTATCAAAGAGTGGAGCACTCATACAGGACATCCTTGGTGTCTCAAGTCTAATGACCAGATATACCACTAGGACTATGGAATCGTTGTCTGGCAATAAGGCATCATCAACCATCCAGCATTCCGTAAGCAGATCAATCAGTGAACTCATTCTCCAATGAGCACTTGTATTGTATCCCTAGTGTCCCTATACGAGTAGCTATGAGACCAACTGCATCCATCATATGGACGGGTATATAGCACATCAGTCTGTCCGGTTATCACGATGTCCCTCTCGAGTAACCTATGACCGGGATTATTTAGGATATGTGTTTAAAGGTGAATCGATCTCATTATCGTGATCTAATCACGATCCGATTCCCATTGCACAAATCTTAGGATATCACAATATATATATATGCATATATGCAATTGTTATAAAGTGATATATGTTAGGATCGACAGCACTAAGAGGGGGGGGGGGGGGGGGGAGGGGGGTGAATTAGTGCAGCGGAAAACTTTCTGCGATTAAAATCGAAAGCTACGTTCGAACGATAAAAACAACTTATGTATGAAAGTTGATACTAATCAAGGTTAAAGTCAAACTAAGCAGGTAGTTTGCAGCTATGATGAAAACCAGAATATCGGCGCAAACTGAAATCCGACGTTCGTACGAAGAAACTGATTTACGTCTAAATGCTGATTCGTAAATCACTTGATTAGATAAGAGGCAGTTTAAGCAGGAGTATAAAGGCAGTGTGCAGTATTGGTAAAGCTCAAAACGTAAATGCAATATGCAATATGATGATCATACGAAAAAGCAGATTTACGTCTAAACGTAGAAACTTGTTCGTAAAATCGCAGAGGGCAGTAGCTATTGAGAAGTTTGCAGTGAAGGTAAAATGCTCAAAGGAAATACAAACCGAGATTTAGAGTGGTTCGGTCAATCTTGACCTACTCCACTTTTGGCTTCCTCCACCGACGAGGTCACCGGCGTCAACTAGAGGCCTTCCTTCAATTGGCGAAGGCCAACCACCTTCTTATAGATTCACTCCTTTTGACGGGCTTAGGAGACAACCCTTACAGAAGTTTTCTCTCCTCTCTTTACAACTCAAACTTTAAAGAACAGAAAGAGGAGAGAACTAGCAGTTTTGAGCTCTAAGAACCACAGAAAGATAGCAAGATTTCGAGTGTGTTCTGTGCTTTCAGTGCTGAATGGGTGGGGTATTTATAGGCCCCAACCCAATTCAAATTTGGAGCTCAAATCTGTCAATTCCCGGAATTCCGGGATCAGGCGGTTGCACCTCCTGACTGGGGCGGTTGCACCGCCTGGCAGAGCTCGAAGACTAAGCCTCTGGGCGGTGCCACCTCTGTTAGGGGTGGTTGCACCTCTCTGCCAGAGCTCGAAGACCGAGCTCAGGCGGTTGCACCGCCTGGCAGAGCTCGAAACTTGAGCTCTAGCGGTGCTACCTCTTGACAGAAGAGGTTGCACCACCCAGTCTCGCTCGGAGATTGAGCCCGGGGCGGTTGCGCCGCCCAGTCTCGCTGGGAGACATAGTCTGGGCGGTGCTACCTCCTGGCTTGGGCGGTTGCACCTCCCACAGCAATCAGGGTCCGAATGGGTTAATCCATTCGGCCCAATTTGATTCTTTCAGGGGCCCAATTGCCCCAAGATTAAGCTAATGGGATCACCTCCCATTTCTAACTTAATCAATGTGCTAACAACGATTATTTCCTAAGACATATTCTGCAGCTTGCTCCGGTACTTCAATCGCTTCTTCCAGCGAGTTTCCGGCGATCTTCCGTCGATCATCCAACGAACCCTCGGTGATCCTCCTGTGGACTTCTGGCAAACTCCTGGACTTGCGACGATCCACTTGGCAAGTTCCGACGAGCTCCTTTGGCAAGCTTCTGGACTTCTCGGATTTGTTCCCGCAGAACCTCCGACGACTGTCCGAACTTCCGTCGAGCTCTTGAACTCCCAACGTGATCATTGTCATGACTCCGGTGCAACTCCTGCTGCATGTCTTACTTTCATCGTAGTTAATCCTACACACTTATCTCAACACACAGATTAGACAAACAATTGACAATTGATTTCATCATCAAAATCTGAGATTCAACAATCTCCCCCTTTTTGATGATGACAATCAATTGATAATAGAGTTAACCTTAACTCCCCCTGTCTATATGCCATACTTCTTGAATTTAAAAACTTTATAAATTCAAGAGACATATTCCCATCATGATTCCTATCATGATGTATCTCTTTGAAGATGATGTCAAGGCTTGACATTCATTTTCAAATATAACAAGTTTGAATGATGGTAATTGTAGCAATTCATCATATTGTAAGATATCGACATGTAAAGTTGTGAAGCAAGATTTTGATATCATTACATGATATACACATTTCGAATATTTCGAATATTTAGCAAGTGTAGCATTGCATCACATGGTAAGATATCAGTTCGTACGATGAAAATTTTTGTTTGATATCTTGATATAGGGCATATAGCAATGATTGCAATCATATATTTCTTGGTGATGCAAGTATAGCTTAATCATAATAATGATAGCAATCATATATTTCTTGGTGATGCAAGTATAGCCTAATCATAGTAATGATAGCTGTTGAATCTCGTATTTTGATGATGAAACCACTTGATATGTGTTTATGATTTAAACTACATTTTGAGCGATGCAGGTCTACTCGATCAGGTTTAGACAGTTGACGCAGGAGGAATTGACATTGCGCCGGAAGAGATCATGTCAGGATATTGGATGGCTGAATGCTTCGAACGTTGGGCATCGGGCCAAGGAGAGCGAAATTGCGCCAAGGATATCGGGGTTGTGGAGGTCAACCGTCGATTGGGCAACAAGCCATAAGAGAGGACGATGCACTGAAGAATCGGACGAAGTGCCAACCAATGATGTGCCGGGCAACAGAATGTCAATTCGCGTTGTAATAATTGTCTAGATCGGAGTTGAGTTTCAGTTTGTGTGTGCAGGATTAACTATGATAACGATGAAGACACAAAGCGAAACAAAGTGCTAGAGTCAAGCGCGAAGGATTTGTTGCGAGTTCGAGAGTTCGACGGAAGTCCGAAGGTTCGTCGGGAATGCTGTCGGAACTAGCCGAGAATGAGTAGGGAGCTTGCCGAAGGGTTTTTCGGAAGCTCGCCGGAAGATTCGTTGGAAGTTCGCGAAGCTCATAGAGAAAGATCGGAGCTTGCCGAAGAAGCTCATTGGAACTCGCCAAGATCAAATCGTGAAGTCTAGGAGCTTGCCGGGAGTCCACAGAATGGTTTTCGAGAGTTTATCGAAAGACCGTCGGAAGTTCGCCGGAAGCTCGCCGGAAGAAGTCTTGACTTACGGACTTTGTAATAGCTTAGAAAATGTCTTTAAATTTGTAGTTAGCACGTTAATTAGGGTTAGGATTAGGTGTTAATCCTATAACCCAAGTAGGGGCCAATTGGGCCCGAGTTCGGACTGGTTTGGGCCAAGTTTGGAGCCCAACCAGTGAGCTGATTTGGCCTAGGCGGTGGCACCTCCTGGGCTGGGCGGTGACACCTCCTGGGCTGGGCGGTTGCACCGTCCAGCACCTGAGCACTGGGCGGTGGCACCGCCAGTATCGGGAACATAAGAGAATTCAAATTTTTGGAGCCCAAATTTGAATCCTCTTGAGGCCTATAAATACCCCTCAAGTCTCAGCTGAGAATACAACCTTTTGAGAAGCTAGAAGTTGAGAAAAGCTTTAGGAAAAGTCTTGTTTTCAATAGCTTGAGTGTTCACCTCCTTTCTTTTCATTGAAATCTTTGTAAAAGGGTGAACCACTTGTAAGAGGTTGTAAGAGGGGTGTAAGAAGGAGGTTGATCTTCGCCTAGTAAAGGAAGATCATTAGTGGATGCCAGTGGCCTCGACGGAAGAGGAATCAGAGGAGTGGATGTAGGTCACGATTGACCGAATCACTATAAACTACCATCTTCTCTGGTTTGCATTTTATTCTTGCCATTTACATACTGCAAACTACTTTACTTAGTCACTACGCTTCCATATGCTTCTAAGTTATTAAGCTTTTCAAGTTCGATTTTTTATCGTACGAAAGATTTTTCCAAAACCGAAGTTTTAATCCGCTGCACTAATTCACCCCCCTCTTAGTGCCGCTCCGATCCAAACAATAGCAATCATATATTTCTTGGTGATGCAAGTATAGCCTAATCATAGCAATGATAGCAATCATATATTTCTTGGTGATGCAAGTATTGCCTAATCATAGCATCAGTGATAGCAACCATATCAACATCAGTGATAGCAAACATATCAATTCATATATTTCTCCCCCTTTGTCATCAACAAAAAAGCATGGTAGATGTGATTCTAGGAGAACAATATAAGTAGGTTATCAAGCACATAAAGGAAGGCATGACACGTATAATGCTTTGAATACCTCTTCTCATTGTATGTTATAATTCTTTGTGCATGAAAGAGGAAACTCATTTTTCCAAAAAAAATTTACATAAGAGTGTACAGGAAAATCTGATTTTTGGCATTCAAATTGTTAAGCAAATCCGAAAATGAAATGAACTTTTCCAAAACATAATTTCCAACATGTTATTTGATCAAGTGATACCAAAGCATGTAATACTAATCAAGTGATTTGATCATTCAATAAAGTCCGAAAAATAATTTTAGCTAGTTTAAGTATTCGGACACATCAACATTCCTAATTCTCTTCTTATAAAATCAAATTGTTCTTCAATTAGAGGTTTTGTAAAAATATCAGCTAGTTGATGTTTAGTATCAATGAACTCTATGATTACATCATGATTCATAACATGATCTCGTATAAAGTGATGTCTAATATCAATATGTTTTGTTCTTGAGTGTTGTATAGGGTTCTTTGTTAAGCATATTACACTTGTGTTATCACATTTAATTAGAATATTTTTAAGATGAACTTTATAATCTTCTAAGGTGTTTTTCATCCATACAACTTGTGCACAGCATGCACTCACTGCAATATATTCAGCTTCGGTTGTTGATAGTGCAACCGAGTTTTGTTTCTTAGATGACCAGGAAACAAGGGCATGTCCTAAGAATTGACATGTTCCTGATGTGCTTTTTCTATCTAATCTACAGCCAGCAAAGTCCGCATCAGCATAAGCAATTAACTCAAGATTCTCTGATTTTGGGTACCATAATCCTAGATTTGTGGTACCATTAAGATATCTGAGTATTCTTTTAACTGCTTTGAGATGAGAAATCTTAGGGTTTGATTAAAATCTTGCACAAAGTCCTACACTGAACATGATGTCTGGTCTTGTTGCAGTGAGGTAAAGTAAACTTCCTATCATACCCCTATAAGTTTTTTGATCGAAGCTTTCTCCACTTTCATCAATTTCTAACTTAGTGGAGGTGCTCATAGGAGTGTTAATGGCTTTTGAGTTCTTCATATTAAACTTCTTTAGTAAATTCATAGCATATTGAGTTTGACTAATAAAGATGTCATTGCTTAGTTGTTTGATTTGTAAACCTAAGAAGAATGTTAACTCTCCCATTAAACTCATTTCGAATTCAAGACTCATAGTTTTAGCAAAAGATTCACAGAGAGATTCATTCGTAGAACCAAAGATAATATCATCAACATAAATTTGAACAATGAGAAAATTATTTTCAAAATTCTTGATGAATAATGTAGTATCAACCTTGCCTTTTATGAAATTATTTTCAATGAGAAAAGAACTAAGTCTCTCATACCAAGCCCTTGGAGCTTGTTTTAAACCATAGAGAGCTTTAGATAATCTAAACACATGATTAGGGAGACTATTATTTTCAAATCCAGGAGGTTGTTCAACATAGACTTCTTCGGAAATAAAGCCATTAAGAAAAGCGCTTTTAACATCCATTTGAAACAACTTAAAATTATTACTACTAGCGTAGGCAAGGAGCATCCTTATGGCTTCTAATCGAGCCACAGGAGCGAAGGTTTCTTCATAATCGATACCTTCTTCTTAGTTGAAACCTTTGGCCACTAATCTAGCCTTGTTTCTAACTACGATACCATTTTCATCTTGCTTGTTTCTAAAGACCCATTTAGTACCAATAACTAAATGGTCATTTGGCCTAGGAACAAGCGTCCACACCTCATTTCTCTCAAATTGATTCAATTCATCTTGCATTGCGATAATCCATGAATCATCTTTCATGGCTTCATCAACACATTTGGGTTCAATTTGGGAGAGAAAAGCAGCATTGGCACAAAATTTTTTAAAAGAAGATCGTGTTTGAACCCCCTTTGATGTGTCCCCTAAGATTAACTCCTTAGGATGAGCATCTACATACTTCCAATCCTTGGGTAAGGAAATTTGGGAAGTGGATGCATCCAAGTTGCCAGTTGGAGACAGGGTTTCATTTAAATTCAAGGAATCAAAATTAACATCATCATCAAGATCATTTTTCCTAATTTCGGAAATCTCATTGAAAACAACATGAATGAATTCTTCAATAATTAAAGTTCTTTTATTGAAGATACGAAAAGCTTTAGAAACCGAAGAATAATCAAGAAAAAATCCTTCATCAGATTTAGCATCAAATTTTCCTAAGTTATCCTTTTCATTCAAGATAAAACACTTACACCCAAAGACTTTAAAATATGAAACATTGGGTTTTTTATTATTCCATAACTCATAAGGAGTTTTGGTGAGTAGGGGTCTTACTAGAACTCTATTCAAAATATAGCATGCAGTGTTTACGGCTTCGGCCCAAAAATATTTGGGTAGGCTATGTTCATTCAACATGGTTCTTGCTATTTCTTGTAAATTTCGATTTTTTCTTTCTACTACCCCATTTTGTTGAGGATTTCTTGGAGTAGAGAAATTATGGTTGTATCCATTGAGTTCACAGAATTCTTGGAAATCATGGTTTTGAAATTCTCCACCATGATCACTTCTAATTGACGAAATCATAGAACCCTTCTCATTTTGAACAAGTTTACAAAACTTGGTAAAATATCTAAAGCATTCATTTTTCTGTTTTAAGAAGTAGGTCCATGTATATCTGCTATAGTCATCAACAATGACAAAGGCGTATTTGCTACCTCCTAGACTCGATGTAGAGATTGGTCCGAACAAGTCCATATGGATCAATTGTAAGGGCCTAGAGGTGCTTATTTGTTCTTAGTCTTGAAACTACCCTTAATTTGTTTACCTAATTGGCAAGCATCACATACATTATCTTTGATGAACTTGATATGAGGAATTCCTCTTACAAGTTCTTTAGATGATATTTGAGTGATTAGTTTCATGCTAGCATGACCTAATCTTCTATACCATAGCCAAGCATCCTCATTCAAAACCGAAAAATATATTTCATTGCACAAATCATTTATGTCAATAGTGTATATGTTATTTTGTTTTAATGCAATCATGGACATGTTTTTATGTGGTTTTTCAATGATGCAAGCATTAGATTCGAATTTGACAGTGTATCCTTTATCACATAATTGACTAATGCTCAAGAGGTTATGTTTTAAACCATCAACTAACAAAACATCTTCAATAAAGAGGTTGGATTTGTTATCTATGGTTCCCTTGCCAATGATTTTACCCTTTTTGTTGTCTCCGAAGGTGACATAGCCTTCGTCTATGCTAGTGAGCTTAGAGAATTGAGATGGATCTCCGGTCATATACCTTGAGCATCCACTATCAAGGTACCATCTCTTGCTCCTAGCTTGCGATGGTGTGGGTTTCTACAAGAAAGGATGATTTTTAGGTACCCATTTGCTTTTGGGTGCCTCAAAGATAGATCTACATTGTTTATCATGTTGCATAGAGTTTATCATGGTTCCTTTAGGAACCCAAGTCAGTTTGTTTGGACTTATTTTCTTGAATGGACAATAATGCGTCTTGTGTCCAAATTTGCAACAAAAGTTGCATTTGGTTTGGTGTTGAACATGTAAGATGGGGCCTTTTATGAAGGTGGTTGGATTTAGGTGAGGACTTCTCACAAATCCAATTCCACTCCTTTTTGGAACGTGACCCTTGTTTGCAAGGATCATGTTCAATGACTTGCTACTAACCTCGAATTTCTTCAAGGTGTCCTTAAGTAGCAGGTTTTCTTTTTGGAGAGTTTCTAGATCATGGCATTTGATACATGAATTTAAACTATCATGATATTCAGTTTTTAACTTATCAAAATCACAAGTAAGACTATCATGCTCCTCTTTTAGCAATTTATATTTTCTATTGATAATCTTGCATTAATCAAATAAGTCATGGAATGCATTTAATAATTCATCGAAAGATAAATCAGCATCTAATAAATTCGTTACCTCATCTCCGATGGCCATTAAGGCATAATGAGCAACTTGCTCGGTGTTGGACTCTTCTTCTTCGGATGCGCTCGAATCATCCCATGTTGCTTTGAGCGCCTTCTTCTTTGTTGTTCTCTTTTTGGCTTGGGGACAATCACTCTTGTAGTGTCCCGGCTTTTTGCACTCATAGCAAATAACTTGGTCCTTCTTGGGTTCAAGTTTATTTTTAGTGTCATTCTTAAACTTGTTTCTTTTAATGAATTTTTTAAATTTTCTTGTTAGAAGTGCCAAGTCATCGTCACGGTCCTCATCACTTGAGTTTTCTTTCAAGTGGTCTTGCAAAGTTCTAAGTGCCATATCCTTCCTGTTCTTTGGAAGGATGTCTTCTTGCTCTTTATGAGCTTTGCAAGTCATCTCATTGGTCATTAATGACCCAAATAGCTCTTCAAGAGGGAAGTTGTTTAGATCTTTTGCTTCTTGAATAGCAGTGACTTTAGGATCCCAACTCTTAGGAAGGGATCTTGGAATCTTATTTATGAGCTCAAAATCTGAAAAACTTTTTTCGAGTCCTTTTAGACCGTTGAGGACATCCGTGAAACGGGTAAACATGTCGCCAATAGTCTCACTCGGTTTCATTCGGAAAAGTTTGAAAGAGTGTAACAATAGATTGATTTTTGACTCTTTCACTCTACTTGTGCCTTCATGAGTCACTTCGAGTGTGTGCCAAATATCGAATGCAGTTTCACAAATCGAAACACGATTAAACTAGTTTTTATCAAGTGCGCAAAATAAGGCATTCATAGCCTTTGCATTGAGAGCGAAAGCCTTCTTCTCCAAATCATTCCAATCGATCATTGGAAGAGAAGACTTCAAAAAACCATTTTCGATAAGATTCCAAAGTTCAACATCCATAGAGATAAGAAAGATCCTCATTCGGGTCTTCCAATAGGTGTAGTCCGTCCTATTAAATATGGGTGGACGTGTAATAGAATGGCCCTCTTGGTTTCCGGCGTAAGCCATCTCTCTTGGGTTTTAATCCATTTGAGAGTTAACCGGGCTCTGATACCAATTGTTAGGATCGAGAGCACTAAGAGGGGGGGGGGGGGATTAGTGCAGCGGAAAACTTTCTGCGATTAAAATCGAAAGCTGCGTTCGAACGATAAAAACAACTTCTATATGAAAGTTGATACTAATCAAGGTTAAAGTGAAACTAAGCAGGTAGTTTGCAGCTATGATGAAAACCAGAATATCGGCGCAAACTGAAATCCGACGTTCGTACGAAGAAACTGATTTACGTCTAAATGCTGATTCGTAAATCACTTGATTAGATAAGAGGCAGTTTAAGCAGGAGTATAAAGGTAGTGTGCAGTATTGGTAAAGCTCAAAACGTAAATGCAATATGCAATATGATGATCATACGAAAAAGCAGATTTACGTCTAAACGCAGATTTACGTCTAAACGTAGATTTACGTCTAAACATTGAAACTTGTTCGTAAAATCGCAGAGGGCAGTAGCTATTGAGAAGTTTGCAGTGAAGGTAAAATGCTCCAAGGAAATGCAAACCGAGATTTAGAGTGGTTCGGTCAATCTTGACCTACTCCACTTTTGGCTTCCTCCATCGACGAGGTCACCGACGTCAACTAGAGGCCTTCCTTCAATAGGCGAAGGCCAACCACCTTCTTACAGATTCACTCCTTTTGACGGGCTTAGGAGACAACCCTTACAGAAGTTTTCTCTCCTCTCTTTACAACTCAAACTTTGAAGAACAGAAAGAGGAGAACTAGTAGTTTTGAGCTCTAAGAACCATAGAAAGATAGCAAGATTTCGAGTGTGTGTTCTGTGCTTTCAGTGCTGAATGGGTGGGGTATTTATAGGCCCCAACCCAGTTTAAATTTGGAGCTCAAATCTATCAATTCTCGAAATTTCGGGATCAGGCGGTTGCACCTTGTGACTGGGGCGGTTGCACCGCCTGGCAGAGCTCGAAGACTGAGCCTCTAGACGGTGCCACCTCTATCAGGGGCGGTTGCACCTCTCTGCCAGAGATCGAAGACCGAGCTCAGGCGGTTGCACCGCCTGATTGGGGAGGTTGCACCGCCTGGCAGAGCTCGAAACTTGAGCTCTGGCGGTGCTACCTCTTGACAGAAGAGGTTGCACCGCCTAGTCTCGCTCGGAGACTGAGCCCGGGGCAGTGCCACCTCTTGGCTGGGGCGGTTGCACCGCCCAGTCTCGCTGGGAGACATAGTCTGGGCGGTGCTACCTCCTGGCTTGGGCGGTTGCACCTCCCACAGCAATCAGGGTCCAAATGGGTTAATCCATTTGGTCCAATTTGATTCTTTCAGGGGCCCAATTGCCCCAAGATTAAGCTAATGGGATCACCTCCCATTTCTAACTTAATCAATGTGCTAACTACGATTATGCTTGCTCCGGTGCGTCAATCGCTTCTTCCGGCGAACTTCCGTCGATCATCCGACGAACCCTCGGTGATCCTCCTGCGGACTTCCGGCAAACTCCTAGACTTACGACGATCCACTTGGCAAGTTCCGACGAGCTCCTTTGGCAAGCTTCTGGACTTCTCGAATTTGTTCCCGCAGAACCTCCGACGATTGTCCGAACTTCCGTCGAGCTCTTGAACTCCCAACGTGATCATTGTCATGACTCCGGTGCAACTCCTACTGCATGTCTTACTTTCATCATAGTTAATTCTGCACACTTATCTCAACACACAGATTAGACAAACAATTGACAATTGATTTCATCATCAAAATCCGAGATTCAACAATATACGCCAAAATATAATAAGCAAAAAGATTCTGTATTAAGTCATAAGTGCCATCACTCACATGATTGGCTTGCTGGGCACATGACTAGCAATCTCCCACTTGACCGAAAGCCAATCACCTATGTGTTTGATCCCCATCAGACCCCTGTGACGCTCAAAGGCAATATGAGACAACGGCTTTGTCAGTGGATCTGCAATGTTATCTTCGGATGGAACTCTTTCCACTGCTACATCTCCTCGGGTTACGATCTCTCTGATAAGTTGGAACCTCTTCAGAACACTTCTGATGAGACCCAGGTTCCCTTATTTGAGTAATCGCCCCATTGTTATCGCAATATAAGGAGATCGGCTCCTCGCTACCCGGCACGACTCCCAAATCTGTGAGGAACTTCTTCACCCAGACTCCCTCCTTTGCTGCATCTGATGCAGTAATGTACTCCGCCTCTATGGTCGAGTCAGCAGTAGTATCTCGCTTGGAACTCTTCCAGCATACTACTCCTCCATTCAAGGTATACACATACCCTGAATTCGACTTGCTATCATCAACATCAGACTGAAAACTTGAGTCCGTGTAGCCTTCAACCTTAAGGCTATTACCTCCATATACTAGTAAAAGATCCTTAGTCCTTCTCAAGTACTTAAGGATACACTTTACTGCTTTCTAGTGCTCCAAGCCTGGATCCGCCTGATACATAGCATGACATAGTACATAGCATGACATACATGATAGACCCTATTGCTAAGGCATAAGGTATCATATCCATGTTCGCCTATTCTTTTGCAGTCTTTGGGGACATACTCGTAGAAAGCGATATCCAATGTCTCATCGGTATGAGACATCTCTTGGAATTTTTCATGCCAAACCATTTGACAATAGTTTCTATGTACCTGGACTGAGATAAGGCAAGCATCCTCTTGGATCTATTTCTATAGATTCTAATCCCCAAGATATAGGATGCTTCCCCTAAGTCCTTCATGGAGAAGTGTCTAGATAACTAAGCCTTTACTATGGATAGCATTCCTATGTCATTCTCAATGATCAGGATGTCATCCATATATAACACCAAAAAGGTGATAGCGCCCCCACTTACCTTCCTATACACACAAGGCTCATCTTCGTTCTTAACGAAGTTATAAGATCTGATTGCCTCATCAAATCTTATGTTCCAACTTCGGGAAGCTTGCTTTAGTCTATAAATGGATCTAAGCAACCTACACACCTTATCTGGGCAGTTCTTGGACACGAATCCCTCAGGTTGCATTATATACATCTCCTCCTCGAGGTTCCCATTGAGGAATACGGTTTTTACATCCATCTGTAAGATCTTATAATCATAGTGTACTGCAATAGCCAATAGAATTCTGATGGAATTTAGCATTGCTACGAGTGAGAAGGTTTTGTCGTAGTCAACACCTTGCCTTTGACGATACCCCTTAGCCATTAGCCTTGCTTTATAGGTCTCTACCTTTCTATCTACTCCGATCTTTTTCTTAAAGATCCACTTGCAACTGATGGGTACAATACCTTCGGGCATATCAACTAGGTTCCAAACCCTGTTGGAGTACATAGAATCCATCACAGAATTCATGGCTTCTTGCCACTTCCCGGAGTCTATACTCATAATAGCATACTCGTAGGTCTGACGATCAATATCCTTAACATCCTCTCCTCTAATATGTGTCACATATCTCTCAAGAGGATGAGATACTCTATCAGACTTACGTAAAGTTGAAACTTGTGTATTAGATACCTGAACAGACTCAAGCTGTAGAGTGGTGCTTGAGCTTGGTTCTCCAACCTCGCTCAACTCTATCATGCTCCCACTATCTCCGCCAAGAATGTGTTCCTTCTCAAGGAACATTGCTCTCTTAGCTATAAAGACCTTTTGGTCCTTGAGATGATAGAAATAATACCCACAAGTTTCTTTGGGGTATCCCACAAATTTGTATCGCTCTGTCCTCGATTCTAACTTATCGAGGTTGTGCCTTTTAACATGGGCAGGGCAGCCCTAAATCTTAACAACCTTAAGATCAGGCTTCTTCCCTTTCCATATCTCATATAGTGTAGACACTACTGACTTAGTTGGAACTCTGTTCAGAAGGTAAGCTGCGGTCTCTAGGGCATATCCATAGAATAAGATAGGTAGGTTAACGAAACTCATCATGGACCGTACCATATCTAATAGCGTACGATTCCTCCTTCTAGAGACACCATTGAGCTGAGGTGTATAAGAAGGTGTCCATTGGGATAATATCCCATGGTCCTTGAGGAACTGAGTAAACTCTGTACTTAAGTACTCACCTCCTCGATCTGATCGAAGAGTTTTGATACTCCTTCCAGTCTGGTTCTCCACCTCATTCTTATACTCTTTGAATTTCTCAAAAGCCTTGGACTTGTACTTCATTAAGTACACATATCCATACCTTGAGAAATCATCAGCAAAATTAATGAAGTAGGAGTAACCACTAATGGCATGAGTTGACATGGGTCCACATACATCACTATGTATGAGTTCTAACAACTCAGTGGCTCTCTCTCCAATTCCACTAAATGGAGAGTTGGTCAGTTTTCCACGAAGGCAAGGCTCACAAGTTACATATGACACATAGTCGAATGGATCTAGATATCCATTATTTAGCAACTTTTGAATCCTTCTTTCATGGATGTGACCTAACCTACAATGCCACAGGTATGCACTATTCATCTCATCTCGTTTCCTCTTGGACACATTCATATTCATGATATGTGGAGTAGAGTCTAGCATAAATAAACCTTTATACAATATTCCTCTCGCCAATCTCCCCTCGGCTTTACTAGAATTTACAATAAATTGTAGATGTGATAAGCAATACTGGTATCCAATACCAATGCACTATCACAAAAATCTAACAATTGGAGATTGATCATGAATGTACCTAAAGCTTCTCCAAGCTTCTATTTCGCCCTCTCTACAAGGTACTCTTTGCAGTTCCTCTTCCAGTGCCCATCTTTACCACAATAGAAGCACTGGCCTTTGTCCATTATTGGGTCTTTCTTAGCAACCTTTGCTTTACCTAGTCTGCCCTTTCCCTTCTTAAGGGACCTTTCTGCTTTCCTTTTCTTTTTGGTCTCACTAGTGTAGAGAACTGGCTTCTCTTTCTTAATAGTACTCTCTACCTCCCTCAACATATTGAGGAGCTCTAGGAGAGTCACCTCAAGCTTGTTCATATTAAAATTCATTATGAACTGTGAAAAGGAATCTGGTAGGGACTGAAGCGCAATGTCCACACACAAGTTATCCTTTAGGACCATTCCTAGACCTGTGAGTTTTTCTATCCACTCAATCATCTTTAGGACATGGTTCTGAACCGGTGTCCCCTCAGTCATCCTAGCGCGGAAGAGGCTCTTTGATATCTCATATCGCTGAGTCCTTCCTTGTTCCTTAAACAATTTACGGACATGTAGGAGAATGGATCTGGCATCCATCTTTTCATGTTGTCTCTGTAACTCAGGAGTCATAGAGCCTAACATATAGCACTGAGCAAGAGTGGAGTCATCAATGTACTACACGTAGCGAGCGATCTCATCCTCGCTTGCCCCTTCTTCGGGCGCAAGCATCACTATATCAAGGACGCATACGATTTTCTCCGCTGTGAGAACAATTCTCAAGTTACGGAGCTAATCCGTATAATTTGGACCAGTGAGGCGGTTGACATCAAGTATGCCACATAAGGGATTTGAAAGCGACATTTTCTAAAAATAAAGATGCAGCAGAAATGAATAACATGCAGATTTTGCAAGAAATAAACTATCAAGATATGGACTTGTATCTTAATATGCTCCCACTATTTTACTAACGAGTCATGCGACACCCTCAGCACGTGAAACAAAAGTCTCCGGCAGACTTCTAGTAGGGATCAGGATCCAATCAGTGTCTTAATGTAACCTCGAGGGACTCGACGAATCACACTAAGCCTAAAAGGTAGGCAACTCTTGCCGTTCACAACTCCTTGTGATTCCCGTCCTGTTCGACCTCCGAATCACCATGGCCTCGAGGGACTCGACCAACCATGATACTTGGTTAAGCCAACACCTTCGTTACAAGATGAGTCTGATTTGATAATATACCCTCGAGGGACTCGACCAAGCATACCATACCCTCAGGTCACCGGTGACATCTCTATATCGTAAGCAAGATAGCGAATCGCGATATAGGTGAGTCTTGAGGGACTCGACCAACTCAACCTACACCGAGAATCGGTTCCTACTTATAACGATGGAAGGCCACGTGGGTAAATCTAATTGCCTCACGTTTACCGACTTAATATTATCGAGAGAGATGTTTCTATGATTTGGTCTCCTAATATAATATGTCACACATATACATATTTAATATATATCTACATTGCATGCAAATATATATACATATCTAGTATGTGTATAAGCAATCACACTAGATAATCATGGACCACAACCTAATGTAATTAGGCCCGAGCCAATAGGCCTAATCACTCACATCAAGATCTACGTGTGCAACGGTGCATCTCCATGCCCTGTGATCATCCATCTCGTCCTCGATGGTTCCGTCGACATCTTGATGCATCGCGATCGTCCGTCTCGTGGGTCCCGCTATCGCATCCATACTTCCGCTACGCCTCCTCATGTGATTACAACTTAATCATAGGCACGCAAGCCCAACAATAAATGAGAAATATAACGGAGGCTCGCAGACCTCAATAATAATAATCACAAGTACACATATCACATGGTCCATGATCATCCGTCCACACATCATACATCACATGTATAAATAATCATCATCATGTTGAAATACTAGATAATGATAAAAAATAATAATCAATAAAATATTTTAATTAATTAGTATTTTATGAAATCAAGGACATATAGGGAATTTTGAATTCATAAGGGTATTTTCATAATTTGGACAAAAGACAGAAAATGGAATTTCTCAAATTTTGAGGGGCAAAACTATCTTTTGCCCAGAAAACCCTAAAGCCCTACTCCCCTTTGCTGTTGCCGCCGCCGCCACCCTACTGGCGGCGGCCTGTGCGACGGGGCCAGGGCGCTGCCCTCGCTTGCAAGCGACACGCTCGCTAGCGGCGCTGCCGTTGCGGGTGGGCGCTCCCGTGGGCGGTTCTGCCGGCGGGGCAACGCCCGCAGGTGGTGTTGCCCTTGCAGGTTGGCGCACCTACGGGCGCCGTCGCATCCGCCTCCGCGGCCGGTTTTCCCCGCGGGCAACGCCCGCAGGCGGTGCTGTCCCGCCGGGCGGCCGCCCCTGTGGGGGGGGGGGTTTCGCCCGCGGGAGCAGCGGCGGCAGCGGCGGCAGGCGCCGCTGCCCTACGGCACCTCACCCCACGGGAGAAGCGGCCACAGGCGCCTCTGCCCGCGGGCTGCCAGCCCCGCCTGACGCAGCCTGCTGCAAGCAGGCCGCCGGCCGGCTGCTGCAGACGCAACCCCTGTGCTGCCTACCTGCGGCTGCGCTGCACGCACGCATATCAAGGGCAGCAACTGTTGCTGCCCTTTCTCGCTTTTGCGTCAACGATTTTGACGTCAAAAGTTTTTCCTAAACACAACACACGCAGTTCAAAACCAATCATTGGCATGAACAACCTGTCTCTGATACCACTATTGGGAAGTCTTTGGGGGCACATCACATGCGCAGTGGAAGAACAAGAAAACAAAATTCCCGATTCCCAAAGAGATGTTCGTCGTCGTGCGAAGATTGGTGTGTAAAATCCACGAAACTTAAAACTACGTATAGAGTAGATTGTGTTACCTAGGGAGATCGTATATCCCTGTTTCCTTGCAGATCCTTAGGAGAGGGTGCAGGAGGTCAAAAGTCCTCCTTTCTAGTGGTGATCCACACAGCAGGGCTGCGACGACGCTCCTCAAAACTCCAAGCCTGCTCTGAGGTGGAGAGGGGAAGGAGAATAGGAGAGGCAAACAAAGGCTCTAGCCTATGAGGCTCTGAATCCCTCCTATTTATAGAGGTTCCCGGTCAAACCCTAATGGATCCTCGCCTAGTGGGTATTGGATTTGTATCCAATAACCCAAGCCTTTTAGATTAGTGAATCTCTATCCAATAATCTCTCATGGGCTCTTATTGGATCTCGTCCATGGGATCCAATAATTCAGGGGCTTATTGGATATCCAATAAGACAAGGGCTCCGTCTGATATCTCATATCCGAACCTCTACTCATCGCAATGCCTACCATATGTGTGTGACCCTCTAGGCCCAATATCGAGCTGGCCGTGAGTCATACTTGTTAGAACTCTTTCTAACTCAGTGAATTATTATCTCTATAATAATTCACTCGACTCATCGATTACGGACGTACTAGGCCACTACGCCGTAGTCCCTAGACAATATAAGGGAATCCAATCCATTGGACCTGTCTGTCCTCAGTTACCGTGTACCTATAGTCCCTCATCCATCTAATATCCTAGAGACCGTATATCGAGCTTGGTGTTGTCAGACCCATACGGTTTCTACTCAAGTCTCGCTCTAATCGGATTCTCCCAGAGAAACCGTTCTCTCTCAACCCGAATGACCCTAGCCAGGGATTTGTCTGAGCAAGAACATATGGGATATTCCTCTCATGACGCCGAGAGTGGATGATCCTCTATCGACACTCAATAGCCCTCGTAAGGTCGACTACCACTCCCAATGACCAGCTGTACTAGATCTGGGACAGCCAAACCTATAAGTCTGGTATCAAAGAGTGGAGAACTCATACAGGACATCCTTGGTGTCTCAAGTCTAAGGACCAGATATACCACTAGGACTACGGAATCACTGTCTGATAATAAGGCATCATCAACCATCCAGCATTCCGTAAGCGGATCAATCAGTGAACTCATTCTCCAATGAGCACCTGTACTGTATCCCTAGTGTCCCTACACGAGCAATTGTGAGACCAACTGCATCCATCATATGGATGGGTATACAGCACATCAGTTTGTCCGG
This sequence comes from Musa acuminata AAA Group, assembly GCF_036884655.1. NCBI lineage: Eukaryota > Viridiplantae > Streptophyta > Magnoliopsida > Zingiberales > Musaceae > Musa > Musa acuminata. The sequence goes on from NC_088346.1 coordinate 25,649,393, forward strand.
TTATCATGATGTCCCTCTCGAGTAACCTATGACCAGGATTATTTAGGATATGCGTTTAAAGGTGAATCGATCTCATTATCGTGATCTCATCATGATCCGATTCCCATTGTACAAATCCAAGGACATCACAATATATATATGCATATATGCAATAGTTATAAAGTGATATACGCCAAAATATAATAAGCAAAAATATTCTGTATCAAGTCACATGTGCCATCACTCACATGATTGGCTTGCTGGGCACCTATGACTAGCAAAGACACATGTGTCATCACTCACGTGATTGACTTGTAGGGCACCTATGACTAGCATGTTTAGGCAGTACCACGCTTGTCTAGGCAGTACCATTGCTTGTCTAGGCGGTACCACTACCCAAACACTACTTGGAAGGCCGAGCCTCAAGCGGTTCCACCGCAAGCCCTGGTTGTGCCACTGCCTAACCTGGCTCCATGTCATTGAATGAGCCACCCAATAGGCCTAACTCAATACCAAATCAAGCATAATGGGCTCCTAATTGAGTTAGCCTAGTTACACCCAAAACTATCTCAATTAGACCTAGAATACTACGATCTAGACACACATGATTACAAGCATGAATCCTATGTTGTTCGACATGTCATTGGTTCATCAAACACTTCGTCTGATACTTCAATACATCATTCTCTCCTTTGATGAATTGCCCAATCAATATGTTGACCTTTTGTAATATCTGATCTTCTTTTATGCATTGTCCTATCATTTGGCTCGATGCCCAAACTCATGGCACGAAGTCCTTCCGGCATGTCGACCAGTCCTCCGACCCAATGTCCAATCTTCTAACAAGTTCCATTTTAGCCCAACATTTGATTCTTCCTACTTTAGATGATTTACCTTTCTAAGATTAAAGTTAGTCCTATGTCACTAAAACGGACATTAGATCATAACTTCATCAATTGATTTCATCATCAAAATATGAGATTCAACATAAGGGACGCGTGAGGTCTTATTATAAAAGTGAAGTGTGAAGGTTCTCTCTTAAGCGTGTGAAAAGGAGGAAAGAGTTGTAACAAGGGTAGTCGATCTTCGCCCATTGAAAATAAGATCGGTAGAGAAAGCTAGTGGCCTTAAGGGAAAAGGAATTAGGAGTGGATGTTGGTCGAGACAACCAAACTATTATAAATCTGGTTTATATTTCTCTTTATGCTTTTCCTTACTATTACTAACTAATCTAGTTGCTTGCTACCCTTACTCATATTCTAAAGTTTAATGCACTTCTGGTACGGATTTATCGATCGAAAAGTTTGAAATTGGAACTTTATTTCGAAAGCACTAATTCACCCCCATACCCCATTTAGTGCCACTATGATCCTAACAATTGGTATCAGAGCCTGGTTCTTTCAGTTGGTTTAACACCTAAGAGAGATTAAATAACTTTTTTTGGGAATGAATAGGGTCACTCTTTTACTCGTCCTCCTATGTTTAGCGGGACAGACTACACTTATTTGAAGACATGAATGTGTATTTTCTTGATTTCTATAGATTTTGATTTGTGGAATGTTGTTAAATGTGATTTTCAAAAATCTTCTAAAATAATGAATGAATAGAATGATCTTGAGAAGAAAATATTTTCTTTAACTGCTAAAGCTATGAACATTTTATTTTGTGTATTAGCCACAGATAAGTTTAATTGTGTTTTGACAGACACTTGAAGTTACTCATGAAGGCACAAATAGAGTAAAAGAATCTAAGATTAATCTTTTGGTACATATTTATAAATTATTTAGAATGAAGCTAAACGAAACTATTAGTGACATGTACACCCGATTTACAGATCTTATCAATGGTTTAAAAGTTCTTGGTAAATGTCATACTAACATTGAATTGGTTAATAAAATTTTAAGATCTTTTTCAAAAAGTTGGGATGCAAAGGTAATTACAATTCAAGAAGCAAAGGACTTGAACAATTTTCCTCTTGAAGAACTCGTAAGATCTTGAGTCGGAGTTGTATTAGGAGTTGGTTAAAAGTAGGAGTTTTGAGTATGAGTCATATTATGAGTGTTAGGAATAAGTCGGAACTAAGAGGGGGGGTGAATTAGTGCAGCGGTAAAATCACCGGTTTAAAAATTCTTCGTATAATAAAATTGATCGGAAATATATTAACTTGGAAGCATAAGGGAGCATAGTGAAAGTAATAAGAAGGTAAAGCAGTTTGCAGTAAAGATAAATTGATCAAAAGGAAATGCAAACCGATTTTATAGTGGTTCGGTCATCATGACCTACATCCACTCTCGATTCCTCTTCCGTTGAGGCCACTAGCATCCACTAACGATCTTCCTTTAATGGCCGAAGACCAACTACCCTTTTACACCCCTCTTCTCCTTTTTATAGGTTTAGGAGACTACCTTTTACAACCTTTTTGGCAAGGTATCCCTCACACACCTCCCTTAGAACTCTCTCTAAGCTTTAGGAGGAGGGAACTCAACTTTCTAATAGGGTTTATAATAGAGTTTTGCTTAATCTTTCTTGTTACTCCATGCAAGAATAGTTGGGGTATTTATAGACCCTAAATGGCTTCAAAACTTAGAGCCAAAATTTGTTGAATCTCGGATTTTGATGATGAAGTCAATTGTTATTTGTTGATTTAATCTATATGTTGAGAAAAGTATGCAGAATTAACTACGATGGCAGTAAGACATGTAGCAGGTGTTATGCCAAAGTCAAGATTAAGATCACATTGGGAGTTCGAGAGTTCGTCGGAAGTCCGGACGTTCGTCAAAAGTTCTACGGGAACCAAGCGAGAAGTCCAGGAGCTTGCCATTGAAACTCATCGGAACTCGCCAAGAAGATCAACGCTAAGTCTAGGAGCTTGCCGGGAGTCCGCCGGAGCATCGCCGAGAATTCGTCAGATATTCACTAGAAGTATGTCGGAAGCTCGCCGAAAGAAGCGATTGACGCATCGGAACACGAATTGCAGTAATCATGTCATAATTGTCGTAGTTAGTATGTAGATTAAGTTATGATTGGGAGATAATCCCACTAAATTAATTAGGGGCCAACTAGGCCCTTAACAGACCTAAATTAGGCCAAATGGAACAGCCCATTCGACCCTTGAATTCTTGGCCTACGGTGGCACCGCTAGGGAGATTCGGTCTCCTAGGAATTCTGGGCGGTGGTATCGCCCCTGTCAGGTGGTAGTACTATCGATAGTTATTGTTGCCAACGATGGTACCGCCCTTGTCAAGCGGTGGTACCACCAGAGCTCGGTCTCCGAGCCCTGTCAGGCAGTAGTACCACCCAGACTGAGCTGTTGTACCGCCCATTGTCAGATGACAAGCGGTAGTACCACCCAATAATGGCGGTGGTATCGCTAGGACCTCAAAAATATAGAATTGGACACTTTTAGGCTCTATTTTTGAACTCATTGGGGCTTATAAAAATTCCACCCTTTCTTGCATGAAAGGGCATGAAATCTTAAAAGACACTTGAGTCTTTGAGGCCTTAAAGTGTTATAAAAGCTAGAGTTCTCCCTCCTTCTTTCTAAGTGTTGAGATCATTCAAAAGAGCAGTGAAGCTTGTAAGGGTTGTCTCCTAAGCTCGGCAAAAGGAGAAAAGCTGTAAAAGGGTGGTTGGCCTTTGCCTATTGAAGGAAGGCCTCTAGTGTACGCCGATGACCTCGTCAGAGGAGGAAGCCGAAAGTGGATGTAGGTCACGTTTGACCGAACCACTCTAAAACTCGGTTTGCATTTACTTTGAGCAACTTTCTTTTATAACAAACTGCCACTCTTCCTTACTGTGCTTTAACTACGTCTATATACGCTTTGACATAAACATCTTCCGAGATTGACTTTTATCATACGAAGACTTTACGAAATCGACGCTTTTCATTTGTGCAACTTACATTGCTGCAAATCACCTTAGTCTTCTCTTGCATTTTCACTTAAGGTTTCAAGTTCAAATTCCTTCCGAAACGGATTGAGTTAAATGTTTAATCTAGGATTTTGATGATAAAATCAATTGATGGGTTAATTGATCTAATCCATATTATTGAGTTAAGTGTCCAGGATTAACTACGATAACCAGAATACACAAAGCAAGAATGCCGGAGTCAAGTTCGATAGACATTTAAGAGTCCGAAGAATCGTCGGAGATGCTGTCGGAACCAACCAAGAAGAATTCAGGAACTTATCGAAATTTTCAGAAGTTCGCTGAAGAGATCGTCGGAGGTTCGCGGAGATCACCGAGAAGGCTCGGCTACTCGTTGAAGTCGTCACAAGATCTGGAGCTTGCTGGGAGTCCGTCGGAAGAAGTTCGTCGGAAAGCTCGTCAGAACAAGACTCGACGTTCGCGGTTGAAAACTTGCTTAGGATGTTTTTAGTTATGTAGTTCACATGTAATTAGGATTAGGATTAAGAGATAATCCTATATCCTGGTTAGGGGCCAACTGGGCCCAAAATTAGACTTGGTTTGGTCTAAATTTAAAGCCCAACCAGTGAACCGAAGGGTCTGGCGGTGGCACCGCCATACTGGGCGGTTGCACTGCCCAGCACCCGAGAGCCAAGCGGTGGCATCGCTTAGCTGGGCGGTAGCACCGCCAGTCCACTGTCAGTGTCAGACACTGATAGGCAGTGGCACCGCCAGTATCGGGAACCAAAGAGAATTTAAATTTTGGAGCCCAAATTTGAATCCTTTTGACGCCTATAAATACCCCTCAAATCTCAGCTGAGATTACAACTTTTTGAGAAGCAATTGATTGAGAGAAAGATCTTAGAAAAGTCTTAGCAAGTCTTGTTTTCAATTTGTTAGTGTTCACCTCCTTCTTTCTTGCTGAAAATCTATAAGAGAGTGAACCACTTGTAAAAAGTTGTAAGAGGGGTATTTGCCCTTCCCCTTCAAGAGATTTGCTAGTGGAAGGTGGGAGCCTCATCGAAGAGGGCCTTGCAAGTGGATGTAGGTCATTTGACCGAACCACTTTAAAATCGGCGTGATCTCTGGTTTGCATTTCATTATTACTATTTACATTACTGCAAACCTTCTTACGTGCTTTATTCCCTCATTAACCTTGCTGCATACCTTTACGAACATGCGTTCAAGTTAAGCACTTTCAAGTTCGATTTTTATCGTACGAAAGATTTGTCAAAACCAAAGTTTTAATCTGCTGCACTAATTCACCCCCCCCTCTTAGTGTCGCTCCGATTCTAACAATTGGTATTAGAGCTAGGCTCACTCTCATATTTGGTTTGATACCCAAGAGAGATGGCTTACTCCGGCATACATGAGGGTCATTCTGTCGCACGTCCACCCATGTTTAATGGGTCGGATTATACTTATTGGAAGACTCGTATGAGGATCTTCCTCATTTCCTTGGATTTCGAGCTTTTGACTATTGTCGAAAACGGATTTCAAAAATCTTCTCTTCCGATGAGCGAATGGAATGAATCGGAGAAGAAGGTTTTTGCTTTAAACACAAAGGCTATGAATGCCTTGTTTTGTGCACTAGGAAAAAATGAATTTAATCGTGTTTCAATTTGTGATTCGACTTTTGATATTTGGAGAACTCTTGAGGTCACTCATAAAGGCACTAGCCAAGTGAAAGAGTCCAAAATCAACATCCTTGTGCACTCTTATGAACTCCTCCGAATGAAACCAAGTGAGTCCATCGGAGACATGTACACCCGGTTCACGGATGTCATCAATGGACTCAAAGCTCTTAGTAAAGAATTTACTAACTTTGAACTAGTAACTAAAATCTTAAGATCCCTCCCTAAAAGTTGGGATCCAAAAGTTACGGCCATTCAAGAGGCCAAAGACCTTAAAACATTCCCTCTTGAAGAACTTATTGGGTCTCTAATGACCTACGAAATGACATGTCAAGCTCATAACGAGCTCAAGAACCCCCTTCCAAAGAACAGGAAGGATATGACACTCACATCACAAGAAGACCACTTGAAAGGAATATCAAGTGATGAGGACAGTGACAATGACATTGCACTTTTGACTCAAAAATTTAAAAAAAATTTAAGAAAGAATAAATTTAAAAATAATACAAAAAATAAATTCGAACACAAGAAGGACCAAGTGATTTGCTATGAGTGAAAAAAACCGGGACACTACAAGAACGATTGTCCTCAAGCCAAAAAGAGAACATCAAATAAGAAGGTGCTCAAGGCAACGTGGGATGATTCAAGCACGTCCGAAAAAGAGGGGTCCAACACCGAGCAAGTTGCTCATTACACCCTAATGGCCATCGGAGAAGAGGTAACATATTTAATTGATGTAGATTTACCTTATCATGAATTATTAAATACCTTCCATGAGTTATTTGATGAATGTAAAACAATTAGTAGAAAATACAAATTGTTAAAAAAGGAGTATGATAGTCTCACTTGTGATATCGATAAATTAAAAACTGAATATCATGATAGTTTAGCTCCATGTATAAAATGCCATGATCTAGAATCTCTCTAAAAGGAGAACTTGCTACTTAAGGACACCTTGAAGAAATTCGAGGTTGGTAGTAAGTCTTTGAACATGATCCTTACAAATAAGGGTCACGTTCCTAAAAGAAGTGGAATCGGATTTGTGAGAAGTCCTCACCAAAATCCAACCACCTTTATTAAAGGCCTCGTCTTACATGTTCGGCACCAAAGCAATTGCAACTTTTGTTGCAAATATGGACATAAAACTTATAAATGTTCATTCAAGAAAATTAGTCCGAACAAACTAATTTAGGTTCCTAAAGGAACCATGATCAATTCTATGCAATATGATGAACAAGTTAAATCAGTTTTTAAGGCACCCAAAAGAAAATGGGTACCTAAAAATAATCCCTTCTTGTAGAAATATACACCATCACAAGCTAGGAGCAAGAGATGGTATCTAGATAGTGGATGCTCAAGACATATAATTGGAGATCCATCTCATTTCTCTATGCTCACTAGCAAAGAAGAAGGGTACGTCACATTCGGAGACAACAACCAAGGCAAAATCATTGGCAAGGGAACCATAGGTAACAAATTAAAATTTTCTATTGATGATGTCTTACTAGTTGATGGATTGAAACATAATCTCTTGAGTGTTAGTCAATTATGCGATAAAGGTTATAACATTAGATTTGAATCAAATGTGTGTATTATGGAAAAACCACACCATAACATAACTATGATTGCATTAAAATAAAATAATGTCTACACCATCAACCTTGATAAACTAAGTAATGAAATGTGCTTCTCTGCTTTAAATGATGATGCTTGGCTTTGACATAGGAGACTAGGCTATGCAAGCATGAAACTAATATCTAAGATCTCATCTAGAGAATTAATGCGAGAAATTCCAAATATAAAGTTTATTAAGGACAAAGTATGCGATGCATGTCAACTAGGTAAACAAATAAAAACTAGTTTCAAACCAAAAATTCAAATTAGCACCACTAGACCATTACAATTGATTCATTTGGACTTATTTGGACCAATTGATACGACAAGTCTAGGAGGAAGCAAATATGCATTTGTAATTGTGGATGACTATACTAGATACACTTGGACCTATTTCTTAGCTCACAAAAGTGATTGTTTCAAGTGTTTCTCTAAATTTTGTAAACTCATTCAAAACGAAAATGGCTTCATGATTTCATCAATTCGAAGTGATCACAGTGGCAAATTTCAAAACCATGTCTTTCAAAATTTTTGTGAAGTTAATGGATACAATCACAACTTCTCCACTCCGAGGAATCCCCAACAAAATGGAGTAGTTGAAAGAAAAAATAGAAACCTACAAGAAATGGCTAGAACGATGTTAAATGAACATAGTCTACCCAAGTATTTTTGGGCCGAAGCCATGAATACGGCTTGCTACATCATTAATAGGGTTCTAATAAGACCGTCCCTATCAAAAACTCCCTATGAATTATGGAATAACAAAAATCTAAATTTACTATTTTAAAGTTTTCGGTTGTAAATGCTTTATTTTGAATGAAAGGGATGCCTTAGGAAAATTTGATGCTAAATCCGATGAAGGCATCTTTCTTGGTTACTCTTCCGTTTCTAAGGCTTTTCGGGTTTTCAACAAAAGAACCTTAGTAATAGAAGAATCTATTCATGTAGTTTTTAATGAAATTTCTAATTTAAAGAAAAATAATTTTGATGATGATCTTGGTTTTGATAATTTGAATTTAAATGAACCCCCTCCTTAAAATAGCAACTTGGATGCACCTTTTTCCGAAATGTCCTTACCCAAGGAATGGAAGTGTATAGATGCTTATCCAAAGGAGCTAATTATAGGAGAAACATCAAAAGGGGTTCAAACTCGTTCCTCTTTCAAGAATTTTTGTGCTAACAACGCCTTCCTTTCTCAAATCAAACCTAAATGCATTGATAAGGCCTTAAAAGATGTTTTTTGGGTTATTGCAATGCTAGAGGAATTAAATCAATTTGAGAGGAATAAGGTATGGAAGCTTGTTCCTTGACCTAGTGGCCATTTAGTCATTGGTACTAAATGGGTCTTTAGAAACAAGCAAGACGAAAATGGTATCGTGGTTAGAAACAAGGCTAGATTAGTGGCCAAAGGTTTCAACCAAGAAGAAGGTATCGATTACGAAGAAACCTTCGCTCCCGTAGCTCGATTAGAAGCCATAAAGATGCTCCTTGCCTATGCTAGTAGTAATAATTTTAAACTGTTTCAAATGGATGTCAAAAGTGCTTTCTTGAATGGTTTTATTTTTGAAGAAGTATATGTCGAACAACCTCCCGGATTTGAAAATTCTCTTCTTCCTAATCGTGTATTCAAATTGACTAAGGCTCTCTATGGCTTGAAACAAGCTCCTAGAGCTTGGTATGAAAGACTTAGTTCCTTTCTTATTTTAAATAATTTTACCAAAGGCAAGGTTGATACTACATTGTTTATCAAACATTTTAAAAATAATTTTCTTATTATGCAAATTTATGTTGACGATATTATTTTTGGCTCTTCGGATGAATCACTATGTGAATCATTTGCCAAATGTATGAGTCATGAATTTGAAATGAGTTTAATGGGTGGATTAACTTTCTTTTTGGGATTACAAATCAAACAACTTAGTGATGGTATATTTCTTAACCAATCTAAATATACATTAGAATTGTTAAAACGATTTAACATGGATAATTCAAAAGCAATAAACACCCCTATGAGTACTTCGACTAAGTTAGATATGGATGAAAATAGTGAAAATTTCGATCAAAAAACATATAGGGGAATGATAGGTAGTCTACTCTACCTCACCGCGACTAGACCGGATATTATGTTTAGTGTAGGACTTTGCGCTATGTTTCAATCTAATCCTAAATTATCTCATCTTAAGAGTGTTAAAAGAATATTTAGGTAACTTAAAGGAACTCCAAATTTAGGATTAAGGTATCCAAAATCTGAAAATTTTGATTTAATAGTTTATGCATATGTCGATTTTGGCGGATGCAGGATAGATAGAGAAAGTACATCCGGAACATGCCAATTTTTAGGACATGCACTTGTTTCTTAGACTTCCAAGAAATAAAATTCAGTTGCACTATCTACGGCAGAAGCCGAATACATTGCTGCAAGTGCATGCTATGCACAAGTTGCTTGGATGAAAAATACATTAGAAGACTATGGAATTCACTTCAAAAATGTTCCCATAAAATATGATAATACTAGTGCCATATGTGTCTTACCAAAAATCCAATTCAGCACTCTAGAACTAAGCATATCGATATTAGGCATCATTTCATACGCGATCATGTCCTTAACAATAATGTTGTTTTAGAATTTATTGACACAAAGCATCAATTGGCAGATATTTTTACAAAAGCTTTAAATGAAGACCAATTTGAATTCATTAGAAGGGGGAACTAGGCATGTTAAATTATCCCTGAAAATAAGCTTGTTTGAATATATTTTCCGAAAAATGTCTCATCCTTTTCCGTTCTTCTATGTATTTGACTTCATCATTCTCCTTCGATTCAAAATGATATATTGAAGTACAACTCATTATCTTAACCTATCTTGAGTCAAACACCTCTGAAAAACAAAAGGGGGAAGAAAAAATTTTTTTCTTCTTCCGCAGCACGCCAACGGTGGCACCGCCAGAACCGGCGGTAGCACCGCTTGAGCGCTCGGGCGCCAGGCGGTGGCACTGCTCGGTTTGGTGGTGGCACCGCCCGAGACACCCTATAAATTCCAAATGGTTAGGACCGACGGTGACACCGCCCCCAACCCATGCAGACCTCCCTCAAACTCTCCCAAAAACTTCCTAACTCTCATCCTCCAAGAAACACTCCATAATGTAAAATCTTTCCTTCCCCTTCTTCTTATTTTACTTACTTATTACAATTTCATATTTTTTTTATATCATCTTGTCTAGACAATGGCCCCTAAGAGATCAAAAGGGAAAAGGATTGAAGGAGATTCATATGACCACGATCTTTTTAGATCCAAAGAAGAGGCCCTTAGGTTTCCAAAATTTGAAACAAGATGTATCCATAAGGGTAAACACGTTGATCTCAATGAACTAGGAGACTTAGAACCCATTAGGTGGTTTGCTCATCTAGAGGCCCTACCTCTCCTACAAATAGATGAACCAATTTATCCCAAGTTAGTTAGGCTCTTTTATGCAAACCTATGGGTAGACAACGATAGCCTAAGTACTTACCTTTTAGGAACACAAATTAGGATTTCTGATAATACTATTTGTGAACTAATTGGAATCACTGAAAAAGATAGGGGCTGCTATTTTAAAGGTAAATGGGATGTTAATATAATAGGAGCAACTTACACCGAAGCTGTCGAAACTATTTTTGCAAACTCGGACCTTGGAATAATACCCAAGAGTTACGAACACTTACTACCTTTTAACTCTAAGATTCTTCATCATATCATAACAAGCATACTATTCCCTAAGCAATATCATATTGATGAAATGAGTCTAATAGAGATAAGCACCATGTATTGGATTATGACTGATCAACATAACTATTTTGGATACTCAATACGGCAACACATGCAGGATATTACAACTAAAGATACTATGTTGCCATATGGGGGATTAATCACTAGATTTCTTCGTGCCTATGACATTTGCATCCCACCCGATGAAGAAACAATTCAAAGTGATAGATATAACATCATCAATAAAAATCTACTAAAGAGACTTAGGTGCACATTTAACAATGGAATATGGGTAAGACAACCTAGAAGGACTGATCCTATTCCTCCACCAGTAGAACAACCAGAAACACCAATTTTTAGGGGAAATGAATCTCTTCCTCCTAGTCCCTTTGGCGCAGCACCTTCAGCTCATGTTTCATCCTCTGAAGGACTTATTATGGCAGAACTATCTCAGATCAAATTCCAACAAGACCAACTCAAATCGCAGCAAGAACAAATTCAACTCCAACAAATTGAAATTTTGAAGGAACTACGACAAATGAATCAAAAAATAGATGTTATGTATCAGCACTATGGATTACCTCCTAAGGATTAATTGATGTATCTTTTTATTCTGTTCTATTTACTCTTAATATCAAGTTCGAAGCTTGTCATCTTTTGAACTAAAACTGAACCTTCTTCTTAGATGTATTTTTAAAATTCTGGATATATGTTGATTTTTAGATGAGTTCTGGATAAATATTTTTGGCAAACTTGAATGATTAATCTTAATGCTGGATTTTTTCTCTATTGATTTGATGATCACAAATTGTGTATTTCAAAGTCTCATCTCCTTTTTGTTGATGACAAAGGGGGAGAAAAGTGATGACTTGTACCATTTTGATAGCATTACAAAAGTTTGTGTGATATGAATATCTTATATGCCTTGCAAAATCTTTGAGAATATCGCAAGATTGATTGATCATATTGAAAGCATGCCTTACATCTATATCATGAAATTCATGTTGAAAATCTTTATCTCCTGTTGCAGTAAAAATCGTCCCTTATCATTCGACTTGAAAATGATTTTCATCAAAGTTTCGTATTTACTTATGCTTAATGAGAATAACGATAAGTTCAATGGTTAGAACTTCTCGGTTTATGCTTGAATTCAATGAGATGGAATTCAAGTGTTTTTATCTTCTCATAATATGACATATAGATAGGGGGAGTTATGTTTAACTCCGTCATCAATTGATTGTCATCATCAAAAAGGGGGAGATTGTTGAATCTCGGATTTTGATGATAAAATCAATTAATGGGTTAATTGATCTAATCCATATTATTGAGTTAAGTGTGCATGATTAACTACGATAACCAGAAAACACAAAGCAAGAATGCCAGAGTCAAGTTCGATGGACGTTTAAGAGTCCGAAGAATCGTCGGAGATATTGCCAAAACCAACCGAGAAGAATTCAGGAACTTGTCGGAATTTTCGGAAGTTCGCTGAAGAGATCGTCGGAAGTTCGCGGAGATCACCGAGAAGGCTCGGCTACTCGTTGAAGTCGTAACAAGATCGGGAGCTTGCTGGGAGTCCATTGGAAGAAGTTCGTCGGAAAGCTCACCGGAACAAGACTCGATGTTTGCGGTTGAAAACTTGCTTAGGATGTTTTTAGTTATGTAGTTCACATGTAATTAGGATTAGGATTAGGATTAAGAGATAATCCTATATCCTGGTTAGGGGCCAACTGGTACCAAAATTAGACTTGGTTTGGGCTAAATTTAAAGCCCAACCAGTGAACCGAAGGGTCTGACAGTGGCACCGCCAGACTGGGCGGTTGCACCGCCCAGCACCCAAGAGCCAGGCGGTGGCACCGCCAGTCCACTGTCAGTGTCAGACACTGACAGGCGGTGGCATCGCTAGCATCAGGAACCAAAGAGAATTCAAATTTTGGAGCCCAAATTTGAATCCTCTTGAGGCCTATAAATACCTCTCAAATCTCAACTGAGATTACAACTTTTTGAGAAGCAATTGATTGAGAGAAAGGTCTTAGAAAAGTCTTAGCAAGTCTTATTTTCAATTTGCTAGTGTTCACCTCCTTCTTTCTTGTTGAAAATCTGTAAGAGAGTGAACCGCTTGTAAAAAGTTGTAAGTGGGGTATTTGCCCTTCCCCTTCAAGAGATTTGCTAGTGGAAGGTGGGAGCCTCATCGAAGAGGGCCTCGCAAGTGGATTTAGATCATTTGACCGAACCACTTTAAAATCAGGGTGATCTCTGGTTTGCATTTCATTATTGCTATTTACATTACTGCAAACCTTCTTACGTGCTTTATTCCCTCATTAACCTTGCTGCATACCTTTACGAACATGCGTTCAAGTTAAGCACTTCTGAGTTCGATTTTTATCATACGAAAGATTTGTCGAAACCAAAGTTTTAATCCGCTGCACTAATTCACCCCCCCTCTTAGTGCCGCTCTGATCCTAACATTAAAATGATTCTTGTTGAATCGACTTTAATCGAAATAAGGTTTTTGAAATAGTGAAAGTTTTTTGCTGCACTAATTCACCCCCCCCTCTTAGTGCGCTCTTAATCCTAACAATTAGTATCAGAGCGAGGCTCACTCTCAGTTGGTTTAAAACCCAAGAGAGATGGTATTTGCCAAAAATCAAGAGGGTCACTCAATTACACGTCCGCCCATGTTCAATGGGATGGATTACACCTATTGGAAGACTAGAATGTGAATCTTCCTAATTTCTATGGATTTTGAGTTTTGGAACATTGTCGAAAATGGTTTTCAAAAGTCTTCTCTTCCAATGAACGATTGGAATGAGTTGGAGAAGAAGACTTTCACTTTAAATGCCAAGGCTATGAATGCCTTATTTTGTTCACTAGATAAAAACGAGTTCAATCAAGTTTCGATTTGTGAAACGACTTTTGATATTTGGCACACACTCGAAGTGACTCATGAAGGCACTAGTAGAGTGAAAGAGTCAAAAATCAACCTTTTAGTATATTCTTATGAATTATTTCGATTGAAATCAAGTGAGACCATTGGAGACATGTACACCCGTTTTACGGATGTCGTCAATGGTCTAAAAGGACTTGGTAAAGGTTTTTCGGATTTTGAGCTCGTTAATAAAGTTTTAAGATCCCTTCCAAATAGTTGGGACTCTAAAGCCATGGCCATTCATGTAATATCCCTCGCTTTTAAAAATTATTAATAAAGATTTATATGTAAATTGGAGGACCTATATGTAAATATAGAAATTACAAGGACTAAACTGCTAAGTTGCAAAAAAAAAAAGAAAAAGAAAAGGGAAAACCGAAAATTCGGTATTATCCCACCGCCTCCCACGCACTCTGTTTCTTCCAGAAACAGAGAGAGCGGTGGGGCGTGAGGAGAAGAAGGAGAGTGGTAGAAGAAGAGAGGAAGAAGAGGGAGAAGAGAAGAAGAAGAAGAAGAAGAAGAAGAAGAAGAAGAAGAGGAGGTGGCTGCAGCGAGGGCTGCAGCGAGGAGCTGTGGGGCGTGGGGAGAAGAAGAGAAGAAGAAGAAGAAGAAGAAGAAGAAGAAGAAGAAGAAGAAGAGAGGAGGATAGCTGCGGCAAGGCTGCAGCGAGGAGGTGTGTGGCTTTGGGGAGGAAAAGGGAAGAGGAGAAGAAGAGAAGGAGAAGAAGAGGGAAAAGAGAGGCAGCTGCAGCAGCCAGGGCTGCAGCACCTCTGTTTCCCGCAGGTGGAAACAGAGGAGAGGATGTGTGGGGCGTTGAGGATGAAAAGGGAAGAAGAAGAAGAAGAAGAAGAAGAAGAAGAAGAAGAAGATAGCTGCGGCAAGGCTGCAGCGAGGAGATGTGTGGCCTTGGGGAGGAAAAGGGAAGAGGGGAAGAGGAGAAGAAGAAGAAGAGGAAGAGAAAGAGGTGTGATACCTCTGTTTCCTGCAGAGGAAACAGAGGGGAGGGTGTGTGTGACGCCGGGGAAGAAGGGGCTGCAGCTGCGGCGATGGCAGCTGCAGCTGGAAGAGAAGAAGAAGAGGAAGATGAGCAGGGGAGGAGGGAGAGGTTGCGGCCGTGGCTGCGGCCGCGACTGCAGCAGTTGCAGCGGGGAGAGAAGAAGAGGAGAGGAAGAAGAGAGGAAGAGGAGAAGGGGCTGCGGCTGCGGCGATGGCAGCTGCAGCTGTGGCAGGGAAAGAGAAAAAGGAAAGGAAGAAGAAGAGAAAGGGAAGGAGAGGAAGAAGAGAGGAAGAGGAGAAGGGGCTGCGGCTGCGGTGATGGCAGCTGCAGCTGTGGCTGGGAAAGAAGAGAAGGAAAGGAAGAAGAAGAGAAAGGGAAGGAGAGGAAGAAGAGAGGAAGAGGAGAAGGGGTGGCAGCTGCGGCGATGGCAGCTGCAGTTGGAAGAGAAGAAGGAGAGGAAGATGAGCAGGGGAGGAAGAAGAGGCTGCGAGTGTGGTGGCTGCGGCCGTGGCTGCGACTCCGGCTGCGGCTGCAACGTTGGCTGCGGTAGCTGCGGCAGCGGTGGTGGCTGCAGTAGCTGCTTTTGGGAAAGAGAAAGAGTAGGAACGAGAGAAGGGAAGAAGGAAATAGTGCAGTGGAAGGGGGCTGTGGTTGTGACCGCAGTTGCGGTCGTGGCTGCGATTGTGGCAGCGGCAGCGGCGACGGCTGTGGCAGCTGCGTTTGGGAAAGAAAAAAAGAAGGAATGAGAGTAAGAGAGAGCAGGTGACTGTGCCTCGATGTTCGACACGTGATGTAGTTGCGAAGAAAGGAAGAAAACGGGAGCACAAAACGAAACAGAGAGAGGACACGGAGAAAAAGTAGAAGGATTTGGGCTGGCACCTTCTTTGGATCTTCGGATCGAAATCTTTGAAAGGCAAGTTCCCTGATCGTTTCTCCTATAATTGCTTTGATATTTCTTATTGCAAGTTTCCCGCTTGTTTCAATCCTTTCTATTACAAGTTCCCTGTTCGTTTCTCCTATAATTGCTCTGATATGCCTTATTGCAAGTTCCCTGATCGTTTTTCCTATAATTGCTCTTATATGTCTTATTGCAAGTATCCTGATCTTTCCCCACTGTCATTTTTATCTCTACATTTGCTTTGATTATGAGGAACTTTGAATTGTACTAGCCTTGCATTTGTTATATCTCCTGTTTACATGTAACGATTCGAATCTGTGCAACTTTTGAGATTCTGATCTTTTGATACCGAACTGCCTATAAGACTTTGTGGTAACTCTGATTTGTTCAAAACTGATTTCATTGGAAACTAGACTCGTAGACCTTTCTTTGATATATGGATTGAAAGATTTGGAATCCAAACACCAGCCCAGTTATCTGTTGAATCTGACATTATGAATTCTGCCAACAGAGATTTTGTTCTACGACACTTGCTTACCAAATTATTTGTAACTCTCTCTGTTGGACAGTTCAATTCATATGAAGCCTGTCTTATCTGAAAGTATTATCCAATGATTATTTCTGAGTAAATTGGAGCACGATTGATAGTTTGAATCATTTGTTCAATGTGCCTTCTGTATTCTGCCAGAAATCGAGCTTTGGTCGATTTCTCATATTCTGGTTTCATTCCTTTGGAAATTGATATCCTTTAGCCTTCTTATTCAATTGAGCTTTATATTACTACTTTGAATTCTTGTATGCTCTTGTCCTTAAAATTATTGCATTCTTGAAAACTGTTGTGTAACGTTTATGCTATATCGTATTGACCCATATAGGCACATGTATATTCCTTTGTTCCGCATTTGCTCCCGGTATGTACCTATTCCAGTTTCATTCCTTTGGACATTGAATTCATCAAATCTTCTTATTGAATTGAGTTATTTGTGATTGCTTGGATCCCATATGTGCCCTTGCTTTCAATTCCCTTCAAATCTGAATATACTTGTGAAAGATTATTGCTTACTTCGGATTGACTCGTAAAGGCACATGTACGTTTGTTGTTCCGCGTGTGCTTCCGATATATGCTACTTATTGTTGAAACTGTCCTTTTGTACTCTGGTGTGTGGGATCGTCTGGACCTTTGCCAGAAATGGTAAAAGGTATGCACTGATTTGCCCGCTTTGTGGGGTCCCGCTTTGTGGGATATTCTGGTATGCGCGATTTGCCCGCTTTGTGGGGTCCCGCTTTGTGGGATATTCTGGTATGCGCTTATTTGCCCGCTTTGTGGGGTCCCGCTTTGTGGGATATTGCTGACTGAGATCCCACTACACCCTCTATATGTTTGAATGACATCCAGAGTTTTGGTGAGTTATTTCTGTTCGTGCTCTGGATAGTTATGATATGATTGCAACGTCAAAGACGACGTTTGAGCTTCTGTACGATATTTGTTTTCGATATGCTCTGAAATGCTTCATTCACTGATGATATGCTTCGAAATGTTCCATATGCCGTTGATATGCTCCGGAACATTTCATATGCCATTGATATGCTCCAATTACTCTGTGCTCCATTTGCTATGAACTGATATGTTCTGAAATGTCCTATCTGCCATTGATATGTTCTAATTACTCTATGCCCCATTCGTTATGGATCAAATATGTTTTGAATGACATAATACGTATGATTTGGTATCTATTGAGATGGTATCCTTGAGAATTCTTGTATTCTGCCTTGCATTATGATACCTTACTCGTTTGAAACCGTTCCTTTTGTTCTGAATATGCTTTGTCACTTGCTGAGCCGTTTTTTTGGCTCACTCCGTTGTTATATAAATCTTTCAGGTCAGCTTGTCACTCTTCGAGATGTTTGATTTGGGCTGAGGCAGTGGATAGCTATTCAGAATAATGGGCAAGTCTGGTTGGTTATTACGATATTGTTGTATAAGTATGTCTTGTATGTAATGAAATGTTGTCGATGAACCGAAATGGATATACTGTGTCAAAGTGTTAGGAGATCTCTCTTATTTGGAATTTCAGAATGTTAAGTCTAATTTATGGTGATATGAACTTGTGGTGAATAGTTGGAGTTCTGATTGTATAATTTATTTAGCTTGTGGATTTATAAATGTTGTTCATGTTTGTCAAGTTGGCTTGGGTTGCCATAAATGTGAATTATCGAGTGATGTGATATATGATTATAAACTGTACAGGTTTTATGGATGTGAATATGAATAGAATGTTTTCAGTGTCCTCAAACGTTAGTTTGGATCCTGGATTGGCCTGTGACGAAAATTTTAAAAAATCATGGATATTTTGAGGGGCGTGACAATTCAAGAGGCCAAAGATTTAAATAACTTTCCTCTTGAAGAATTAATTGGGTCACTAATGACCTATGAAATGACATGTAAAGCTCATGAAGAGCTTGAGGACACCCTTCCAAAGAACAAGAAGGATATTATACTAAGAACACAAGACCAATTGAGAGAAAACTCAAGTGATGAGGACTTTGATGATGACTTGGCACTTTTAACAAGGAAATTCAAAAAATTCATTAAAAAAATAAATTTAAAAATAACACTAAAAATAAATTTGAACCCAAGAAAGATCAAGTAATTTAGTACGAATGTAAGAAACTAGGACACTACAATAGTGAATATCCCCAAGCCAAGAAAATGACACCAAAGAAGAAGGCGCTCAAAGTAATATGGAATGACTCAAGCGCATTCAAAGAAGAGGAGCCATTGGAGAGGAGGTATCAAGTTCAATTGATGCAAATTTATCATTTGATGAATTATTATATGCTTTTCATGATTTATTTGATGAATACAAAATAATTAGTAAAAAATATAAATTGTTAAAAAAGGAGCATGATTCTCTTGTTAGTAATTTTGATAAATTAAAAATTAAGCATAATGATAGTTTAGCTCTATGTACAAAATTTTATGATTTAGAAATACTTCAAAAGGAAAACTTGCTACTCAAAGATACCTTGAAGAAATTTGAGGTTGGGTAGCAAGTCCTTAAACATGATCCTTATCAATAAGGGTCATGTTCATAAAAGAAGTAGAATCGGATTTGTGAGTAGCTCTCATAAAAATCCAACCACCTTCGTTAAAGGCCCTATCTTGCATATTTCACCTCAAAACAAATACAACTTTTGTTGCAAATGTGGACATAAAGCTTATCATTGTCCATTTAAAAAGTGTAGTCCAAAAAAATTGATTTGGGTTCCAAAAAGAATCGTAAAGAATTTCATGCAACATGATAAGCAATTTAGATCGATTTTTGAGGTAACCAAGGTCAAATAGGTACCTAAAAATCATCGTCTATTATAGAAACGTATACCATCACAAACTAAGAGCAAGAGATGGTACATTGATAGTGGATGCTCAAGGCATATGACCAGAGATCCATCTCAATTCTCTAAGCTCATTAGCGTAGAAGAAGGATGTCACATTTGGAGATTGACAAAGGAATAATAGGTAACAAATCTAACTTCTTTATTGAAGATGTTTTGTTACTTGATAGTTTAAATCATAAACTCTTGAGGATTAGTCAATTGTGTGATAAAGGATATATTGTTAAATTTGAATCTACTGCTTGCATTATTGAAAAACCATACAAAAACACATCTATAATTGCATTAAAACAAAATAACGTATACACCATTGACATTAATGATCTTTACAATGAAATGTGTTTTTCGATTTTGAATGATGATGCTTGGTTTTGGCATAGGAGATTAGGTCATGCTAGCAAGAAACTAATCACCCAAATTTCATCTAAAGAACTTGTAAGAGGAATTCTTCATATCAAGTTCATCAAAGATAATGTATGTGATGCTTGTCAACTAGGAAAATAAATAAAAGGTAGCTTCAAACCTAAGAACCAAATAAGTACCTCTAGACCTTTGCAATTGATCCATATGGACTTGTTCGGACCAATTTCTACATCAAGCCTAGGAGGTAGCAAATACGCTTTTGACATTGTAGATGATTATAGTAGATACATATGGACTTATTTTTTGACACACAAAAGTGAATGCTTTAGATATTTCACCAAGTTTTGTAAACTTATTCATAATGAAAGGGTTCTATAATTTTGTCAATTCGAAGTGATCACGGTGGTGAATTTCAAAATTGTGATTTTCAAGAATTTTGTGAATCCAATGGATACAACCACAACTTCTTTACTCCAAGAAATCCTCAACAAAATGGAGTAGTAGAAAGAAAGAATAGAAATTTACAAGAAATGGCAAGAATCATGTTGAATGAACATAGTCTATCCAAATATTTTTGGGCCGAGCCGTAAACATGACATGTTATGTCATGAATAGAATTCTAGTAAGACCCTTACTCACCAAAACTCATGAGTTGTGGAACAACAAAAAACCCAATGTTTCATATTTTAAAGTTTTTTGGTGTAAGTGTTTTATCTTGAATGGAAAATATGCTTTAGGAAAATTTGATGCTAAATCCGATGAAGGAATTTTTCTTAGCTATTCTTCGATTTCTAAAGCATTTCGTATCTTTAATAAAATAATTTTAATTATAGAAGAATCCATTCATGTTGTTTTTAATGAGGTTTCTGAAATTAAGAAAAATGATTTTGATGATGATGTTAATTTTGATGCCTTGAATTTAAACGAAACCCCTTCTCCATCTAGCAACTTGGATGCATCTACTTTCAAAACATTCTTACCCAAGGATTGAAAATATATAGATGCTTATCCTAAGGAGTTAATCATAGGAGACACATCAAAAGGAGTTCAAACACGTTCTTCTCTTAAAACTTTTTGTGTCAACGCCGCTTTTCTCTCCCAAATTGAACCAAAATGTATTGACGAAGCCATGAAAGATGATTCATGGATTATCGCAATGCAAGATGAGTTAAATCAATTTGAAAGAAATGAGGTGTGAAAGCTTGTTCCTAGGCCAACCATTTAGTTATTGGTACTAAATGGGTCTTTAGAAACAAGCAAGATGAATCTGGTATCGTGGTTAGAAACAAGGCTAGATTAGGCCAAAGGTTTCAATCAAGAAGAAGGTATCGATTACGAAGAAACCTTCGCTCTAGTGCCTCGATTAGATTAGTGGCCAAAGGTTTCAAATCAAGAAATAAGTATACTCCTTGAATATGCTAGTAGTAATAATTTTAAGTTATTTTAAATGTATAGATTAGTGGCCAAAGGTTTCAATCAAGAAATAAGGATACTCCTTACCTATGCTAGTAGTAATAATTTTAAGTTGTTTCAAATGGATGTTAAAAATGCTTTTCTTAATGGCTTCATTTCCGAAGAAGTTTATGTTGAACAACCTCTCGGATTTGAGAACAATAGTCTCCCTAATCATGTGTTTAAATTAACTAAAGCTCTCTATGGTTTAAAACAAGCCCCAAGGGCTTGGTATGAGAGACTTTGTTCATTTCTTATTGAAAATAATTTCTTTAAAGGCAAGGTCGATACTACATTATTTATTAAAAATTTTAAAAATAATTTTCTTAATGTTCAAATTTATGTTAATGATATCATTTTCGGTTCTACGAATAAATCTCTTTAGGAATCATTAGATAAAAGTATGAGTCTTGAATTTCAAATGAGTTTGATGGGAGAATTAACCTTCTTTTTGGGCTTACAAATCAAACAACTAAGTAATGATATTTTTCTTAGTCAAACAAAATATGCTTTAGATTTGCTAAAGAGGTTTAATATGGATAGCTCAAAGGCTATCAACACTCTTATGAGCACCTCCACTAAGTTAGAAATTGATGAAAGTGGAGAAAGCTTTGATCAAAAAGTTTATAGGGTTATGATAGGAAGTCTACTATATCTCACCGCAACAAGACCAGATTTCATGTTTAGTGTAGGTCTTTATGCTAGGTTTCAATCTACTCTTAAGATATCTCATTTTAAAGTAATTAAGAGAATACTTAGATATCTTAAAGGTACCACTAATCTAGGATTATGGTATCCAAAATCCAAGAACTTTGAACTAATCGCATATGCTGATGCGGATTTTGCTGGGTGTATATTAGATAGAAAAAGCACATCCGGAACATGTCAGTTTTTAGGATACGCACTTGTTTCTTGGTCATCTAAGAAACAAAACTCAATTGCACTATCTACAATCGAAGCAGAGTACATTGCTACTAGTGTATGCTATGCACAAGTTGTGTAGATGAAAAACACTTTAGAGGACTATAAGATTCATATTAAAAATATCCCCATAAAATGTGATAATAAAAGTGTAATATGTTTAATAAAGAACCTCATTCAACACTCTAGAATAAAACATATTGACATTAGGCATCACTTTATACGAGATCATGTCACAAATCATGATGTAATCCATAGAGTTTATTGATACAAAACATCAATTGGCCGATATTTTTACAAAACCTTTAAGTGAAGAATAATTTAATTTTATTAGAAGAGAATTAAGACTGTTAATTTGTCCGAATGCATGAATCTATCAAATTTTGATTTCGGACTTTCTTGATTCTTTGATCACTTACTTCAATTCGGTGTTGAAAATTTTATCATATGAATTTTACATGATGATAAGATTGTGTGCCTCAATAACATGTTTATTTTGATGTTGAAAATTTTGTGCTTTGATGCTAAAAGTCTCTATGATTATGAGCATGTTATCATACAATGATGCAATATCATATTTACTTTGATGATTATGATTTCTATTGAATATTGAGAAGTTTTAATCATATATCATATTCTTAATCTTTGAGTATTACAAAGCACTAATGATTTTGCCTCATGATAAAAAGCTATGACAAAACACTTTATAAATGCATGAATTTGATGTATCTTTCCAGACTATCTTAATATATTTCTTGAAAGGAGCTTTCTTGAGTCTATGCCATATCAAGTTTATTTCGTATTCATGCTCCATCACTTAATGACTTTTGATACATGGAATTAATTGACAAATACATTTCTCATGGATTTATCTCTTGTGAATTTTTAAATTGAGAAATGGATTTGATATGATGATTCTTTTACATGAATTCCTTCTTGATGAAGGAAGAATTTTTTTATTGAGATGAACACTTGCAAGGATTTAATTTCACATGAATATCTTGATCCATGTGAAAAATGAAGCATAATTTAATGAAACTCTCTTATCATTTTTAATTTCATTCAAAGTTGGTTCTCAATGATTTTTCCTCCTTACTTTCCTCTTTCATGCAAAGTTTTGATGATAAATAAAAGGGAAGAAATAATGAATGCTATCTCTTTAATGTTGAGAACTTTTGAATGATACCATGTCATGAATGCTTGAAATATGATTGATATAAATTTCTTTACAAAATTGAAATATGACATGAATATTTACCACACTTGCATATATTGTTGAATCGTTCTCCTTTTTTTTTATGACAAAGGGGGAGAAATTATACCAAAAATTTGGTAAATTGATGATAAATGATGCAATTTGATATGTTTGCATTATGATAAGATATCTAGAGCTTAACTTATAATTTTACAAATTGATATCTTGCTATAAAATGAATTGCTATGATTGTTATCCTTCATATTTGAAATATAAGACTTGAAAATAGATGTCATGCCTTGACATCATTTTCAGAATGTTACATCATGAAAGAAATCATGATGTGTGTATTGATAAGTTCAAATGAACTTAACTTATCAATATGTCTCTTGAATTCAAAGGCTTTGAATTTAAGAATGACTTTTCTCAAGTATGGCATATAGATAGGGGAGGTTAAGGTTAACTCCGTCAACAATTGATTGTCATCATAAAAAATGGGGAGATTGTTGAATCTCAGATTTTGATGAAGAAGTCAATTGTCATTTGTTGATCTAATCTATATGTTGAGAAAAGTGTGCAGGATTAACTATGATGGCAGTAAGACATGCAGTAAGTGTTATGCTGGAGTTAAGATCAAGATCACGTTGGGAGTTCGAGAGTTCGTCGGAAGTTCGGACGTTCGTCGAAAGTTTTACGGGAACCAACCGAGAAGTCCAAGAGCTTGCCATAGAAACTCGTCAAAACTCACCAAGAAGATCATCGCGAAGTCCAGGAGCTTGCCGAGAGTCCGCCGGAGCATCGCCGAGAGTTCGTCGAATGTTCGCTGGAAGTACGCCGGAAGCTCGCCGGAAGAAGCGATTAACGTACCAAAACATAAATTATAGTAATCATGTCTTAATCATCATAGTTAGAGTGTAGATTAAGTTAGGATTGGGAGGTAATCCCACTAACTTAATTAGGGGCCAATTTGGCCCTTAATAGATCTAAATTGGGCCGAATAGAACAGCCCATTCGGCCCCGGAATTCCTAGCCAACGATGGCACCGGTTGGGAGACTCGGTCTCCCAGGAATTCTGAGCAGTGATACCACCCCTGTCAAGCGGTAGGACCACCGGCAGTTATTGCTGACAGTAGTGGTACCGCCCCTATCAAGCGGTGGTACCGCCAAAGCTCGGTCTCCGAGCTTTGTCAAGCGATAGTACTGCCCAGACTGAGCTATTGTACCACCCAGTGTCAGATGACAAGCGATAGTACCGCCCAATGATGGCGGTGGTACCGTCAGGACTCCGAAAATCCGAGATTGGACACTTTTAGGCTCCATTTTTGACTCATTGGGGCCTATAAAAATCCCACCCTTTCCTGTATGAAAGGACACAAAATCTTGAAATACTCTTGAGTCTTTGAGGACTTAAAGTATTATAAAAGCTAGAGCTCTCCTCCTTCTTTCTAAGTGTTGAGATCATTCAAGAGAAGAGTAAAACTTGTAAGTGTTGTCTCCTAAGCCCGGCAAAAGGAGAAAAGCTGTAAAAGGGTGGTTGGCCTTTGCCTATTGAAGGAAGGCCTCTAGTAGATGCCGGTGACCTCGTCGGAGGAGGAAGCCGAAAGTGGATGTAGGTCATGTTTGACCGAACCACTCTAAAACTCAGTTTGCATTTACTTCGAGCAACTTTCTTTTATAGCAAACCATCTCTCCTCCTTACTGTGCTTTAACTACGTCTATATACACTTTGACGTAAACATCTTCCGAGATCGGCTTTAATCGTACGAAGACTTTACGAAACCGACGCTTTTCATTTGTGCAACTTACCTGCAAATCACCTTAGTCTTCTCTTGCATTTTCACTTAAGGTTTCAAGTTCAAATTTCTTCCAAAATGGATTGAGTTGAAATCATTCTCGTTGAATCAGCTTTAATCGAAATAAGGTTTTTGAAATAGTGAAAGTTTTCCGCTGCACTAATTCACCCCCCCGCCTCTTAATGCGCTCTTGATCCTAATAAAATTTAAATCCTTGAGATTTCGGGGTATGGTTGGTACCATCGCCTACAACTTGACACTAGGTGGTACCACCGACTAGTCTGGTGGTACTATCACCTAGGAGACTATGTCTGGGCAGTACCATCACCCAAACTAGTGGTACCACTGCCCAAAACTGGTGATACCACCGCTTGACCATCTCAGAGACTGAGTCTGGGCAGTACCACCGCCCGACATAGTCTTGGAGATCGTGCCATGATGGTTCCATCTGTTGGGTCATTGTTTGGGCCTTTCACTTGGCCCAACATAGCTCAAACTTGGGCTAAGTTGATCCCTAATTGAGTTGGTCTAATTACATTCAAAACCGACTCAATTAGACTTTAAACTAACTTAATCTAGACATAATCGATTATAAGCGAATCTTTTATTGTTCGGCATGTCATTAGTTCTTCCGGCACTTCGTCCGATCCTTCGGCGCATCGTCCTCTTCTTTGGCGTATTGCCTAAATAACATGTTGTCTTCTCGCAACATCTGATCTCCTTGGCGCAATGTTCGATCTTCTTGGCCCGATGCCCGAATTCATGAATCGAAGCCTTCTGCTGACATGTCGACCGATCCTCTAGCTTGACATCCAATCTTTTAACATGTTTGCTCTAGTCTAACATTTGATTCCTCCTGCTTAAATCGATTTGCCTCTTCTAATCGAAGCTAGTCCTGCGTCACTCAAACATACATTAGATAAACATTATCAATTGGTTTCATCATCAAAATCCGAGATTCAACAATCTCTCCCTTTTTGATGATGACAACCAATTGATAATGGAGTTTAAACAAACTCCCCCTATCAATATATCATATTGATAGAAACTTTGAAATCATAATATTTCAACATTGCATGCAATATGAGTATTGAAATAACCAATTTATCACATCATTGCATGCATGATAAAATCATGCATAATCAAATTTACAATACATCATTCCATGCATGATCATTATCATAACTTCTCCCCCTTTGTCATCAACAAAAAGGAGAAATGCATCTATCAAGTTTTAAATATATGAAAGCTAGCAATTTAGCTAGTGAGTTCTTTCTTCTTATTTTTAGAAGAGCAAGCTAGCAATTTTTTGCTTCCTTTGCAATGTTCAAGTTAATAATTCTAGCAAGTTTTACATCATGCAAGCTAACAAATTTTCATATCATTTTAGAAAATGTAAGCTAGCAATATTTGAGATGTTCAAGAAAGCAACTTTTGCTTCTTGAAATATACAAGTTAGTAATCTTTGCCTCTCTTTTGAGATGAGCAAGTTAGCATGTTTTTTCATCTTCTTGAATTGTGTAAGATAGCAAATCTTTCTTTTTTGAGATGTGCACACTTGCAATTCTTTCTCCCCCTTTGTCATTGGTAAAAAGGAAGGGAATAACAATGCAATGGTGCAATTCATTTCTGTAATATCCTTTATTTCTAAAATTTATGTAAGGATTTATTTATAACTCGAAGAATTTATATGTAAATATATAAATATCAAGGACTAAACCGTTAAGTTGAAAAAAAAAAAGAAAAAAAAAGGAAAGGGTGGCGGTTTTATCCCAACCCCTCCCACGAGATAGAAGCTGTGGGGGCATTGGGGAGAAGAAGAGAAGTAGAGAACAAAAGAAGAAGAAGAGGGAGAAGAAAGGGAAGAAGAAGAAAAGAGGAGGGTGGCTGCGGCAAGGGCTGTAGCGAGGAGGTGTGGGGCGTCAGGAAGAAGAAGGGAAGAAGAGGAGAAGAAGAGGAAGAAGAGAAGAAAAGAAGAAGGAGAAGGAGAAGAGAGGGAAGAGGGAGAGGAGAGAGAGAGGTGGCGGCAGCTAGGGCTGCAACACCTCTGTTTCCCACTGGAGGAAATAGAGGAGAGGATGTGTGTGGCGTCGGGGAGGAGAAGGGAAGAAGAGGAGAAGAAGAGAAGAAGAAGAGGAGGAAGAAGAAGAAGAAGAGGGAGAAGAAAGGGAAGAAGAAGAAAAGAGGAGGGTGGCTGCGGCAAGGGCTGCAGCGAGGAGGTGTGGGGCATCGGGAAGGAGAAGGGAAGAAGAGGAGAAGAAGAGAAGAAGAAGAAGAAGAAGAAGAAGAAGAAGAAGAAGAGGAAGAAGAGAAGAGAACAAAAGAAGAAGAAGAAGGAGAAGAGGAAGAAGAGAAGAAAACAAAAGAAGAAGAAGAAGGAGAAGAGAGGGAAGATGGAGAGGAGAGAGAGGTGGCAGCAGCTAGGGCTGTAACACCTCTGTTTCCCACAGTAGGAAGAGGAGAGGATGTGTGTGGTGTCGGGGAGGAGAAGGGAAGAAGAGGTGAAGAAGAAGAGGATGGAGGAGGTGGCTGTGGCACCACTACTTATCGCAGGAAGAAACAGAGGAGAAGAGAGGCAGTGCATCGGGGAAATGAAGGGGAGGAAGGAGAAGAAGAAGAAGAAGAAGGGAAGGAGAAGAAGA
Source organism: Musa acuminata AAA Group (assembly GCF_036884655.1). Taxonomy (NCBI): domain Eukaryota; kingdom Viridiplantae; phylum Streptophyta; class Magnoliopsida; order Zingiberales; family Musaceae; genus Musa; species Musa acuminata. The sequence goes on from NC_088346.1 coordinate 25,676,854, forward strand.
AGAAGAAAAGAGAAAGAAGAAGGGGTTGCAGCGGTGGTAGTGGCAGCTGTAGTTGGAAGAGAAGAAAGAGAGGAAAAAGAGTAGAGGAGGAAGAAAAGGCTGTGGTTGTGGTGGCTGCAGCCATGGTGGCTGCGACTGCGACTGCAGCAGTTGCAGCTGGGAAAGAAGAGAAGGAAAGGAAGAAGAATAGGGAGAAGAGAGGGAAGAAGAGAGGAAGGGGAGTTGTGGCTGTGACTGCCTGCGGTAGCTGTGGCAGCGGTGGTGGCTACAATAGCTGTGTATGAAAAAAGAGAAAGAAAGGTAGGGAAAAAAAGTGGCCGCCGCTGTGGTTGTGGCTGCGGCTGCGACTGCAGCAGCTGCATATGCGAAAGAAGAGGAGGAAGAAAGTAGTGCAGTGGAAGGGGCTGCGGTTGTGAAAGTGACTGCGACAGCTGTGTTTGGGAAAGAAAACGAAGGAATGAGAGTAAGAAAGAGTAGGTGACTATGCCTCTATGTTCTGCATGAGCTGTAGTTGTGAAGGAAGAAAGAAGATAGATGTAGAAAATGAAACAGGGAGAGGACACGGGGGAAAAACAGAAGAAGGATTTGAGCTTACACCTTCTTTGGATCTTTGGATCAAAACCTTCGAAAGGCAAGTGTTCTAATCTTATTGTAATTTTATCTCTGCATTTGTTTTGAATATAAGAAACTTTGAATTGTTCTAACTTTGCATTTGATACATCTCCTGTTTAGACGTAACGATTTGAATCTGTGAAACTTCTGAGATTTTGACCTTTCTACCTTGTTATGGTTATAATTTATTACATCGACCTCTAATTTGAGAAAAACTAAATTCATCCAAAAATAGACTTGTGAATCTTTTTTTGATACCTTATATGAAGAATTTGAAGTAAATTTGCCTACCCAAACTTCTGTTTCAAATGAGCCTATGGATTCTGCAAAACAGAGATTATAATTTCTAACCTTTTGATACTAAACTGCTAAGTTCCAGTTGGAAACTCTGATTTATGCAAAATTATTTTATTGGGAACTAGACTTGTAGATCTTTCTTTTGATATATTGATTGAAAAATTTAGAATCCAAATGCCTACCCAATTATCTATTGAAACTGACCCTATGAATTCTACAAAATAGTGATTTTGTTTTCTAACCTTTGGTTACTAAATCAATTGTAACTTTTTGTTGGAAACTTTAATTCATACGAAATTTATTTTAACTGAAAATAGATTGAAATATCTTTCCACAATAGCTTTCTTGAATGTATTTGTTAGGACTCTAGCTTGGAGAGTCCTAATTGAGAGGGGCATTCATGTAAAACTGTTAGGACTCTAGCTAGGAGAGTCCTAATTGAGAGGGACATTCTGTTAGGACTCTAGCTAGGAGAGTCCTAATTGAGAGGGGCATTCATGTAGGAGGTTTTTTCTTAGAGAAGAATTAGGAGTTGTAAGGGAATAGGAGTCTTGAGTAGGAGTCCTATTAGGAGTTGGTTAGAAGTAAGAGTCTTAAGTAGGAGTCCTATTAGGAGTTAGGGTTTAGAAGCCCTATAAATAGCCATGTATTCCTTCTCTTTTCTTAAGCAATAGATGAATCTTTTCTGTAGCCTTTGAGCAGCAACTTGGAAGGAGGAATCCCTATAGAGTTCCAAGGAGGCCGATCCCCTAAAGAGATCAACCCCAAGTTTAGAATCTGCAAGGGTTCTATCACCTGGTATCAGAGCAGCGTTCTTGGCATCTCTCTGCCCTTCCACTGCCATCCATCAGCCCTCAACAACTGCCCAAAGCAATTCCCACAATTGCTTAAAAGATCGTCGCCGAATTTCGCCATCATCTCCACCGCCGCGTATCATCCTTTGATCTCCCCGTGAATTGCAACAGGTTCTGGTTTCCTACCTTACTGCTGCTGCAATTTAGTTATCCTTTTTCGAAAATCCAAAAAAAAAACTGTTCCTATATTGCTGCATAAACCTTTCATCATAAAGTTTTCATCTCTACGACGAAAGATATATTATAGAATTCCAGCCGCATAGTACCATCTGTTTGATCTTGCTACTATGCTTTTTCTATCTAAATTTTTATGAAATTTTTATGACATCTTTGACACTTACTAACAACAGATTTCTCTTTGGTTTTTTCAAAAAATTCTCAATATAAACCATTGATCTTTTACGTCAAATCTGCTATACTTTGTAAAATTTCAGCCGCATAGCACTGTTTGTTTGATCTTGATACTACATTGTTTCTATCCAAATCTCTACGAAATTTTTATGATAGCTTTGACACTTCCTAACATAAGATTTTCCTTTGGTTTCATCAAAAAATTCTCAATATAAACCACTGATCTTTTACGTCCAATCTGCTATACCTAAAAATCTGTGCTGCAGAAAATTTCAGCCGCATATTGTTGCCTTAACCCATCTATTTGTAATCTTTTTGAATGAAATTTCTTATACACTTCATAGATCATCTTGGCTTCCATCTAAGATTGATCTATTTATTAAGAAACTCATCTCTAAAAATGATTTTATGTTGCTGCAAATTTTCGTTGTAACCCGCTGAAATTTTTGGACGAGAATTCTGCAATCGCAACTTGCACCAATTTCCTTGCTGCAACTTCCACTGATTTCTATCAAACCTTTGCTACCATCTACCATAGATCCAAAACAGTTATCCATAGCCCTAAAACTTCACCGAACCACACCCTTAAACTGCACCCAAAACAGCCACAAAACAAGCTTAAATCGTAGCCTACATCCATCGATCCACCAATCCTTTCGACCATCACTTCTCTCAACTATACATGCCTTTAACCTGACAACAAAAGAGAGATCTTAACATCATAGATTTGGAGGCATATACTTTGGCATCTAAGGAGGCAATCAATGCTAAATTCGAAGCCTTGGAGGCATGAATGGAGGATAAGATTCAGACGCTCTTTACCGAACTCAGATTGGGCCGACCACTAAGCCCAAAAAAATCATATCACGGAGAGAGCTTTGCCCAATCGCATCAAGCTCGAAGAGATGAGTTCCAAGGGAGGGGAGGCTCTATGACTGAACCCAACTATCCTTGGATGAGAGTGGACTTCCCTAGATGTGAAGGAGACCCGATTGGTTGGATCTCGCGTGCGGAGTGATATTTTCAGTACTACAAAACCGCGGATGCATCTATGGTGAAAATTTTAGCTATACATCTTGAAGGGGATGCTATACAGTGGTTTGACTGTTTGAACATACTTATGGAGTCCTTTCATGGCAACAATTCAAAGAAGGACTGCTGATCCGCTTCAGACCAACCGATTACGAGAATATTGATGGACAACTAGCAAAGACCCGATAAACTTCCACCATTCAGGAGTACCAAACCAGGTTTGAAAGGTTATCTAATCAAACTCATGATTGGTATCAAAAATAGCTATTGAAGACCTTCATTGAGAGCTTGAAGCCGGAGATCCGAGGAGAAGTTAAAGCACGACAACCGTATATGCTTATGGCAGCCATCTCTTTCGCACGACATCAAGAGGAGCAATTGAACCATGAAGCTCGGAGGACTAGGGTCACTCCTCAACCAGTAATATTGAAACCCTCAGCCCCCCCTACTATTGACCAAGTCCCTACACCAAAGAGGTTAACAAGAGAAGAGCTTCGGGAGCGATATGCGAAGGGGTTATGTTGGCATTGTGACGAGCCGTGGAGCCGTGAGCATCGTTGTAGTAAAGGAGGACTTCTTATGATTGAACCGATAGAAGAAGAGGTCATTGAACATTCAGAAGAGAGCCTTGAACATGAAGAAAAAGATGCAGAAGAAGAGCCACAACCGACTGAAGTTACGGTACATACATTAGTTGGCTACTCAAACCCGCAAACGATGAAAGTTGGAGGCCTTCTCAAACAACAACCGATCATTGTTCTCATCGACACGGGTAGCACTAATAACTTTCTAAATAGTAAGGTTGCTGTCCATATGAACTTACCTATTGAGAATTGCAGCAGGTTTGTCGTTAAGGTCGCCAACGGACGGATTTTGAAGTGTGATCATAGGTGCCCGTAGATGAAACTGTTGCTGCAGAACCAAGAGATAATTACAGATTTCTTCCTCCTCCCTCTTGATGATCATGAGGCCATACTCAAAATTAAATGGTTGATGACATTAGGTGATATTTCTTAAAATTTTATGCAACTAATTATAAAATTTTACAGTAAGGAGAAACAGGTGATACTGCACGGGAAACGTGAGGGTGACGTAACGACGATTTGCACACAACAAATGGAGAAGGTTTTACAAAAAGCATACAGTGGCTTTTTGGTACAACTTGAGTAGCAAACTAAGGGAGAGCCAACAAAATTTGAAGATCCAAATCTACTTCCTTTGCTTGCTAAATTTTTAGATATTTTTGACGAACCGCGCAACCTACCTCTTACCCGTCGGCATGATCATTGTATAACGATTCTTCTAGGCAAATCTCCGGCAAATGCTCAGCCATATTAGTATCCACATCTCCAGAAGGATGAAATAGAAAGGATTGTAAAAGAGATGCTCAAAACAGGAGTTATTCGGCCATGTTGCAGCCCCTACTCTTCACCGGTGCTCCTCATACGAAAGAAGGATGGAATATGGCGATTATGTGTTGATTTCTGAGCTCTCAATGGCATAACCATCAAGGATAAATACCCTATTCCAGTAGTAGATAAGTTGCTAAGGGAGCACAAATCTTCACAAAGCTGGACCTTCGATCCGGGTATCATCAAATACGAGTATGCGAAGAAGACATACCGAAAACCACCTTTTGAACACACATCAACCACTATGAATTTTTGCTTTCTTCAAAAGAAGGTGGAATATCTTGGGCATATCATATCAGAGGAAGGTGTGGCAGTAGACCCCTTCAAAATTAGAGCAATGCAAAACTGGCTGACCCCGAGGAACTTAAAATTGCTACATGGCTTTCTGGGTTTAATAGGCTACTACTGGAAGTTCGTGAAAAACTATAGAGAGATCAGTGCACCACTTACTTCCTTACTAAAAAAAGATGTCTTCTAATGGTCGGATAGAGCCTCCACTGCCTTCGACAAACTTAAGGCAGCCATGACGACGATGTTGGTGCTAACACTACCAGATTTCAACCGACCCTTCATTATTGAGGCTGACGCATCTGGAGTCGGAATTAGAGCCATTCTCATGCAAGATGGTCGACCACACATATACACTAGCAAGACATTATCTCCCTCCCATCAAAATAAGTCAACATATGATAAGGAGATGCTCGCCATTGTGCGCGCAGCAACGAGGTGGAGACCCTACTTGATTGGCCGACGATTTCAAATTAAAACCGACCATAAAAGCCTCAATTACTTTTTGGAGCAAAAAATATCATCCCCTGTGCAGCAAAAAAGGGTAATAAAACTTCTTGGATTTGATTATGAAATAAAATACTAAAAGGAGAAAGAGAATGTTCTTGCAGATGCGCTTTCGCAGCTACCCGAGCAAGTTGAAGTTTCGGCCGTTTCACTTTCGACCAGCGACTTTCTTAAGGATATTAAGATGGAATGGCTGGAAGATTCAGAGACTAGTAAGATTATAAAAAAATTAGAGGAAGCACCAAGCTTCGTGGCTCATTACAATCGGGACTCAAAAGAATTATGCTATAAGGGACGCATTGTGCTTGTGACAAATTATACATGCATCTTCAAGAGCAGATTTTAGACAAAGTTATTCCATATGCAGGGTACTAAATTGAAAAGGAGTATGACATATCACCCACAAACCAACAACCAGACGGAAGTTTTAAATAGGTGCTTGGAGACAGCCCAAAGCCACCCACCAAATATGACTACCCAAAGAGAACTTCAGACCTAGCCAAGTGCCATTATTGATCGACGGATCATGACTTGACAACGACAACCCACTAATGAAGTGCTAATACAGTGGGCGAACCTACCAATAGAAGATGCCACTTGGGAGAACTATGACGACTCGAAGATCAAATTCCTAGAATTCACGAATCATCAGCCTCGAGGACAAGGCTGATTTGAAGAGGGCGGGTCTATTAGGACTCTAGCTTGGAGAGTCCTAATTGAGAGGGACATTCATGTAAAACTGTTAGGACTCTAGCTAGGAGAGTCCTAATTGAGAGGGGCATTCATGTAGGAGGTTTTTTCTTAGTGAAGAATTAGGAGTTGTAAGGGAATAGGAGTCTTGAGTAGGAGCCATATTAGGAGTTGGTTAGAAGTAAGAGTCTTAAGTAGGAGTCCTATTAGGAGTTAGGGTTTAGAAGCCCTATAAATAGCCATGTATTCCTTCTCTTTTCTTAAGCAATAGATGAATCTTTTCTACAGCCTTTGAGCAACAACTTGGAGGGAGGAACCCCTATAGAGTTCCAAGAAGAGCGATCCCCTAAAGAGATCAACCCCAAGTTTAGAATCTACAAGGGTTCTATCAGTATTAGAGCATAATTGACAGTTTGAAGTATTTGTTCAACGTGCCTCTCGAATTCGGCTAGAAATCGAGCTTTGGTCGATTTCATATATTTTGGTTTCATTCATTTGGAAATTGATTTCATTTAGTTTTCCTCATTCAATTAAGCTTTATATTACTACTTTAAATTCTTGTATGCTCTTGTCCTTAAATTATTTGCATTCTTAAAATCTATTGTACAAAGTTTTTGCTGTATCGTATTGACTCGTATAGGCACATGTATATCCCAGTGTTCCGAATTTGCTTTTGATATGTGCCTCTTCCAGTTTCATTCCTTTGGACATTAAATTCATCTAACCTTCTTATTTTAATTGAGCTATATATGATTGCTTGGAATCCTTGTATGCTCTTGTTGTTATTTCCTTTTAAATCTGAATATATTTGTGAAAGATTATGTTTTCATCGTATTATCTTGTAAAGGCATATGTTCGTTTTGTTGTTCCGTATGTACTTCCGATATATGCTAATTTTATTGTTCATACTATCTTTTTGTACTTTGGTGTTTGTTGGATACTGTGAACCTTTGCTAGAAATTATAAAGGGAGTTATGCTTAGAGCTCGTGATGCTCTGTCGGCCCCCCTATGACTTCACTCAGATGTGGGTGGATGAAGCTCCCAAACGTTAGAGACTTATGTTTGGTAGTCATTCAGAAATGGATGTATCATATTATATTATGGTCTTACTTCACCTTTTATGTGTTTGATATGATATCCAAAGCTTTGGTTATGTGTTTCTATACATGCTTTGGATAATAATGATATTGTTAGGATCAAGAGCGACACTGAGAGGGGAGGTGAATTAGTGCAGTGAAAAACTTTTGCGATTTCAAAAGTCTATGTTTCGATTAAAATCGACTTCGACGAAAATTATTTCGTAAGGAGTTTCATTTGAAAGTGTATGTGAGTGTAGAGAAGGCAGTAAGAAGGTAACGTAGCTTGCAGTAATGAAACTTTCATAAATTGAAAAGCAAACCAGGATTTAGAGTGGTTCGGTCAACGTGACCTACATCCACTTTCGGATTCCTCCTCCGACGAGGTCTCCGGCGTCCACTAAAGGCCTTCTTTCAATAGGTGAAGACCAACCACCTCTTTTATGGCACTTTCTCCTTTTCACAGGTTTAGGAGAGAACCCTTACAAGTCTCACTCCTCTCTTGAATGATCTCAAAACTTAGAAAGGGAGGAGAACTCTAGCACTTGTGTACAACACTTTTATACCCAAACAACTCAAGATTATCTCAATGTTTTCATGCCCTTTCATGTAGAAAAGGATGAGGTTTTTATAGGCCCCAATGGCTTCAAAATTAGAGCCAAAAAGTGTCACATCCCCGAAATCCAGGGTATTGACGGTACCACCGTTGTTTCTGGGCGGTACTACCGCCACTGATATGTCACTAGGCGGTACCACCGCCGAACAGGGGTCGTAACACTGCTGGCAGCACTGCTGCTAGCGGTACCACCACCCAGAAAACTAGGGGCATTGCCTTCCAAGCGGTGCCATTGCCGGTCATGTTTTCAGGGGCTGAATTGGGTGCTCAATTCGGCCCAATTCAGCCCTATTAAGGGCCTAGTTGGCCCATAATTAAGTTCGTGGGATTACCTCCCAATCCTAATTTAATTTACGCTCTAACTACGATAATTAAGACACAATTTACAGTGCTTCTTGTTTCGGTGCGTCAATTGCTCTTCGGGCGAGCTTCCGGCGAACATCCGATGAACTCTCGGCAATGTTCCGACGGACTCCCAGTAAGCTCTTGAACTTAACGACGATCTTCTTAGTGAGTTCCGACGAGCTTCTTTGGCAAGCTCTTGGACTTCTCGATTGGTTCCCGTAGAATTTCCGACGAACGTCTGGACTTTCGTCGAACTCTCGAACTCCCAATGAGATCTCGATCTTGACTCTGGCACAACACCTGCTTTATGTCTTACTGCTATCATAGTTAATCCTATACACTTTTCTCAATATATAGATTAGATCAAACAAATTACAATTGACTTCATCATCAAAATCCGAGATTCAACAATCTCCCCCTTTTTGAAGATGAAAATCAATTGATGATGGAGTTAACCTCAACTCCCCTATCTATATGCCATACTTGAAAAAAGATTTTCTTGAATTCAAGGCCTTTGAATTCAAGAAACAAACCGATAAGATAAGTTAATTAAACTTATCAACATGCACATCATTATTCCTATCATGATCTATCATTCTCAAAATACGATGCCAAGTATTTATCAAAATGATGTCAAGGCATGACATCCAATTTCAAGTATGATATTTTGAATATAAAAAATGACAAAGATAGCAATTCATCATTCTATGGCAAGATATCAATTACAAAATAGCAAGTTAAGCTCTAGATATCTTATCATAATGAAAGAAATTTATCAAGCAAACATTTCAAGTATATATGATGAAATACATTGCATACATTTGTCATCAATTTACCACATTTTGTTATTATTTCTTCCCCTTTGTCATCAACAAAAAGGCAATTCAACAATGCAAGTGTGATAATAAAAACAAGCAAGTTTCACACTCAAAAGTTCTCTTCATTAGATGTTATCAACGATAGATTCCAACAACTTCTCCCCCTTATCATCATAATTTTACATGAAGAAGAGGAAAGAAGGCAAGGAGGGAATCTAAGTTTGTGAAATTATTTGAATCAAGTCAAATATGTTTAAACATACTTTCATTTTGACAAAGAGAAGGGATTCTTAAAAAGGATCTATATATCCATATAAAATCAAATCCTCACAAAAATTAACACACACATGCTTTCATTATCATACACGAGAATTCATCTTTCAAGGGAGAGGAGTATCACATGAAGAAGAAATTCATGAATAAAACTTAATAGTGAGAAGAGCATTACATCAAATCCATTTCTCATCAAAAATTCATAAGAGTGAAATCCGTGAGAGATGCATTTGTCAATGACTTTCATGAATCAAATATCAAGATATGTATAAATACTTCATGCATTTATAAAATGTTTTGTCATAGCTTTTCATCACTACTTGCATGAGGTACATTAGTGCTTTGTAGTACTCAAAGATTAAGAATCCGATGTATGATTAAAACTTCTCAATATTCAATAGAAATCATAATCATTAAAGTAAACATGATATTGCATCATTGTATGATAACATGCTCATCATCATAGAAACTTTTAGCATCAAAGCACAAAATTTCCAACATCAAAGTAAACATGTTATTGAAGCACAAAACCTTATCATCATATAAAATTCACATCATAAAATTATCAGCATAGAATTTAAGTGAGTGATCAAAGAATCAAGAAAGTCCGAAAATAAAATTTAACAAATTCATGCATTCGGACAAATTAACATTCCTACTTCTCTTCTAATAAAATTAAATTGTTATTCACTTAAGGGCTTTGTAAAAATATCGGCTAATTGATGTTTCATATCAATAAAATCGAAGATTACATCATGATTATTAATATGCTCTCGTATAAAGTGATGCCTAATATCAATATGTTTTGTTCTAGAGTGTTAAATGAGATTCTTTATTAAACATATTGCACTTGTGTTATCACATTTTATGGAGATATTTTTAAGATTAATCTTATAATCTTCTAAAGTATTTTTCATCCACACAACTTGTGCACAACATGCACAAGCTGCAATGTACTCGGCTTCGGTTGTAGATAGTGCAACCGAATTTTATTTCTTAAAAGACCAAGAAATAAGTGCGTGTCCTAAAAATTGACATGTTCCGGATATGCTTTTCCTATCTAATCTACATCTAGCAAAATCCGCATCAGCATATGTAATTAATTCAAAGTTTTTGAATTTTGAATACCATAATCCTAGATTTGTGGTTTCTTTAAGATATATAAGTATTCTCTTAACTGCTTTAAGATGAGATATCTTAGGATTAGATTGAAACCTAGCATAAAGTCCTACACTAAACATGATATCCGGTCTAGTTGCGGTGAGGTAAAGTAAACTTTCTATCATACCCCTATAAGCTTTTTGATCAAAGCTTTCTCCACTTTCATCAATTTCTAACTTAGTGGAGGTGCTCAATGGAGTGTTGATAGCCTATTTTAGCAAATCTAAAGCATATTTTGTTTTACTAAGAAATATACCATTACTTAGTTGTTTGATTTGTAAGCCCAAAAAGAAAGTTAATTCTCCCATCAAACTCATTTCAAATTCAAGACTCATCAATATAAATTTGAACAATAAGAAAATTATTTTTAAAATTTTTGATAAACAATATAGTATCAACCTTGTCTTTAGAAAAATTATTTTTGATAAAAAATGAGCTAAGTCTCTCATACCAAGCCCTTGGGGCTTGTTTCAATCCATATAGAACTTTAGTCAATTTAAATACATGATTATGGAGATTATCATTCTTAGATCCGGGAGGTTGTTCAACATAAACTTCTTCGGAAATAAATCCATTAAGAAAAGCACTTTTAACATCTATTTGAAACAACTTAAAATTGTTAATACTAGCATAGGCAAGGAGCATCCTTATGGCTTATAATCATGCCATAGGAGCGAAGGTCTCTTCATAATCGATCACTTCTTCTTGGTTGAACCTTAGGCCACTAATCTAGCCTTGTTTCTAACCACGATACCAAATTCATCTTACTTGTTTCTAAAGACCCATTTAGCACCAATAACTAAATGGTCATTTGGCCTAGGAACAAGCTTTCATACCTCATTTCTCTCAAATTGATTTAACTCTTTTTGCATTGCAATGACGCATGAATTATCTTTTATGGCCTCGTCAATGCATTTAGGTTCAATTTGGGAGAGAAAAGTGGCGTTGACACAAAAGTTTTTAAAAGAAGAACGAGTTTGAACCCCTTTAGATGTGTCTCCTTTGATTAGCTCCTTAGGATGAGCATCTACATACTTCCAATCCTTGGGTAAGGATATTTCAGAAGTAGATGGATCCAAGTTGCTAGATGGAGAAATGGTTTTATTTAAATTCAAAGCATCAAAATTAACATCATCATCAAAATCATTTTTCTTAACATCGAAAACCTCATTAAAAACAACATGAATAAATTATTCTATAATCAAAGTTCTTTTATTAAAGAAACAAAATGCTTTAGAAATAAAAAAATAGGCAAGAAAAATTCCTTCATCGGATTTAGCATAAAATTTTCCTAAGGCATCTTTTTCATTCAAGATAAAACACTTACACCCAAAAACTTTAAAATATGAAACATTGGGTTTTTTATTGTTTTATAACTCATAAGGAGTTTTGGTGAGTAAGGGTCTTACTAAAACTCTATTCATGACATAGCATGCTATGTTTATGGCTTCGGCCCAAAAATATTTGGGTAGGCTATGCTCATTCAACATGGTTCTTGTCATTTCTTATAAGTTTCTATTCTTTCTTTCTTCTACTCCATTTTGTTGAGGATTTCTTGGAGTAGAGAAGTTGTGGTTGTATCCATTAGATTCACAAAATTATTGAAAATCATGGTTTTGAAATTCACCATCGTGATCACTTCAAATTGATGAAATCATAGAACCCTTTTCATTTTGAACAAGTTTACAAAATTAGAGAAAAATCTAAAAATTTACTTTTGTATACCAAAAAATAAGTCTATGTGTATCTACTATAATCATCCACTATGACAAATGCGTCTTTGCTATCTCTTAAGCTTGATGTAGCAATTAGTCCGAACAAGTCCATATGGATCAATTGCAAAGGTCTAGAGGTGCTTATTTGTTTCTTGGGTTTCAAGCTACCTTTTATTTGTTTTCCTAGTTGACATGCATCACACACATTATTTTTGACAAACTTGATATGAGGAATTTCTCTTACAAGTTCTTTAGATGAAATTTGAGAGATTAGTTTCATGCTAGCATAACCTAATCTCCTATGCCAAAGTCAAGCATCATCATTCAAAATCGAAAAACACATTTAATTGCAAAGATCAGTAATGTCATAGTGTATACGTTATTTTGTTTTAGTACAATCATAGATATGTTTTTGTATGGTTTTTCAATAATGCAAGCATTAGATTCAAATTTAATAATATATCATTTATCACATAATTGACTAATGCTCAAGAGGTTATGCTTTAAGCCATCAACTAACAACACATCTTCAATAAAGAAGTTTGATTTGTTATCTATGTTTCCTTTGCTAATGATTTTACCCTTGTTGTTGTCTCTGATGGTGACATATCCTTCGTCTATGCTAGTGAGCTTAGAGAATTGAGATGGATCTCCGGTCATATGCCTTGAGCATCCACTATCAAGGTACTATCTCTTGCTCCTAGCTTGTGATGGTAAACGTTTCTACAAAAAATGATGATTTTTAGGTACCCATTTGACCTTGGGTGCCTAAAAAATCGATCAGCTTAACTTATCATTTTGCATGGAATTCTTTATGGTTCCTTTAGGAACCTAAATCAATTTGTTTGGGCTACACTTCTTAAATGGACAATGATAAGCTACATGTCCAAATTTACAACAAAAGTTACATTTATTTTAGGGTGAAATATGTAAGATAGGGCCTTTAACAAAGGTGGTTAGATTTTGGTGAGAGCTACTCACAAATCTGATTCCACTTCTTTTATGAACATGATCCTTATTTGCAAAGATCATGTTCAAGGACTTGCTATCAACCTCAAATTTTTCTAAGGTTTCTTTGAGTAGTAAGTTTTCCTTTCTAAGTGTTTTTACTTCATGGTATTTCATACATGGAGCTAAACTATCATTATGCTCAACTTTTAATCTATTGTAATCACTAACAAGAGAATCATGCTCCTTTTGTAATAATTTATATTATTTACTAATTGATTTATATTCATCAAATAAATCATGAAAAGCATTTAATAGTTCATCAAATGATAAATTTGCATCAGTTGAACTTGTTACCTCATCTTCAATGGCCATTAGTGCATAGTGAGCAACTTGCTTAGTGTTTGTTGGCTCCTCTTCTTCGGATTCACTTGAGTCATCCCATGTTGCTTTCAAAGCCTTCTTCTTTGGTGTCCTCTTCTTGGCTTGGGGACATTCGCTCTTGTAGTGTCCTGACTTCTTGCATTCGTAGCATATTACTTGATCTTTCTTGGGTTCAAATATATTTTTTGTATCATTTTTAAATTTATTTCTTTTTATGATTCTTTTGAACTTTCTTGTTACGAGTGCCAAATCATCATCAAAGTTCTCATCACTTGAGTTTTCTTTGAAGTGGTCTTCTTATGTCCTCAAGCTCTTTATGAGCTTTACATGTCATTTCATAGGTCATTAGTGACCCAATTAGTTCTTCAAGAGGAAAGTTATTTAAATTTTTGACCTCTTGAATGACCGTGACTTTAGGGTCCCAACTCTTTGGAAGGGATCTTAAAACTTTATTAACAAGTTCAAAATCCGAGAAACCTTTACCAAGTCCTTTTAGACCATTGACGACATCCCTAAATCGGGTGCACATGTCTCCAATGGTCTCACTCGGTTTCATTCGAAACAACTCATAATAATGCACCAAAAGATTAATTTTTGACTTCTTCACTGTACTAGTGCCTTCATGAGTCACTTTGTGTGTGTGCCAAATGTCAAAAGCCATTTCACAAATCGATACTTGATTAAACTCGTTTTTATCTAATGCACAAAATAAGGCATTCATAGCCTTTGTATTTAAAGCGAAAGTCTTCTTCTCCAAATCATTCTAATCGTTCATTGAAAGAGAAGACTTTTGAAAGCCATTTTCTACAATATTCCATAATTTGAAATCCATTGAAATTAGGAAGATCCTCATTCTAGTTTTCCAATATGTGTAATCCGTCCCATTAAACATGGGCGGATGTGTAATTGAATGGCCCTCTAGGTTGCCAGCGAATGTCATCTCTCTTAGGTTTAAAACTAAATGAGAGTGAACCTTGCTCTGATACCAATTGTTAAGATAATGAATGGCACTAAGAGCGGTTAAATTAGTGCAACGAAAAATTTTCGCGATTTCAAAAGTCTACGTTTCGATTAAAATCGACTTCGACGAAAATCGTTTCATATGGAGTTTAACTTGAAAGCATACATGAGTGTAGAGAAGGCAGTAAGAAGGTAATGTAGCTTGCAGTAATGAAACTTGCATAAATTGAAAAGCAAACAAGGATTTAGAGTGGTTCGGTCTGCTAGTCATAAGTGCCCAGCAAGCCAATCACGTGAGTGATGGCACGTGTGACTTGATACAGAATCTTTTTGCTTATTATATTTTGGCGTATATCACTTTATAACTATTGCATAAATGCATATATATTGTGATGTCCTTGGATTTGTGCAATGAGAATCGGATCGTGATGAGATCACGATAATGAGATCGATTCACCTTTAAACACATATCCTAAATAATCCCGGTCATAGGTTACTCGAGAGGGACATCGTGATAACCGGATAGACTGGTGTGCTGTATACCCGTCCATATGATGGATGCAGCTGGTCTCATAGCTGCTCGTGTAGGGACACTAGGGATACAGTACAGGTGCTCATTGGAGAATGAGTTCACTGATTGATCCGCTTACGGAATGCTGGATGGTTGATGATGCCTTATTGTCAGACAACGATTCCGTAGTCCTAGTGGTGTATCTGGTTCTTAGACTTGAGACACCAAGGATGTCCTGTATGAGTGCTCCACTCTTTGATACCAGACTTATAGGTTTGGCTGTTCCCAGATCTAGTACAGCTGGTCATTGGGAGTGGTAGTCGACCTTACGAGGGCTATTGAGTGTCAATAGAGGATCATCCACTCTCGGTATCATGAGAGGAATATCCCATGTGTTCTTGCTCAGACAAATCCCTGGCCAGGGTCATTCGGGTTGAGAGAGAAAGAGTTCTCCGGGAGAATCCGATTAGAGCGAGACTCGAGTAGAAACCGTATGGGTCTGACAGCACCATGCTCGATATACGGTCTCTGGGATATTAGATGGATGAGGGACTATAGGTACATGGTAACTGAGGACAAACAGGTCCAATGGATTGGATTCCCCTGTATCGTCTGGGGACTACGGCGTAGTGGCCTAGTACTTCCGTAGTCGATGAGTCGAGTGAATTATTACAGAGATAATAATTCACTGAGTTAGAAGGAGTTCTGACAGGTATGACTCACGGCCAGCTCGATATTGGGCCTAGAGGGTCACACACATATGGTAGGCATTGCGATGAGTAGAGGTTCGGATATGAGATATCCGACGGAGCCCTTGTCTTATTGGATGCAGATCCAATACCCACTAGGGAAAGGACCCATTAGGGTTTTGACACGGGATCTCTATAAATAGGAGGGATTCACAGCCTCATAGGCTAGAGTCTTTGCTTGCCCTTCCTATTCTCCTCTCCCTCTCCCCCTCAGAGTAGGCCTGGAGTTTTGAGGAGCGTCGTCGCAACCCTACTGTGTGGATCACCGCTAGAGAGGAGGACGCTTGACCTCCTTCACCCTCTCCTAAGGATCTGCAAGGAAACAGGGATATACGATCTCCCTAGGTAACACAATCTTTATACGCAATTTTGTGTTTTTGCGGATTTTGCGCACCAATCTTCGCACGACGATGAACATCTTTTTGGGAATCGGGGATTTTTGTTTTCTTGTTCTTCCGCTGCGCATATGATGTCGCCCCCTTTGATTTCCCAACAGTGGTATCAGAGCCAGGTTGTTCGTGCGAATGATTGGTTTTTGAACTGCGTGTGTTGTGTTTAGGAAGAATATTGACGTCAAAATCGTTGACGCAAAAGCAAGGAAGGGCAGCAACAGTTGCTGCCCTCGATCTGCATGCCTGCAGCCAACCGCAGCCGCAGCCAGGCAGCACAGCGCCGGCGCATGCGCAAGCGCTGTGCCTGCAGCAGCCGGCCGGCGGTCTGCTTGCAGCAGGCTTGCGGCCGGCGGGGCTGGCAGCCCGCTCGGTAGAAGCGCCTGCGGCCACTGAGCCCGCGGGCAGAGGCGCCGCGGGGCAGCAGCGCGGGCTGAGGCACCGCAGGGCAGCGGCGCCTGTGGCCGCTGCTCCCACGGGCAAAAACCCCGCAGGGGCGACCGCCAGCGAGACAGCACCACCTGCGGGCGCTGACTCGCGGGCAGAACCGCCCGCGGAGGCGGCGGCGCCCGCGGGGGCGCCCACCTGCAGCGGCAGCGACCCCAGCGGGCGTGCCACCTGCAGGCGAGGGCAGTGCCCTCGCCCTCGTCGCACAGGCCGCCGCCAGCAGGGTGGCGGCGGCGGCGGCGCAGCAGCAAGGGGGAGAAGGGCATTAGGGTTTTCTGGGCAAAAAGACAGTTTTGCCCCCTCGGAATTTGAGAAATTCCAGTTTCTGTCTTTTGTCCAAATTACAAAAATACCCTTAGGAATTGAGAAATTCCCTATATATCCCTGATTTCAAAAAATATTAATTAATTAAAAGGTTTAGTTGATTATTATTTTTATTATTATCTAGTAGTCCTACATGATGATGATTATTTATACATGTGATGTATGATGAGTGGACGGATGATCATGGACCGTGTGATGTGTGTACTTGTGATTATTATTATTGAGGTCTGCGAACCTCCATTATATTTCTCGTTTATTGTCGGGCCTGCGTGCCTATGATTAAGTTGTAATCACATGAGGAGGCGCAGCGGGAGCGTGGAAGCCATAGCGGGACCCACGAGACGGACGATCGTGATGCATGGAGATGCATCAAGATGTCGACGGAACCAACGAGGACGAGATGGACGATCACAAGGCATGGAGATGCACCGTTGCACACATAGATCTTGATGTGAGTGATTAGGCCTACTGGCTCGGGCCTAATCATATTAGGTTGTGGTCCATGATCATCTGGTGTGATTGCTTATACACATACTAGATATGTATATATATTTGCATGCGATGTAGATATATATTAAATATGTATATGTGTGACATGTCATATTAGGAGACCAAATCATAGAAACATCTCTCGATAAAATTAAGTCGGTAAACGTGAGGCAATTAGATTGACCCACGTGGCCTTCCATCGTTATGAGTAGGAACCGAGTCCCGGTGTAGGTTGAGTTGGTCGAGTCCCTCGAGACTCACCTATATCGCGATTCGCTATCTTGCTTACGACATAGAGATGTCACCGGTGACCTGAGGGCATGATATGCTTGGTCGAGTCCCTCGAGGGTATATCATCAAATCAGACTCATCTTGTAACGAAGGTGTTGACTTAACCGAGCATCATGGTTGGTCGAGTCCCTCGAGGCCATGGTGATTCGGAGGCCGAACAGGACGGGAATCACAAGGAGTTGTGATCGGCAAGAGTTGTCTACCTTTTAGGCTTAGTGTGATTGGTCGAGTCCCTCGAGGTTACACTAAGACGCTGATTGGATCCTGATCCCCACTAGAAGTCTGCCGGAGACTTCCGTTTCACGTGCTGAGGGTGTCGCGTGACTCGTTAGTAAAATAGTGGGAGCATATTAAGATAGAAGTCCATATCTTGATAGTTTATTTCTTGTAAAATCTGCATGTTATTCATTTTTGCTACATCTTTATTTTCAGAAAATGTCGCTTTCAAATCCCTTACGTGGCATACTTGATGTCAACCGCCTCACTGGTCCAAATTATACGGATTGGCTCCGTAACTTGAGAATTGTTCTCACAGCGGAGAAAATCGTGTACGTCCTTGATACAGTGATGCCTACGCCCGAAGAAGGGGCAAGCGAGGATGAGATCGCTCGCTACGTGAAGTACATTGATGACTCCACTCTTGCTCAGTGCTATATGTTGGGCTCTATGACTCCAGAGTTACAGAGACAACATGAAAAGATGGATGCCAGATCCATTCTCCTACATGTCCGTAAATTGTTTGAGGAACAGGGAAGGACTCAACGATATGAGATATCCAAGAGCCTTTTCCGCGCTAGGATGACTGAGGGGACACCGGTTCAGAACCATGTCCTAAAGATGATTGAGTGGATAGAGAAACTCACAGGTCTAGGAATGGTCCTAGAGGATAACTTGTGTGTGGACATTGTGCTTCAGTCCCTACCAGATTCCTTTTCACAGTTCATAATGAACTTTAATATGAACAAGCTTGAGGTGACTCTCCCAGAGCTCCTCAATATGTTGAGGGAGGCAGAGAGTACTATTAAGAAAGAGAAGCCAGTTCTCTACACTGGTGAGACCAGAAAGAAAAGGAAAGCAGAAAGGTCCCTTAAGAAGGGAAAGGGCAAGGGCAAACAAGGTAAAGCAAAGGTTGCTAAGAAAGACCCAACAAAGGACAAAGGCCAGTGCTTCCACTGTGGTAAAGATGGGCATTGGAAGAGAAACTGCAAAGAGTACCTTGCAGAAAGGGCGAAACAAAAGCTTGATGAAGCTTCAGGTACATTCATGATCAGTCTCCATTTGTCAGACTCTTATGATAACACATGGGTATTAGATACCGGTAGTGCTTATCATATATGTAATTCGTTGCAGGTTCTGGCAAGGCCTAGGAGACTAGAGAGAGGCGAGATGGACCTCAAGATGGGTAATGGAGCAAAAGTTGCTGTATTAGCTGTTGGCGAGGTCGCCCTACATCTGCCTAGTGGAGCTTTTATTGCATTAGATGCATGTTATTTTGTTCCTTCTATTATCAAAAACATTATCTCCATTTCATGTTTAACAGTTAGTGGATATAAATTTGTTTTTGAGAACAATGGTTGTTCGATATTATTAGATGATAAGATCATCACGAAAGGAACATTGCATAATGGTTTATTTATGTTAGACACCACTCCACATATCATGAATATAAATGTGTCCAAAAGGAAACGAGATGAGTTGAACAGTGCATACCTGTGGCATTGTAGGCTAGGTCACATCCATGAAAGAAGGATTCAAAAGTTGCTAAATGATGGATATCTAGATCCATTCGACTATGTGTCATATGCAACTTGTGAGCCTTGCATTCGTGGAAAACTGACCAACTCTCCATTTAGTGGAACTGGAGAGAGAGCCACTGAGTTGTTGGAACTCATACATAGTGATGTATGTGGACCCATGTCAACTCATGCCATTGGAGGTTACTCCTACTTCATTACATTTACTGATGATTTCTCAAGGTATGGATATGTGTACTTAATGAAGTACAAGTCCGAGGCCTTTGAGAAATTCAAAGAGTATAAGAATGAGGTGGAGAACCAGACTGGAAAGAGTATCAAAACTCTTCGATCAGATCGAGGAGATGAGTACTTAAGTACAGAGTTTACTCACTTCCTCAAGGACCATGGGATATTATCCCAATGGACACCTCCTTATACACCTCAGCTCAATGGTGTCTCTGAAAGGAGAAATCGTACATTATTAGATATGGTACGGTCCATGATGAGTTTCGCTGACCTACCCATCTCATTCTGGGGATATGCCCTAGAAACCACAGCTTACCTTCTGAACAGAGTTCCAACTAAGTCGGTGGTGTCTACACCATATGAGATATGGAAAGGGAAGAAGCCTGATCTTAAAGTAGTTAAGATTTGGGGCTGCTCTGCCCATGTTAAAAGACACAACCCCGATAAGTTAGAATCAAGGACAGGGCGATGTAAATTTGTGGGATACCCCAAGGAAACTTGTGGGTATTACTTCTATCATCTCGAGGACCAAAAGGTCTTTGTAGCTAAGAGAGCAGTGTTCCTTGAGAAGGAACACATTCTTAACGGAGACAGTGGGAGAATGATAGAATTGAGCGAGGTTGGAGAACCAAGCTCAAGCACCACTCTACAGCTCGAGTCTGTTCAGGTATCTAATACACAAGTTTCAACTTTACGCAGGTCTGATAGAGTATCCCATCCTCCTGACAGATATGTGGGACATATTAGAGCAGAGGATGTAGAGGATATTGATCCTCAGACCTACGAGGAGGCTCTTATGAGTATAGACTCCGGGAAGTGGAAAGAAGCCATGAATTCTGAGATGGATTCTATGTACTCCAATAAGGTTTGGAACCTAGTTGATGCACCCGAAGGTATTGTATCCATCGGTTGCAAGTGGATCTTTAAGAAAAAGATCGGAGTAGATGGAAAGGTAGAGACCTATAAAGCAAGGCTAGTGGCTAAGGGGTATCGTCAAAGGCAAGGTGTTGACTACGACGAAACTTTCTCACCCGTAGCAATGCTAAAATCCATCAGAATTCTATTGGCTATTGCAGCACACTATGATTATGAGATCTGGCAGATGGATGTGAAAACCGCATTCCTCAACGGGAACCTAGAGGAGGAGGTGTATATGATGCAACCTGAGGGATTCGTGTCCAAGAACTGCCCAGATAAGGTGTGTAGGTTGCTTAGATCCATTTATGGACTAAAGCAAGCTTCCCGAAGTTGGAACATAAGATTTGATGAGGCAATCAGATCTTATGACTTCGTTAAGAACGAAGATGAGCCTTGTGTATACAGAAAGGTAAGTGGGAGCGCTATTAGCTTTTTGGTGTTATATGTGGATGACATCCTCATCATTGGGAATGACATAGGAATGCTATCCACAATAAAGGCTTGGTTATCTAGACACTTCTCCATGAAGGACTTAGGAGAAGCATCTTATATCTTGGGGATTAGAATCTATAGAGATAGATCCAAAAGGATGCTTGGCTTGTCCCAGTTCAGGTACATAGAAACTATTGTCAAAAGGTTTGGCATGGAAAATTCCAAAAGAGGTCTCATACCGATGAGACATGGGATATCGCTTTCTACGAGTATGTCCCCAAAGACTCCAGAAGAAAGGGCGAACATGGATATGATACCTTATGCCTCAGCAATAGGGTCTATCATGTATGCCATGCTATGTACTAGGCCTGATATAGCGCATGCTCTGAGTGTCACGAGCAGGTATCAGGCGGATCCAGGCTTGGAGCACTGGAAAGCAGTAAAGTTTATCCTTAAGTACTTGAGAAGGACTAAGGATCTTTTACTAGTATATGGAGGTAATAGCCTTAAGGTTGAAGGCTACACTGACTCAAGTTTTCAGTCTGATGTCGATGATAGCAAGTCGAATTCAGGGTATGTGTACACCTTGAATGGAGGAGCAGTGTGCTGGAAGAGTTCCAAGCAAGATACCACTGCTGACTCGACCACAGAGGCGGAGTACATTGCTGCATCAGATGCAGCAAAGGAGGGAGTCTGGTTGAAGAAGTTCATCACAGATTTGGGAGTCGTGCCGGATAGTGAGGAGCCGATTTCCCTATATTGCGACAACAACGGGGCAATTGCTCAAGCGAAGGAACCTAGGTCTCATCAGAAATCTAAGCATGTTCTGAGGAGGTTCCACCTTATCAGAGAGATCGTGACCCGAGGAGATGTAGCAGTGGAAAGAGTTCCATCCGAAGATAACATTGCAGATCCACTAACAAAGCCATTGTCTCATATTGTCTTTGAGCGTCACAGGGGTCTGATGGGGATCAGACACATAGGTGATTGGCTTTAGGTCAAGTGGGAGATTGCTAGTCATAAGTGCCCAGCAAGCCAATCACGTGAGTGATGGCACGTGTGACTTGATACAGAATCTTTTTGCTTATTATATTTTGGCGTATATCACTTTATAACTATTGCATAAATGCATATATATTTTGATGTCCTTGGATTTGTGCAATGGGAATCGGATCGTGATGAGATCACGATAATGAGATCGATTCACCTTTAAACATATATCATAAATAATCCCGGTCATAGGTTACTCGAGAGGGACATCGTGATAACCGGATAGACTGGTGTGCTGTATACCCGTCCATATGATGGATGCAGCTGGTCTCATAGCTGCTCGTGTAGGGACACTAGGGATACAGTACAGGTGCTCATTGGAGAATGAGTTCACTGATTGATCCGCTTACGGAATGCTGGATGGTTGATGATGCCTTATTGTCAGACAACGATTCCGTAGTCCTAGTGGTGTATCTGGTTCTTAGACTTGAGACACCAAGGATGTCCTGTATGAGTGCTCCACTCTTTGATACCAGACTTATAGGTTTGGCTGTTCCCAGATCTAGTACAGCTGGTCATTGGGAGTGGTAGTCGACCTTACGAGGGCTATTGAGTGTCGATAGAGGATCATCCACTCTCGGTATCATGAGAGGAATATCCCATGTGTTCTTGCTCAGACAAATCCCTGGCCAGGGTCATTCGGGTTGAGAGAGAAAGAGTTCTCCGGGAGAATCCGATTAGAGCGAGACTCGAGTAGAAACCGTATGGGTCTGACAGCACCATGCTCGATATACGGTCTCTGGGATATTAGATGGATGAGGGACTATAGGTACATGGTAACTGAGGACAGACAGGTCCAATGGATTGGATTCCCCTGTATCGTCTGGGGACTACGGCGTAGTGGCCTAGTACTTCCGTAGTCGATGAGTCGAGTGAATTATTACAGAGATAATAATTCACTGAGTTAGAAGGAGTTCTGACAGGTATGACTCACGGCCAGCTCGATATTGGGCCTAGAGGGTCACACACATATGGTAGGCATTGCGATGAGTAGAGGTTCGGATATGAGATATCCGACGGAGCCCTTGTCTTATTGGATGCAGATCCAATACCCACTAGGGAAAGGACCCATTAGGGTTTTGACACAGGATCTCTATAAATAGGAGGGATTCACAGCCTCATAGGCTAGAGTCTTTGCTTGCCCTTCCTATTCTCCTCTCCCTCTCCCCCTCAGAGTAGGCCTGGAGTTTTGAGGAGCGTCGTCGCAACCCTGCTGTGTGGATCACCGCTAGAGAGGAGGATGCTTGACCTCCTTCACCCTCTCCTAAGGATCTGCAAGGAAACAGGGATATACGATCTCCCTAGGTAACACAATCTTTATACGCAGTTTTGTGTTTTTGCGGATTTTGCGCACCAATCTTCGCACGACGATGAACATCTTTTTGGGAATCGGGGATTTTTGTTTTCTTGTTCTTCCGCTGCGCATATGATGTCGCCCCCTATGATTTCCCAACACGGTTAACGTGACCTGCATCCACTTTTGGATTCCTCCTCCGATGAGGTCTCTAGCGTCCACTAAAGGCCTTCCTTCAATAGGCAATGACCAGCCACCTCTTTTACAGTACTTTCTCCTTTTCACAAGTTTAGGAGAGAACCCTTACAAGTCTCACTCCTCTCTTGAATGATCTCAAAACTTAGAAAGGGAGGAGGAGAACTCTAGCACTTGTTTACAACACTTTTACACCCCAACAACTCAAGATTATCTCAATGTTTTCGTGCCCTTTCATGCAGAAAAGAGTAAGATTTTTATAGGCCCCAATGGCTTCAAAATTGGAGCAAAAAAGTGTTATATCCCCGAAATCCGGGGTACTGACGGTACCACTGCTGATATGTCATTAGGCGGTACCATCGTCGAACAGGGGCAGTACCACCGCTGGCAGCACTGCTACCGATGGTACCACTGCCCCAGTCTGGGTAGTACCACCGCCCAGAAAACTAGGGGCACTGCCTTCCAAGCGGTGCCACCGCCGGCCATGTTTTCAACGATTGAATTGGGTGCTCAATTCGGCCTAATTCAGCCCTATTAAGGGCCCAGTTGGACCGTAATTAAGTTAGTGGGATTACCTCTTAATACTAACTTAATTTACACTCTAACTATGATAATTAAGACACAATTTATAGTTCTTCTTGTTTCGGTGCATCAATTGCTCTTCCGGCGTACTTCCGGTGAACATCTAACGAACTCTCGGCAATGTTCCGGTGGACTCCCGGCAAGCTCCTGGACTTAACGACGATCTTCTTAGCGAGTTCCGACGAGCTTCTTTGGCAAGCTCCTGGACTTCTCGATAGTTTCCCATAGAACTTCTAACGAACATCCGGATTTCCGTCGAACTCTCGAACTCCCAATGAGATCTCGATCTTAACTCCAACACAACACCTACTTTATGTCTTACTGTTATCGTAGTTAATCCTGCACACTTTTCTCAACATATAGATTAGATCAAACAAATTACAACTGACTTCATCAAAATCCGAGATTCAACATATATGAATGCAACGGCAAATACGACATTTGAGCTTCTGTTTCGTATTCGTTCTTTCATATGCTCCGAAATGGTTCATCTGTCATTGACATGCTCTGAAATATTTCATATGCCATTGATATATTTCGAAATGCTTCCTATGCCTCTGAAATATTCATACGCCATTATTACGCTTTGAAATATTTCATATACCATTGATATATTCTGAAATGTTTCATTTGTTATTGATATACTCCGAAACATTTCATACGCCATTGATATACTCTGAAATATTTCATCTGCCATTATTATACCTCGAAATGTTCCATATACTGTTGATATGCCCCAGAATATTTCATACGCTATTGATATGCTCTAATTACTCTATGCTCCATTTGTTATGAACCAAATATATTTTGAATGAAATGACATCGCGATTTTGTATCTAATGTGATGGTACCCTTGAATCTCTTGTATTTTGCCTTGCATTGTGATACCTTACTTGTTTGAAACTGTTCCTTTTGTTTAGGATATATTTTATCACTTGTTGAGCTTTTTAGCTCACTCTGTTGCTTTATAAATCTTTCAAGTCAGCTTGTCACTCTTTGAGATGTTTGAATTGGGCTGAGATAGTGGAGAGCTATTCAGAATTGTGGACAAGTCTTGTTGGTTGTTATATTATTGTTGTATAAGCATATTTTGTATGTAATGAAATGTTATCGATGAACCTGAATGGATATATCGTGTAAAAGTGTTAGAAGATCTCTCTTATTTAGAATTTCGGAATGTTAAGTTTAGTTTACAATGATATGAACTAGTGGTAAATGGTTGGAGTTCTGATTGTATAAATTGTTTATCTTGTAAATTTATATGTGTTGTTAATGTTTTGTTAAGTTGGCTTGGGTTTTCATAAATATGAATTATCGAGTGATGTGATATATGATTATAAACTACAAAGGTTGTATCGATGTGAATCTGACTGAATGTTTCTCTATGTCCTCAAATGTTAGTTTGGATCCTGGATTAATTTATGATGAAAAATTTTAAATATTATGGATATTTTTGGAGGGCGTGACAAAGTTGGTATTAAAGCATGTTTTGAGGATCACTGAAATATTTGATATATTGACATGCAAAATATATTGAGGTTTAGAAGACTAGTGATTGGTGGAAATTTTCTTTGATACATTTTAGGAATCTAGGGTGACGAGGACATTTGGTCCTCCTACTTCATCTGTTTCTGATTAATTAAGGGGGATGAAAGGATTGATTGGGGATATTAAATCAGAGTGGCGCAACGGAAGCATGGTGAACCTAATCCATTGGTGGCAAAAAAAATGGATGATGTGACTGGAGAAGATATTTGATGTACGAAATTATTTTGATAATCAAAAGAATTTCTGGAGATCAAGGAGAAGAGTAGCAAGGATAAATTTACTAATAAAAATATGATTGAAAATGAATCAGAAAGTGATAACAAGAGGGTCAAGACATTTAGATTTGGAAAGGGAAGTCACCACAAACGACTCAATCCTGTGTAAGATGCGAGTTAAATTATGAAACAAGTTTGTATTTTCAAGTTACTAGAGCATATTTTGTTTGTGGAAAGTTGGATTATAAAATAAAAGACTGCCCTTTGAATAAGAAGAAAGAATCACTACCTCCTAAATCATCAGTCCATGTTAGAGTGTATGCTAACACTGAATATGATTCTAAAGCTTCTGAATTAGTGGTCGAAGGTATTATTCATATTTATGAAAGAATGTAAAAAATTGTTTGACCATGGGTCTCATCTATGATTTGATTTGTAATATTTTGCTTATCACTTAGGCATTCAACCTAGACCACTAGATTATATACTATAAGTAAATATGACTATTAGGGATTCTTTGATAGCAAACTTGATTTGGTCATCTTGTCTAATTTTTATTTGAGAATTCAAACTTTTTGCTGATTTGGTTCTCCTACATATTTGGAGTTTTGATGTTATACTTTGTATGGATTGACTATCTTCCTATCATACCAGTATAGATTGTTATACAAAACGTTCACTTTTTTCATACTAGACCATCCCATCTTTTATTTTAAGAGTATTATGTATGATTTATCTCTTTTCTTGATGTAACCCAAGATATCTTGCCCGGATTACCTCCAAACAGAGAGGGTGAATTTGCTTTTGATTTAGTTCTTGGGACAACCCCTAATATCTAAACCTCCTTATAGGACGACACCACTTGAGTAAGTGGAATTGAGAAAGCAACTACAAGGACTAATAGATAAAAGTTTTTCTTGGCTTAGTATTTCATCATGGGGTGCTCCGGTGTTAGTTAAGAATATGGATAGAACATTAAGCCTTTACATTAATTGACCATAAAAAACAAGTATCCCCTACCGAGAAGTGATGACTTGTTTGATCAATTGCAGGTTGCATAAGTATTTTCCAAGATTGATCGGATGTCGGGTTACCATCTATTGAAGATTAAGAAGGATATTTTATCACTTTTGGATGATTGTGTAATTGAATTATATTCTATTTATGAAACTATTTGGGAGCTAGAGGAGGAAATGAATAAAATGTATCCTCATCTTTTCATCGATTGAGATATAACCAATTTAGAGGACTAAATTTTCTTTTAAGGAGGGAAGAGTGTAATATCCTTCATTTCTAAAATTTATGTAAGGACCTATTTGTAAATTGGAGAACCTATATGTAAATATAGAAATTTCAAGGACTAAATTGTTAAGTTACAAAAAAAAAAAAAAAAGGAAAGGGTGGCGGTTTTATCCCACTACCTCCCATGCTATCTGTTTCCCTTGGGAGATAAAGAGAGAAGCTGTGGGGCATTAGGGAGAAGAAGAAACGTAGAGAAGAAGAAGAAGAAGAGGAGAAGAAAAGAAGAAGAAAGGGAAGAAGAAGAAAAGAGGAGGGTGGCTGTGGCAAGGGCTGCAGTGAGGAGGTGTAGGGCGTCGGGAAGGAGAAGGGAAGAAGAGGAGAAGAAGAGAAGAAAAAGAAGAGGAAGAAGAGAAGAAAAGAAGAAGAAGGAGAAAAGAGGGGAAGAGGGAGAGGAGAGAGAGGTGATAGTAGTGAGGGCTGCAACACCTCTGTTTCCTGTAGGAGGAAACAGAGGAGAGGATATGTGTGGCGTCGGGGAGGAGAAGGGAAGAAGAAGAAAAGAGGAGGGTGGCTGCGGCAAGGGCTATAGCGAGGAGGTGTGGGGCGTCAGGAAGGAGAAGGGAAGAAGAGGAGAAGAAGAGGAAGAAGAGAAGAAAAGAAGAAGAAGACGGATAAGAGAGGGAAGAGGGAGAGAAGAGAGAGGTGGCAGCAGCTAGGGCTGCAACACCTCTATTTCCCACAGGAGGATGTGGGAAACAGAGGAGAGGATGTGTGTGGCGTCGGGGAGGAGAAGGGAAAAAGAGGAGAAGAAGAAGAGGAGGGAGGAGGTGGCTACGGCACCTCTATTTCCCGTAGGAGGAAACAGAGGAGAAGAGAGGCTGTGTGTCAGGGAAAAGAAGGGGAGGAAGGAGAAGAAGAAGAAGAAGGAAAGGAGAGGGAAGAAGAGAAGGGAAAGAAGAGGGCTTGCAGCGGTGGTGGTGGTAGTTGCAACTGGGAGAGAAGAAAGAGAGGAAAAAGAGCAGGGGAGGAAGAAGAGGCTTTGGCTGTGGTGGCTGCGGCCGTGGTGGCTGCGACTGCGACTACAACAGTTGTAGGTGGGAAAGAAGAGAAGGAAAGGAAGAAGAAGAGGGAGAAAAGAGGGAAGAAGAGAGGAAGGTGAGCTGTGGCTACGGTAGTGGCAGTGGACAACTGCATTTGGGAAAGTGAAAGAAAGGAAGGGCAAAAAAGGGGTTGCCACTGTGGTTGCGGCTGCGACTGTGATTGCGGCTGCGACTATGACTGTAGCAGCTGTGTCTGCGAAAGAAGAGAAGGAAGAAAGTAGTGCAGTAAAAGATTATGTTTGCATCATTTTGGCAGCATGATCATAGATATTCAGACGATGGTATCTAGAATTCATTACATCCTATTATGCATGATCATTAACTCCTCATTTGTATTTCATGCATTATTTCAATTCATCTCATAAGGAATATCAAGAAGAGTTATTGGATGATGAGATAAATATTTTATGAATACACAGAATATCATAAGTGTTTCATGTATTCATATTATCACATGAAGCATATTATCATTTTTAAGATTCATAACATGAATAACGTTATTACTATTTCATCAAAATCAGTTTCGAGATTCACATAATATCATGAAATCATTAATCTCGATAAAATGGGAAAAACATTTTCTTTTTAAGTGATTCTTTTAACACAGCATAAAAAAGAAAAAACTCATTCATAATTCAAGTGATTTACAAGATATCATAAATGAATTTATCACTTGTATTTCACCAAAATCGAGAACTCTTAGAGATAGAAAATGATTGAAGCATTTAATCTGATTGAAGAATGATTCATATTTAAAGTGTAGCATTTGTCAAATCTGAAATCATCAAGTATAACTTTAATATTTTCATTGCAACATTAAGCAAGGTTTCATTGAACATAATTTTGAATGATTCTTATAAATGCCTAAAACTTCTTTAGTTTTAATTTATGATTGACTTTATAATAGCATGCTCAAATCTTTATTTTTATGTCAAAACCATACATTATATTTAATAAACAAAGACAATGAAAAATATCAAGCCTTCCAGACAAAAGCCATGTATCGTCATTGAAAAGCAATATGAAAATCATCAAAATATACATTCTTGCTTCTCAAGCACATAAATAAGATTAATCTCACTAGGTGTAAAATCATTAGATTTCTATCTTGCATTAACATAAGACATGCAATTTTCATTATCATTTTCAAGATTACAAGCATGATCATATTTTTGCATTTTCATTATTAAATTATTAAAAATATAATTTTCAAGAAAATTTAAAGAAAAAGAAAAATGCATCATGAAAAGCATCATGTAATTTCGAAGTAAATTAGGGGGATTTCGATTACCTCATCATTGTAGGCTGTTAAGGCATAGTTTGCCGCCTTGCTTTTGTTGACTTTCTCTTCTTCGGAGGAGCTCGATTCATCCCAATTTTTGTTCTTCTTCTTGCGTTTAAAGCAAGTAGTTTGATTCTTTTTGCTTTTTAATTTTCGTTTCATTTGTAGTTTAAGTTCACCATCACTTGAGCTTATGTTCGAGTGGTCTTCAAATGTTCTATGTCCCAAATCCTTCCTGTTCTTTGGAA
Source organism: Musa acuminata AAA Group (assembly GCF_036884655.1). Taxonomy (NCBI): domain Eukaryota; kingdom Viridiplantae; phylum Streptophyta; class Magnoliopsida; order Zingiberales; family Musaceae; genus Musa; species Musa acuminata. The sequence goes on from NC_088346.1 coordinate 25,706,482, forward strand.
GGTTGTTTTGTTCATCATTGTCCTCATCACTTGAGTCATCGCTCAAGTGGCATTCATTTGTCCAGAGTTCAACATGTTCATCATGTGCATTGTACACCATTTCATATGTCATCAATGAACCAATTAGTTCTTCAAGTGGTAAGTTGTTTAGGTTTTTAGCTTCTTGTATTGCAGTTACTTTTGAATCCCACTTCTTAGAAAGAGAACGCAAAATCTTGTTTACGAGTTCAAAGTCCGAAAAACATTTTCCAAGAGCTCTTAAACTATTGACGACATCCGTGAAACGGGTGTACATGTCGCCTATAGTCTCGCTTGGTTGCATTCGAAAAAGCTCGAAATCATGCAATAAAAAGTTAACTTTCGAGTCTTTGACACTACTAGTTCCCTCGTGCGTGATTTCAAGTGTTCGCCAAATGTCAAAAGCTGTTTCGCACGTAGAAATCCGATTGAACTCATTTTTGTCCATAGCGCAAAATAAGGCATTCATAGCCTTTGCGTTTAAAGAGAAATACTTCTTCTCCAAATCCGACCATTCGTTCATCGGTTTAGAGGGAAGTTGAAAACCGTTTTCAATGATATTCCATAAATCCAGATTTAGAGAAATTAAGAAAACTCTCATTCGAGTTTTCCAATAAGTGTAGTCCAATCCGTTAAAGAACGGTGGACGAAAGACCGAACAGCCCTCTTGAAAAGTCATTTCTCTCGGGTGTAAATCCGAAATGAGAAATACCCCACTCTGATACCAATTGTTAGGATCGAGAGCACTAAGAGGGGGGGGGTGAATTAGTGTAGCGGAAATCTTACAGCGATTAAAAACCAAAAGCTGCGTTCGTTCAATAAAAACTATTATGATGCAAAAGCTAATTCTCAGTTTGTATGAAAGCGCAGTTTGCGTCTAAGCGCAGATTGCGTCTAAGCGCAGTTTGCGTCTAAGCGCAGTTTGCGTCTAAGCGCAGTTTTGTGTCTAAGTGCAGATTTACGTCTAAACGTAGTTTTACGTCTAAACGCAGTTTTACGTCTAAACGCAGATTTACGTCTAAACTCAGATTTACGTCTAAACTCAGATTTACGTCTAAACGCAGTTTTACGTCTAAACGCAGATTTACGTCTAAACGCAGTTTTACGTCTAAACGCAGATTTACGTTTAAACGCAGATTTACGTCCAAACGCAGTTTTACGTCTAAACTTTGAAACTCGTTTGTATACTCGCAGCAGGCAGTATGCAGTTGAAATTAAGATGTAAACATGAACTGAGATCTGATGATTGTGCGAGGAAAGCCGATTTATGTCTGAATGCAGTTTTACGTCTAAATGTTGAAACTCGTTCGTAAAATTGTAGAGGACAGTTTGCAGTTATCAATAGGATCAAAATGTAAGTGTAAACTGCAAAGAAGCTCGTTCGTAAAAGCACGGAAGACAGTTCTGCAGAATCAAACGTAAACGTAAACTGTAATGTATGAAAATACGAATTTACGTCTGAATGCAGATTCGGAAGAACAGCACTTAGAACTTGTTCGTGAAAGCGCAGAGAGCAGTAGTAATGAAGGAGGTTTGCAGTAATGATAAAGTGCTCGAAAATAAACGCAAACCAGAGATTTAGAGTGGTTCGGTCAGCCTTGACCTACTCCACTTTTGGCTTCCTCCACCGACGAGGTTGCCGACGTCAACTAGGGGCCTTCCTTCAATAGGCGAAGGCCAAACTGCCCTTTTACAATTTCTCTCCTTTTGACAGGCTCAGGAGACAACCTTTACAGACCTTTCTCTCCTCACTTTACAACTGAAAACTTGAAGAACAGAAGGAGGAGACTTAAAGGCTTTACAACACTTTTGAGCTCTTAGAATCACAGAAAAGATCAAGATTTCGGTGTAGGTCTGTATCTTTTCAGTGCTGAATGGGTGGGGTATTTATAGGCCCCAACCCAATTCAAAATTCGAGCTCAAAACGATCAAATCGATCAAATCCCAGAATTCTGGGATCAGGCGGTTGCACCTCTTGACTGGAGAGGTGGCACCGCCTGGCAGAGCTCGAAGACTGAGCTCAGGCGATTGCTCCTCTCTGCCAGAGCTCGAAGACTGAGCTCGATGGTTGCATCACCTGGCAGAGCTCGAAGACTGAGCTCGGTGGTTGCACTGCCTGGCAGAGCTCGAAATCTGAGCTCGGTGGTTGCATCACCTGGCAGAGCTCGAAACTGAGCTCAGGCTGATGCACCTCTCTGCCAGAGCTTGGTGGTTGCATCACCTGGCAGAGCTCGAGACTGAGCTCAGGCTTATGCACCTCTCTGCCAGAGCTCGAAGACTGAGCTCGGTGGTTGCATCGCCTGGCAGAGCTCGAAACTTGAGCTCTGGCGGTGCTACCTCTTGACAGAGGAGGTTGCACCGCCCAGTCTAGCTCGAAGACTGAGCTCTGGGCGGTTGCACCTCTTGGCTGGGGCGGTTGCACCTCCCAGCCTCGCAGCCCTGGCGGTTGCACCTCCTGGCTGGGGCGGTTGCACCGCCCAACCTCACAGCCCTGGCGGTTGCACCTCCTGGCTGGGGCGGTTGCACCTCCTGGTGCAATCAGGGTCCGAATGGTTCGCTCCATTCGGCCCAATTTGAATCTTTTCAGGGGCCCAATTGCCCCAAGATTAAGCTAATGGGATCACCTCCCATTTTCATGCTTAATCATCATGCTAACTACGATTAACTCTAAGACAACTTCTGCAGCTTTGCTCCGATGCGTCAATCGCTTCTTCCGGCGAGTTTCCGGCCAACTTCCGTCGATCATCCGATAAACCCTCGGTGATCCTTCTGCGGACATCCGGCATACTCCTGGACTTTGCGACGATCCACTTGGCGAGTTCCGACGAGCTTCGCTTGGCAAGCTTCTGGACTTCTCGGATCTGTTCTAGCTGAACCTCCGACGACCGTCCGAACTTCCGTCGAACTCTCGAACTCCCAACGTGATCATGATCTTGACTCCGGCGCAACACCTGCTGCTTGTCTTACTCTTATCGTAGTTAATCCTGCATAACAAATCAAAACTTCGATCGAGACAATTAATCCTAAGCAATTAACCAAGTTGTCCGACATGTCATTGGTCCCTCGACGCTTCGTCCGATTCTTCGGCGCATCGTCCTCTTTTGCAGCCTATTGCCCAATCGGCTAGTTGACTCCGCAACTCCGATATCCTTGGCACAATACCCGCTCTTCTTGGCCCGATGCCCGAATCCACGGCCCGAAGCCTTCTGTCGATACGTCGACCGATCCACCGGCCCGACGTCCAATCTTCTGACATGTTCCTTCGGCACAACATGATTTTCCTACTTTAATTGTCTCATCCTGATCGAAGCATCCTGCGTCACTCAAAACGCAGATTAAATCATAAACATATATCAAGTAGTTTCATCATCAAAATACGAGATTCAACAAAAATTTGTAAGAGAGTGAACCGCTTGTAAAGAGTTGTAAGAGGGGTATTTACCCTTCCCTTTCAAGAGATTTGCTAGTGGAAGGTGGGAGCCTCATCGAAGAGGGGCCTCGCAAGTGGATGTAGGTCATTTGACTGAACCACTTTAAAATCGGCGTAATCTCCGGTTTGCGTTTATGTTTATTCATTTATCTTTCTGCAAACCTTTACTTTGCTAAGTTCACTGCCCTCATCTTATTACGTACGCTTTCAACGCAATTGAAATGGTTTCAAATGAAACATTATTTTTATCGTACGAAAGATTTTCTAAAACCGAAGTTTTAATCTGCTGCACTAATTCACCCCCCCCCTCTTAGTGCCGCTCCGATCCTAACAGCTACGACTGCAGCAATGAAGTTGGGAAAGAAGAGAAGGAAAGGAAGAAGAAGAGAAAGGAAAAGGGAAGAAGAGAGGAAGAGGAGAAGGGGAGGCAGCTGCGGTAGTGGCAGCTGCAGCTGGAAGAGAAGGAGAGGAAATAGAGCAGGGGAGGAAGAAGAGGCTACGGCTGTGGTGGCTGCGGCCATGGCTGCGACTGCAGCTGCGGCTGCTACGTTGGCTGCGGTAGCTGCGGCAGCGGTGGTGGCTGTAGCAGCTGCTTTTGGGAAAGAGAAAGAAAGAAAAAGACAAAAAAAAGGGGGTCGTGGCCGTGATTGCAGTTGCGATGGTGGCGGCTGCGTCTACGATAGTTGTGTTTGGGAAAAAAAAAGTAGTTTCTTAGGAATCCAGAGTGCCCTGCTGAAGGTATGGAGTGCATTTCATGCAAGATGATTGCGATGCAAGGGGAGTCAGGTATAAGCACAATGCGACCTTTGTAGCGTAGATCCCTCGAATACCAGGTGTAGTGGGCTATTGCACTTGGATCCTCCAATTTTTTTATGATGTTGCTGATCTCTGGATCCTTCTTCCATTCTTCCCTAATGTCCTCGAGGAGACCGGTGGTAGGAAGGGAGATGGCTGAAACCTTAGCTTGTTCAGGTAGCTGTGAGAGTGCATCTACAACAACGTTTTCTTTCCCCTTTTTGTAAATAATTTCATAATCAAATCCAAGAAATTTGGTTACCCATTTTTGCTGCTCAGGGGATGATATCTTTTGCTCCAAAAAGTACTTGAGGCTTTTATGGTCAGTTTTAATTTGAAATCGTCGGCGGATCAGGTAGGGTCTCGACCTCGTTATTGGGTGTATAAAGTCAAGCATCTCCTTATCATATACTGACATGTTTTGATGGGAGGGAGATAATGCCTTGCTAGTGTATGCGAGTGGTCGACCATTTTGCATGAGAACGGCTCCAATTCCGACTCCAGATACGTCGGCCTCAATGATGAAGGGTCTATTGAAATCTGGTAGCGCAAGCACAAGCGTTGTTGTCATGGCTGCTTTAAGTTTGTCGAAGGCAGTAGAGGCTTTGTCCGACCATTGGAAAGTATCTTTTTTCAGTAAAGAAGTGAGTGGTGCACTGATCTTCCCATAGTCCTTAACAAATTTTCGGTAGTAGCCTGTTAGTCCAAGGAACCCCCGCAGTAATTTCACATTTGTAGGTTTCGGCCAGCCTTGCATTGCCTCAATTTTTGTTGGGTCTACCACCACTCCTTCTGATATTATATGCCCAAGGTACTCTACTTTTTGCTAGAGAAAGCTACACTTTGGTTGCTTAACAAAAAGAGTATTCTCCCAAAGGATCGTCAAAACAATCCGTAAATGTTAAAAGTGAGTCTCAAGAGAAGGGCTGTAAACAAAAATATCATCAAAAAATACCAGCACAAATTTATGAAGAAAGCTCTGAAATATATCATTCATGAGACTTTGAAAGGTTGAAGGAGCATTAATGAGTCCAAAAGGCATTACCAAGAATTCATAATGGCCATCATGTGTGCGAAATGCAGTTTTTGGAATGTCATCGTCACATACCCGAATTTGGTGGTAATCGGATCGGAGGTCCAACTTCGTGAAGACTCGAGCTCCTTCCAATTCATCAAGAAGTTCATCCACCACTGGTATTGGGTATTTGTCCTTGACGGTGATGCCATTTAAAGCTCGATAGTCGATGCACATCCGCCAAGTTCCGTCCTTCTTGCGTACAAGTAGCACCGGTGAGGAATAGGGGCTGCAACTTGGCCGAATCACCCCTGTTTCAAGCATCTCCTTTACAATCTTTTCAATTTCATCTTTCTAGAGGTGAGGATATCGGTACAGTCGAGTGTTCACTGGTGGCTTGCCCGGAAGGATTGGAATTCGATGGTCATGTTGCCGAGAAGGAGGAAGACCGCGCGGTTCAGCAAATATGTTGGCAAATTCAGTAAGTAATTGGGCAAGATTTTGATCTTCAATTTCTATTTTCTTCTCTTCTAGTTGTGACTGGAGATGCATAAAAAAGCCACCATTTACCTCGTGCAAAACTTTCTCCATTCGTTGGGTCGAAACAGTGGTAACGTTGCTTCCGTGCTTCCTGCGTAGGATGATCTGTTTGCCCTTACAGTAGAATTTCATAATTAATTTAGAAAAGTTCCAAGAGACATCACCTAGTGTAGTCAGCCATTCTATACCAAGCACTACCTCATAGTCATCGATTGGTAGGAGGAAGAAATCGGTGATAATTTCTTGGTCTTGTAGTAATAGTTTCACTTGCGGGCATCTTTGGTCGCACTTTAGGATTCTGCCGTCGGCAACCTTTACATCGAACTTGCTGCAACCTTCAATATGCAGTGCCATCCTTGCAGCAACCTTACTATTCAGGAAGTTATTAGTGCTACCCGTGTCGATAAGAACAGTGATCGGCTGTTGTTTGAGAAGGCCTCCAACTTTCATCGTTTGCGGATTTGAGTAGCCGGCTAGTGCGTGTACCGTAATATCGGTCGGCTGTGGCTCTTCTTCCATATCTTCTTCTTCATGTTCAAGGCTCTCTTCTAGATATTCAATGACCTCTTCTTCTACTAGTTCAATCATAAGAAGTCTACCTTTTTTATAGCGATGCTCGCGGCTCCACGGCTCGTCGCAATGCCAACATAACCCCTTCGCAGATCGCTCCCGAAGTTCTTCTCTTGTTAACCTTTTCGGTGCAGGGACTCGGTTGATAGTAGGGGGGGCTAAGGGCTTTAGTATTGTAGGTCGTGGAGTGATCCTAGTCCTCCGGGCTTCATGGTTCAATCGCTCCTCTTGAAGTCGTGCGAAAGAGATGGCTGCCATAAGCGTGTAAGGTTGTCGCGCCTTAACTTCTCTCCGGATCTCCGGCTTTAAGCCCTCAATAAAGGTCCCCAATAACTATTTTTCAGACCAATCACGAGTTTGATTAGATAACCTTTCAAACCTGGTCTGGTACTCCTAAATGGTGGAGGTTTGTCGGATCTTTGCTAGTTGTCCGTCAATGTTCTCGTAATAAGTTGGTCCGAAGCAGATTAGTAGTCCTTCTTTGAATTGTCGCCATGAATGGACTTCATAAGTGTGTTTAAACTAGTCAAACCATTGTATGGCATCCCCTTCAAGATGTATAGCTGCAATTTCCACCATGGATGCATCCGCAGTTTTATGGTACCGAAAATATCGCTCCGCACACGAGATCCAACCAATTGGGTCTCCTTCTTCCCATCTAGGGAAGTCCACTCTCATGCGCGAATAGTTGGGGTCAGTCATAGCGCCTCCCCTCTCTTGGAAGTCATCTCTTTGGGCATGATGTGATTGGTTAGAACACTCTCCTTGATGTGATTTCTTCGGGCTTGGTGGTCGGCCCAAACTGAATTCGATAAGGAGAGTCCAAATCTTATCCTCCATTCGTGCTTCAAATGCTTCAAATTTAGCATTGATTGCCTCCTCAGATGCCATAGTATATGACTCCAAATCTGTGATGTTAAGATCTCTCTTTTGTTGATGGGTTAAAGGCATATATAGGTTTGATAGAAATCAGTGAAAGTTTGCTGCAGAATTGTGTTGTCTTGTAAGAGCTGAATTATCGTCGAAGAAACAGCGGTTTCTCGACGAAATCTCCACAAAAAATTTGAGAGATTTAAGGTGGGAATTGATAGCAATATCTCAGTTTATATGACAGCAAGGATGTCCAATTTAATCAAGAAAATTTTGACAGTAACAAGAAGAAAATTGGTATAAGTTGCGATAGCAGAATTCTCGTCGAAAAATTTCAGCAACTTACGATGAAAATTTGCAACAATATAGGAACGAATTTTTTTTTTTTTTGGATTTTCGAATAGGAATAACTAAATTGCAGTAGCAGTAAGGTAGGAAACCAGAACCTGTTGCAATTCACGGGGAGATCAAGGATGATCTGCGATGGTGGAGATGATGGCAGAATTCGGCTACGATCTTTTAAGCAATTGTGGGAATTGCTTTGGATGGTTGTGGAGGGTTGATGGATGGCTGAGGAAGGGCAGCGAGACGCCAAGAATGTTGCTCTGATACCAGGTGTTAGAACCCTTGCAGATTCTAAACTTGGGGTTGATCTCTTTGGGGGATCGACCTCCTTGGAACTCTATAGAGGTTCCTCCCTCCAAGTTGCTGCTCAAAGGCTGTAGAAAAGATTCATCTATTGCTTAAGAAAAGAGAAGGAATACATGGCTATTTATAGGGCTTCTAAACCCTAACTCCTAATAGGACTCCTACTTAAGACTCTTACTTCTAACCAACTCCTAATAGAACTCCTACTCAAGACTCCTATTCTCTTACAACTCCTAATTCTTCTCTAAGAAAAAACTCCTACATGAATGTCCCTCTCAATTAGGACTCTCCTAGCTAGAGTCCTAACAGAATGTCCCTCTCAATTAGGACTCTCCTAGCTAGAGTCCTAACAGATTTATAACAGATTGTCCCTCTCAATTAGGACTCTCCTAGCTAGAGTCCTAATACTAGTCTCGCTCGGAGACTGAGCCCAAGCGGTGCCACCGCATGACTGGGGTGGTTGCACCGCCCAGTCTTACTCGGAGACTGAGCCCAGGCAGTGCCACCACTTGACTGGGGCGGTTGCACTGCCTAGCTTTCCTGGGAGACCCTCTCTTGGGCGGTGCCATCGTCGACCCTGGCGGTGCCGCTGCCTAGCAGGAATTCTGGTCCGAATAGGTTGATTTATTCGGCCTAATTTGGGTCTGCTAAGGGCCCAATTGCCCCCAGATTAAGTTAATGGGATCACCTCTCATTCCTAACTTAATTTATATGCTAACTACGACATTTCTTAAGACATTTACTACAACTTGCTCCGGTGCGTCAATCACTTCTTCTGACGAGCTTCCAATGAACTTCCGGCTAACATCCAACGAACCTTCGGCGAAGCTCCGACAGACTTCCGACAAACTCCTGGACTTGCGATGATCTACTTGGCAAGTTCCGATGAGCTTCTTTTGGTAAGCTCCTGGACTTCTCAGATTTGTTCCTGTAGAACTTCCGACGACCATCCGGACTTCCGTCGAACTCTCGAACTCCCAACGTGATCATAGTCTTGACTCCGGCGTAACTCCTGCTGCATGTCTTACTTTCATCGTAGTTAATCCTGCATACTTATCTCAACATATGGATTAGATAACAAATGACAATTGACTTCATCATCAAAATCCGAGATTCAACAATCTCCCCTTTTTTTATGATGACAATTAATTGATAACGGAGTTAACCTTAACTCCCCCTATCTATATGCCATACTTGAGATAAGTCATTCTTGAATTCAAGGCCTTTGAATTCAATAGACTTATTGATAAGTTAAGAACTCTTAACCTTATCAGTTACTCCCTTCATGATTCCTATCACGATATATCTTACTGAAAATGATGTCAAGACTTGACATCCATTCTCAAGTTTTACATTTCAAATATGAATGATGGTAGCAGTTCAACATAAGATATCAACATGTAAATTTATAATTTAAGCTTTTGATATCTTAACGTAAAGCAAACATTAAGTGTTTAGCAATCGTAGCATCACATGGCAAGATATCAACAAGTAAAGTTGCTATGCAAGTTCTTGATATTTTATCATGATATGGCAATAACATAGTGCAAATATGGCAATAACATAGTGCAAATATGGTACTCATAGCATCAATTCATATATTTCTCATTCAAATATGTCACTCATAGTATCAATTCATATATTTCTCCCCCTTTGTCATCAACAAAAAAGGAGAACGATATAAGCAAATTTTAAGCATAAGTGCAGTAATTATTCATACCATAACTAGGTTCATGTTATTTTCCAACAATAAGTGATAGGATACCAATTATGCAAACTTCTCAAGGAAAACATGACATGGAGATAGATTTGAATACTTCTTCCTTTTTATTTGTTATTATCTTTTTGCATGAAGGAGGAAGGCTATTTGTGATACTAGCTATTTGTGAGTTTACTTTGAATGAAGTTAAAATCGATGAGAGATTAAATTATACTTCATTTTTACAAGGATCAAGATATGTATGTGAAACAAATCCTTGCAAGTAAAAACACTATCATCCATATTTCAAGAAGGAATTTACAAGCAGGAATCATTTCATCAAATCTATTTCTTAAAAAAATATTTTTCACATGATAAGTGTATGAGAGATGTATTTGCTAGTTGATTTCATATGTCAAAAATCAATGATGAGAATCAAACTCGATATGACATATGCTTATTAAGTTCGGAAGAGAATAATGCATCGAGAAAATCCGATTGTTAGGATACCACTAGCTAAGAGAATCCGAAAATGAAATTAACAATTTCATGCATTCGGACAAGACTATACTATACAATCATGAAGACAAAACATGCTCATTGTTATGGAAATTTTTGTATCCAAAACACATAATTTCCAACATGTAATTTTAGGCATGTAATGACAATCAAGTGATTTGATCATTCAATCAATAAAGTCCGAAAAATAATTTTAACAAGTTTATGCATTCGGACACATTAACATTCCTAATTCTCTTCTAATGAAATCAAATTATTCTTCGCTTAAAGGTTTTGTAAAAATATCAGCTAGTTGATGCTTAGTATCAAAGAACTCTATGATTACATCATGATTAGTGACATGATCTTGTATGAAGTGATGTCTAATATCAATATGTTTTGTTCTTGAGTGTTGAATGTGATTCTTTGTTAAATATATTACACTTGTGTTATCACATTTAATGGGAATGTTTTTAAGATGGACTTTATAATCTTCTATGGTGTTTTTCATCCACACAACTTGTGCACAGCATGCACTAGCTATAATATACTCAGTTTCGGTTATTGATAGTGCAACCGAGTTTTGTTTCTTAGATGACCAGGAAACAAGGGAATGTCCCAAAAATTGACATGATCTTGATGTGCTTTTTCTATCTAATCTACACCCAGTAAAAATTGACACTACCGATTGATTGATATAAAATCTATGGGCAATTGGCTCTACTGGAGTAATCAAGGTGCTGCTAATAGAAAAATAATAGCTCGACTCAATAGGTGTTTGATAAACCAAGAATGGTTAACAGTTTACCCTGATTCACTTCTTGAGTATGATACACCATTGTTTTCTGATCATTCCTTAATATATATACATGCAGACAAAGCAACACCCAGAGGCAAAAAAACCATTTAGATTCTTTAACATGTGGAGTGCTCATCCTCAGTTCCTTGATATTATCAGATCGGCTTTGAATGTTAATATACATGGTTCGCCACTTTACATCTTATGTTAAAAACTCAAAGCCGGCAAAGCAACACTTAAGGAGTGGAATACAAACACCTTTGGAAATATTACCACCCGGGTTCAAATTTGCAGAAAGGAACTAATGGCAATACAACATGAGCTACAACTTCAGTGCCAAGATGAGAATCTTATCTACAAAGAGATAGAAGCCAGAAATAACTTCATGAAAGCCTTAAAGCAGGAGGAAAGTTTTGCAAAGCAAAAGTCTCGACAACATTGGCTTACTCTAGGAGATTCCAATACTAAGTTTTTCTATGCTTCCATTGCTACTCGAAGGGCCGTTAATCGCATCAGAAAATGCAAAGACAAATATGGTAATCTTATTGAGAATTTAGATGAGGTTAAAGCAAACACTGAATGAATTTTTTATTCCTTACTCAATCAAGTGGTGCAACCTAATAACATTCATGTGGAGCCAACTAGAAAGCTTGGTTCGGATGCCATTTCAATCCTCAGTGCCCCAATTACAGATGGCGAAATTGTAAGAATTGTCTTTAAGTCACCAAAGCACAAAAGCCCTAGTCTAAATGGATTTCCAACTGAATTTTACCAAACTGCATGGTCTATTATTGGAAATGATGTGATTAAGGCTTGCCAACATTTTTTTTCTTCAGGTCATATTCTTAGAGAGATGAATTACACTTTTATTTCTTTAATTCCCAAGAATGCAGGTGCTGATTCACTAAAGAACTATCAACCCATATCATTATACAACTTTATTTACAAGATCATCTCTAAAGTGTTGGCAGATAGAATGCAAAAGGTAATGCACAAGATTATTAGTCCAAATTAGGCAACTTTCATGAAAAGGAGAAGTATACATCATAATATTCTGCTTGCTAATGACTTGGTCAAGGATCTACACTCAAATGCAAGAGGGACGAAAATATGTTTTAAAGCTGATTTACGGAAAGCTTTTGATTCAGTTAATAGGAAATTTATCTATAAGATGCTCATCGATATGAACTTCCCACAGCAATGGGTTAATTGAATTCAAAGATGCTTGGAAACTCCAAAATTTTTGATACTCTTTAATGGCTCACCTATTGGTTTTTTTGGGAGCACGAATAGCATCCGACAAGGTGATCCACTCTCTCCATATCTCTTTACTATTGCAATGGAAGGACTTAGCTATATGTTGGAACAGGCAGTCTCGAATGGCAGCATTAAGGTACCTAATGCTGGTTCTATTCACATATCACACATAACTTTCGTAGACGATTTACTTATCTTTCTCCAGAATGATCCAATTTCAGTGAGGAACCTGGCTACTATTTTTAACGACTTTGGCATGGTTTCTAGCCTTCAGTAAAATTATTTGAAAAGTAAAGTCTATATAGGTCCTTGCATTGAGGAAAAGGATTTTATTGCACACACTCTAGGGGTTAGTGAGGAAAGTCTACCAGTTCCTTATCTGAGCCTCTCACTCATATCCACTAGTGTTCATAAAACCCACTATCAGCCTATCTTGCAAAAAATAAAGAATAGAATTTCTTCCTGGAAAAATAGGCTTCTATCAAAAGCAGGACGACTTGAACTCATCCATTCGGTGTTGTACTCTTACTCTATATATTGGTCTAATGCTTTTCTTCTACCTGTTGGACTTCTCTAAGATATTGAATGGTTATTAATGAACTTCTTCTAGAATCGCACAAATGATAAAGCAATACATATGATAAATTGGGACAGCATCTGCAAACCAAAAGATGAAGGGGCACTGAATTTGAGAAATATCATAGATTGAAATAAATCATGTTTGGTACATCCGTATGGAATCAAATTAGGCAAAGAAATAACAAGTGGATCCTAAGCAGTTGGACATAGGATCGATCGGGATCATAGAGACATTCTATATGTATATGGCAGGCCCTTCTCAATAAACTACCTACAATAGACAATATGAAGAGAAGAGATATCTATCATGTTAACTGATGCTCCCTTTGTATGCAATAAGAAGAAACTATTGACCACCTCTATTTTGCTTGTGACTATACTAAATGGATACGAAAGGAGATTCTCCAACAATTTGAACTCAATAGACTGCCACAACCAAACTTGCATTAAGAACTAGGCGACCTCATGCAATGTTTCTCAAGAAAAGGACCTCTCATACAACTAGCAAAGGTTACTTTTAGATGCATTATTTGGTGGATGTGAAATGAGAGATGTAATAGAATCTTTGAATGTCAACACACAGATAATGCTCAGTACTTAAAAGATATTATTAGAGACTCAAGATCCTGTATGGAGCACGATCTCAAAATGGAGCACTTTACCCGAAGAGAAAAAGATATATTTATCAAATTTAATTTTGCTATTAGCTAAAGATCTTGGAATGATGTTAAATACTGTACCCACATGTAGTCTTGACATTTCTAGATATACATTTTATTTGTTGGCTACAGTCAGGAGTTATAATCTACAACATGTGGTCATAACAACCGCATTTGCACTCTATGAGTTACTTGGCTTTGTCTATGACTTATATAGATAAAGCTATTTGTAGAAACTTTACAAATAATGAATTTACTTTTTACTTACCAAAAAAAAAAAGCATGTTTGGTATATCAATTGTGGGATCTTTTGTAAAATAAAAGTTCCTTATGGTCAAATTTGGTTTCTGCTAGGTATCTTTCAAAGGAATCAATTTGGAAAATTTTAACAAGAACATATCACTCTGCAGCATGGAAAGAAATTTTAAAGGTAAGGAATTGGCTAATCAAACATATTTCTTATACAATCTCTTCTGGAACTAGTACTAATATGTGGTACGATCCTTGGATAAATGGGAAGAGTATATTTCAATTATATGGTGACAGAATACGAAAAGATCTTAGAGCTCCCAAAGATTGGAAGGTTTCCAAGTTTATTGCTAATGGTACCTAGTGTCTCCCTAATCCTATTTCTCCTGAAATGATCACTTTGGCCGACTATCATAACTATTCCAATAAAAAACAACCCATCATATATACTTATTTGGCCTTATGACAATGGCAAATTCTGTGCCACATCCGCATGGAATCAAATCAGGTAAAGAAATTATAAGTGGATCTCAAGCAATTGGACATGGGATCGACCGAGATCACAAAGACATTTCTTATGCACATGGCAGGCCCTTCTTAATAAACTATCTACAATAGACAACATGAAGAGAAGATGTATCTATCATGTTAACCGATGCTCCCTTTGTATGTAACAAGAAAAAACTATTGACCACTTCTATTTTGCTTGTGACTATACTAAATGGATATATATGGAAGGAGATTCTCCAGTGATTTGAACTCAATAGGCCGCCGCAACCAAACTTGCATCAGGAATTAGGCGACCTCATGAAATGTTTCTCAGGAAAAGGTCCTCTTACATAATTGGCAAAAGTTACTTTCAGATGTGCTATTTGGTTGATATGGAAGGAGAGATATAGTAGAATCTTTGAGTGTAAATACACAAACAATGCTCAGCTCTTGACATAGAATATTAGAGACTCAAGATCATGCATGGAGCACAATCTCAAAATAGATCACTTTACACTAAGAGAAAAATATATTTTTGTCAAATTAAATTTTGCTATTAGCTAAAGATCATGGGCATGATATTTAATGCTGTACCCACAGGTAGTTTTGGCATATCTTGACATGTTGGCTATAGTTAGAAGTTAAAGTCTATAGCATAGGTAGTCATAACTACCGCATGTGTGCTCAATGAGTTACCTGGCTTTGTCTATTACTTGTATAAACAAAGCTATTTGTAGAAACTTTACATATAATCAATTTACTTTTACTTACAAAAAAAAAAGGAGTCATAGTCTACAGCATGTGTAGACTACCTCTTTGTTTGACTACTCTTGGAGATAAGTTTGTGGGGAGAGACCATTTCACCTTTGAGGCGGGGTGCACAATCCTAAACTACTCTGTGAGATATCAGGCTTTAGTCTATGGCTTGTATAGCTATACAAAGCTATTTGTACAAACTTCACACTTAATCTATTTAACTTTACTTACCAAAAAAAAAAAATTCTGTATCCCTTTGTGATTTTAACTTGGTGGTGAACTATTTTTCAATCTTATTTAAGTTTTATCGTGAGTTCGTGCCTTTTCTATTCAAAACACTCATTCCAGCAAATACAACTATCTTGTGACTTTTCTTCAAGAGTTCGTTCCTTGTCTATTATGACATTTTCTAGGATTGTGCACCCCGCCTCAAAGGTGAAATGGTCTCTCCCCACAAACTCATCTCCAAGAGTAGTCAAACAAAGAGGTAGTCTACACATGCTATAGACTATGACTCCTAACTGTAGCTAACAAATAAAGTATAGTCATGACTACATATGCTGTAGACTATGACTTCTAACTGTAACAAAAAAGTAATGTCCAGATATGCCATGAGTACCTGTGGGCACAGCACATTATTAAAGTAGATAACTTCGGGATACATATAATTCTTCAACATCATTCCCAATATCTTTAACTAATAGTAAAATTAAATCTGATAAAAATATCTTTCTCTCTTCGTGTAAAGTGCTCTATTTTGAGATCGTACTCCATACATGATCTTGAGTCTCTAATAATCTCTATCAAAAGCAGAGCATTGTTTGTGTGCCGATACTCAAAGATTCTACTATATCTCTCCTTCCACATCTACCAAATTGTGCATTTGAAAGTTACCTTTGCCAATTGTGTAAGAGGTCCTTTTCTTGAGAAACATTGCATGAGTTTGCCTAATTCTTGATGCAAGTTTGGTTGCAGTAGCCTATTGATTTCAAATCGCTGAAGCATCTCCTTCCATATCCATTTAGTAATATAGAAGCGGTCATCAGTTTCTTCCTGTTGCATACAATGAGAGTATCGGTTAACATGATAAATACATATTCTCTTCATATTGTCTATTGTAGGTAGTTTATCAAGAAGGGTCTGCTATGTGCATAGGGAATGTCTTTGTGATCCCGATCGATCCCATGTCCAACTACTTGGGATCAACTTGTTGTTCCTCTGCCTGATTTGATTCAATACTGATGTAGTACTAATTTTTCCATTATCATGAGGCCAAATAAGCATATGTAAAGAGTTGTTCCTGATTGGAACAGCTGTAATAGTCGGCCAAAGTGATAACATTTTAGGAGAAATCGGATTAGGGAGACACAAAGTACCATTAGTAATGAACTCGGAAACCTCCTAATCTTTGGGAGCCCAAGGTCTTTTCGTATTCTATCACTATATAATTGAAATATACTCTTCCCATTAACCCAAGGATCATATCACATATTAGTACAAGATCTGGAAGAGATTACATAGGAAATGTGTTTGATTAGCCAAATTCCTTTCCTTCAAAATTCCTTTCCAAGCTACAAAGTGATATGTTCTTGTTGAAATTTCCTAAATTGATTCCTTGGAAAGATTCCTAGCATAAACCCATTGTAACCATAAGGAACAATTATTTTGTAAAAGATCTCACAATTACTTTATCAAACATGCTTTATTACATTCTCCAGTATTTCTCAAGTTTAGGCCCCCTTCATCTTTCGGTTTACAAATGCTGTCCCAATTTACTATATGTATTGTCTTACCATTTGTGTCATTCCAAAAGAAGTTCAATAAGTAGGGATATAGAAATTCACCACCCCAAGGATTATAAACGAGGATACAAAACATAAATCAAAAGACTTACTACTCAATGATGCATCCAAGAGATATAGAGTTTAAGAGAGTTCTCCAAGAGAGCTTTGTTAGGATCGAGAGCACTAAGAGGGGGGGGTGAATTAGTGCAGCGGAAATCGTATAATAAATTTAAAACCAAAAGCTGCGTTTGTTCAAAAACTATTATGATGCAAAAGCAAATTCTCAGTTTGTATCTAAGTGCAGTTTGCGTCTAAGCGCAGATTGCGTCTAAGCGCAGTTTTGCGTCTAAGCGCAGATTGCGTCTAAGCGCAGTTTTGCGTCTAAATGCAGATTTACGTCTAAACGCAGATTTTACGTCTAAACGCAGTTTTACGTCTAAACGTAGTTTTACGTCTAAGCGCAGATTGCGTCTAAGCGCAGTTTTGCGTCTAAATGCAGATTTACGTCTAAACGCAGATTTTACGTCTAAACGCAGTTTTACGTCTAAACGTAGTTTTACGTCTAAACGCAAATTTACGTCTAAACGCAGTATTACGTCTAAACGCAGTTTTACGTCTAAACGCAGTTTTACGTCTAAACGCAGTTTTACGTCTAAACGTAGATTTACGTCTAAACGCAGTTAGACGCAGATTTACGTCTAAACTTTGAAACTTGTTTGTATACTCGCAGAAGGCAGTATGCAGATGAAACCAAGACGTAAACGTGAACTGAAATCTGATGATTGAGCGAAGAAAGCCGATTTACGTCTGAATGCAGTTTTACGTCTAAATGTTGAAACTCGTTTGTAAGATCGTAGAGGACAGATTGCAGTTATTAATAGGATTAAAATGTAAGCGTAAACTGCAAGGAAGCTCGTTCGTAAAAGCACGGAAAACAGATTTGCAGAATCAAACGTAAACGTAAACTGTAATGTATGAAAATACGAGTTTACGTCTGAATGCAGATTTGGAAGAACAGCACTTAGAACTTGTTCGTGAAAGCGCAGAGAGCAGTAGTGATGAGGGAGGTTTGCAGTAATGATAAAGTGCTCGAAAATAAACGCAAACCAGAGATTTAGAGTGGTTCGGTCAGCCTTGACCTACTCCACTTTTGGCTTCCTCCACCGATGAGGTTGCCGACGTCAACTAGCTGCCTTCCTTCAATGGGCGAAGGCCAAACTTCCCTCTTACAGTTTCTCTCCTTTTGACAGGCTTAGGAGACAACCTTTACAGACCTTTCTCTCCTCACTTTACAGTTGAAAACTTGAAGAACAGAAGGAGGAGACTCAAGGGCTTTACAACACTTTTGAGCTCTTTAGAATCACAGAAAAGATCACAATTTCGGTATAGGTCTGTATCTTTTCAGTGCTGAATGGGTGGGGTATTTATAGGCCCCAACCCAATTCAAAATTCGAGCTCAAAACGATCAAATCGATCAAATCCCAGAATTCTGGGATCAGGCGGTTGCACCTCTCGACTGGAGAGGTGGCACCGCCTGGCAGAGCTCGAAGACTGAGCTCTGCCGATTGCTTCTTCTCTGCCAGAGCTCGAAGACTGAGCTCAATGGTTGCATCACCTGGCAGAGCTCGAAGACTGAGCTTGGTGGTTGCATCACCTGGCAGAGCTCGAAATCTGAGCTCGGTGGTTGCATCACTTGGCAGAGCTCCAAACTGAGCTCAAGCTGATGCACCATTCTGCCATAGCTCGAAGACTGAGCTTGGTGAATGCATCACCTGGCAAAGCTCGAGACTGAGCTCAGGCTGATGCACCACTCTGCCAAAGCTCGAAGACTGAGCTTGGTGGTTGCATCGCCTGGCAGAGCTCGGAACTTGAGCTCTGGCGGTGCAACCTCTTGGCTGGAGCGGTTGCACCTCCCAGCCTTGCAACCCTGGCGGTTGCACCTCCTGGCTGGGGCGGTTGCACCTCCCAGCCCCACAGCCCAGGCGGTTGCACCTCCTGGCTGGGGCGGTTGCACCTCTCAGCCCCACAGCCCAGGCGGTTGCACCTCCTGGCTGGGGCGGTTGCACCTCTCAACCCCACAGCCCAGGCGGTTGCACCTCCTGGCTGGGGCGGTCACCTCCTGGTGCAATCAGGGTCCGAATGGTTCACTCCATTCGACCCACTTTGAATCTTTTCAGGGGCCCAATTGCCCCAAGATTAAGCTAATGGGATCACCTCCCATTTTCATGCTTAATCATCGTGCTAACTACGATTATCTCTAAGACAACTTCTGCAGCTTGCTCCGATGCGTCAATCGCTTCTTCCGGCGAGTTTCCGGCCAACTTCTGTCGATCAACCGATAACCCTCGGTGATCCTTCTGCGGACATCCGGCATACTCCTGGACTTTGCGACGATCCACTTGGCGAGTTCCGACGAGCTTCGCTTGGCAAGCTTCTGGACTTCTCGGATCTGTTCTCTCTGAACCTCCGACGACCGTCCGAACTTCCGTCGAACTCTCGAACTCCCAACGTGATCATGATCTTGACTCCGGCGCAACTCCTGCTGCTTGTCTTAATCTCATCGTAGTTAATCCTGCACACTTATCTCAACACATAGATTAGATAACAAATGACAATTGACTTCATCATCAAAATCCGAGATTCAACAATCTCCCCCTTTTTGATGATGACAATCAATTGATAAAGGAGTTATCCTTAACTCCCCCTATCTATATGCCATAGTTGAGATAAGTCAACCTTGAATTCAAGACCTAAGAATTCAAGTGACGCATTGATAAGTTAGATCAGTTAAACTTATCAATGCTCCCATCATGATGCCTATCATGATGTATCTCTTCAAGAATTATGTCAAGGCATGACATACATCAACAAGTTTGTATGATAGTGTTTGTAACTAATCATCATGTAATCATATAAAGCTACGAAGGACTTTTTACATGATGCTTACATTTGAGATTTTCTAGCAAGTTTGCATTTTCTATAGAATATCAAATCAAGATATGATGCAAACTATTGCACATGTTCACATATCTCTTGGTGATGCAAGGATGGCATAACATTGTTTATGGCATCACTCAAGTATTTGTAACTATGACATAGATATGATTATGGCAGTTCAGCTATGACATAGTGTTTATCAATTCATATTTTTCTCCCCCTTTGTCATCAACAAAAAGCGTGATAGCATTATCAAGCATATAAAGGAAGTCATGACACATATATCACTTTATTGTTTTTGCTTGACGGAGGAAAGTCATTTTCCAAGGAGTTTTCATAAGAGTGTACGGGAACAACCCATTTTTAGCATACAACCCGAAAAATGAACTTCTTACATGCATTTGGTTAAAAATATTTGTCACATAATTTGCAACATGTTATTTGATCAAGCGTTGTCAAGGCATGTAATAGTAATAACTCAAGTATTTGTCACATAATTTGCAACATGTTATTTGATCAAGCGTTGTCAAGGCATGTAATAGTAATAGCATTCGAATAATTTTGATGTAGTAACACAATTATTTCAAGTGCAGCATTATATCATATTGCATAGCAGGATTTTTATTTCAGCAAGTGTAGCATTGCATCACATGGTAAGATATCAGCTCGTATGATGCAAATTTTTGTTTGATACATGGCATGATAGCAATCATATTAGCAATAGCTACCATATCAATGTCATACTGCTGACTTATCAACTTACATTGGTATGTTGCTTCATATTTTCAAGGCATAGGCTTTTAAACCTTTTTAGTTTCAGTGCAAAAACCGAGATAAACAATAAGAGATGTTTGCAAATATGCTTACACAGACAAAGATAACCATATCAGGGTAACATATGTACAGTATATCAGATAACCATAAAGACAAAGTCCTTCATGAATAACATAAGGAGTTTACAACATGTCATATCAAAAACATCAGATGTTTATACAAGCTTATTCATGAGGTGGAAGATTAAAGTGCCTAAATAAAGAGTCAAATTGTCGATGGATTTGTTGTAGCTCGGTTAGGATTTGATCTTGTCGAAGTTCAAGCCGTTCTTGTCGTTGCTCAAATCGGTCCATCCGAATCCCGATATCTTCGATGGATGATGTGTGAGTTTGCTCAACCGGATGTGTTTCCTCAAAGGGACAGATTGGAGGAGAGTGGGTACTCCTAAAGACTGGGGTTTCCGGCTCTGGTTCAGGTTCAGGTTCAGGGGGATTAGTTCTTCTAGGCATTCTAACCCAGTTGCCGTTTCTATAGTGACATCTTAGTCGGTGAAGTAGATTTTTGTTTATTATGCTGTATCTATCTGATTTCATTACTTCTTCTTCTAGTGGTATTTGAATGTCGTAAGCTTTCATTATTCTAGTAATAATTCCACCATATGGGAGCATCATATCTTTTGTAGATAATTCCAACATGTTTTGTTGGATCAGATAGCCAAGACAAATGTCACGTTCTTTCATAATTAGGTACATAATTCCTAATTCCAATTGACTCACTTCATCATGATGGTATTGCTTAGGAAGAATTATACTAGTCATGATATGATGAAGTATCTTAGTGTTAAAGGGCATTAGATGTTCACAACTTTTAGAAATAGATTCTATGTTAGGATTGGCAAGGATTGTTCCTAAGGCGTTAACGTAAGATGTTCCAATAGTATTTTCATCCCATGATCCTTTAAAGTAAAGTCCTATGCTTTTCATGGGAATACCTATTATATCACAAATGAATCTATCAGTGATTGAAATGTGTTGTCCTAATAGATAGGTTGATATCCTTTCTTCATCATCTTTTTGCATATTGTTATAAAACAATCTAACTAGTCTAGGATAAATGGGTTCGTTGATCTGCAAAATGGGAAGTAGATTTAGGTTTGCAAACCAATGGATAGTCTCTACATCTCTTAGTTCATTCAGATCTACATATTTTCCCTTATTAATGCTTCTTAGTTCGAAGGAGAGAAATTTTTCAGCATGGTTTTTGGAATCAAAAAGAGTGAGATCAAACTCTTCTACTACTCTCCTCTTTCCCTTGTCCCTTGAGGATCTTCTAGATCCCATTACTACTGCTGTTTTAGAGGGATGATGATGAGCTAAAGTAAATGAAGAACAAAACAGAATTTTAAGAGCTTCTTAGAGAATACCTTTGTGAAATCTTCAAGAGAAGGAAGGATTCTTGATGTTTTGCTCCGAAATGGGAGGTATTTGGAAGGTTTAGAGGAGTGAAGTGGGAATGGAGGTGTCTTGGAAGAGTAGAGGAGGAAATGGGGGTGAGTTGGGGTCGGTTCCTTAGCCGGCCCTAGCGTGATTTTAGAGGGCAGAGCTGCTGGCGGTTGCACCTCTGGCTGGAGCGGTGCAACCTCTGGCAACCCGTGATGGCTGGAGGTGCAACCGCCAGCTGGAGAGGTGCCACCGCCTGCAGCAGGTGAGTACTTAGGATGATTTGATTTGGGAGAGTTTGCCTTGAGGAGAGTTTCAGAGCAATTGATGTTTGTTACATGATTTCGTATAAGTTTTTATTTAAGGAAGAAGCTCTTTGTAAGATAGATCTTTTAACGTGCATACGAATGTTTGTTTGGTGTCCCTTTTAAGATCATGACATGTTTAGTTTCTACAAGAATTAATTCGTAGATGAACAGGTTTTGAAGATCAGGGGGGTATGTGAATTTGGATATCATAAGTTTCTAATTGTATCGTATTTATGATTTCATAGCTTCCACTTGTTACTTAAGCGTTGCGAGTTCCTTTTTGATTCTTGGTTTATGATCATTGAGAGTTAAGGAGCAGAACATTATTTCTTGCTCCGGCCTAGACTTTTAATGTTTTTATAGGAACGGATGATTTTTAGGAACCCATTTGCTTTTGGGTGCCTCATAAACAGATCTATATTTTCTATCATGTTGCATAGAGTTTATCATGGTTCCTTTAGGAACCCAAATTAATTTGTTTGGACTTATTTTCTTGAATGGACAACAATGTGTCTTGTGTCCAGATTTGCAACAAAAGTTGCACTTGGTTTGGTGTTGAACGTGTAAGATGGGGCCTTTTACAAAGGTAGTTGGATTTCGGTGAGGACTCCTCACAAATCCAATCCCACTTCTTTTGGGAGCATGACCCTTGTTTGTAAGGATCATGTTTAATGACTTGCTACCAACCTCGAATTTCTTCAAGGTGTCCTTAAGCAGCAAGTTTTCTTTTTGTATAGTTTCTAAATCATGACATTTGATACATGAGTTTAAACTATCATGATGTTCGACTTTTAACTTATCAAACTCACAAGTAAGATTATCATGTACCCTTTTTAGCAACTTGTATTTTCTATTTATAACTTTGCATTCATCAAATAAATCATGGAAGGCATTTAATAATTCATCGAAAGATAAATCAGCATCTAATAAATCTGTTACCTCCCCTTCGATGGCCATAAAGGCGTAATGAGCAACTTGCTCGGTGTTGGATTCTTCTTCCTCGGATGCGCTCGAATCATCCCATGTTGCTTGGAGCGCCTTCTTCTTTGTTGTTCTTTTCTTGACTTGGGGACAATCACTTTTGTAATGTCCCGGCTTTTTACATTCATAGCAGATCACTTGGTCCTTCTTAGGTTCAAGTTTATTTTTCATATCGTTTTTAAACTTGTTTCTTTTGAAGAATTTTTTAAACTTTCTTGTCAACAATGCCAAGTCATCGTCACAATCCTCATCACTTGAGTTTTCTCTCAAGTGGCATTCAGAAGTTTTAAGTGCCATATCCTTCCTGTTCTTTGGAAGGATGTCTTCTTGCTCTTCATGAGCTTTGCAGGTCATTTCGTAGGTCATTAATGACCCGATTAGTTCTTCAAGAGGGAAATTTTGCAGATCTTTTGCCTCTTGAATGGCGGTGACTTTAGGATCCCAACTCTTAGGAAGGGATCTTAGTATCTTATTAACAAGCTCAAAATCCGAAAAGCTCTTTCCGAGACCTTTTAAACCGTTGACGACATCCGTGAAACGGGTAAACATGTCGCCAATGGTTTCACTCGGTTTCATTCGAAAAAGTTCAAAAGAATGCAGCAACAGATTGATTTTTGACTCTTTCACTCTACTTGTGCCCTCGTGGGTCACTTCAAGTGTGTGCCAAATATCAAAAGCAGTTTCGCAAGTTGAAACACGATTAAACTCGTTTTTATCAAGAGCGCAAAATAAGGCATTCATAGCCTTTGCATTAAGAGCGAAAGCCTTCTTTTCCAAATCGTTCCAATCGATCATTGGAAGAGAAGATTTTGAAAATCCATTTTCAACAAGATTCCATAGTTCAAAATCCATAGAAATAAGAAAGATCCTCATTCGGGTCTTCCAGTAAGTGTAGTCCGTTCCACTGAACATGGGTGGACGTGTAATCGAATGCCCCTCTTGGTTTCCGGCGTATGCCATCTCTCTTGGGTTTTAATCCTTTAGAGAGTTAACCGAGCTCTGATACCAATTGTTAGGATCGAGAGCACTAAGAGGGGGGGGTGAATTAGTGCAGCGGAAATCGTATAATAAATTTAAAACCAAAAGCTGCGTTTGTTCAAAAACTATTATGATGCAAAAGCAAATTCTCAGTTTGTATCTAAGTGCAGTTTGCGTCTAAGCGCAGATTGCGTCTAAGCGCAGTTTTGCGTCTAAGCGCAGATTGCGTCTAAGCGCAGTTTTGCGTCTAAATGCAGATTTACGTCTAAACGCAGATTTTACGTCTAAACGCAGTTTTACGTCTAAACGTAGTTTTACGTCTAAGCGCAGATTGCGTCTAAGCGCAGTTTTGCGTCTAAATGCAGATTTACGTCTAAACGCAGATTTTACGTCTAAACACAGTTTTACGTCTAAACGTAGTTTTACGTCTAAACGCAGATTTACGTCTAAACGCAGTATTACGTCTAAACGCAGTTTTACGTCTAAACGCAGTTTTACGTCTAAACGCAGTTTTACGTCTAAACGTAGATTTACGTCTAAACGCAGTTAGACGCAGATTTACGTCTAAACTTTGAAACTTGTTTGTATACTCGCAGAAGGCAGTATGCAGATGAAACCAAGACGTAAACGTGAACTGAAATCTGATGATTGAGCGAAGAAAGCCGATTTACGTCTGAATGCAGTTTTACGTCTAAATGTTGAAACTCGTTTGTAAGATCGTAGAGGACAGATTGCAGTTATTAATAGGATTAAAATGTAAGCGTAAACTGCAAGGAAGCTCGTTCGTAAAAGCACGGAAAACAGATTTGCAGAATCAAACGTAAACGTAAACTGTAATGTATGAAAATACGAGTTTACGTCTGAATGCAGATTTGGAAGAACAGCACTTAGAACTTGTTCGTGAAAGCGCAGAGAGCAGTAGTGATGAGGGAGGTTTGCAGTAATGATAAAGTGCTCGAAAATAAACGCAAACCAGAGATTTAGAGTGGTTCGGTCAGCCTTGACCTACTCCACTTTTGGCTTCCTCCACCGATGAGGTTGCCGACGTCAACTAGCTGCCTTCCTTCAATGGGCGAAGGCCAAACTTCCCTCTTACAGTTTCTCTCCTTTTGACAGGCTTAGGAGACAACCTTTACAGACCTTTCTCTCCTCACTTTACAGTTGAAAACTTGAAGAACAGAAGGAGGAGACTCAAGGGCTTTACAACACTTTTGAGCTCTTTAGAATCACAGAAAAGATCACAATTTCGGTATAGGTCTGTATCTTTTCAGTGCTGAATGGGTGGGGTATTTATAGGCCCCAACCCAATTCAAAATTCGAGCTCAAAACGATCAAATCGATCAAATCCCAGAATTCTGGGATCAGGCGGTTGCACCTCTCGACTGGAGAGGTGGCACCGCCTGGCAGAGCTCGAAGACTGAGCTCTGCCGATTGCTTCTTCTCTGCCAGAGCTCGAAGACTGAGCTCAATGGTTGCATCACCTGGCAGAGCTCGAAGACTGAGCTTGGTGGTTGCATCACCTGGCAGAGCTCGAAATCTGAGCTCGGTGGTTGCATCACTTGGCAGAGCTCCAAACTGAGCTCAAGCTGATGCACCATTCTGCCATAGCTCGAAGACTGAGCTTGGTGAATGCATCACCTGGCAAAGCTCGAGACTGAGCTCAGGCTGATGCACCACTCTGCCAAAGCTCGAAGACTGAGCTTGGTGGTTGCATCGCCTGGCAGAGCTCGGAACTTGAGCTCTGGCGGTGCAACCTCTTGGCTGGAGCGGTTGCACCTCCCAGCCTTGCAACCCTGGCGGTTGCACCTCCTGGCTGGGGCGGTTGCACCTCTCAGCCCCACAGCCCAGGCGGTTGCACCTCCTGGCTGGGGCGGTTGCACCTCTCAACCCCACAGCCCAGGCGGTTGCACCTCCTGGCTGGGGCGGTTGCACCTCCTGGTGCAATCAGGGTCCGAATGGTTCACTCCATTCGACCCACTTTGAATCTTTTCAGGGGCCCAATTGCCCCAAGATTAAGCTAATGGGATCACCTCCCATTTTCATGCTTAATCATCGTGCTAACTACGATTATCTCTAAGACAACTTCTGTAGCTTGCTCCGATGCGTCAATCGCTTCTTCCGGCGAGTTTCCGGCCAACTTCCGTCGATCAACCGATAACCCTCGGTGATCCTTCTGCGGACATCCGGCATACTCCTGGACTTTGCGACGATCCACTTGGCGAGTTCCGACGAGCTTCGCTTGGCAAGCTTCTGGACTTCTCGGATCTGTTCTCTCTGAACCTCCGACGACCGTCCGAACTTCCGTCGAACTCTCGAACTCCCAACGTGATCATGATCTTGACTCCGGCGCAACTCCTGCTGCTTGTCTTAATCTCATCGTAGTTAATCCTGCACACTTATCTCAACACATAGATTAGATAACAAATGACAATTGACTTCATCATCAAAATCCGAGATTCAACAAGCTTATGCCAAGATATCATCAGTTTCTAAAGATTTTTCTATGCCAGCTGCTAATCAACTCCTTTAATGCATTCCTTGGCCATGAAGAAATATTCACAGCTGCTAACCAACTCCTTTAATATATTCCTTAGTCATGAAGAAAAGTACCTTGAAACAGCTTTTAACTTTGTGTAGGGAATATGCTGATGAGCTATCATATTTGAGCGGGCTGAGTTAAAGATTATGAGGCATCATTGTTGGCTGACAAAAATACAATATCATAATCAAGATTCATATGATTATATTGTAGTAAATTAGAAACTCCCATGTCAATCTCCCCCGATTGAAAATGACTTGTCCTCAAGTCCATGTTTGATTCATCAACATTATTATAAAAAGGACTTATCAGCCACATTAAATGTTGGGGATACTCTGTAATCATCGGGTAGCTCAATCTCATAAGCATTTTTTATCAATTCTCTTAAGAACCTTGAATGGATCATCATCCTTTGGTTTTAGTTTTCCAAATTTGTCCGGTGGAAACCTCTCCTTCCTTGGAGGAATTCAGACCAAATCACCTCTATTAAACTCCACATGTTTTCTGTGTTTGTTAGCAGCATACATGTATATCTCATTTTGCTTCTTAGTGGTAGCTTTCACACCCTCATGCATCTTCTTTATCTGCTTAGCTCTTTCATCAGCATCACCACTAAATTACTTTGTTGTAGAATGAGGGATTAAGTTCAAAGGACCAGCAAAATTAGCACCATAAACTACCTCAAAAGGACTCTTACCAATACTATGATGCATAGAACGATTATAAGCAAACTCAATTTGTGGAAGAATGATATTCCACTGCTTAATATTCTTACCAACATAGCTTCTAAGTAAATTTCCCAAGTTTCTATTTGTTACCATAGTTTGCCTATCAGTTTGTCGATGATGCAAGCTGTTGAAATTCAAAGAAGTACCTAGCTTTCTCCAAAGAGTTCTCAAAAAATGACTAACAAATTTTGAATCCCGATCATACACCATAGTTATTAGAATACCACGTAATATAACATTCTTCCTAAAATACAAATTAGCAATATGAGATACATCATTCATTTTATTGCAAGGAATAAAGTGAGACATTTTTGAAAATCTGTCAACAATAACTATTATAGAATCCTTATTCCTTTGAGTTCTTAGCAATCCCAAAATGAAATCAAGACTCATATCCTCTTATGGAGCATTTAGTACTATCAATGGAGTGTACAAACCAAAATTTTGACTTCTTGTTTTTGCCAAACAACACACTCGACATTGCTTCACATATCCATCCACATCTTTGAATATCTTAGACCAATAAAAATTTAGTTGAACACGAGCTAGAGTCTTGTTCCTATCGAAATGTCCTCCCAAAACACCACCATGAGCTTCAGCTAGAATTACTTATCTCAAAGAAGCTTAAAAAAAAAATCATCAAAGATAGAAAATTATTAAAAGGAACCTGATTTACAATTCTGCCATATTCAGCTAAAATCTACATTATTCTCATATAGATCTTTGAACGTCTCAAATCCAACAAATTTGACTTCCATTGCTGATAATAAAGAATGCTTTCTGCTCAATGCGCTAGCAACCACATTTTGAACACCAAATTTGTGCTTAATTGTAAATTTATAAGAATGTAAAAGCTCCACCCAAGTTGCATGCCTCTTGCTTAGTTTGTGTTGGTGATTTATGAATTTTAATACTTCATGATCTGTAAAACTTAACAATGGAGAGATACTTGCTACAGGCAACATAGGTTTGAGAGGAGAAGGGAAGAGGAATTGATGCAGAAGAAGGAGAAAAAGCTTTGCTTTGGCTTGAGATTTTCCATCAATTCCATACTTTTGGAATTCAAATTTTTCTAAGGCAAGTATTCTAACCCCTTCCTATAGAAATCTTGATGCATCATGATGCGATTAGCCCTCTTCTCAAGGAATAGAGAAGAAGTGGCAACAGCAATCGGTGGATCTTTGCTTTCAAGATCGACGGTTCTACGACGGCTCCTCTTCTTCCTCTAGCAGAACAAACGAGGCAAGCGACCGGAGGGGTTTCTCTTCTAGGAGGTCTATTGCTCGGCGACGGTTATAACATCCCTCATTTTTGAAAATTTATAAGGACTTATTTGTAATTATGAGGATTTTTTTTATAATTTTTTTGGCACTAAATATTTTATATATATATTGAAATTATTGTGAGGGACCAAAATGTGAATCTCATTAATTGAAGGTGATTTGTGAAAGATTCACACTAAGAAAAAAAAGAAAAAATAAAATGGAGCCAAGGTGTCATTAGCAAGGATGAGCCACTTACATTTATTCTAAAGATAACACCTAAACCTCCATGCATGCTTGCCACCTCACTATTTTACATTGAGCCAAACATAAGTAATTTAAGGCACAATTGAGGAAAACTTTGCAGCCAACGTAACTTGAGAAGAGGAGAAGGAATTGAAAGAGAAGAGAAAGAGAAAGAATTGAAGAAGAAGAAGTTTTATCTTGGCTTAAGGCTTTGCATCAAATCGCCCATATTTGAAAATCAAAACATTTTAAGACAAGTGTTCTAACCCATCCTAGAGATAAATTTTGATCCTTGTTTTCACCTTGATTTTGAGAAAATTGGGAGATTTTGGTTGCATGTAAGATATCTATGTCGTTTATACATCAAATGTTGAATCTGAAATTTTTCAGATTTTGACCTTTCAATACTCGTGTGGCCATAACTTTTTGCACCAATTTCAGATTAAGTAAAAGCCTCTTTCATACGAAAGGAGACATATAGAGCTTTCATTTGACATAAAAATTGAAAGATTTGGAGTAAACATACCTATCCAAACAATTGAATGAAAAGACCTCATGTATTTGATAAAATAGATACTAAGAATTCTGACCTTCTGTTACTAAATTGCTCATAACTCTCTAGTGAAAATTTTGAATTATATTAAACTTAGTTTTTTGGAAACTAGATTCGCATATCTTTCCTTTGAAACCTAATTTGGAAATTTTGAATTACTTTTTCCTTCTGAAACATCAATTTAAATTGATTCTATCAATTCTGTAAAACAGAGATGATCAATTCTGACCTTTTGTTACTAAATTGCTCATAACTCTCTAGTGAAAATTCGGAATTGTGCAAAGCTTGGTTGGTTGGAAACTAGATTCGCATATCTTTCTTTTAAAATATAATTTGGAAATTTTGAAGTAAATTTTCTTTCTGAAACATCTGTTTAAATTGATTCTATCAATTCTACAAAACAGAGATGATTAATTCTGACTTTATATTACTAAATTGCTCATAACTCTCTAGTGAAAATTATAAATTATGTAAAACTTAGTTCTTTGGAAACTAGATTCGTATATCTTTCTTTTGAAATATAGTTTGGAAATTTTGAAGTATGTTTGCCTTTTGAAACATCTATTTAAATTGAATTTTATCAATTCTGTAAAACAGAGATGATCAATTCTGACTTTCCTTTACTCTATTTGTTGTAACTTCCTATTTTTAGTTCATCTAAAAATAGATTGATATAGCTTTCCAATGAAACCCATTTTTAGTGAATTAGAGCATGCTTGGTCACTCAAACAATTTAGGAAATGTACCATTCAAATTCTATCAAAATTGAAAACTTTATTGGGTTTTGCCTATTCAATTTTCATCCTATTGAAAATTTGATTTCTGCTAAATTCTTCTCCAATTGAGCTTTATATTAGTCCTTTGAAATTCTTGTATTGTTCATCCTAAAATTATTATATGTCTGAAATTTATTATGTAATGCTTTGTTTGTATTTCCTTGTTTGAGAAAGGCACATGCATATCTTTGTTGTTCCGCATGTGCTTCTGATATGTGCCAATGTTATTGTTCATACTACCCTTTTGTACTCTGGTGTCTTGTGGGATATTGTGAATCTTTGCCAAAAATGGTAAAGGGAGTTATGCTTAGAGTCTGCGATTGTTCTACCGGCCCCATTGACATCACTCAAACGTGAGTGGATGGAGCTCCCAAACGTGAGAGACTTATGCTTAGTGGTCATCCAGAAATGGATGAATCACATTATGTATGTGATCCCACAACGCCCTTTATGTTTTTGATATGATATCCAAAGCTTTTCTTATGAGTTTATATTTATGCTTTGGATAAAAAAAATGGAATGCATGCTACATCAAAAATGACATACAAGCTTGTGTTTATTATTCGGTTCACTTGTTATACTTTGAAGTATTTTGTATGTCATTGTTATGCTCCCAAACACTCTTACACCTTTGATATGCACCTAAATGCTTCATGTGCCATTTGATACATGCCTAAATACTTCTTTTGCTAATGAAATACTCCAATTTCCTTTCTCCTATTGTTATGTCTAACGCTTATTTTCGAATGAGGCAACCCTTTGTGATTTTTTTTATATCAAATGAGATGATTCCAAATGAACGCTTGTATTTCTACTTTTGTTATCTTGATATTAAGCCTGCTTGAACTTCTTCTATCGTCATGGATATGTTAGTCACTTGCTGAGCTCTTTATGCTCACCCCGTTGCTATATAAATTTTTCAGGGTAGCTTATCACACACTGAAAAGCTAGAATTGGGTTGAAGTAGTGAAAGGCTAGAAGATTTTTGAGCTAATCTTTATTGGATGATAGGTTTTTTTGTTGTATAGTATACTTTACTTCTGATGTAATGTTAAGGATATGTTGACACTTATGTGTTGTAAAAGTTTAAAGGACCGCTCATGTTTATGGAATGATAAGTTTAAGTTGTATAAGGATAAAGACTCATGATAAATAATTATATTTATGTGATTGTATATATTTCTACGATTATGGATTTGTGTTGTGGTTGATGTTTAGTTGAGTTGCCTTTGGATTTTGTGAATCTCTGAGTGAAGTGGATTATGATTTATGTAACGTACAAATTTATGAATTGTGAATATTGATTTTGAATGATTCTTAGTATCCTCAAATTGTTAGATTGGATCCTAGATTGAATTGATGATGAATTATAATATTATTGATTTTAGACAGGGTCACACCTCCTGAATGTGATAATTCGGGGGGTGTGGCAGAGTTGGTATCAGAGCATGGTTTGAGGATCACTGAAATATTTGATATGTTGACGTACAAAATATATTAAGGTCTAGTGAAATATAGTGATTGGTAGAAATTTTCTTTGATGTATTTAGGAATCTAGGAGGACGAGGACATTTGACTCTCCTACTTCATTTGGTTTTGATTAATTAAGTGAGATGAAAGGGGTGATCGGAGATATTAAATCAAAGTGGCGAAGCAGAAGCATGGTGCACCTAATCCATTGGTGGTAGAAAAAATGGATGATGCGAATGGAAAAGATATTTGATGTACGAAATTGTTCCAATGATCAAAAGATTTCTTTTGCCACCTTATATTGGAAGTAGAGACTGATTATTAATGGGAACAATGAAAAAAATTTTTGAAGATCAGTGGCAAGAATGACAAGGACAAGTTTACTAATAAAAATATAATTGGAAATGAATCAGAATGTGATAACAAGAGGGTCAAGACATTTAGATTTGAAAAGAAAAATCACTATAAAAGACTCAATAATGTTGATGGCCTCTATCCAGGTGCAAACTGATCTCATTCAACAAATGAAAGAAGGACAACTACGAGATCCACATTTAATATACTTGAGGAATGAAGTTGAAAAGGGATTGAAGTTGAATTTTCAAATTTCAGATGATGGCCTATTGCGATTTGGGGATAGAATATGTGTTCCAAATGACCCAGATATCAAGAACCAAATCTTGAACGAAGGTCACAATTCAAAGTACACCATGCATCCTAGTAGCACGAAAATGCATAGAGATCTCCAAAGTCATTATTAATGGAAAGGTATGAAGAAGGAGATTGCAATATACGTTTTAAGGTGTTTGACATGTTAGCAAATCAAAGTAGAACACCAGAGACTTGGAGGTTTGTTACAGCCCTTAGATATTCCTGAATGGAAATGGGAATGCATTACTATGGACTTTATTTCGGGACTACCCAGAACCTCTAGAAAGCATGATGCTATTTAGGTCATTGTTGATAGGTTAACCAAGTCTGCACATTTCTTACCAATCAATATGACTTATTCTCTTGATAGGCTTACAGATTTGTATGTTGATGAAATAATAAGACTTCATGGTGTCCCGAAGGAGATCATCTTGGATAGAGACTCTAGATTTCTTTCTAGATTGTGGAGGAGATTACAAGATTCTATGGGCACCAAAGTAAAGTTTAGCACTGCCTATCACCCTCAGACTGATGGTTAATCTGAAAGAACAATTCAAGTACTTGAGGATTTGCTTAGAGCCTATGTTATGGATTAGAGAGGCGAATGGGATAAAGATATTTCTCTTATTGAGTCCACTTACAATAATAGTTACTATTCGAGCATTCAGATGGCTCCTTATAATGCATTGAATGGGCGAAAGTACAGAATGCCTATATGTTGGAAGGAGGTTGGTGATAGAAAGTTGTTAGTGTCACGCCCCCCCTGAATTATCACATTCAGGAAGTGTGACCCTGTCTAAAAATCAATAATATTATAATTCATCAATCAATTCAATCCAGGATCCAATCTAACAATTTGAGGATACTAAGAATCATTCAAAAATCTCTATTCACAATTCATAAACCTGTACATTACATAATCATAATTCACTTCACTCAGAGATTCACAAAATCCAAAGACAACTCAACTAAACATCAACCACACCACAAATCCATAATCATAGAAGTGTATACAATCACAAAAAGATAATTATTTACCATGAGTTCTTATCCTTACACATATTAAACTTATCATTCCATACACATGAGCGGTCCTTTGACATTTTACAACACATAAGTATCAATAGATCCTTAACATTACATCAGAAGTAAAGTTTACTATACAACAAAAACCATCATCCAACAAAGATTAGCTCAAAAATCTTCTAGCCTTTCATTGCTTTAACCCAATTTTAGCTTTTCAGTGCGTGACAAGCTACCCTGAAAAATTTATATAGCAACGGGGTGAGCATAAAGAGCTCAGCAAGCGTCTAACATATCCATGGCGATAGGAGAAGTTCAAGCAAGCTTAGTATCAAGATACAAAAGTAGAAATACAAGTCTTCATTTGAAGTCATCTCATTTGATATAAAATCACAAAGGTTTACCTTGTTCAAAAACAGGCATTAGACATAACAATAGGAGATAGGAAATTGGAGCATATCATTGGTATAAGGAGCATATCGATGACATTTGATAATTTCAAGGCATAACAAAGACGTAAGGAGCATTTTGGATATCTATGGCATACGAAACAGTTCGGAACATATCAATAGTGAATGAAATGCTTCAGAACGTATCAATGGCATATGGAAATATTTCGGAAGCATAAGAAGCATTTCAGAACATATCAAAGAACAAATATGAAATAGAAGCTCAAACGTCGTACTCTAGCATAGTGCATGTGAGGATTAACTCAGTGGTGGCTCCACGCCGTGATGAGTTCTCGACTCCATCCACGGGTAGCCCTTTCCTACTCGAGCCCTCTCACCCTGCCCAAGTGCTAGGTCGGCTCTGAATTTTATATCAAACAGATAGAAGGTGAAGTGGGATCATAACATAATATGGTCCATCCATTTCTGGATGACCACCAAGCATAAGTCTCCCACGTCTGGGAGCTCCATCCACCCACGTCTGAGTGAAGTCAATGGGGCCGGCAGAGCAATCGCGGGCTCTAAGCATAACTCCCTTTACCATTTCTGGTAAAGGTTCACAATATCCCACAAGACACCAGAGTACAAAAGGGTAGTATGAACAATAACATTGACACATATCAGAAGCACATGCGGAACAACAAAGCGTACATGTGCCTTTACGAGTCAATACGATACAAACAGAATCTTTCACAAATGTATTCAGATTTAAAAGGAAACAAAAGCAGGAGTATACAAGGATTTCAAGAAATCACATATGGCTCAATTGAAATAAGAAAGTTAGATGAATTCAATCTCCAAAGAAATGAAACTGGAAGAGGCACATATCGAAAGCAAATGCGGAACAATGGGATGCATGTGCCGAATCATTACGCTGAAAACATGAACTTTAGATGATAGCTGCAGACAAATAAATAAAGGACAAAAGTATACAAGAATTTAAGGTAATAATGTAAAGCTTAACTGAAGAGTGTTTGCCGAAATCGATTTCC
Source organism: Musa acuminata AAA Group (assembly GCF_036884655.1). Classification (NCBI taxonomy): domain Eukaryota; kingdom Viridiplantae; phylum Streptophyta; class Magnoliopsida; order Zingiberales; family Musaceae; genus Musa; species Musa acuminata. The sequence continues at coordinate 25,741,243 of NC_088346.1, forward strand.
AAAGAGAAGAAACAAGGAGAGCCGAAATCGACCAAAGCTCGATTCTGGCAGAATTTGATAGGGACATTGTATGAACTATTTCGATAACCAATTATGCTCCAATTTATGCAAAATATGTGTCATTAGAAAGCTTTATCAATCTAATTTTAGGCAAATTAAGTTTGACAAGAATTAGAATTTACAACAGGGAGTTACAGATAATTTCGTAGCCAAAGGTCTGAAAATATTTGCTCTGTTTTACTGAATTCATTGGGTCGATGAAAGCAGATGTTTTAGTTAGCAATTATTATCCAAAAATTTCAAATCAGGTATATAAAGAAAGAATTTTGAGTCTAGCTTCGAATAAATCATACTTTGTATGAATCTGAGTTCACAGTATAAAGTTATAAGTAGTTAAGCAACAAGAGGTCAGAAATTTCAGTCTCTATTTTGCAGAATCTGTAGGGTTAATTGAAACAGAAGTCTTAGTAGGCATTTAAACTCCAAATCATTCAATCTTAGTGTCAAAATAAAGATATTTGAGTCTACTTTCAAATGGAATAGGTTTTACCTAAATCAAAGTTTAGTGCTAAAAGTTATATCGAAAACAATATACAGAAGTCAGATTACCGAAAAATTTCAGATTCATGGCTTTGTATCAAAAGGAAAGAACGGTTTGGTACTAAGCTGAAATCTTTTGCATTATGAAGAATTAAAAGGAAAACAGAGATTAGGAATTCTGTAGGAAGAGATTAGAACACTTGCCTTAAGCAAATTTGATTCCCAAATGGGGGGAGTTGATGCAAAACCTCAATCAAAGCTTCTTCTTCAATTCCTCTTCTTCTTCTCCTTCTTCCCTTCTCTTCTCTTCTTAAACTCACGTTGGATGCCGCATCTGAAAGTTACATTTAGTTTCTCCTTTAATCTCTTACTTAATTACTTTTTGTTAACACAAGAGTTGCAAAGTTTCAAGGTGGCAAGCATGCATGAAAAGTGCTAGGTGTCATCCTTAGAGCAAACTTAGGTGGCACCATTAGGCTAGCTAGTGACACATGTCCACTAATTTTTATTTTATTTTATTTTTATTTACTCAATTCTGAATATTCTATAAATCATATCAATATTTTAATATTTACTCTTAGGTCCTTAGCCATAAACTTTAATATAATATTATTTAATATAAAATAATTATTAAATAATCCTTATTTTTACAAACAAATATTTTACTAAATTTTTAAAAAATGGGGATGTTACAGTTAGTACTAGATAAAGTACAAGAGACTACTGAAAAGATTCAGGTTATCATAAAAAGGCTAAAGGTTGCTCAGAGTCGGTAAAAGAGCTATGCTGACAATCAAATCCCTCATATTTGAAAATCAAAACTTTTTAAGGCAAGTGTTCTAACCTATCCTAGAGATAAATTTTGATCCTTGTTTTCACCTTGATTTTGAGAAAATTGGGAGATTTTGGCTGCATGTAAGATATCTATGTCGTTTATACATCAAATGTTGAATCGGAAATTTTTTAGATTTTGATCTTTTAGTACTCATGTGACCATAACTTTTTGCAACAATTTCGGATTGAGGAAAAACCTCTTTCATACGAAAGGAGACTTATAGAGCTTTCATTTGACATAAAAATTGAAAGATTTGGAGTAAATTTACTTATCCAAACAATTGAATGAAAATACCTTATGTATTTGGTAAAACAGATACTATGAATTCTGACCTTCTGTTACTAAATTGCTCATAACTCTCTAGTAAAAATTCTGAATTATGTTAAACTTAGTTCTTTGAAAACTAGATTCACATATCTTTCTTTTGACATCTAATTTGGAAATTTTAAAGTATGTTTTCCATCTGAAACATTTATTTAAATTTATTCTATCAATTTTGTAAAACAGAGATGATCAATTCTGACCTTTTGTTACTAAATTGCTCATAACTCTCTAGTGACATTTCTAAATTATGTAAAACTTGGTTCATTGGAAATTAGATTCACGTATATTTCTTTTGAGATATAATTTAGAAATTTTGAAGTACGTTTTCCTTCTGAAACATCTATTTAAATTGATTCTATCAATTCTGTAAAATAGAGATAATTAATTCTGACCTTCTATTACTAAATTGCTCATAACTCTCTAGTGAAAATTCTAAATTATGCAAACCTTAGTTCTTTGGAAATTAGATTCGCATATCTTTCTTTTGACCTATAATTTGGATAATTTGAAGTATGTTTGCTTTTTGAAACATCTATTTAAATTGATTCTATCAATTCTGTAAAACAGAGATGATCAATTCTGACCTTCCTTTACTCTATTTGTCGTAACTTCCTGCTTTTAGTTCATCTAAAAATAGATTGATACAACTTTCCAATAACACCTATTTTTATCGAATTGGAGCATGCTTGGTCACTCAAACAATTCAGGAAATGTACCATTCAAATTCTATCAGAATTGAAAACTTTATTGGGTTTTGCCTATTCAATTTTCATCCTATTGAAAATTTGATTTCTATTAAATTCTTCTCCAATTGAGCTTTATATTAGTCCTTTGAAATTCTTGTATTGTTCATCCTAAAATTGTTATATGTTTGAAACTTATTATGTAATGCTTTGTTTGCATTTCCTTGTTTGATAAAGGCACATGCATATTTCCGTTATTCTGCATGTGCTTCTGATATGTGCCAATGTTATTGTTCATACTACCCTTTTGTACTCTGGTGTCTTGTGGGATATTATGAACCTTTGCCAAAAATGGTAAATAGAGTTATGCTTAGAGCCCGCGATTGCTCTGCCAGCCCCATTAACATCACTCAGACGTGGGTGGATGAAGCTCCCAAACGTGGGAGACTTATGCTTGGTGGTCATCCAAAAATGGATGAATCACATTATGTATGTGGTCCCACAGCACCCTTTATGTTTTTGATATGATATCCAAAGCTTTGCTTATGAGTTTATATTTATGCTTTTGATAAAAAAAATGGAATGCATGCTACATCAAAAATGACATACAAGCTTGTGTTTATTATTCGGTTCACTTGTTATACTTTAAAGTGTTTCATATGTCATTGTTATGCTCCCAAACACTTTTATACCTTTGATATGCTCCTAAATGCTTCATGTGACATTTGATACATGCCTAAATGCTTCTTTTGCCAATGAAATGCTCCAATTTCCTTTCTCTTATTGTTATGTCTAACGCCTATTTTCGAATGAGGTAACCCTTTGTGATTTTTTTATATCAAATGAGATGATTCCAAATGAACGTTTGTATTTCTGCTTTTGTTATCTTGATACTAAGCCTGCTTGAACTTCTTCTATCGTCATGGATATGTTAGTCGCTTGCTGAGCTCTTTATGCTCACCCCGTTGCTATATAAATTTTTTAGGGTAACTTGTCACGCACTAAAAAGTTAGAATTGGGTTGAAGCAGTGAAAGGCTAGAAGTTTTTTAAGTTAATCTTTGTTGGATGATAGATTTTGTTGTTGTATAGTATACTTTACTTCTGATATAATGTTAAGGATATGTTGATACTTATGTATTGTAAAAGTTTAAAGGACCGCTCATGTTTATGGAATGATAAGTTTAAGTTATATAAGAATAAGAACTCATGATAAATAATTATTTTTTTATGATTGTATTCTTTGTATCCTCAAATTATTAGATTAGATCTTGGATTAAATTGATTATGAATTATAATATTATTGATTTTAGATAGGATCACATCTCTTGAATGTGGTGAATTATAATATTATTGATTTTAGGCAACGGTGGCACTGCCTCTCTGCACCGCCCCCTTTCCCCTGCTCTCCTTCCACTTCTCATCGAGGAAAAGGGGCCCGGTGAGAGAGGCTCTGTGGCGGCTCCTCTTCTTTCTCTCGTGGAATAGACGAGGGGAAAGCGGAGATCCTTGGGGGCAGCGAGTGTGCAGCCCTCCCACCTTGAAACACTCTGATCCTTGCGCGTTTGGGCAAGATTGGCGGAGGAAGAGGGAACGAAGAGGCGGCGGCACTGCTCATCTTTCCTCTCGAGAAACAGAGGAGGGTGAAGGCTCGCGGCCAGCGGATCTGAGCTCTCGTGGAATAGAGAAATTTCTGTTCTTCTTTGCAGAAGGGAAAAGGAACCCTATCCTCTCTGCGGTTGGCACTCTTCTTCCTTGTGGAACAGAGGAGGGCGACGACGAGGAAAGGGGCAGAGGTTTCTATTCTCAAGGAGCGATTGGCCAGATCGATCGGAGGAGGAGGAGGGAGATCGATCGGAGGAGGAGGGAGATCGCATCCTTTGCTTTTCTTCTTCCTCTTACGTGAACAGAGGAGGATTTTGGGTCTCTCCTTCTGCGAGAAGAGAAGAGGTTGTAGGAACAGATCGTGTAACAGACCCCTGAACAGGGATCAACTCTGCGTGCAGCCCCAGCTTGCCATCTTCCCCTTCTCATCAGAGAAACAGAGAAAAAGAGGGCCTATAGCTCTGCATGCTCCTCATCTTCTCGGTGAAATAGAGGAGGATTTCTTTGGGGGTTGACAAATCGGCTGCTCCCAACGCTGTAAGGACATGGCAGCGATGGTCCCCGGATCTGGTGACAGTAGCAGGAGGGTAGATTTGACAGTGAGGCTCGCTGCTCTTACCTCTCACGTTACTCCTCCACTACCTTCTTTCCGGCGAGATGCTCCCTCGACGAAGCAGCATCGAAGTAGGTCACGCTCTAGATCGCGACCTCCTGCTCTTATTTCCAGTGAACCTCGGCCTTGGACTAGCCTCTTCAAGGCTCCGATTGGAAGCCCAGACCTCAGGTTGAAATTTTTTGCTCCAAAAGTTCAGGCTTAAAAGAAGATTGTTGTGTACGAGATAGCTGATTCTGCAGAGCTGATTAAGACATGGTCTATGATGATTGTTGGCTGTATGATAGGTCTCAAAACATCATATTTCCTACTATCGTCATTTATCAAAAATAGATGGGGAACATCGGCATTTGACCTTCATATGCTGGAGAACGATTTCTTTATTTGTAAGCTATACTCTAAAGAAAGATTTGTAATGGGTCCTTGAAGGGTTCTGGACTATTCGCGGTCATCTAATGATTCTACGACACTGGTCCCCTGATGTCCGTTTGGAGTTAGACAACCTACAGTCTATTCCCTTATGGGTATCGTTTCAAGGTCTCCCTCAACATCTTTGGAGTCAACGTTTTTGACACAGCCACTCTACATTGACAAAGCAACAGTTGTGCATATGAGATTAGCATTTGCCCGAGCATGTGTACTGGTTTCTTCCGACGAAGATCTCCCTAATGAGGTTGTTTATCGTGATCTTAAAGGGAATACTCGTAAGTTACATGTATCATATTCTTGGAAGCCACAATGATGCCAGAGTTGCTTAACTTTTGGTCATGCAAATGGAGCTTGTCAGTAAACTCTGAAACCGATTAATAAGATCTACCGGCCATGTCAGGCGCCTCAGCATCAAGGCGAGCCTCCTCTAGTGGTAGTAGAACCCGTGGTGACGAAGACGAGTGAGCATTCCGACTCGTAGGGACAACATCGTAGACAAGACAAATTAAGAACTTTATCTCTTCCTATTATGTCGGAGCCTTCCATAACAGAAGTTTCCCATGGTACTCATGGACAGGAGAAGCAGAAGTTAGGAACTTCATCCCTTACTATATTATCGGATCTATCCATAAAAGGAATTCCAATATCCACTCATCGTGCCAATCAGGACTTTGTGTCTCAACAAACTCAAGCACTAACAAACATCACCAGTAAGGATATTCTGCCATAACAAACTCAGGCCCAAATAAACCTCGTTAGTAAGGATATTCTCCCTCAACTATCTTATACCCATAAGAGAATAGACTGTAGGTTGTTTAACTCCAAACGGACATTAGGGAACCAGCGTCGTAGAATCATTGGATGGCCACGAATAGTCCAGAACCCTTCAAGGACTCGTTGCAAATCTTCTTCAGAGTATAGCTTGCAAACAAAGAAATCGTTCTCCAACATATGAAGGACTTAGAAAGAACTTTAGAAACTGATAATATCTTGGCGGAAGCTCTCTTGGAGAATTCCCTTAAACTCTGTATCTCTTGGATGCGTCCTTAAGTGGTGAGTCTTTTGATTTCTATTATGTATCCTCATTTATAATCCTTGGGGTGGTGAATTTCTGTATCCCTTTGTGATTTTAACTTGTTGGTGAACTATTTTTCGATCTTCTTTAAGTTTTATCGTGAGTTCGTGCTTTTTCTATTCAAAACACTCATTCTAGTAAATACAACTATACTGCGACTTTTCTTCAAGAGTTCATTCTTTGTATACTATGACATTTTCTACTTGAGAAACTGTTGTATCAGTTTTCTTTCGAAATCTATTCTGCATTTTACCCTCTCCGGTATCATAGGGAGATCATCGTCGGAAGAAACCAGTACACATGCTCAGGAAAATGCTAATCTTGTATGCGCAGCTGTTGCTTTGTCAATGTAGAGTGGCTATCCCCAAGTGCTGCATAACTTTGCAATAAAACGTCGACTCCAAAGATGTAGGAGGAAGACCTTGAAGCGATACCCATAAGAGAATAGATTGTAGGCTGTCTAACTCCAAATGGACATCAGGGGACCCGCGTCGTAGAATCATTGGATGACCGCGAATAGTCCAGAACCCTTCAAGGACCCGTTGCAAATCTTCTTCAGAGTATAGCTTACAAAAAATGAATTGTTCTCTAGCATATGAAGATCAAATGCTGATGTTCCCCATCTAGTTTTGATAAATGACGATAGTGAGAAATAAGACGTTTTGAGACCTACCACATAGCCAACAATTGCCATAGACCATTTCTCAATCAGCTCTACAGAATCAGCTATTCATACACAACAATATTCTTTTCAGCATAAACTTCTAGAGCAAAGAAATCCAAGCTGAGATCTGGACTTCCAATTGGAGCCTTGAAGAGGCTAGTCCAAGTCCAAGGTTCACTAGAAAAAAGTGCAGGAGGCCACGATCTAGAGCGCGACCTGCTTCGATGCTGCTTCGTCGAAGGAGCATCTCGCCGGAAAGAAGATAGTGGAAGAGCAACTTGAGAGGTAAGGGCAGGGAGCCTCGCCGTTGAATCTACCCTCCCTCCACCGTCACCAGACCCAAGGACCATCGCTGCCATGTCCCTGTAGCGTTGGGAGCAGCTGATTTGTCATTGGAAGGGCTGCACATTCGCTGCCATTAAAGAAATCCTCCTCTATTCCATTGAGAAGACGAGGAGCGTGCAGAACTACTGGCCCTCTTTTTCTCTGTTTCTCTAATGAGGAGGGGAAGATGACAAGCTGGGGGCTGTGCGCAGAGTTGATCCCTGTTCGTTGGAAAGAGGGGCTACAAAGAGAGATCACAGTTTGATGATTCCAACCTTCGCGTTGCAACCGCCACCACTGTCACCCAGCCCACCTCACCTTTGTTCCTCCTTATTGTCATGAACGGTCGTCGCACACTCGCAACAACTCTGTTCAACGAACCGTTCGTCGCTCACACCTACATGTATAGTTGCTTGACAGCATGTTTTCTCTTAGTTTTGGGTCATTTTGATTGTAAAAATGTAAGTTCGAATAAGTTGCAGCGTTACAAAGCGACCGCTCACCGAACCGAGTAAAATAGCCCCAAAACAGCTCCGTTTTTGCGTGCCCGGGCTAATTTATGCAATTTGCCTCCGCTCACCAAAACGTCAGCCATCTCAGCCCCTTTGAACCCCCCGGGTGGTATAGGGCTGGATGGGGCTTCGGATATATACCAGGCGTTGAACACTCTTTCGCAAGTTCGCACGTTGCCTTGACGGGAACTTGTTGTCGTGCCCGGGATCAGGTGAGTGGCTGTTTATGGGCTTGCAGTTGTTCGTTCAACCTTCTAAAGCCATTATTTTCCCCCTCTCCCTCTTTTCTCTTGTGCACGCAAGGTGCTCACTGAATTGCTTATAAAGCTTCCCCTTTTCGCGAGACTTCGGGACTTGTCCGTTGCTCGTTCTTTTGAACTAATCAACTTTCTTTTTTTACAGGTCCTTTGGGACCCGCGAGAGGTTACAAGTGGGTTGATCCTTGCCGAGCAATATCGCAATGGCGAAGCGTGACTTAGTCAACGCAAGCTAAGTTCGTGTCTTTGCCGGAAGGGTGACTTGCGACTTAGGCAACGCAAGCTAAGTTTGTGTCTTTGGTCGCAAGGGTGCCTCACGCCTTAGGCAATTCTAGCTAAGGCCATGACATTGTGGTATCAGAGCAGGCAAGCACTTCGAGTGAGCAGCGAACAAACTTCATAACTTCACCATGGCAAAGCATCGTGGCGAATCAAGCAAGACAGGGCAAGCCGGACCCTTGCCCCAAGCAGCCGCAGGTGGGCTGCATGTGCACACTCGCTCTTATGCTGTTGGAGCCGCTCAAAAGGAGCGCGGCAGCGAACATGATGAGTGAGAAGTTGGCTACCCTCCGCGAGCGGAGGAAGCACAATTTGGAGCACTAACTGGGAAATGTTGAATCTCGGATTTTGATGATGAAGTCAATTGTCATTTGTTATCTAATCTATGTGTTGAGATAAGTGTGCAGGATTAACTACGATGAGAGTAAGACAAGCAGCAGGAGTTGCGCCGGAGTCAAGATCATGATCACGTTGGGAGTTCGAGAGTTCGACGGAAGTTCGGACGGTCGTCGGAGGTTCAGAGAGAACAGATCCGAGAAGTCCAGAAGCTTGCCAAGCGAAGCTCGTCGGAACTCGCCAAGTGGATCGTCGCAAAGTCCAGGAGTATGCCGGATGTCCGCAGAAGGATCACCGAGGGTTATCGGTTGATCGACGGAAGTTGGCCGGAAACTCGCCGGAAGAAGCGATTGACGCATCGGAGCAAAGCTGCAGAAGTTGTCTTAGAGTTAATCGTAGTTAGCATGATGATTAAGCATGAAAATGGGAGGTGACCCCATTAGCTTAATCTTGGGGCAATTGGGCCCCTGAAAAGATTCAAAGTGGGTCGAATGGAGTGAACCATTCGGACCCTGATTGCACCAGGAGGTGCAACCGCCCCAGCCAGGAGGTGCAACCGCCTGGGCTGTGGGGTTGAGAGGTGCAACCGCCCCAGCCAGGAGGTGCAACCGCCTGGGCTGTGGGGTTGAGAGGTGCAACCGCCCCAGCCAGGAGGTGCAACCGCCTGGGCTGCGAGGCTGGGAGGTGCAACCGCCCCAGCCAAGAGGTTGCACCGCCAGAGCTCAAGTTCCGAGCTCTGCCAGGCGATGCAACCACCAAGCTCAGTCTTCGAGCTCTGGCAGATTGGTGCATCAACCTGAGCTCAGTCTCGAGCTCTGCCAGGTGATGCATTCACCAAGCTCAGTCTTCGAGCTTTGGCAGAGAGGTGGATTAGCCTGAGCTCAGCTTGGAGCTCTGCCAGGTGATGCAACCACCGAGCTCAGTTTCGAGCTCTGCCAGGTGATGCAATCACCAAGCTCAGTCTTCGAGCTCTGCCAGGTGATGCAACCATCGAGCTCAGTCTTCGAGCTCTGGCAGAGAGAAGCAATCGGCAGAGCTCAGTCTTCGAGCTCTGCCAGGCGGTGCCACCTCTCCAGTCAAGAGGTGCAACCGCCTGATCCCAGAATTCTGGGATTTGATCGATTTGATCGTTTTGAGCTCGAATTTTGAATTGGGTTGGGGCCTATAAATACCCCACCCATTCAGCACTGAAAAGATACAGACCTATACCGAAATCTTGATCTTTTCTGTGATTCTAAGAGCTCAAAAGTGTTGTAAAGCCTTTAAGTCTCCTCCTTCTGTTCTTGAAGTTTTCAATTGTAAAGTGAGGAGAGAAATGTCTGTAAAGGTTGTCTCCTAAGCCCGTCAAAAGGAGAGAAACTGTAAGAGGGAAGTTTGGCCTTCGCCCATTGAAGGAAGGCACCTAGTTGATGTCGGCAACCTCATCGGTGGAGGAAGCCAAAAGTGGAGTAGGTCAAGGCTGACCGAACCACTCTAAATCTCTGGTTTGCGTTTATTTTCGAGCACTTTATCATTACTGCAAACCTCCCTCATCACTACTGCTCTCTGCGCTTTCACGAACAAGTTCTAAGTGCTGTTCTCCCAAATCTGCATTCAGACGTAAATTCGTATTTTCATACATTACAGTTTACGTTTACGTTTGATTCTGCAGAACTGTTTTCCGTGCTTTTACGAACGAGCTTCTTTGCAGTTTACGCTTACATTTTAATCCTATTAATAACTGCAATCTGTCCTCTACGATTTTACGAACGAGTTTCAACATTTAGACGCAAAACTGCATTCAGACGTAAATCGGCTTTCCTCGCTCAATCATCAGATTTCAGTTCACGTTTACGTCTTGTTTTCAACTGCATACTGCCTTCTGCGATTATACAAACTAGTTTCAAAGTTTAGACGTAAATTTGCGTCTAGACGTAAAACTGCGTTTAGACGTAAATCTGCGTTTAGACGTAAAACTACGTTTAGACGTAAAACTGCGTTTAGACGTAAATCTGCGTTTAGACGTAAAACTGCGTTTAGACGTAAAACTGCGTTTAGACGTAAATCTGCGTTTAGACGTAAATCTGCATTTAGACGTAAATCTGAGTTTTGACGCAAAACTGCGCTTAGACGCAAAACTGCGCTTAGACGCAAAACTGTGCTTAAACGCAATCTGCGCTTAGACGCAAACTGTACTTAGATACAAACTGAGAATTTGCTTTTGCATCATAATAGTTTTTGAACGAACGCAGCTTTTGGTTATTAAATTCTTATAAGATTTCCGCTGCACTAATTCACCCCCCCCCCTCTTAGTGCTCTTGATCCTAACAATTGGTATCAGAGCAAGGTTAACTCTCTAAAGGATTAAAACCCAAGAGAGATGGCATACGCCGGAAACCAAGAGGGGCATTCGATTACACGTCCACCCATGTTCAGTGGAACGGACTACACTTACTGGAAGACCCGAATGAGGATCTTTCTTATTTCTATGGATTTTGAACTGTGGAACCTTGTTGAAAATGGATTTTCAAAATCTTCTCTTCCAATGATCGATTGGAACGATTTGGAGAAGAAGGCTTTCGCTCTTAATGCAAAGGCTATGAATGCCTTATTTTGCGCTCTTGATAAAAATGAGTTTAATCGTGTTTCAACTTGCGAAACTGCTTTTGATATTTGGCACACACTTGAAGTGACCCACGAGGGCACAAGTAGAGTGAAAGAGTCAAAAATCAATCTGTTGCTGCATTCTTTTGAACTTTTCCGAATGAAACCGAGTGAAACCATTGGCGACATGTTTACCCGTTTCACGGATGTCGTCAACGGTCTAAAAGGACTCGGAAAGAGCTTTTCGGATTTTGAGCTTGTTAATAAGATACTAAGATCCCTTCCTAAGAGTTGGGATCCTAAAGTCACCGCCATTCAAGAGGCAAAAGATCTGCAAAATTTCCCTCTTGAAGAACTAATCGGGTCATTAATGACCTACGAAATGACCTGCAAAGCTCATGAAGAGCAAGAAGACATCCTTCCAAAGAACAGGAAGGATATGGCACTTAAAACTTCTGAATGCCACTTGAGAGAAAACTCAAGTGATGAGGATTGTGACGATGACTTGGCACTTTTGACAAGAAAGTTTAAGAAATTCTTCAAAAGAAACAAGTTTAAAAACGATGTGAAAAATAAACTTGAATCAAAGAAGGACCAAGTGATCTGCTACGAGTGTAAAAAGCCGGGACACTACAAAAGTGATTGTCCCCAAGTCAAGAAAAGAACAACAAAGAAGAAGGCGCTCCAAGCAACATGGGATGATTCGAGCGCATCTGAGGAAGAGGAGTCCAACACCGAGCAAGTTGCTCATTACGCCTTTATGGCCATCGAAGAGGAGGTAACGGATTTATTAGATGCTGATTTATCTTTCGATGAATTACTAAATGCCTTCCATGATTTATTTGATGAATGCAAAGTTATAAATAGAAAATACAAGTTGCTAAAAAAGGTACATGATAATCTTACTTGTGAGTTTGATAAATTAAAAGTCGAACATCATGATAGTTTAAAGTCATGTATCAAATGTCATGATTTAGAAACTATACAAAAAGAAAACTTGCTACTTAAGGACACCTTGAAGAAATTCGAGGTTGGTAGCAAGTCATTAAACATGATCCTTACAAACAAGGGTCATGCTCCCAAAAGAAGTGGGATTGGATTTGTGAGGAGTCCTCACCAAAATCCAACTACCTTTGTAAAAGGCCCCATCTTACATGTTCAAACCAAGTGCAACTTTTGTTGCAAATCTGGACACAAGACACATTGTTGTCCATTCAAGAAAATAAGTCCAAACAAATTAATTTGGGTTCCTAAAGGAACCATGATAAACTCTATGCAACATGATAGAAAATGTAGATCTATTTATGAGGCACCCAAAAACAAATGGGTACCTAAACATCATCCTTTCTTGTAGAAAACTAAACAATCGCAAGCTAGGAGCAAGAAATGGTACCTTGATAGTGGATGCTCAAGGCATATGACCGGAGATCCATCTCAATTCTCTAAGCTCTCTAGCATAGACGAAGGATATGTCACCTTCGGAGACAACAACAAGGGTAAAATCATTGGCAAAGGAACCATAGGTAACAAATCCAACCTCTCTATTGAAGATGTTTTACTAGTTGATGGTTTAAAACATAACCTCTTGAGCATTAGTCAATTATGTGATAAAGGATATATTATAAGATTTGAATCTAATGCCTGCATCATTGAAAAACCACACAAAAATATATCTATGATTGCATTAAAACAAAACAACGTATACACTATTGACATCAATGACTTATGTGATGAAATGTGCTTTGCCGTTATGAATGAGGATGCTTGGCTATGGCATAGAAGATTAGGTCATGCTAGCATGAAACTAATCAATCAAGTATCATCTAGAGAACTTGTAAGAGGAATTCCTCATATCAAGTTCATCAAAGATAATGTATGTGATGCTTGCCAATTAGGTAAGCAAATTAGGGGTAGCTTCAAAGCTAAGAATCAAATAAGCACCTCTAGGCCCCTACAATTGATCCATATGGACTTGTTCGGACCAATCTCTACATCGAGTCTAGGAGGTAGCAAATACGCCTTTGTCATTATTGATGACTACAGTAGATATACATGGACCTACTTCTTAAAACAAAAAAATGAATGCTTTAGACATTTTACCAAGTTTTGTAAACTTGTTCAAAATGAGAAGGAATCTATGATTTCGTCAATTAGAAGTGATCACGGTGGAGAATTTCAAAACCATGACTTCCAAGAATTCTGTGAGCTCAACGGATACAACCATAACTTCTCTACTCCAAGAAATCCTCAACAAAATGGGGTAGTAGAAAGAAAAAATCGAAATTTACAAGAAATGGCAAGAACCATGTTGAATGAACATAGTCTACCCAAATATTTTTGGGCCGAAGTTGTAAACACTGCATGCTATATTTTAAATAGAGTCCTAGTAAGACCCTTACTCACCAAAACTCCTTATGAGTTATGGAATAACAAAAAACCCAATGTCTCATATTTTAAAGTCTTTGGGTGTAAGTGTTTTATCTTGAATGAAAAGGATAACTTAGGAAAATTCGATGCTAAATCTGATGAAGGAATCTTTCTTGGTTATTCTTCGGTTTCTAAAGCTTTTCGCATCTTCAATAAAAGAACCTTAATTATTGAAGAATCCATCCATGTTGTTTTCAATGAGATTTCAGAAATTAAGAAAAATGATCTTGATGATGATGTTAATTTTGATTCCTTGAATTTAAACGAATCCCCGTCTCCAACCAGCAACTTGGTTGCATCCACTTCCAAAACATCCTTACCCAAGGATTGGAAGTATATAGATGCTCATCCTAAGGAGCTAATCCTAGGAGACACATCAAAGGGGGTTCAAACACGATCTTCTTTTAAAAACTTCTGTGCCAACGCCGCTTTTCTCTCCCAAATTGAACCCAAATGTGTTGATGAAGCCATGAAAGATGATTCATGGATTATCGCAATGCAAGATGAATTAAATCAATTTGAGAGAAATGAGGTGTGGACGCTTGTTCCTAGGCCAAATGACCATTTAGTAATTGGTACTAAATGGGTCTTTAGAAACAAGCAAGATGAAAATGGTATCGTGGTTAGAAACAAGGCTAGATTAGTGGCCAAAGGTTTCAACCAAGAAGAAGGTATCGATTACGAAGAAACCTTCGCACCTGTGGCTCGATTGGAAGCCATAAGGATGCTCCTTGCCTACGCTAGTTGCAATAATTTTAAGTTATTTCAAATGGATGTTAAAAGCGCTTTTCTAAATGGTTTCATTTCCGAAGAAATTTATGTTGAACAACCTCCTGGATTTGAAAATAATGGCTACCCTAATCATGTGTTTAGATTAACTAAAGCTCTCTATGGTTTAAAACAAGCCCCAAGGGCTTGGTATGAGAGACTTAGCTCTTTTCTAATTGAAAATAATTTCATAAAAGGCAAGGTTGATACCACATTGTTTATCAAAAATTTTGAAAATGATTTTCTCATTATTCAGATTTATGTTGATGATATTATCTTTGGTTCTACAAATGAATCTCTTTGTGAATCCTTTGCGAAAACTATGAGTCATGAATTCGAAATGAGTCTAATGGGAGAGTTAACATTCTTTTTAGGCCTACAAATCAAACAACTAAGCAATGGCATCTTTATTAGTCAAACCAAATATGCTGTGAGTCTACTAAAGAAGTTCAAAATGAATAATTCAAAAGCCATTGACACTCCTATGAGCACCTCCACTAAGTTAGAAATTGATGAGAATGGAGAAAGCTTCGATCAAAAAACCTATAGGGGTATGATAGGAAGTTTACTTTACCTCACTGCCACCAGACCAGACATCATGTTCAGTGTAGGACTTTGTGCTAGATTTCAATCAGACCCTAAGATATCTCATCTCAAAGCAGTCAAAAGAATACTCAGATATCTTAATGGAACTACCAATCTAGGATTATGGTACCCAAAATCAGAAAACTTTGAATTAACAGCTTATGCTGATGCGGACTTCGCTGGCTGTAGACTAGACAGAAAAAGCACATCAGGATCATGTCAATTTTTAGGACATGCCCTTGTATCCTGGTCATCTAAGAAACAAAACTCGGTTGCCCTATCAACAACCGAAGCTGAATACATTGCAGCAAGTGCATGCTGTGCACAAGTTGTATGGATGAAAAACACTTTAGAAGATTACAAAATGAATCTTAAAGATATTCCCATTAAATGTGATAACACGAGTGCAATATGCTTAACTAAAAATCCTATACAACACTCAAGAACAAAACACATTGATATTAGACATCACTTTATACGAGATCATGTCTCTAATCATGATGTAACCATAGAGTTTATTGATACCAAACATCAACTGGCTGATATCTTCACAAAACCCCTATGTGAAGAACAATTTGATTACATAAGAAGAGAATTAGGAATGTTGAATTGTCCGAATACTTTAACTAGTTAAAATTATTTTTCGGATGTTATTACTATTACATGCCTTGACAAACGCTTGATCAAATAACATGATGCAAATTATGTGACAAATATTTTTAACCAAATGCATGTAAGAAGTTCATTTTTCGGGTTGTATACTAAAAATGGGATGTTCCCGTACACTCTTATGAAAACTCTTTGAAAAATGACTTTCCTCCGTCAAGCAAAAACAATAAAGAGATATATGTGTCATGACTTCCTTTATATGCTTGATAATGCTATCATGCTTTTTGTTGATGACAAAGGGGGAGAAAAATATGAATTGATAAACACTATGTCATAGCTGAACTGCCATAATCATATCTATGTCATAGTTGCAAATACTTGAGTGATGCTATAAACAATGTTATGCCATCCTTGCATCACCAAGAGATATGTGAACATGTACTATAGTTTGCATCATATCTTGATTTGATATTGTGAAGAAAATGCAAACTTACTAGAAAATCTCAAATGTGAGCATCATGTAAAAAGTCCTTCGTAGCTTTATATGATTACATGATGATTGGTTACAAACACTATCATACAAACTTGATGATGTATGTCATGCCTTGACATAATTCTTGAAGAGATACATCATGATAGGCATCATGATGGGAGCATTGATAAGTTTAACTGATCTAACTTATCAATACGTCACTTGAATTCTTAGGTCTTGAATTCAAGGTTGACTTATCTCAACTATGGCATATAGATAGGGGGAGTTAAGGACAACTCCTTTATCAATTGATTGTCATCATCAAAAAGGGGGAGATTGTTGAATCTCGGATTTTGATGATGAAGTCAATTGTCATTTGTTATCTAATCTATGTGTTGAGATAAGTGTGCAGGATTAACTACGATGAGAGTAAGACAAGCAGCAGGAGTTGCGCCGGAGTCAAGATCATGATCACGTTGGGAGTTCGAGAGTTCGACGGAAGTTCGGACGGTCGTCGGAGGTTCAGAGAGAACAGATCCGAGAAGTCCAGAAGCTTGCCAAGCGAAGCTCGTCGGAACTCGCCAAGTGGATCGTCGCAAAGTCCAGGAGTATGCCGGATGTCCGCAGAAGGATCACCGAGGGTTATCGGTTGATCGACGGAAGTTGGCCGGAAACTCGCCGGAAGAAGCGATTGACGCATCGGAGCAAAGCTGCAGAAGTTGTCTTAGAGTTAATCGTAGTTAGCATGATGATTAAGCATGAAAATGGGAGGTGACCCCATTAGCTTAATCTTGGGGCAATTGGGCCCCTGAAAAGATTCAAAGTGGGTCGAATGGAGTGAACCATTCGGACCCTGATTGCACCAGGAGGTGCAACCGCCCCAGCCAGGAGGTGCAACCGCCTGGGCTGTGGGGTTGAGAGGTGCAACCGCCCCAGCCAGGAGGTGCAACCGCCTGGGCTGTGGGGTTGAGAGGTGCAACCGCCCCAGCCAGGAGGTGCAACCGCCTGGGCTGTGGGGTTGAGAGGTGCAACCGCCCCAGCCAGGAGGTGCAACCGCCTGGGCTGCGAGGCTGGGAGGTGCAACCGCCCCAGCCAAGAGGTTGCACCGCCAGAGCTCAAGTTCCGAGCTCTGCCAGGCGATGCAACCACCAAGCTCAGTCTTCGAGCTCTGGCAGATTGGTGCATCAGCCTGAGCTCAGTCTCGAGCTCTGCCAGGTGATGCATTCACCAAGCTCAGTCTTCGAGCTTTGGCAGAGAGGTGGATCAGCCTGAGCTCAGCTTGGAGCTCTGCCAGGTGATGCAACCACCGAGCTCAGTTTCGAGCTCTGCTAGGTGATGCAATCACCAAGCTCAGTCTTCGAGCTCTACCAGGTGATGCAACCATCGAGCTCAGTCTTCGAGCTCTGGCAGAGAGAAGCAATCGGCAGAGCTCAGTCTTCGAGCTCTGCCAGGCGGTGCCACCTCTCCAGTCAAGAGGTGCAACCGCCTGATCCCAGAATTCTGGGATTTGATCGATTTGATCGTTTTAAGCTCGAATTTTGAATTGGGTTGGGGCCTATAAATACCCCACCCATTCAGCACTGAAAAGATACAGACCTATACCGAAATCTTGATCTTTTCTGTGATTCTAAGAGCTCAAAAGTGTTGTAAAGCCTTTAAGTCTCCTCCTTCTGTTCTTGAAGTTTTCAATTGTAAAGTGAGGAGAGAAAGGTCTGTAAAGGTTGTCTCCTAAGCCTGTCAAAAGGAGAGAAACTGTAAGAGGGAAGTTTGGCCTTCGCCCATTGAAGGAAGGCACCTAGTTGACGTCGGCAACCTCATCGGTGGAGGAAGCCAAAAGTGGAGTAGGTCAAGGCTGACCGAACCACTCTAAATCTCTGGTTTGCGTTTATTTTCGAGCACTTTATCATTACTGCAAACCTCCCTCATCACTACTGCTCTCTACGCTTTCACGAACAAGTTCTAAGTGCTGTTCTCCCAAATCTGCATTCAGACGTAAATTCGTATTTTCATACATTACAGTTTACGTTTACGTTTGATTCTGCAGAACTGTTTTCCGTGCTTTACGAACGAGCTTCTTTGCAGTTTACGCTTACATTTTAATCCTATTAATAACTGCAATCTGTCCTCTACGATTTTACGAACGAGTTTCAACATTTAGACGCAAAACTGCATTCAGACGTAAATCGGCTTTCCTCGCTCAATCATCAGATTTCAGTTCACGTTTACGTCTTGTTTTCAACTGCATACTGCCTTCTGCGATTATACAAACGAGTTTCAAAGTTTAGACGTAAATCTGCGTCTAGACGTAAAACTGCGTTTAGACGTAAATCTGCGTTTAGACGTAAAACTACGTTTAGACGTAAAACTGCGTTTAGACGTAAATCTGCGTTTAGACGTAAAACTGCGTTTAGACGTAAAACTGCGTTTAGACGTAAAACTGCGTTTAGACGTAAATCTGCGTTTAGACGTAAATCTGCATTTAGACGTAAATCTGAGTTTTGACGCAAAACTGCGCTTAGACGCAAAACTGCGCTTAGACGCAAAACTGTGCTTAAACGCAATCTGCGCTTAGACGCAAACTGTACTTAGATACAAACTGAGAATTTGCTTTTGCATCATAATAGTTTTTGAACGAACGCAGCTTTTGGTTATTAAATTCTTATAAGATTTCCGCTGCACTAATTCACCCCCCCCCCTCTTAGTGCTCTTGATCCTAACAGGAAAAAGAGTCACACGGAGAGACTCACAACGGTAGAAACCCGCCTGGATGTTCTTAAAGCGAGCATGGAGGAACTCAACCATAGCCAACAAAGGCTTGTTGGGGTAGAGAGCTCGCAAGAGGAAGCGGAGTCCAGGATCGACAAGGTTGAGGCCCTAGTCAACCGACTGTCTGATGACACCAAAGACTCCGTGCAACACTTACAGGATGTTGTGGCGGAACTCACTTCAAAGGTGGCCATGCTCACAAGAACACTAAATGCGGGAGGAAGCAACACCCGCATTGCACCGCCACAAAACTTGAGGGCACGCGAGCCTCATGGATATGGAGGGGCCAGAGATGCCAAAGAGCTCGAGAACTTTCTGTTTGACATGGAACAATACTTTGGAGCTTCGAGGCCAGATTCTAAAGATACCAAAGTTTCTATAGCAACAATGTATCTGAACGGAGATGCGAAACTTTGGTGGCGAACCCGTTGGGAGAAGATCCAACAAGGTCGGTGCCGAGTCGACACATGGGAGGACTTGAAGCGGGAGTTGAGAACTCAGTTCCTACTAGAGAACACAGAGTTCGTCGCAAGAAGGAAGTTGAGACAACTCCGCTAGAGTACCACCATCTGAGACTATGTGAAACAATTTTCTGCACTAATACTAGACATACAGGACATGTCCGAGAAGGACAAGTTATTCAGTTTCCTCGATGGTTTGAAGCCATGGGCTCAATAGGAGCTAAATCGAAGGAATGTTATCGATGTGGTCGGGGCAATTGCTACTGCAGAAAGACTCACCGACTATGTTTCCTCCAAAGACCCAGGGAGAAGGAAACAATCTTCAGGCAATCGCCCTCCAAAACATTCTCGAGGGAAGGAGCTCGGGGGCGAACAAAAGAAGAAGAGTTCCCACAAAGGGCCAAACCTAAATGGCAAGACCTCAAAACCTGGAGGATGTTTCTTGTGCGGAAGACCGCACATGGTGAGCGAGTGCCCATAAAAACAGGCACTCAATGCTTTGACGGCTTCCATCCACTCCCCCCTCGATCGGACAAGGGCAAAGTTGTTGCTCTTAGTTCGAGCAGTTTTGAATCCAGCAGCGACGACGAGGAGTCGCAAGGACCCCGAATGGGAGCAATGCGTTTGTTGAACGCCATGCGGGGTCAAGTGGGGGAGAACATCAAAACAAAGCTACAAAAAGCAGGAAGTAGTGAGATGATGTATGTGGACATCAAGCTAAATTGCCAAACGACCTGTGCAATGGTGGACACGGGCGCTACCCACAACTTCATAGCCGATCGAGAAGCACAGCGACTTGGGTTGATCTTGGAGAAGAGCCCAAGCCGAATAAAGGCGGTGAACTCGGAGGCCAAGCGAATCTCCGGGTTGGCAAAGGGTGTTCCCATCAAAATCGGGACATGGAGCGGGAACACCAACATGATGGTCGTGCCATTGGATGACTTCCAAGTGATTCTTGGAATGGAGTTTATGCACGCGGCGAAGTTGGTGCCAATGCCGTTCTTGAACTCCCTATGTATGATGGGAGGCGATGACCCCTGTGTGGTTCCCGTCTCTCGGAGAGGAACCAAGGAGCCCCAACACATATCGGCATTACAACTGAAGAAAGGGGTGTGAAAAGGCGAATTGACATTCGTGGCTGCTATGAAGCTAGAGCCACTCAACGAGAAGGCCATTCAAGAACCAGTTGTGGTGGCGAAAGTCCTGAAAGAGTTCATGGACGTTATTGTTGAACCTCGTATTTTGATGTTGAAACCACTTGATATATGTTTATGATTTAATCTGCGTTTTGAGTGACGCAGGATGCTTCGATCAGGATGAGACAATTAAAGCAGGAAAATCATGTTGTGCCGAAGGAACATGTCAGAAGATTGGACGTCGGGCCGGTGGATCGGTCGACGTATCGATAGAAGGCTTCGGGCCGTGGACTCGGGCATCGGGCCAAAAAGAGTGGGTATTGTGCCAAGGATATCGGAGTTGCGGAGTAAACTGGCCTTCATAGATTGACTTTAACGTCATCTCGCTTGATCTTAAGTTAAAGTAATCTTAGAATTGGCTTTCACACCTAAATCGTTTTTATCGTTCGAACGTTTTTTTATCGTCGAAAGATTTCCGCTGCACTAATTCACCCCCCCCCCCCCCCCCCCCCCGCCTCTTAGTGCTCTTGATCCTAACAATTGGTATCATAGCCCGGTATTTCTCATTTCGGATTTACACCCGAGAGAAATGGCTCTTCATGGCTTTCAAGAGGGCTTATCGGTTTTTCGTCCACCGTTGTTTAATGGATTGGACTACACTTATTGGAAAACTCGAATGAGAGTTTTCTTGATTTCTATGAATTTGGATTTATGGAATATCGTTGAAAACGGTTTTCAACTTCCCTCTAAACCGATGAACGAATGGTCAGATTTGGAGAAGAAGTATTTTTCTTTAAATGCAAAGGCTATGAATGCCTTATTTTGCGCTTTGGACAAAAATGAGTTCAATCAGATTTCTACATGCGAAACGGCTTTTGACATTTGACGAACACTTGAAATCACGCACGAGGGAACTAGTAGAGTCAAAGACTCGAAAGTTAACATTTTATTGCATGATTTTGAGCTTTTTCGAATGCAACCAAGCGAGACTATAGGCGACATGTACACCCGTTTCACGGATGTCGTCAATAGTTTAAGAGCTCTTGGAAAATGTTTTTCGGATTTTGAACTCATAAACAAGATTTTGCGTTCTCTTTCTAAGAAGTGAGATTCAAAAGTAACTGCAATACAAGAAGCTAAAAATCTAAACAACTTACCACTTGAAGAACTAATTGGTTCTTTGATGACATATGAAATGGTGCACAATGCACATGATGAACAAAATCACCTTCCAAAGAACAGGAAGTATTTGGAACTCCGGACAAATGAATACCCCTTAAGCAATGACTCAAGTGATGAGGACAATGATGAACTTGAACTTGAACTTCGAACACTAAATCTTAATAAGTTTATTAAACAAAAATCTAAAATAAACAATAAACTTGAACGAAGGAAGAGGCCAAAGAAGAATAACACAATGATAAGGGATGAATCGAGCTCCTCCGAAGACGAGGAAAAAATCAAGAAAGGCGAGGTGGCAAACTACGCCTTAATTGCTTTCAATGATGAGGTAATCGAAATCCCCCTAATTTATTTTGAAATTACTTGATGCTTTCATGATGTATTTTCTTTTTTAGTTTAGAATTAATGTTTTTTTAAAAAATATTATGATCATGCTAGTAATTTCGAAAATGATAATATTGCATATTTTATGATAAACAAACAAAATGATTTTGATTGAAAATATGAAATCATGGTTAAGAAGTAATAATGTGTATCATGTTGATGTCCATTGTTATTTCTCGATTTTGAGTATATTAAATCATGTTTAATTTGAAGTTATGATTAATGAGTATATATTTTTGAAATTATGTATGATGATTCTTGATAATTATGGATTATCGATTTTCATGATAATAACAGTGGCTTTAAAAATTGATGCATGTTTTGATTTGACATAAATGAAAAGGCATGCTAACATGAAATCGATCACTTAAGATGAAACACTTAAAAAAGGGGGAAAAATATATTATCAATGAAATCATGAATCTATTTATGTTATAAATTTATGAGCCATAAAAATGATTTTGATGATTTAAATTTGAAATGAGTTTTATCAAAATCATGATCATGATTTGTCAAATTGAATGAATTGAAAATGAATGATGATTTTTCTCTTGAATAATTGTGACCTATATTCCCTGTATTCATGATATGATTTTTATGCAATTCTTTGTATTCATGAAAGGTTTATCTCATCACCCAATTATTTTCTTCTTGATATTCCTTATGTAATGATATGAATACATGAAATATTCATTAATTTATTTTGATGTATACAAATAAAAAGTTATGATCATACATGGTAGGATATAATTTAACAAAATTGATACCATCATATTATGAAACATTTATGATTTGCAATGATGCACGCAATACTTGAGCTTTTTAATTATGATGTGAATCATGATTTAAAATGCTATGAGTTGTTGCTAAAATGAAGTATTATAAATGTTGATTTAATGTCATGAATGCTCTAAATGATGAATGTTTAGTATCATGATCAAAATGAAGTGATAAATACTTAAAAAATATTGATTTAATGTTCGGTATCATGAACACTTTATTATGATACATGAAAATAGTGATAAATACTTTGAAAATAAATGTTTGTATCATGTTAGATGGTTTGACATATTGTGCATGATAAGCTATAAAGATGATTGAAACAATGATTGAAATAATAGGAATGATGATTTGGAATCATATAATAATGAGTTTATATGTTTTAAAAATATATATGATGATAATGATGCATGCAATGATGAAATAATCATGATAAAATAATTGTTTTGACATTCAAGACTTGAATTTTCATCAATGCTATTTACCTTTGTTATAATTTAGAAATCAACGTATAGGGTCTTCCCTTCTTTTTGACAATGACAAAGGGGGAGTAAAACATTCTTGAAAGCTAATTTGCTAGATCATATAATTCAAAAAAAGGAGAAAGAAAATAATTACACTTCTCAAAAGAAAAGGAATTGCTTTCTTGAACATCTCAAAATTACTAGCTTATGTGTCCTAAAATTGTAAACTTGCCATCGTACTACCAAGATGATGAGCATGCCTTACCTTCATGATTGTAATTGAATATCTATAACAAAACCTTGTCCGAATGCAAGAAAGAGTCAAATTTCATTTTCGGATTTTCTTGATCCTAACAATCAGATTTTCTCGATATATTACTCTCTTCCGAACTTAACAAGCATATGTCATATCAAGTTTAGTTCATATCATTGATTTTTGATATATGTAATTAACTAGCAAATACATCTCTCATACACATATCATGTGAAAAATATTTTTTTTGAGAAATGGATTTGATGAATATGGATGAAAGTGTTTTTACTTGCAAGGATTTGTTTTACATACATATCTTGATCATTGTAAAAATGAAGCATGATTTAATCTCATCGATTTTAACTTCACTCGAAGTAAACTCACAAATAGCATGTATCACAAATAGTTGGTATCACAAATAGTCTTCCTCCTTCATGCAAAAAGATTATAACAAATACAAAGGAAGAAGTATTCAAAGTGATCTACATATCATGCTTGTACAATTGATTTCCTATCACTTACTATTGGAAAATAACTTGAACCTAGTAACGGCATGAACGACTATCACACTTATGCTCAAAATTTGCTTATATTGTTCTCCTGGTATCATAATTACCAAGCTTTTTGTTGATGACAAAGGGGGAGAAATATATGAATTAACACTGATGCTATGATTATGCCATGCCTGCATCATCAAGAGATATATGAATTAATATGATTGTCATATTTGCAATGCTTGCATTATTAAGAGATATATGAATTGATGCTATGATTGCCAAATTTGCATTATGCCATGCTTGCATCATGCGTTAAGATATCAAGAACTTGTATCGTAATTTTACACGTTGATATCTTACCATGTGATGAAATGCTACAATTGATAAACACTTGAAATATTTGCGTTATGATATCAAAAGCTTACATCGCAATTTTTACATGTTGATATTTGATAATAGCAAACTTGCATGATGATAAAACTTGATATTATGTTTTTCATGCAATGAGTTGAACCAATATCACAAACACTTGATTGTGGTACTTCTCCTTTTTGTTGATGACAAAGGGGGAGAAGTATGTTGATGACA
This sequence comes from Musa acuminata AAA Group, assembly GCF_036884655.1. Lineage (NCBI taxonomy): Eukaryota > Viridiplantae > Streptophyta > Magnoliopsida > Zingiberales > Musaceae > Musa > Musa acuminata. Next base: position 25,765,672 of record NC_088346.1, read on the forward strand.
TGACATGTTATTTATAAGTTTATGCATAAGTTCATGATCACATGCTGCAAGTATTCACGATGAATATTGCAATGACTTGAATTCAGTTTGAATTCAAGATTCTATCAATATGGCATATTGATAGGGGGAGTTTGTTTAAATTCCGGGAGTTAAGGTTAACTCTATCATCAAGTAGTTGTCATCATCAAAAAGGGGGAGATTGTTGAATCTCGTATTTTGATGATGAAACCACTTGATATATGTTTATGATTTAATCTACGTTTTGAGTGACGCTGGATGCTTCGATCAGGATGAGACAATTAAAGCAGGAAAATCATGTTGTGCCGAAGGAACATGTCAGAAGATTGGATATCGGGCCGGTGGATCGGTCGACGTATCAACAGAAGGCTTCAGGCCGTGGACTCGGGCATCGGGCCAAAAAGAGTGGGTATTGTACCAAGGATATCGGAGTTGCGGAGTCAACTGGCCCATTGGGCAATAGGCTACAGGAGAGGACGATGCGCCGAAGAATCGGACGAAGCGTCGAGGGATCAATGACATGTCGGACAACATGGTTAATTGCTTAGGATTAATTGTCTCGATCGAAGTTTTATTTTAAGTGTACAGGATTAACTATGATGGAAGAAAGACATGCAGTAGGAGTTGCGCCGGAGTCAAGACAATGATCACGTTGGGAGTTCGAGAGTTCGACGAAAGTTCGGACAATCGGCGGAGGTTCTGTGGGAACAAATCCGAGAAGTCCATGAGCTTGCCAAAGAAGCTCATCGGAACTCACCAAGTAGATCGTCGCAAGTCCAGAAGTTTGCCGAAAGTCCATAGGAGCATCACCGAGGGTTCATCGGATAATCGACGAAAGTTCGCCGGAAGCTCGCCGGAAGAAGCGATTGACACACCGGAGCAAGTTGCAGTAAATGTCTTAGGAAATATCATAGTTAGCACAATGATTAAGTTGAAAATGGGAGGTGATCCCTTTAACTTAATCTTGGGGCAATTGGGCCCCTAAAAAACCCAAATTGGGCCGAATGGATCAACCCATTCGGACCCTGATTTCTGGTGGGAGGTGCAACCGCCCAAGCCAGGAGGTAGCACCGCCTAGGCTAAGTCTCCGAGCGAGACTAGGCGATGCAACCACCCCAGCCAGGAGGTGGCACCGCCTGGGCTCAGTCTCCGAGCGAGACTGGGCGGTGCAACCTCCCCTGACAGGAGGTGGCACCGCTTGGGCTCGGTCTCCGATCATTGGTTGAGCGGTGCAACCGCCTCAGTTAGGAGGTGCAACCGCCTGAGCTCGGTCTTCGAGCTCTGGTAGGTGGTGCAACCACCCCTGACAGGAGGTGGCACCGCCCAGAGGCTCAGTCTTCGAGCTCTGCCAGGCGGTGCAACCGCTCCAGTCAGGAGGTGCAACCGCCTGATCCCGAAATTTCGGGAATTGACAGTTTTGAGCTCCAAATTTGAACTGGGTCGGGGCCTATAAATACCCCACCCATTCATCACTGAAAGGGCAAGAACTTACACCAAAATCTTGATCTTTTTCTGTGATTCTTAGAGCTCAAAATTGTTGTAAAGGCCAAAAGTTCTTCTCCCTCTGTTCTTCCAAGTTCTGAGTTGTAAAGAGAGGAGAGAAAATTCTGTAAGGGTTGTCTCCTAAGCCCGTCAAAAGGAGTGAAACTGTAAAAGGTTGGTTGGCCTTCGCCTATTGAAGGAAGGCCTCTAGTTGACGACGGTGACCTCATCGGTGGAGGAAGCCAAAAGTGGAGTAGGTCAAGATTGACCGAACCACTCTAAATCTCGGTTTGCATTTACTTTGAGCATATTATCTTTATTGCAAACCTCCTCTAAAACTTATTGCTTTCTGCGCATATACGATCGGGTTTCAAGTTTTGCACTTTCCGAATCAGCGTTTAGACGTAAATATGTTTTTTCGTATGATCATCATATTTCAGTTTGCGTTTACATTTGATTTCTATCTTAACTGCAAACTGCCTTTATATCCTTACCTAAGTTGCATCTCGCCTAATCAAAGTGATTTACGAATCAGCATTTAGATGTAAATCAGTTTCTTCGTACGAACGTTGTATTTCAGTTTGCGCTTATATTCTGGTTTTCATCATAACTGCAAATTGCCTTCATAGATTGACTTTAATGTCATCTCGCTTGATCTTAAGTTAAAGTAATCTTAGAATCGGCTTTCACTCCTAAATTGTTTTTATCGTTCGAACGTTTTTTTATCGTCGAAAGATTTTCGCTGCACTAATTCACCCCCCCCCCCTCTTGGTGCTCTTGATCCTAACAGTTATGCCACCTGAGTTACCGAAGACTCTTCCACCACGCAGAGGCGTGGATCACAACATCGAGCTGGAGCCAGGAGTGAAGCCTCCAGCGAGACCACCCTACCGCATGCCCCCGCCAGAGTTGGCAGAATTCAGGAAGTAGTTAGGTGAACTGCTAAGCGGTGGTCTCATCCACAGCTCTAAAGCACCTTTCGGAGCTCCAGTTCTCTTCCAGAAGAAATAAGATGGGAGCCTCCGATTATGCATCGACTACCGAGCCCTCAACAAAGTGACAGTGAAGAACAAGTATCCCATCCCCCTCATTGCAGACTTATTCGACCAATTGGGCAAAGCTAAGTATTTCTCAAAACTCGACCTTCGGTCAGGATATTGGCAGGTGTGCATTGCTGAAGGCGACGAAGCGAAGACTACCTGTGTGACCAGATATGGAGCGTTTGAGTTCTTGGTGATGCCTTTCTGCTTAACCAATGCTCCAACCACATTCTACACTCTCATGAACCAGCTATTCAAGGAGTATTTGGATAAGTTCATGGTCGTTTACTTGGATGATATCGTCGTCTACAGTCAAACGCTCAAGGAGCACGTCAAGCACCTTCGGATGATTTTCAAGGTTCTCAGGGAGAACACTTTGTTCGTGAAAAGGGAGAAATGCTACTTTGCTCAAACTGAAATATTATTCTTGGGACATCGAATCGGTGATGGCTCCATTCAGATGGATAAGTCGAAGGTGCAAGCGGTTGCGTAATGGCGAACTCCAAACAAGGTGCTAGAGTTGAGATCCTTCCTTGGTTTCATCAATTATTATCGACGCTTTATAGCGGGATATTTGAAGCGTGCAACCCCACTGACGGAGTTGCTGAAGAAGGAGCAACCTTGGAAGTGGTCTGACAAATGTGAAATAGCATTCCAAGATCTGAAGGCTGTTGTTATGGAAGAACCAGTGCTTATATTGCCAGACTATGGGGAGCCTTTTGAAATCCATATAATGCTTCGGACTTCGCTATTGGGGGAGTACTCATGTAGGAGGGTCATCCGGTGGCCTACGAGAGCCACAAACTCAACAAGACCGAGCGGCGGTATCTAGTGCATGAGAAGGAGATGACAGCAGTGATCCACTGTCTATGAGTTTGGCGACACTATCTCCTCAGATCGCGATTTGTGCTAAGGACGGACAACATTGCTCTAAGCTATTTCCAAACTCAGAAGAAGCTCTCTCTAAAGCAGGCACATTGGCAGGACTTCCTGGCTAAATTTGATATGGCAATGGAGTATAAGCCTGGGAAGGCAAATGTCATGGCCGATGCATTGAGTCGAAAGGTGTGTTAGGATCAAGAGCACTAAGAGGGGGGGGGGGGGGGGGGGGGGTGAATTAGTGCAGCAGAAAACTTTCTGCGATTAAAACGAAACTGCGTTCGAACGATAAAAACGATTTCTATGTGAAAGCCGATTCTAAGATTACTTTAACTTAAGATCAAGCAAGATGATATTAAAGTCAATCTATGAAGGCAGTTTGCAGTTATGATGAAAACTAGTATATAAGCGCAAACTGAAATACGACGTTCGTACGAAGAAACTGATTTACGTCTAAATGCTAATTCGTAAATCACTTGATTAGGCGAGATGCAGTTTAAGCAAGGGTATAAAGGCATTTTGCAGTTATGGTAGAAATCAAAATGTAAACTCAATCTGAAATATGATGATCGTACGAAAAAGCAGATTTACGTCTAAACACTGATTCGGAAAGTGCAAGGCTTGAAACCCGATCGTATATGCGCAGAAAGCAGTAAGCTTCAGATGAGGTTTGCAGTAATGATAATATGCTCAAAGCAAATGCAAACCGAGATTTAGAGTGGTTCGGTCAATCTTGACCTACTCCACTTTTGGCTTCCTCCACCGATGAGGTCATCGACGTCAACTAGAGGCCTTCCTTCAATAGGCGAAGGCCAACCACCCTTTTACAGTTTCACTCCTTTTGACGGGCTTAGGAGACAACCCTTACAGAATTTTCTCTCCTCTCTTTACAACTCAGAACTTGGAAGAACAGAGGGAGAAGAACTTTTGGCCTTTACAATAATTTAGAGCTCTAAGAATCACAGAAAAGGATCAAGATTTCGGTGTTAAATTGCTGCCTTTCAATGCTGAATGGGTGGGGTATTTATAGGCCCCAACCCAGTTCAAATTTGGAGCTCAAAACTGTCAATTCCCAGAATTTCGGGATCAGGCGGTTGCACCTCCTAACTAGAGTGGTTGCATTGCCTGGCAGAGCTTGAAGACTGAGCCTCTGGGCGGTGCTACCTCCTGTCAGGGGCGGTTGCACCTCCTGATAGAGCTCGAAGACCGAGCTCAAGCGGTTGCACCTCCTGAATGAGGCGGTTGCACCGCCTAGCAGAGCTCGAAGACTGAGCTCAGGCGATGCCACCTCCTATCAGGGGAGGTTGCACCGCCCAATCTCGCTCGGAGACTGAGCCACAAGCGGTGCCACCGCCTGGCTGGAGCGGTTACACCTCCTAGTCTCGCTCGGAGACTGAGCCCAGGCGGTGCAACCTCCTGCCTTGGGCGGTTCAACCGCCTGGCAGAAATCAGGGTCGAAATGGGTTGATCCATTCGTCCCAATTTGGATTTTTCAGGGGCCCAATTGCCCCAAGATTAAGTTAATGGGATCACCTCCCATTTCCAACTTAATCAATGTGCTAACTACGATTTTTCTTAAGACATTTACTGCAACTTGCTCTGGTGCGTCAATCGCTTCGTCCGGCGAGCTTCCGGCGAACTTCCGTCGATCATTCAATGAACCCTCGGTGATGCTCCTGCGGACTTCCAGCAAACTCCTAGACTTGCAACGATTCACTTGGCGAGTTCTGACGAGTTTCTTTGACAAGCTTATGGACTTCTCGAATTTGTTCCCGCCGAACCTCCGACGATTGTCCGAACTTCGGGCGCAATTCCTGCTGCAGGTCTCACTTTCATCGTAGTTAATCCTGCACACTTATCTCAACATATAGATTAGATAACAAATGACAATTGACTTCATCATCAAAATCCGAGATTCAACAATCTCCCCCTTTTTGATGATGACAATCAATTGATAATGGAGTTAACCTTAACTCCCCCTGTCTATATGCCATACTTGAGATAAGTCATTCTTGAATTCAAGACCTAAGAATTCAAGAGACATATTGATAAGTTAAATCATTTGAACTTATCAATACTCCCATCATGATATATCTCTCTGAAGATGATGTCACGGCTTGATATTCATTTTCAAATTTTACATAACAATTTTGAATGATGGTAATTGTAGCAATTCATCATTTTGTAAGATATCAACATGTAAAGCCGTGAAGTAAGATTTTGATATCATTACATGATGTACACATTTCAAATATTTTAGCAAGTATTGCATTTCTTCACATGGTAAGATATCAACTCAAGGCATAATGCAAATTAATGTATGGCATCTGTTCATATATCTCTTGGTGATGCAATCATGGCATAATCATAGCATCAGTGTTTATAGCATCAATTCATGTATTTCTCCTCCTTTGTCATCAACAAAAAGCATGGTAGTTGTGATACCAGCAAATTATCAAGCATATAAAGGAAAGCATGATGCGTAGATTGCGTTGAATACTTCTTCCTCTTTTTTGTTATAATTTTTTGCATGAAGGAGAAAAGCCATTTGTGATACCAGCTATTTGTGAGTTTACTTTGAGTCAAGATATGTGTGTGAAACAACTTTTTGCAAGTAAAAATCCATATTTCAAGATGGAATTCATAAGCAGGAATTATTTCATCAAATTCATTTCAGAAGAAATATTTTTCATAAGAATGTATGAGAAAATTCGATTTTTAGCATTCCAATTGTTAATCGAATCCGAAAATGAAACGAACTCTTTCATGCATTCAGACAAGACTATGCTATAGATTTTCAAATACAATCATGAAGACAAAACAATTTTGTATTCAACACATAATTTCCAACATGTTATTTAGGCATGTAATGGCAATCAAGTGATTTGATCATTCAATAAAGTCCGAAAAATAATTTTAACTAGTTTATGTATTCGGACACATCAACATTCCTAATTCTCTTCTTATGAAATCAAATTGCTCTACACTTAGAGGTTTTGTAAAAATATCAGCTAGTTGATGTTTAGTATCAATGAACTCTATGGTTACGTCATGATTAGTAACATGATCTCGTATAAAGTGATGTCTAATATCAATATGTTTTGTTCTTGAGTGTTGTATAGGATTCTTGGTTAAGCATATTGCACTTGTGTTATTACATTTAATGGGAATATTTTTAAGATAAACTTTGTAATCTTCTAAGGTGTTTTTCATCCATACAACTTGTGCACAGCATGCACTTGCTGCAATATATTCAGCTTCGGTTGTTGATAGTGCAACCGAGTTTTGTTTCTTAGATGACTAGGAAACAAGGGCATGTCCTAAAAATTGACATGATCCTGATGTGCTTTTTCTATCTAGTCTATAGCCAGCAAAGTCCGCATCAGCATATGCAATTAACTCAAGATTCTCTGATTTTGGGTACAATAATCCTAGATTTGTGGTACCATTAAGATATCTAAGTATTCTTTTAACTGCTTTGAGATGAGATATCTTAGGATTTGATTGAAATCTAGCACAAAGTCCTACACTGAACATGATGTCTGGTCTGGTTGCAGTGAGGTAAAGTAAACTTCCTATCATACCCCTATAAGTTTTTTGATCGAAGCTTTCTCCACTTTCATCAATTTCTAACTTAGTGGAGGTGCTCATAGGAGTGTTACTAGCCTTTGAGTTATTCATATTAAACTTTTTTAATAAATTCATAGCATATTTAGTTTGACTAATAAAGATGTCATTGCTTAGTTGTTTGATTTGTAAGTCTAGGAAGAATGTTAATTCTCCCATTAAACTCATTTCAAATTCAAGACTCATAGTTTTAGCAAACGATTCACAAAGAGATTCATTCGTGGAACCAAAGATAATATCATCAACATAAATCTGAATAATGAGAAAATTATTTTCAAAATTCTTGATGAATAATGTAGTATCAACCTTGCCTTTTGTGAAATTATTTTCAATAAGAAAAGAACTAAGTCTCTCATACCAAGCCCTTGGGGCTTGTTTTAAACCATAGAGAGCTTTAGTTAATCTAAACACATGATTAGGGAGGCTATTATTTTCAAATCCAGGAGGTTGTTCAACATAGACTTCTTCGGAAATAAAGCCATTAAGAAAAGTGCTTTTAACATCCATTTGAAACAACTTAAAATTATTACTACTAGCATAGGCAAGGAGCATCCTTATGACTTCCAATCGAGCCACAGGAGCGAAGGTTTCTTCGTAATCGATACCTTCTTCTTGGTTGAAACCTTTGGCCACTAATCTAACCTTGTTTCTAACCACGATACCATTTTCATCTTGCTTGTTTCTAAAGACCCATTTAGTACTAATAACTAAATGGTCATTTGGCCTACGAACAAGCTTCCACACCTCATTTCTCTCAAATTGATTCAATTCATCTTGCATTGTGATAATCCATGAATCATCTTTCATGGCTTCATCAACACATTTGGGTTCAATTTGGGAGAGAAAAGTGACGTTCACACAAAAATTTTTAAGAGAAGATCGTGTTTGAACCCCCTTTGATGTGTCTCCTAAGATTAGCTCCTTGGGATGAGCATCTACATACTTCCAATCCTTGGGTAAGGATGTTTCGGAAGTGGATGCATCCAAGTTGTTAGTTGGTGATGGGGTTTCATTTAAATTTAAGGAATCAAAATTAACATCATCATCAAAATCATTTTTCCTGATTTCAAAAATTTCATTGAAAACAACATGAATTGATTCTTCAATAATTAAGGTTCTTTTATTGAAGATACGAAAAGATTTAGAAACCGAAGAATAACCAAGAAAGATTCCTTCATCAGATTTAGCATCAAATTTTCCTAAGTTATCCTTTTCATTCAAGATAAAACACTAACACCCAATGACTTTAAAATATGAAACATTGGGTTTTTTGTTGTTCAATAACTCATAAGGAGTTTTGGTGAGTAAGGGTCTTACCAGAACTCTATTCAAAATATAGCATGCGGTGTTTACGGCTTCGGCCCAAAAATATTTGGGTAGGCTATGTTCATTCAGAGCAATCAACTTTACTTACATAATTACGTAAGAGTTTTCTTTTTAAGACAAGAACTTTTGCACGATCAAGATAGATCTTTTAACATGTATACTCTCAATGTCGTACACATGTTTGTGACAGTTTGTTCAAGTTGGTAAGCCTTGCAAGTTCAAGAAAGACTTAGTCAGTTCATGAAACAGAGTTGGATTCGAAAGTAATGAACGGATGAAGTTGATGGGTTCGAAAATCCGAAAAACTTTTTCCGAGTCCAACTCTTAGGAAGTTGAAGTTGAATAGAGTTGTTCAAGTTGAATAGCAGTGACTTTAGGATCCCAACTCTTAGGAAGGGATCTTAGAATCTTATTTACGAGCTCAAAATCCGAAAAACTTTTTCCGAGTCCTTTTAGACCGTTGACGACATCCGTGAAATGGGTAAACATGTCGCCAATGGTTTCACTCGGTTTCATCCGGAAAAGTTCGAAAGAATGTAACAGAAGATTGATTTTTGACTCTTTCACTCTACTTGTGCCTTCGTGAGTCACTTCGAGTGTGTGCCAAATATCAAATGTGGTTTCACAAGTTGAAACACGGTTAAACTCGTTTTTATCAAGTGCACAAAAGAAGGCATTCATAGCCTTTGCATTAAGAGCGAAAGCCTTCTTCTCCAATTCATTCCAATCGATCATTAGAAGAGAAGACTTCGAAAATCCATTTTCGACAAGATTCCAAAGTTCAAAATCTATAGAAATAAGAAAGATCCTCATTCGGGTCTTCCAATAGGTGTAGTCCGTCCCACTGAACATGGGTGGAAGTGTAATAGAATGGCCCTCTTGGTTTTCGGCGTATGCCATCTCTCTTGGGTTTTAATCCGTTAGAGAGTTAACCCCGCTTTGATACCAATTGCTAGGATCAAGAGCACTAAGAGGGGGGGGGGGGGGTGAATTAGTGCAGCGGAAAACTTTCTGCGATTAAAACGAAACTACGTTCGAACGATAAAAACGATTTCTGTGTGAAAGCTGATTCTAAGATTACTTTAACTTAAGATCAAGCAAGATGATGTTAAAGTCAATCTATGAAGGCAGTTTGTAGTTATGATGAAAACCAGTATATAAGCGCAAACTGAAATACGACGTTCGTATGAAGAAACAGATTTACGTCTAAATGCTGATTCGTAAATCACTTGATTAGGCGAGATGCAGTTTAAGCAAGAGTATAAAGGTAGTTTGCAGTTATGGTAGAAATCAAAACGTAAACGCAATCTGAAATATGATGATCGTACGAAAAAGCAAATTTACATCTAAACACTGATTCGAAAAGTGCAAGGCTTGAAACCCGATTGTATATGCATAGAAAGCAGTAAGCTTCAGAGGAGGTTTGCAGTAATGATAATATGCTCAAAGTAAATGCAAACCAAGATTTAGAGTGGTTCGATCAATCTTGACCTACTCCACTTTTGGCTTCCTCCACCGACGAGGTCACCGACGTCAACTAGAGGCCTTCCTTCAATAGGCGAAGGCCAACCACCCTTTTATAGTTTCACTCCTTTTGACGGGCTTAGGAGACAACCCTTACAGAATTTTCTCTCCTCTCTTTACAACTCAGAACTTGGAAGAACAGAGGGAGAAGAACTTTTGGCCTTTACAACAATTTAGAGCTCTAAGAATCACAGAAAAGGATCAAGATTTCGGTGTTAAATTGCTACCTTTCAGTGCTGAATGGGTGGGGTATTTATAGGCCCCAACCCAGTTCAAATTTGGAGCTCAAAACTGTCAATTCCCGGAATTTCGGGATTAGGTGGTTGCACCTCCTAACTGGAGCGGTTGCACCGCCTGGCAGAGCTCGAAGACTGAGCCTCTAGGCGGTGCTACCTCCTATCAGGGGCGGTTGCACCTCCTGACAGAGCTCGAAGACCGAGCTCAGGCGGGTGCACCTCCTGACTGAGGCGGTTGCACCGCTTGGCAAAGCTCGAAGACTGAGCTCAAGCGGTGCCACCTCTTATCACGGGAGGTTGCACTGCCCAGTCTCGTTCGGAAACTTAGCCCTAGGCGGTGCCACCGCCTGGCTGGAGCGGTTGCACCTCCCAGTCTCGCTCGGAGACTAAGCCCAGGCGGTGCAACCTCCTACCTTGGGCGGTTCAACCGCCTGGCAGAAATCAGGGTCCGAATGGGTTGATCAATTCTGCCCAATTTGGATTTTTTAGGGGCACAATTGCCCCAAGATTAAGTTAATGGGATCACCTCCCATTTCCAACTTAATCAATGTGCTAACTATGATTTTTCTTAAGACATTTACTGCAACTTGCTCCGGTGCGTCAATCGCTTCTTCCGGCGAACTTCCGTCGATCATCCGATTAACCCTCGGTGATGCTCCTGCGGACTTCCGGCAAACTCCTGGACTTACGACGATTCACTTGGCGAGTTCCGACGAGCTTCTTTAGTAAGCTTATGGACTTCTCGGATTTGTTCCCACAGAACCTCCGACGACTGTCCGAACTTCCGTCGAACTCTCGAACTCCCAACGTGATCATTGTCTTGACTCTAGCGCAACTCCTACTGCATGTCTCACTTTCATCGTAGTTAATCCTGCACACTTATCTCACCGTATAGATTAGATAACAAATGACAATTGACTTCATCATCAAAATCCGAGATTCAACAAGGTGGAGCGTGTGAATGCCGCACAATTGGAGGGCAGAAACCAAGCAAGTCAGTTGCACTCCAACTTCCTTTCCAGAATCAGGGATGGACTATATAGTGACCCCCAGGTAGTTATCCTGATGCAGCTAATCAAAGAAGGCAAGGCACGACGATTTTGGGTCCAGGAGGGACTCGTTTACACAAAAAGGAATAGGGTTTATGTTCCCCGAGTGGACAATTTGAGGCTTGAACTCTTAAAAGAGTGTCACGATTCCCTTTGGGAGACTCGGATCGATACTCGTGGTGGTCGATCGGTTTTCAAAGTATTCAACTTTCATTGCTGCTCCCCTACACTGTTCAGTAGAGGAGGCGGCCAAGCTGATGATGAAGGGTGTAGTGAAGTATTGGGGAGTCCCACACAATATCATTAGTAATTGAGATGCTCGGTTCTTGGGACGATTCTGGACCGAGCTATTCAAATTGTTGGGGTCGAAGTTATACTTCTCTATAAACCTCCACCCCCAGACGGATGGCCAGACTGAAAGGATAAACTCGCTCCTAGAGCAATATCTCCGGTACTACGTGAGTGCCAACCAACGAGATTGGGTGAAGCTGTTGGACATTGCCCAATTCTCCTACAACTTGCAGTGGAGTTCTGCATCCAACAAGAGCCCATTCGAGATCATCACAGGACAACAATCATCGACTCCGCACACCATGGCAATTGGGTAAACTGGGAGTAGTCCATCAGCCTATCATTTCGCAAAGGAGTGGCATCGAAATGCAGATATTGCGCGGGCTTACTTGGAGAAGGCGACAAAAAGGATGAAGAAGTGGGCAGACTTGGGAAGGCGACCGCAAGAGTTCAAAGTTGGCGATTTGGTGTTGGTAAAGCTCCAACCGGCATCACTCCAATTCTTTAGGAACAAAGTCCACAAAGGATTGGTGCGCAAGTATGAAGGGCCCTTCCCAATTATCAATAGGGTAGGCAACGTCTCTTATAAGTTGCAGCTACCGGCGTGGTTAAAAATTCACAACGTTCTTCACGCTAGCAACCTAAAAGCCTACCACTCGGATCCGCAAGATGCTTCCCGAAGTGTTCCAACTTGGCTACCTCCCATCACAGCCTCCTACGAGAAGCGAGTTAAAACCATTCTGGCGCACCGCAAGATAAAGCTACCCAACGGAGGTGAGTAGACAGAATACTTGGTGAAGTGGCGAAAGCTTCCCCGAACTGAAGCCAGTTGGGAGTCTGAAGACGCCCTGCGACATGAAGAAGAAATCATCAGCAACTACCAACAAGTGTTGACGAGGGCGTCGATAGTTTAAGTAGGGGAGAATGTCACGAACGGTCATTGCACACTCACAACAACTCCGTTCAACGAACCGTTCGTTGCTCACTCCTACATGTACAGCTGCTTGACAGCATGTTTTCTCTTGGTTTTGGGTCATTTTGCTTGTAAAAATGTAAGTTCGAACAAGCTGCAACGTTACAAAGCGACAGCTCACCGAACCGAGCAAAACAGTCCCAAAACAGCTCCATTTTCGCGTGCCGTGGGCTGATTTCTGTAATCTGCCTCCGCTCACCAAAACATCAGCCATCTCAGCCCCTTTGAACCTCCTAGGTGGCATAGGGCTGGATGGAGCTTCGGATATATACCGGGCGTTGAACACTCTTTCGCAAGTACGCACGTTGCCTTGACGGGAACTTGTTGTCGCGCTCGGGACCAGGTGAGTGGCTGTTTGTGGGCTTGGAGTTGTTCGTTCAACCTTCTAAAGCCCTTGTTTTCCCCCTCTCTCTCTTTTCTCTTGTGCACGCAAGGTGCTCGCTGAATTGCTTGTAAAGCTTCCCCTTTTCGCGAGACTTCGGTACTTGTCCGTTGCTCGTTCTTTTGAACTAATCAACTTTCTCTTTTTACAGGTCCTTTGGGACCTGCGAGAGGTTACAATTGGGCTGATCCTTGTGGAGCAATATCGCAAAGGCGAAGTGTGACTTAGTCAACGCAAGCTAAGTTCACGTCTTTGCCGCAAGGGTGACTCGCGACTTAGGCAACGCAAGCTAAGTTCGTGTCTTTGGCCGCAAGGGTGCCTCACGCCTTAGGCAATTCTAACTAAGGTCGTGACATTATGGGAAGGGGTAGAAGGAGAGTAGATGGCTGCACGTAGTTGTCGCCCCCAAAGAAGCCCTCCGCTGTTCCACCGAGCAGAACTGGAGGAGAGAAAGGGTGCGATCGCAATAGTCTTACTTCGATCTCTCCTCCATTGTTCCGTGAAGAAGAAGAGTGTCGGCCAAAAGAAGAAGATCACAGATCCACTAGCTACAGAGAGGATTGGTCGTCGATCCGTTGTTGCCTTCGCCGATGATTCCTCTCCCAACTGGTTGCCTGCTGCTTCTCCCCTATTCTAGGGGAAGAGGAAGAAGGAGAGATAATGGTGCAACCTCTCCTCTTTCTCTGGTGCCTCTTTTTTTTATATAAGTAAAAGTAGATTGAATAAGTGTGAAGGTTATACAAATAGCTTTGTCTATACAAGCCATAGACTAAAGCCTGATATCTGACTACACATGCTCACTCCACAAACTCATCTCCTAGAGTAGTCAAACAAAGAGAAAGTCATGACTACACATGTTGTAGACTATGACTCCCAACTGTAACCAATAAATAAAGTATGGTCACGACTACACATGCTATAGACTATGCCTCCAAACTGTAGCCAATAAAAAAATATAATTCTCAAATATGCCAAGACTGTCATGACCCAAGTTTGATGAGCTAACTGGCCAATAACTCCATTTTGGTCCTTCAACCGCGGACCAAAATGCTTAAGCGAGAGTTAACGTAGTACACTCATCAGGCCCTTATAAGCTAATCATACACATTCCCCACTTCCGATGTGGGACTAATGGGATGTTACATTATCCCCAACTTAATTAGCTTGACGACCTCGTCAAGGTCCAACATATCCCAGATCGAACCCTAGCATAGTGCATGTGAGGATTAACTCAGTGGTGGCTCCACGCCGTGATGAGTTCTCTGACTCCATCAACGGGTAGCCCTTTCCTAATCGAGCCCTCTCACCCTGTCCAAATGCTAGGTCGACTCTGATACCAAATGTCACAACCCGAGTCTGACGAGCTAACTGGCCAATAACTCCATTTTGGTCCTTCAACCGCAGACCAAAATGCTTAAGCGGGAGTTAACATAGTACACTCATCATACCCTTATAAGCTAAACATACACATTCCCCAGTTCCGATGTGGGACTAATAGGATGTTACATTATCCTCTGTCACGCCCCTCAAAATATCGATAATATTAAAATTCAAGAAAACAAATCAATCCAGGATCCAAACTAACATTTGAGATCACTAAGAAAACATTCAAGTCAAAATTTCACCTCTATACTCCTCAAATTCATAAACCCTGTGCAGTTTATAAACATACAATACATCGCTCAATAATTCATAAAATCTGAACTCATCATCAAAATAATAACCAGAACATAAATTCACAAGTGGGGAAGTCTACGCAGTCACAAAACCAACGTTTACCATAAGTTCATATCATTACACGAATTAAACTTAACATTCCAGAATTCTAAACCTGAGAGATCCTTTAAACTTATACAAAATCCACAAGTTTAGATTCATCGTCAACATTTCATTACATGCAGCGTGTGCTTATACAACAAAAACATATTTACTAATAAAGATCTGCCCAAAATCTTTTAGCTTTCCACTGCCTCAGCCCAATCTTAACTTTTAAGCCAGCGACAAACTATCCTGAAAAATTTATACAACAACGGGGTGAGCATATAAAGCTCAGCAAGTGACTAACATATCCATGTCAAAAGAGGACAATTTCCAAAGAGATAAAGTTTCAAAATGCAAGGCAGAATATAAGAATTCATAGACGTAATATCATTAGATGCAGAATCACAATTGTCATTTCAATCAAACATATTTGGTTCATAACAGATGGGGCCTAGAGTAATTGGAGCATATCAGCAACGAATGAAACGTTTTGGAGCATATC
Source organism: Musa acuminata AAA Group (assembly GCF_036884655.1). Lineage (NCBI taxonomy): Eukaryota > Viridiplantae > Streptophyta > Magnoliopsida > Zingiberales > Musaceae > Musa > Musa acuminata. The sequence goes on from NC_088346.1 coordinate 25,780,762, forward strand.
AATAACAAATGAAACATATCAGAGCTTATCAATAGCATATGAAATGTTTCGGAGCATATCAATGGCGTATGGAACATTTTGAAGCATATAAACAATGAATGAAACATTTCGGAGCATATAAATAACAAATGAAATGTTTCGGAGCCTATCAGTGATGTATGAAATGTTTCGAAGTATACCAATGGTGTATGGAACATTTCGGAGTATATTAATAACAAATGAAACATATCGGAGCTTATCAATGGCATATGAAATGTTCCGGAGTATATCAACGGCGTATAGAACATTTCGAAGCATATCAACAATGAATAAAACATTTCGGAGCATATAAATAACAAATGAAATGTTTCGGAGCCTATCAGTGGCGTATGAAATGTTCCGAAGCATATCAATGGTGTATGGAACATTTCGGAGCATATCAATAACAAATACCAAACAGAAGCTCAAACGTCGTCTTTGACGTTGCATTCATATCATTCTTATCCAAAGCATGTACATAAACACATAACCAAAGCTCCGGATATCATATCAAACATACAGAAGGTGTAGTGGGACCACAGACAGAATATGATTCATCCATTTCTAAATGACCACCAGACAGAAGTCCCCCACGTCTGGGAACTCCATCCACCCACGTCTATATTTTCCCTTATGAACACTTCTAGACTCAAAGGTTGAGAATTTAAGGGCATGTTGAGGGGAATCAAAGAGTATGGAATCATAGGTTTCATCTACTCTCCTCTTTCCTTTGTCCCTTGAGGATCTTTTAGATGCCATGAGACTACATATGCTATCAATGAGAAAACTATAAGAAGAAAGATCTATCAATGAATTGAGAGAAGGGTTTTGAGGATTACCCTTGTAGTGATCTCTTGAAGAGTTAAGATTGATATTTAGATTTGAAAAGGATGAGGATTTTCTTGAGTTTCTAGAGGGATAGTAAGAGGACTGGGGGTGTGGAGAGGTTTAGAGGGATGTAGAGAGAGTTGGGGGCAGTTCTGTCATGCCCCCCCCCCCCCCCCCCCCCCACGAATTGATACATTCAAGAGGTGTGACCTTGTCTTAAATCGATAATAGTAAAATTAAGCAATAATCAACTCCAGGATCCAAATGCACATTTGAGGACATTGAGAAAATATTCAAGTCATATCCATAATTCCATAATTCATAAGACTTGTGCAGTTTAAAATAATATACCACATTACTCGATGAATCGTAAAATCTAAAACTAACTCACGAAGACAATAACCACCTCAAAATCCATAAGTGTGGTACTCTATACAATCACAAAGACTAATATTTAGCACATGTTCATATCATTACACAAATTTACTTAACACTCCAAAATCCTTAACATGAGAGGTTCTTTAAACTTTTACAAAACTCATAAATTCATATTTACCATCAACATTCCATTAGACACCAAGTGTACTTATACAACAAAAATATATCATCCACAAAAGGTTTTCCAAAAGTCTTCTAGCTTTCTATAACCTCAGCCCAATTTAAACATTCTAACGAGCGACAAGCTATCCTAAAAAATTTATAGAGTAATGGAGTAAGCATATAGAGCTCAGCAAATGACTAACATATCCATGGTGAAAGAGGATAGTTTTCAAATAAATAAGGTACCAAATACAAGATAGGGATACAAGAGTTCGTAGATAGCCACTCAACAAATGCAGAATTACAATATCATTTCATTCGAAGCATGTTTTGTTCATAACAAGGGAGTAAAGACTAATTGAAGCAAATCATTGACGGAAGGAGCATTTCGGGGTATTTCAATGGCGTATGAAATGTTTTGGAACATATTAATGGTATAAGAAACATTTCAGAACATACCAATGGCGGATGAAATATTTCGGAGCATATCAATAGCATATGAAATGTTTCGAAACTTATCAATGGCATAAGAAACATTTCGGATCGTATCAATGGCGGATGAAATATTTCGGAGCATATCAATGGCGTATGAAATGTTTTGGAACATATCAATGACATATGAAGCATTTTGGAGCATGTCAATGGCAGATAAAATATTTCAGAACATATCAATGGTAGATGAAATGCTTCAGAACATATTAATGGCGTATGAAATATTATAGTGCATATCAATGGCATTGAAGCAAATAAAGGATGTATGAAATGTTTCAGAGCATATTAATAATAAATAAAATATTTTAGAATATATCAATGATGTAAAGCTCAACTGAACAAAGGATATTAGCTGAAATCAATTTCCAAAGAGATGAAACAAGAATATGGGAAATCAACCAAAGCTCGATTCTGACACAATTTGAGAGGCACATTATATAAATTATTTGGATAACCAATTATGCTCCAATTTGCATAACATAGGGGTCATTTGAAATATGTATCATTCTAGTTTTAGATAAATCATGTTTTCTAAGATTAACAATTTCCAATAAAGAGTTATAAAGAATTTAGTAATCAAAGTTTGGAGAACATTATCTCTATTTTGCAGAATTCATAGATTTGATTAGAATAGATGATTCAATAGACATTTATACTCCAAATCTTTCAAATCAGATACATAAAGAAAGATTTATGAGTCTAGTTTCTAATAATCATGTTTCACATAAATCAAAGTTTTGAACAGAGAGTTATAAGCAAGAGAGTACTAAAATGTCAAAACTGATAGTCTCTATTTTACAGATTTTATAGGGTCAATTCAAATAATAGTTTTGGTAGGTAAATAGACTCCAAATTTATTAATTATGGTATCAAAATAAATAGCTATGAGTTTATTTTCGGATGCATTTGGTTTCTTCTAAATCCAAAATCGATGTAAAAAGTTATGGCTAGAATAATACCGAAAGGTTAAATCTCAAAAAAATCAAGATTCACAGTTTTATTCCCAAACGATAGAAATATCAAGTATAAAGCCAAAATCATCTAAAGTTTTCATAACCAAGATGAAATTAGAGATCAAGATTTCTGTATGAAGGGGTTAGAACACTTGCCTTAGAAATATTTGATTCCCAAATGTGGGGAATTGATGCAAAACCTCAAGCAAAGCAAAGCTTCTTCTCATTATTCTACTTCAATTCCTCTTCCCTTCTCTTAAACCCACATTGGCTGTTGTAAGCATCCCTCCTTTGTTAAGTTTTCCTTTAATCTCTCATCTAATTATTTAGGTTTGGCTAACATAAGGATTGCAAGGTGGCAAGCACGCATGAAAGAAGCCTATTTGTCATCCTTAGAACAAACATAGGTGGCACTAACCTTAGGTTAGCTAGTGACACATGTCCACCAATTTTATTTTTCATAAAAGCTAATATAATTTTTTTACAAATTATATCATATTTCTAATATTTACATTTGGGTCCCTACATTAAAAATAGGCCCTTATAAAATTTTCAAAGAAAAAAGAGGGATGTTACACTCTCCCCTCCTTTAAAGAAAATTTTAGTCCTCTAAATTTATCATACCTCCTTCGACGAAAAGCTAAGATCAAGATTGCTCCTAGATTGAGGCCATCAACATCATTGAGTCTTGCCCTTTCTTCATAACATTCAAATCAAAATTTTCTTCCAATAAATTATATTATTTCACAACCTATCTAGCCATAAAACTTATAGATTTTCTACTAAGTGCATCAGCTACAAAATCAGTTTTACCCGAGTGATAATAGATGGTACAATCATAATCCTCTAGAAGTTCTATCTATCTCCGTTGCCTCATGTTTAACTCTTTCTGAGTAAAAATATACTTGAAACTCTAGTGATTAGTAAAGAATTCAAATGTCCGCCTATACAAGTAATGTCTCCAAATATTTAGAGCAAAACTAATTGCTACAAATTCCAAATCATGAGTTGATAATTCAGTTCATAACTTTTAAGTTGTCTAGAAACATATGCAACCATTTTCCCTTCTTGCATCAAAACACATCCAAAGCTCTTTCTTGACGCATCGGTATAAACTTTAACTCCATCATAACCACTTGAAATAGTGATAATAGGGGCACTAGGTCAATATTTTTTTTGAACTATTGAAAACTTCACTCTCAATCATCACCCCATATAAATATCATATTCTATCGAGTGAGTTTTCCTTTTCTAAATCTAAACATCTTGACCCTCTTATAACTTATTTCAGATTCTTTCCCTCTCTTATTTACACTGATAAACTTGTCCTTATCTTTCTTACCCCTGATTTTTTGAATTTCCTCCAAGTCTCGTTCAATTATCAAAGCCCTTTTTATCATATCACCATGTGCTTGGAGTTTTAAGGCCGATATCCGACTTCTTAATGCTAGCCTTAGGTCCATTTTCAAATTTCTTTGCTTTTCTATTTTCATCATCAGTTATATGAGTGGCAAATCTAGAGATTCATACTTTGCTATTGTCAAGTTTCCTTAGATGAGATTCAAGAACTCCAATCATTTTTACTCTAATGCAATCTGAGAAATATTTATCGTTGAACTTTTCTATAAATACCTTCCATGTGATTGGCTCATGTTTGTCATCAGAAATCCTTTTTATCGTTCTCTACCAGTGCTCAACCTCTCCTTCTAACATAAAGGCAGCAAGAGAAATGGATTATCAAAGCAATATAAGACGTCAAATATTTTCTCTATCCACATCATTCATTGATTTGCTACCATTAGATCAGGCTCACCACTAATTTGATATCCCCGATCAACACTTTTATCTTACTCAATTACTCAAAAGAAGATGAAGCAAGAGGACCAAATCTTCTCAACATCATAGATTCCTAAAAGACATCAAAGTAATTTTCACCGATCACTATAGTTTACTAGACCTCAATATATTTTGCACATCAAACAGATCAAATATCTTAGTGATACTCAAATCATGCTCTGATACCATCTCTATCACGCCTCCCGAATCGATAATATTAAAATTCAACAAACAATCCATTCTAGGATCCAAACACACATTTAAGGATATTGAGAAAACATTCAAGTCACATCCATAATTCTATAATTCATAAGACCTATGTAGTTTAAAATAATATACCACATTACTCGATGAATCATAAAATCTAAAACCAATTCACCAAGATAATAATCACCTCATAAATCCACAAGTGTGGTATTCTATACAATCACAAAGACCAATGTTTACCACATGTTCATATCAGTACATAAATTGACTTAACACTCCAAAATCTTTAACATTAGAGGTTCTTTAAACTTTTACAAAACTCGTAAGTTCATATTTACTATAAATATTCCATTAGACACCAAGTGTACTTATACAACAAAAAATATCATCCACAAAAGGTTTGCCAAAAGTCTTCTAGCTTTCCACAACCTCAGCCCAATTTAAACAATCTAGCGAGTGACGAGCTATCCTAAAAAATTTATCTAGCAACAGAGTAAGCATATAGAGCTCAACAAGCGACTAATATATCCATGATGAAAGAGGATAGTTTTCAAACAAATAAGGTACAAATACAAGGTAGGGATACAAGAGTTTGTAGATAAATACTCAATGAATGCAAAATTATAATATCATTTTATTTGAAGCATGTTTTGTTCATAACAAGGGAGTAAAGGCTAATTAGAGCAAATCATTGATGTAAGGAGCATTTCAATGGCGTATGAAATATTTCGGAATATATCAATGGCATAAGAAACATTTCAGATCATATCAATGGCAGATAAAATATTTCGGAGCATATCAATGGCGTATGAAATATTTCATAACTTATCAATGGTATAAGAAACATTTCTGATCATATCAATGGAGGATGAAATATTTTCGAGCATATCAATGGCATTTAAAATGTTTCGGAACATACTAATGGAATATGAAGTATTTTGGAGCATATCAATGGCGGATAAAACATTTCAGAACATATCAATGGCGAATGAAATACTTCAGAAAATATCAATAGCATATGAAATATTACGGAGCATATCAATGGCATATGAAGCATTTCAAAGCATATCAAAGATGTATGAAATGTTTCGTAGTATATCAATAATAAATAAAATATTTCAAAATATATCAATGACGTTTGAAATGTTACAGAGCATATCAATGGTATATGAAACATTTCGGAGTATGTCAATGGTGGATGAAATATTTCAGAACATATCCATGGTCGATGAAATGTTTCAGAATATATCAATGACATATGAAGCATTTTGGAGTATATCAATGGCATAGGAAGCATTTCGGAGTATATCAATGGCGTATGAAATGTTACGGAGCATATCAATGGCATATGAAGTATTTCAGAGCATATCAAGGATGAATGAAATGTTTCGGAAAATATCAATGGCATATGAAATATTTTGGAGCATATCAATGGCGGATGACACATTTCGGAACATATCAATGGTGGATGAAATGCTTCGGAACATATCAATGACATATAAAGCATTTCGAAGCATATCAATGGCAGATGAAATATTTTGAAACATATCAATGGTGGATGAAATGCTTCGGAATATATTAATGGCATATGAAACATTTTAGAGTATATAATTAGCATATGAAGCATTTCGGAGCATATCAATAGGGGATAAAACATTTCGAACATATCAATGGTGTATGAAATACTTCAGAATATATCAATGGCATATGAAATGCTTCGGAACATATCAATGGCATATGAAGCATTTCGAAGTAAATCAATAGCGTATGAAATGTTTCGGAGCATATTAGTAACAAATAAATATTTTGGAGTATATCAATGACATATGAAGCATTTTAGAGCATATCAAAGTACAAATACGAAACAGAAGGTCAAACGTCATTTGATGTTGCACACATTTCATTCTTATCCAGAGCATATATAGAAGTACATAACCAAAGCTCTGGATATCATATATAACACATAGATGATGAAATGATATCATAACATAATATGGTCCATCCATTTTTGAATGATCACCAAACATAATCTAGAGCATCGCGGGCTCTAAGCACATACCCTTTGCCATTTCTAGCAAAGGTCCAAATAATTTCTTTACTATTTCTGACAAAGATTCATATTATCCCACAAACACTAGAGTACAAAAAGGTATTATGAATAATAAATTGGGACATATCATAAACATATGCGGAATAATTGAATGTATGTGCCTATACGAAACATTGCAATACAAACATGAATTTTACATAATAGATTCAGGTAAGCAAATACTTATAGGACCAGAGTATATAGGAATTCAAAGCAATAATGTAAAGCTCAACTGAAGTAAATATTTTAGCTGAAATCAATTTCCAAATATATGAAACAAGAATAGGTGAAATCAACCTCGATTCTGATATAATTTAAGAGGCACATTTCATGAATTATTTGGATAACCATTTATGCTCCAATTTAAAAAATATGGGGTCATTCAAAATATGTATCAATCTAGTTTTAGATAAATTATGTTTTGTATGAATAGCAGTTTCCAGCAAAGAGTTATAAATAATTTAGTAACCAAAGGTTAGATAACATTATCTCCATTTTGCAGAATTCATAGAGTTGATTAGAATAGATGATTCAATAGGTATTTATACTCTAAATATTTTAAATCAGATATAAAAAGAAAGGTTTATGAGTCTAGCTTCTAATAAATTATGTTTCACATAAATCAAAGTTTTCAACAGAGAGTTATAAGCAAGAGAGTACTAAAAGGTCAAAATCGATAGTCTCTATTTTATAGATTTCATAGGGTCAATTCAAATAATAGTTTCAGTAGGTAAATAGACTCCAAATTTATCAATCATGGTACCAAAATAAAGAGCTATGAGTTTATTTTAGGATGTATTTAGTTTCTTCTAAATCTAAAATTGGTGCAGAAAGTTATAGCTAGAACAATACATAAAGGTCTAATCTCAAAAAAATTCTAGATTCATAGTTTTATTCTCAAATGATAGAATATCAAGTATAAAGCCAAAATCTTCTAAAGTTTTCAGAATTAAGATGAAATCAGAGACCAAGATATCAGTAAGAAGGGGTTTGAACACTTGCCTTAGAAATGTTTGATTAGCAAATGTTGGGAATTGATGTAAAACCTCAAGCAAATCAAAGCTTCTTCTCATTATTCTACTTTAATTCCTCTTCCCTTCTCCTCTCAAACCCACGTTGGCTGCTATAAGTATCCCTCATTTGTTAAGTTTTCCTTTAATCTCTTATCTAATTACTTAGATTTGGCTAACATAATGATTGCAAGGTGGCAAGCATATATGATAGAAGCCTATGTGTCATCCTTAGTACAAACATAGGTATTACCAACCTTAGGTTAGCTAGTGACACATGTCCACCATTTTTATTTTTCATAAAAGCTAATATAAATCTTTCTCAAATCATATCATATTTTTAATATTTACATTTGGGTCCCTATACTAAAAATAAGCCCTTACAAAATTTTTAAAAATAAGGGATGTAACACTCTCCCCTCCTTGAAAGAAAAATTTAGTCATCTAAATTTGTCATACCTCCTTCGACGAAAAGTTGAGATCAAGATTGCTCCTAGATTGAGGCCATCAACATCATTGAGTCTTGCCCTTTCTTCATAACATTCAAATCAAAATTTTCTTCCAATAAATTTCATTGTTTCACAACCTATCTAGCCTTAAAACTTGTAGATTTTCTGCTAAGTGCATCAGCTACAAAGCAGTAAATTGTTTGGATAACCAATTATGCTCCAATTGTTGAATCTCAGATTTTGATGATAAAATCAATTAGTAAATTGTTTGACCTAATCTATGTGTTAAGATAAGTGTGTAGGATTAACTACGATAGTGGTAAGGCGTAAAGCAGATAATAGGCCGGAGTCGAAGATTCGGACGATGTACCGAGAGCTCGCCGAGAGCTCGTCTGAATATCGCCGAGAGTTCATCGGAAGATCGCTGAGAGTTCATCTAAAGATTGCTGAGAGTTCATCAGGAGTTCTCCAGAAGCTCGTCGGAAGACTTATCAAGAAGTTCGCTGGAGGCTCGCTGAAAGAAAATTTGACATACTAGAATAATTGCTTGCCTTAATGGTAGTTAGAACATTAGTTGAGTTAGGATCAGGAGGTAATCCCACTAACTCAGTTAGGGTTAATTGGGCCCTTAATAGGGCTGAATTGGGTCTGATTGAATAGCCAATTCAGCACCTGAAATCACAACCAGTGGTGGCACCGCCAGGGCCAACGGTGACCCAGTCTCCTAGGTGGTCTAGGCTATGGTATCGCCCAGATTGGGCAATGGTACCACCGATAATTAATGCTGTCAGGCGGTAGTACCACCCCTATCAGGCCATGATACCACCCCTATCAGGTGGTGGTACCACTAGAGCTCAGTCTCCGAGCTTTATCAGGTTGTAGTACCACCCAGTAATGGCGGTGGTACTGCCAGTACCTCGAAATCCAGGGATATGACACTTTTTAGCTCCAATTTAGAAGCCATTGGGGCCTATAAATACCCCACCCTTTTTTGTTTGAAATGGCATGAAAGCATTGGCATAATCTTGAATTTTTGGAGTGTTAAAGTGTTGTAAAAAGTGCTAGAGTCCTCCTCCTCCCTTTCTAAGTGTTGAGATCATTCAAGAGAAGTATGAGACTTGTAAGGGTTATCTCCTAAACCCATGAAAAAGAGAAAGCTTTGTAAAAGGTGGTTGGTCTTCGCTTATTGAAGGAGGGCCATTAGTGGACACCGATGACCTTGACGGAGGAGGAATCCGAAAGTGGATATTGGTCACAACGACCGAACCACTCTAAATTCTAGTTTGTATTTCGTCATGAGTAATTTACCTTTCTAGTAAGCTACTTTAGCTTCGTACTGCTTTCTCTATGCTCCCATACCCTTTTAAGTTAAAATCTTTATGAAATGATTTCCATCGGAATCGAGTTTAATCGAAACAAAGACTTTTGAAATTAGTAATTTTTCCGCTATACTAATTCACCCCCCCCCTCCCCCCCCCCTCTTAGTGCCGCTCTTAATCCTAACAATTGGTATCAGAGCTCAGCCACTCTCATTTGGTTTGAAACCCAAGAGAGATAGCATTTACCGACAACTAAGAGGGTCACTCAATTACACGTCTGTCCATGTTCAATAGAATGGATTACATATATTAGAAGACTAGAACGAGGATTTTTCTAATTTATATGGATTTTGAGCTATGAAACATTGTCGAAAATGATTTTCAAAAGTCTTCTCTTCCAATGAACAATTAGAATGAGTTGGAGAAGAAAACTTTTGCTTTAAACGCCAAGGCTATGAATGCCTTGTTTTGTGCTTTAGATAAAAAAATCGAGTGTCTATTTATGAAATGGCTTTTAATATTTAGCATATACTCGAAGTGACTCACCAATGCACTAGTAGAGTAAAGGAGTCGAAAATTGATCTTTTACTCCATATTTATAAGTTGTTTCGAATGAAACCGAGTGAGACCATTGGAGACATGTAAACCGATTTACGGATGTTGTCAATGGTTTAAAAGGATTTGGTAAAAGTTTTTTGGATTTTGAACTTGTTAATAAAATTTTAAGATCCCTTCCAAAGAGTTGTGATCCTAAAGTAATAGTCATTCAAAAGGCCAAGGATTTAAATAACTTTTCTCTCGAAGAACTAATCGGATCATTAATAACCTATGAGATGACTTGCAATACTCATGAAGAGCTTGAGAACAACCTTCCAAAGAATAGGAAGAATATGATACTAAGAACTTAAGAAGACCACTTGAAAGAAAATTCAAGTGATGAGGACTATGATGATGACTTGGCACTCTTGACAAGAAAGTTTAAAAAATTCATTAAAAAGAATAAATTTAGAAATGACACTAAAAATAAATTTGAACCAAAAAAAGAATAAATCATTTGCTACGAATACAAGAAGCAGGGATATTTTAAAAGTGAATGTCCCCAAGCAAAGAAGAAACAACCAAAGAAGAAAAAAGCTCTAAAAGCAACATGGGATGACTCAAGTGCATCCAAAGAAGAGGGGTAAACCAACACCGAGTAAGTTGCTCGCTATGCGCTAATGGTTATTGGCGATGAGGTAAGTAGCTCATTAGATGCGAGTTTATCTTTTGATGAATTACTAAGTGCTTTTCAAGATTTATTCGATGAATATAAATTAGTTAGTAAAAAATATAAATTGTCAAAAAAGGAGCATGCTTCTCTTGTTTGTGATTTTGATAGACTAAAAATTGAGCATGATGATAGTTTAGCTCCTTGCATAAAATACAATCAATTAGAAATGTTTAGAAAGGAAAATTTACTACTCAAATAAATCTTAGAAAAATTTGAGATTGGTAGCAAGTCCTTAAACATGATCCTTGCCAATAAGGGTAACTTTCATAAAAGAAGTGGAATCAGATTTCTGATTAGCTCTCACTAAAATCCAACCACCTTTGTTAAAGGCCCTACCTTGCATGTTTTACCCCAAAACAAATGCAACATTTGTTGCAAATTTGGTCATGTTGCGTACAAATGTCCATTTAAGAGATATAGTCCACACAAATTGATTTGGGTTTCTAAAGGAACATCAAATGACTTAATACAACATGATAAATTGTATAGATCGATTTTTGAGGCACCCAAAGTCAAATGGGTACCTAAAAATCACTATTTTTTTGTAGAAATATTTACCATTACAAGCTAGGAGTAAGAGATGGTACCTTGATAGTGGATGCTCAAGGCACATGACCGGAGATCCATATCAATTCTCTAAGCTCACTAGCCTAGACGAAGGATATGTCACCTTTAGAGATAACAACAAATGTGAAATCATTGTAAAGGAACCATAGGTAACAAATCTAACTTCTTTATTGAAGATGTGTTGTTGGTTGATAGCTTAAAACATAACCTTTTGAGCATTAGTCAATTGTGTGATAAAGGATACATCATTAGATTTGAATCCAATGCTTGCACTATTAAAAAACCACACAAAAACACATATATGATTGCCCTAAAACAAAATAATATATACACTATAGACATTGATGATCTTTGTAATGAAATATGATTTTCGGTTTTGAATGATGATGCTTGGCTTTGGCATAGGAGATTAGGTCATGCTAGTGTTGTCAGACTCATATGGTTTCTTCTCGAGTCTCGCTCTAATCAGATTCTCTCGAAGAACTCTTTCTCTCTCATTCTGAATGACCTTGGACAAGGATTTATCTTAGCAAGAACATATAGGATATTCCTCTCGTGATACCGAGAGCAGATGATCCTCTATTGATACTCAATAGCTCACGTGATGTTAGCTATCACTCTCGATGATCGATTGTACTAGATCTAGAACTTTCAAATCTATAAGTCTGATATCAAAGAGTAGAGTACTCATATAGGACATCATTAGTATCTCAAGTCTAAGGATCAGGTACACCACTAGGATGACAGAATGGTTGTCTGACAATGAGGTATCATCAACCATCCAGCATTCCGTGAGCGGATTAATCAGTAAACTCATTCTCCAATGAGCACTTGTAATGTAGTCCTAGTATCCCCACACGAGCAGCTATGTGACTAGCTGCCTCTATCATATGAATGGGTATACAACACATTAGTCTGTTCGATTATCTTAATATCCCTCTCGAGTAACCTATGATTAGGACTATTTATGGTTTTTGTTTAAAGGCGAATCAGTCTCATTATCGTGATCTCATCACGATCCGATTCTCACTATACAAATCCACGGACATTATAATATATATATATATATATATATATATATATATATATATATATATATATATATATATATGTGTGTGTGTGTGTAACAAGTAATATAAAACGAAAAAATATTATTATAATAATAATAAGTAAAAAGAATGCATATCATGTCACACGTGTCATTACTCATGTGATTGACTTGCAAGACACATATGACTAGCACTTTGGCTCTCCAAAGATGAACCGTGGTGAGCCTCAACCATCTAGCAATCGATAGATTAAGAGGAACTTGTATGAGAAAGGAGAGACATCCCAACCAGAGGAGATGAAGAAGTAAAACAATAGAAGATCAATTTCTTGTTGAACTAATATCGGGACTATGAGAGACTTAAAGAACCAACTCGCACTTCAGGGAACTAGGATGAGACAGAGAAGATTTCTAAGGAGGCTCTAGAGGCTCAAATGGAGGAATAAACCTCCCCTTAAGGTGAACAGGGATTTATAGGGAGAAGTTAGTCTCTCTCCTCTTATGATTAAGACAAGTGTCCCTTCGGGACACTTCCCAAGAGATGCCAACGAATTAAGGACCCAAAAAATTAGATAAAGGATTTGAAAAGTTTTAGATAATAGACTTGAAACATGTCAAACGATGAATTCAAAATGCACCAAATGGAGGACTTGAGAAGTGAAAAGAAATCCACCATGGTAGAGGCGCAATGCTAAATGTCCCAATACGCGTTGGGAAATCTAACTCATGTGAAGAGAAATCCTTTATGGTAGAGGTACAAGGCCAAATGCGCCAAAGATGTATGTGTTGAGAAACCTGAGCCACATGAAGAAAAATCTTTCATGGTGGTGTTAGGATCGTAAAGGCACTAAGAGGAGAGGGAGCGAATTAGTGCTTTCAAAATGAAAAAATGATTTGAAAATTCATTCGATGAAATCGATATCGAAAATATGTTTAACTTAGAATATGACTAAGTGTAGTAAGCAATTAAATTAGTAAACAATAGCAATGAAGAGCATAAAAGGAAATGCACACCGGATAGTAATTCAGTTGTCGTGACGTATGTCCACTCCTGATTCCTCCTCTGTCGAGGCCATCGACTTACACTAACGATCTAATTTTCAATAGGTGAATATCAACTACCCTAGTTACAACTTTTTTCTCCTTTTCATAGGTTTAGGAGAGAACCTTTACAACTCTCTTTTATAAGTAATCCTCACACCTCCTTTAGAAGGAATAAGAAGCTTGAGGAAGGAACTCAACACTTTCAACAGAGTTTACATACTTAGAATCATAAGTTTTTCATGCTCTTTTCTTATGATCTCAAGCAAGAATGACTGGGGTATTTATAGGCCTGAAATGACTTTAAAAATAGAGTCAAAAGTTCTCATCCTCGAGTTTTTGGGATACTAGCAGTACTACCGCTAGTGTTGGGTAGTACCATTGCCTACCGCACTAAGCATTGGTGGTACCACCACCTACCTGGGTGGTACCACCACTTGATAGCCTATAAGACTCTATTCTGGAAGTATTATCGCTAGTCTAGGTGGTACCACTGCTAGTCTGGGTGGTACTATCTGTTAGGATCAAGAGCGGCACTAAGAGAGGTGAATTAGTGCAGCAAAAAATTCTTAGATTTTCGTATAAAATATTTCATACGTTTGATGAAACTGAATCGGGAGATAGCAACTTGAAACGTATGAGAGCGTAAGCAAGATGAGGAGGAGAAGCAGTTTGCTATGAAATGATTTGCAATTACAGTAAATTACACTTATAAAATGCAAACCAGAATTTAGAGTGGTTCGGTCAACGTGACCTACATCCACTTTCGGATTCCTCCTCCGACGAGGTCTCCGGCGTCCACTAAAGGCCTTCCTTCAATAGGTAAAGACCAACAACATTTTACAGCGCTTTCTCCTTTTTAGGGTTTAGGAGAGAACCCTTACAAGTCTCACACCTCTCTTGAATGATCTCAAAACTTAGAAAGGGAGGAGGAGAACTCTAGCACTTGCTTACAACACTTTTACACCCCAATAACTCAAGAATATCTCAATGCTTTCGTGTCCTTTCATACAAAAAAGGGTGGAGGTTTTTATAGGCCCCAATAGCTTCAAAAATAGAGCTAAAAAATGTCTAATCCTGGATTTTCAGGGTCCTGGCCGGTACCACCACCTGACGCTTGACATTGGGCGGTACTACCGCTTAGTCTGGGCGATACCACTGCCTGAAAGAGCTCGGAGACCAAGCTTTGGTGGTACCACCACTGGCAGCAATAACTTCTGGTGGCACCACCACCCAAATTTCCTGGGGCATTGCTTTTTAAGCGGTGCCACCGCCAGCCAAAGTTTCAAGGGCTGAATTGGGTGTTCAATTCGGCCCAATTAAGCCTTATTAAGGGCCCAATTGGACCCTAATTAAGTTAGTGGGATTATCTCACAATCCTAACTTAATTTACGCTCTAACTATGATAATTAAGACATGTTTACTGCACTTCTTATTCCGGTGCATCAATTGCTCTTCCAACGAGCTTCCGGCGTACTTCCGGCGAACATCCAACGAACTCTTGGCAATGCTCTAGTGGACTCCCGGCAAGCTCCTGGACTTTACAATGATCTTCTTGGCAAGTTCCGACGAGCTTCTATGGCAAGCTCCTAGACTTCTCAGTTGGTTCTGGTGGAACTTCCGACGAACGTCCGGACTTCCGACGAACTCTCAAACTCCCAACATGATCTCGATCTTGACTCCGACACAACACCTGCTTTATGTCTTACTATTATCGTAGTTAATCCTGCACACTTTTCTCAACATATAGATTAGATCAAACAAATTACACTTGACTTCATCATCAAAATCTGAGATTCAACACTATCGCCTGACATTGGCAGTACCACCGTCAAGTTTTCCGAAAATGTACACTCCATACTTTCTAGCTCACAAGTGGTTCTACTGCCTTATCTGGAGATGCCACTACTTGACCTAACTTTAAGTTACTAAATTGGCCTTCTGAACCAATTCAGCCCTAATTCAGGTCTAATGGGCCCTTAATTAAGTTGGCATGGTTACACCCAAAACCAACTCAATTAAAACCTAAACTACTTCGATCAAGACATAAATGATTACAAACATGAATCCTATGTTGTTTGGCATATCATTGGTTCATCCGGCACTTCGTCCAAACTACCGACGCATCATTATTTCTTTTGGCTAATTGCCCGATCCATCGACATGTTGACCTCCTACAACATCTTATCCTAGTGCAATACTCGATCCTTTCGGCCTGATGCCTAATCTCTACCATGATCCACTCCAACCTAATGTTTGATTCTCTTACTTCAATCAATTTGTCTTTCCATAATCGAAGTTCTACAATACTTTTCTCAAGCACTCAATGGATCATAAAATCATCAATTGATTTCATCATCAAAATTCGGGATTCAACAAGTAGAGGTGCAAGGCCAAATGCGCCCAAGATACATGAGTCAAAAGCCAAACCCGTGTGAAGCAAAATCCACCATGATAGGGTGCAAGGCCACATGAACCCAAAAACGTGATGCGGGAAACCCGACCCACATAAATTGAAATCCACGATGGCAGAGGCATAAGGCCAAATGCACTTGAAACACATGAGTTAGGAAACCTAACTCACGTGAAGAGATATCTTCTATTGTGAAGGCGCAAGGCTAAATGCGCCTAAAATGCATGAGTTTGGAAACCTAACATGTGGGAAAAGAAATATATCATGGCGGAGGCACTAGACCAAATGTGATTGAGACACGTGAGTTGGAAAAATACGACCCACATAAGGAAAATTTGTCACAATGAAACCATAAGGCCAAATACTCTTGAGATGCATTAGTCGAGAAAACCCAACCTGAATCTACTATGGTGAAAACATAATGCAAAATATGCTCAAGGCGCATGAGTCAGAGAAATTCGACCCATGTGAAGAGAAATTCATCACAGTTAAGGTGATAACCCGACCCATAAAAGCAAATCCCAAATGCTCACATGTTAGATGAATTAAATGTCATACCTCGACCCCCTCTCAAAAGAGTCCCGAAGCACACCTTTAGGAGAGGGACGAATGATAGGTCATCCCACATGTCACTATCACATGGTGCCCAAAGTGGGAAGAGAAAATAAAGCTTTCTTCTCATTATTTATGGCGAGAAAGCAAATCACAAGCTTCCTTCTTACCATTTATGGCAAGAAAGATAATCTTAAGCTTCATTTATATCCTTTAGAACCAAGTATAAAAACTCACCTATGATATAGAAAGAGAGGACTATTCTTTGAACTATCAATGTCCACACTTATATATCTTGGGTTACTAACTTGAGCATCGGAGTGACTAGATCGGGAAACTTCTTCTAACCTCGATCTTTTGCAAGTGGCACATTGGGAGTTCAACATTCTCACCTCGGAGACACCTCGAACAGTCCTACACATCTAGTTCTCAAACACGTCGAGTTAACTAAGATATTAATGATATTTTTTTCTGAACAAGTCTATATATATTTTCTAAATGCAAACTCTCGTTGAACTTCTGGTCCATGTGAAGAGAGTTGCACAGTAAGTTTACATATATGTATAATTAGTGCGAGGTTAGCTCAACTAACCGAATGAGCCCAAGAGCTTGATAGTTGCTGATCTGAGTCTCCAAATGATGCCAAGTATGCGCCAATCCCCTTCACAATTTTCAGTAAGACTTACTGGTGGGGCCACCCATGAACCATTGTTACAAGCTTATTTCTGATGGCTTGGGGAGAATGAAACAGGTAGGAGCTAGATTTACTCTCATAAAGAGTGATGGATCTCTCTCTTATTTGTGCTGGATGCAAGTACATGACATGACGATTAATCATTTATAACGAAGCTGCAGTCATGAGATACGGACTTTTAGCACCTACGTTGGGTTTTGCTGCTTCTAAATAGCAAGCATAATCCACTTTGATATCTTACGATTGTAACGAGAGAGTTAAAACTTTGTTTTCTTTGGTTAAAGAGAGAGCAAGAGAGAGAGAGAGAGAGAGAGAGAGAGAGAGGCATAGTTGGCCAGATTGCTGGTGTAATGAATGTTACGGTCACACACATTTACCGGGAAGGGTAATCGACCGTCTGAATTAAACTTTATAATCTCCTGTGACAGAAAATGGGGGGGCGGCATATATATACATTTCATCTCATCATTATTGCTGTAATTTACCTCTTATTTGTCCCTTCATTAAAGAGCTCAGTGGTTTGCTTACCAGCATACAAGAAAGAGTAGATATGTTGATCTAATTTGGAGGGTTTCCTAACATGTAAGGAAGTGTAGCATTACAGTAATAATATCATAAGAGCAAATGTGATATTTTTCTCTCTCATTCCTATAGCTATATAAACTGTAGCTTCATCGAAGGATCATGCTGAAGTGTCAGTCATAGATTCGCACCACATACAGCAAAGTCTTCAATACTAAACAAGTGGCAGAATCTAAAGTTCATAACAAGCTGGTGATCTACTAACTGATGCAGCAAGGCAGCGAAGTCTAGCAGTAGTAGGAACTCAAGGAAAATCCAAGTTCTTTCAGCTGGATTTATTAGGATGGAAAGTATTTATTACACTTGCTTCATGGTCAGAGAAATAAGCAATTATCATACGGCCATTTCCTCTATCATACAGCAATAAGCATTCTGTGTAGCTAGCAAACCTAAATATGCAGCGAAACTAAAGCAACCAACAATTTTAATGTAGTATTATTAACATAGGCGTGGAATGTATGGCTGATGGAGAATAGTGGATAGGCATCAGCACCGCACAGCATATGCTGCACTGGAACTTTGAATGGCCCTTAGAGCTTGGAGTTGAGATCTTCATTTTGTTGTTTAGCTTTTCTGATTAGGCCCTCTTGGGTTAATGACATGATAAGCTGGAGAGATAGACAGCATTGGAAGGTCAGGGACAACATAACATCTTATCAGATAGAAAATCAATCAATTACCTCGCCTCTCCTGTTAAACATACGACCAAAGGAGAGTCCACGACCTCCACTAGCAGATGGGCTCTCTATCTAGATCACAGAAAAACATTAGGTAAGAATCATGAGAGATAATTTCTAAGGGTTTTAAGCAACACATTAGTTGTTAAATACTTACCACAAATAATAACCAATCATCAGCTCTTACAGACCTGTGGAACCAAATCCTAGAAAGAAAAGATAATTAAACATTCAAGAAAGAAAAGATAGTTCAACATTCTAGAAAGAAAAGATAGTTCAACATTTTAGAAAGAAGTAACCCTCCAAAGTAGGAAGACAGATATCATACAGATAGGTATCATACAGATTCATGCAAAAAATGTTTTGAATAATGCTTGTGATTATTTATAGGTAGAAGTAAGGTATTCCTTCTATTTTGGATAATGCTTTTGATTATTTACTGGTAGACTTTATTTTCATGCCAAAAAGGTTTTCCTCTTGGACAATTGAGGGCAAGCTCTCCTCCAGCTAGGAAATTGATGCAGAAGTTTGTCCTTTATTCCCAGTTAAGGACAAAAACTGTAGTTAAACCATGAAACACCTATATCTATGCAGGTCCATCGAAAGAAACACTGGTTGTCCTTGCTCAAAGATAAAAAGCAAACTTCTCATGAGTTGTTATGATTGTTAGTATTATAGAGCAGTAGTTGTCATAAAGTTAATGCTACAAAATACAGGTTCACCTCAAAATTTTCTAGGTCCATAGCATATTAGAAAGAATATATATGTAGACCTGGTGGTCCCTACTGTTAAGCCTGAAATGAAGGTCATTGGTCAAGAAAAGGTTGAATCTTTATGACAATGTTTATTTTTCTCTGAAACAACACAAGGTGAGAGGGGGTAAGAGAGAGAGTCTCTGATGGGATGTTTTACTTTCTAATATGTATATGCAGCTTACTGCAAACAATGACATGTAAGGTTTCCTAAGCAGACTAATTCTATCTTACAACACATTGAAAGAACCATGCATACAACTTTTCAATTACCACACTTATTATGACCTTGGTTTGTGATAATTATTAAAACTGATAAAAAAAAGATGATGGCGCTACCAAATACTCTTTTTAAAAGAATAAAAAGAAAAGAAATAAAGAAAGATGTTTCGTTCTAGGGTGCAATATCGACTTTCTTTCGCTTTTTAAGTTAAGGATCCAGAAAGACCAAAACCTGAAACTAGGTTGAACGAAACCTCTATATCTCCCTAATTTTATTGGATATCTACAAATAAAAGTGATACCTCACATGTCCACAAGATAAATATTGCTTGTTCAAAGAAAAAAGTGTAGATGGAGAAAACAAAAAACAGAAATGAGATATATCTTTTGTTCATACAGTTGAATCTCGGATTTTGATGATGAAATTAATTGTAAATTGTTTGATCTAATCTATATGTTGAGAAAAACGTACAAGATTAACTACGATAGCAGTAAGACATAAAGCAAGTGTTATGCCGGAGCCAAGATCGAGATCTCGTTAGGAGTTCAAGAGTTCGTCGAAAGTCCAAACATTCGTTGGAAGTTCTGTCGTAACCAACCGAGAGGTCCAAGAGCTTGCCAAAGAAGCTCGTCGGAACTCGCCAAGAAGATCGTCATAAAGTCCAAAAGCTTGTCGGGAGTCCGCCGGAACAATGCCGGAAGTTAGTTGGAAGTTCGCCGGAAGATCGCCGGAAGCTCGCCATAAGAGCTATTGATATACCGAAATAAAAATGCTTTGTCAATTGTCTTAATTATTATAGTTAGTCCGTAAATTGAGTTAGGATTGGGAGGTAATCCCACTAACTTAACTAGGGGCCAACTGGGCCCTTAACAGGGCTAAATTAAGCCGGATTGAACAACCCATTCAGCACTTGAAAGCCCAGCCGGTGGTGGCACCACTTGGGAGACCCAGTCTCCTAGGTGGTCTGGGCGGTGGTACCGCCTAGGTGGTCTGGGCGGTTGTACCGCCCAGATTGGGCAGCGGTACCGCTAGCAATTAATGCTGCCAACGATGGTACCACCCCTGTCAGGCGGTGGTACCGCCAGAGCTCGGTCTCCGAGCTCTGTTAGGCGATGGTATCGCCATTAATGGTGGTGGTACCGCCAATACTCCGAAATCCGAGGATTTAAATTTTTTGCTCCAAATTTTGGAACCATTGGGGCCTATAAATATCCCACCCTTTTCTGTATGAAAGGGCACGAAAGTGTTGATATAATATTAAGTTCTTGAGGTATTAAAAGAGTTGTAAAAGTGCAAAGAGTCCTCTCCTCCCTCTCTTAGCTTTGTAAACATCCAAGAAAGATGAGTGAGGCTTGTAAGGGTTATCTTCTAAACCCGATAAAAGGAGAAAGAGTTGTAAAAAGTGGTTGGTCTTCGCCTATTGAAGGAAGACCTTTAGTGGACGTCAGTGACCTCGACGGAGGAGGAATCCGAAGTGGATGTAGGTCTCATTGATTGAACCACTCTAAATTCTGGTTTGCTTTTCCTTTTGTGCAATTTACTTTACTACAAACCTCATTGAGCTTCGTCTTACATTCTTACGAAAGTTTTAAGTTCAACATCTTTCCGAAACGATTTGAATCGAGACAAACTTTCTATGAAATCGAAGAATTTTCCACTACATTAATTCACCCCCTCTTAGTGCCGCTCTTGATCCTAACACATACATGGTAAAAGGCAAGATTCTTAATTTCGTACCATATCGGCATGTCGAGCTTTGCTCGATACGACATGGTATGGGTGTACCAAGCGGTATGCCAGGGTGTACCGCTCGAGCGGCATATGCTGTCTCGACAATGTCACCTCCTTTTCTTCTCCTCGTCGCATCAGATGAGGAGAAGACAGTCTTCTCATTTGCAGCATTCGGTGAAGATGTCAAAGGCCGCAGACGTCTCTAAAGAACGCGGCGAAGGCCGCAGTCGTCTCCGGCCTTCGACGAAGAAGAAGCTCAACCGCCACCTCTCCATTACCTCTTGGATCAAGATCATCAAGGGAGGGCGGCACCAGATCGGGAAGCATCAAGGTTCTCCCGATTCTCCCTGTTCTTCGAGTGCCTTCTCCCTCTTCTCTCTCGATGCTTCTTCCCTCGTCGCAACCAGGCTGATACCGCTTAGTAGCAGGTGACGACAGTTGAAATCGACCGTTACCTCTCGATACGGGGCTAGATCAACAGTACCGCCCGGTAGCAAGCAGTCCGCATACTGATATGCAAGCGGACCGGTATGTACCGCATACCGATCGAAATTAAAATCCTTGGTAAAAGGGCACATTCACATCATATTTCAGAATGGAGCCATGGAAATTGTCATTTGATCCTTCAACATTTCTTTACACTAGCGGCAAAAGATCCAAGTTGTTGACTCCAAATAGTTAGGACTTTATGGTTTTGTTATTATTGTTGTTCACCAATGGAATATAAAAAATTTAAACTTTCAAACCATTTGGAAATCATCAACCACAAATAGATCTGTGAAATACTTATTCTTTATACTAAACAGATATATAAGCATTAATGGAGTTATCATCTAATTCCATTTTATATAGTTCATCAGGTCCTACACTATTGAATTTCAATTTGGCTTTGATATTAGGTGCATGATTTTGCACTATGCTGTCCTCAGGCTGTATCTTCAGTAGGTACTGTACATGATCAGTATGATTTGTTATTTTATATAAAAGTGATGATCAATGTTGGAGGATAGGAACTTATGAAGTGATACTTCAACATAGGTTTTTGGATTCTCAGCACACCATAATGATGGTAATGCTCAACGATGTGCCAATTCGTATGAGCTGGCACTCGGTACAGGTTTGTGCTGAGAAGCATAGGTTGCATCAGCCCAACACTAAAATTTAATAATCTCATAGAATGGCACAGTGTCCTGTGTCAGCACAGCCAACACATTCGATTTTTCATGCAAATATAGCCAGTTTGGTTTTGCCACATGGGAGATATAATGAGTATGTGAAAATCCTAATGCATTTAGGAGATTGCATTCAGTTTATAGTCGCATATGCTACATTTTAAAACACACATCTTATATAATTGTCCCTAATTATGTTGAGCATACAAGTCGATCTCATACAAATTGTGTGGTCTGTCTAGTTTTGCCAGCACATGCTAGACATAGTATGAGCACCAACAGCACTCCTTGGCATTGATATTAAAGGTCTTCCGGTGGTGTCTACTTTGCCAAGGCTTGATGCATTCCTATTGTTTATTTTGATAAGTCTTTATCTTAGAATTATTTTCTACCCTAGGGAGAACGTACACCACTTTTTTTTTTCCTACCATCAATTCATGGTTGATCCAAAAAATATACAGAAGATTGCCAAGGCTTGAGGTAAGTGCTTATTTGTGCTTGCCAGCTAGAACATGCATAGCACATGTTGGAACAAAAAGGTATCAGCTCCAAGAAAAGACAACATGCACTAAGAGAGCTCTTAGTTTTGGAAGATAATCAAACTGAATTACCTCAGGCCTTCGGCATACGAGTATGAAAATATATATTACACATCTGCAAAAAATTATAATGACTATGAAAAGCTTGTTATTTATGAATTAAGAGAGCTCTTGGTTAAAGATTAAGTACCTTTTTATTTAAAATATGATAGTTTTGTGATTTATATTGAAATTAGACCATGACATTAAGTTTAATAGTGTTCATTTTTTGTATAATAAAAAACAGTTTATCAATTATTTTATTACTTAAATATTTAACTTTTCTTTAATAATTTTCTCCAACTATTGAGCAGACATAAATACCAAATAAACCTTACAGTTTACTTGATATCTTGATCTAAGCTTTCATTCAGTAAGCACAGATAGAAATCAGCAGATATAGTGATAATGCTACTTGTCAAGGACTTAATTATCAATTTGATACTAGTTTTGGTAACCTATTGAACCATTATGCTGGACAATATATTGACTTGTATCATTTGGTCTTGTTGATTTAAATAATAAAAAAATTAACAAATGATATGAACTAGTATCAAACTGTACATTTCAATATTGGCTGAAATGTATTGGTCCACTCGCTACTTAACACATTGCTATTTGACCTTTCCAAAGGCATTTTTGTCATGTGTATCTTATTTGCACCAAAGTCTACAAAACAATAAAATTAACAGTATAAAGACAGAAGATATACTTGTTAGTTTTTGCAATTTTTGGAAAAATTTAATCATACACTTTATAAGTAAAATAATCGAAAAGCAAAAGGTTTGCAGAAGGTTAAGGTTTTTGAGACATACGAGTGATCCAAACTGAGAGATGCTATCTTCAAGCCCCTCCGTCGATGAGGATTTAGGCTAATGCCACCAAAGATAAGATCAGAAGCATATGCAAGAACACATCTACAACCAGATAAGATAATTCAGTCATTGGCATTCATATAAAAATGAAAATTAATGAAAGATTTTAAGCAAGACATTAGAAGCACACCAAGTACCAAGTTAAATAGCACTTATTTGACAAGCAGATGAGTGCCCAGTTGCATCAAGTTAAGTTACCACAAGGTTCAACCATCAATATCGGTATATGTGAAAACTAAGAATTCACATTATTACGTAGTTAATCAAATTTGTTAAAGATTTCAAGCTTATTCATCTATTTTCTAGTTTCCTGCTTGTACAGGCCATTGTCATGGCTTTGTTATTTATAAGTACTCAAGTACTTAACTCGAGGAGATCAGTTAATGACTGAATATTACTGCTGCTTATCAGAGAAATTGGTCTTTGGCACACGAGAACCAGCATTCACTAAATGAGCGAGAATTCATGTGAGTCGTACTAACATTGACTTAAAGCTTGAGATAGGCAAATGGTCAGGTGAGCAGAAAATTCATGACAACATGTTTGCTGTTATCCCTCAATACTTCCATTGTTTTCGCTCCAAAAATCTACTAAGAATTCTACTGATACCTATCAATATTAGAAATACAGCCTAGAATCTGTATTCCATACAAGGCCTCTGACAACATGTGTTAAACAGTAACACATATATCAAGAAAGGATTTTGAAGACAACTTTAATTCTAAGGATGACAGACAACTTCATGTGAAGAAATAGGGCTTCTTATGACCCTAGCCAGCCTGGCTTGGCCAGTTGCAAAGCCATATTTGAGCCTTATGGTACCATGCCTTAACTATTAAGATCCACTTAAGAATAAAAAACACATTATATAGAGGACAAAATGGATCATTCCAAAACTGACACATGGACACCACCTCAGCAAAGAGGGCCAACCTCAGCAACGATGGCCACCACCGCAGCGAGACAGTTACGACATGTAACCGCATAGGGGCAATTGAGCTACCTCGACCGATAGTTGTACCATGTTGGTAGGTGGTTGAGCCACATCAGGGGAGGTTACGCCACTTTGGTAGGTGGTTGAGCCATATCAGTAGGGGTTACGAGACCTCAATTGCCATCTCAACAGGCAGTTGTGCCACCCCTACAACTGCCTTAACTGTTCAAATCGCCGACAACCATGAGGCCCCGGGTATAATAGATTTTCTCTCATTCCTTTTTCTCTACCTTTGCATTCTTATTTCCTCTACAAATCGGATATTTTCTCTACCTTTGCATTCAACCATGAGCTACCCCTAACTTCAATCTTCTACGAGATCTTGGGTGGCATATCAAGAGATCAGGCAACATCCAAACCCCAACATTCCTCTTCAACCAACCTTGACTTCTCAGGACAACACATGTTACCCATTGTCGGGTCGGAACCAGGTCGGAACGTTCTTCCCTCTCTTTCTTGGACAATCAATCTTGAAGTTAACACTTATGGACTAGGCGGGAAAGACTGCCATTGACAACAGGAAGAAAATGGCCCTATCGGTGCATGGAGTTCGTCCTACTACCAACTACATGGATTCATTAGTGGCAGCAACATCCAAGGATTAAAATATCAGTATCAATCAAGGTATACAGTTTCCAATGATACCGCCTGTACCATATCAGTATCAAACTATCAATACTAGTCCTCAGATGGTCAAGTAGAGAATCAGTCTAAATCCATCCCATGTGTTGGTATAGTTCAATGCCGATCAATATGGGTTCAGACAAGCCAATACTAGCTAGATATGGTTTAGTACCAACCAATATGTTTAGGATAAGTTGGTTCTCGTCCAACCATATGCAAGTTAAAACTATAATTGCCAAACTCATATTTCATGCATGTGATGATGCTCCAATAAAACATGAGCATTGACTGCAAACTCAGGTTTTTATCAAAATCTTCCTTGGTCGTTGACCCTAATACTCATCATAGATGAGTGACTTGGGTATTCTTATCTTGAAGTCCTTCCTTTGGGCTTTCTGATGTATCCTTGGGGCTTTCTGTACAACCAATTTTGCAATGAAAGTTCATCCAATTTTTTGGTGTATGTTCATGTAGTTGGCTATTTCAAATTGACTAAATGCTTCTTCAATCAGATTATTTTTCCATCACAAGCATCATATTTGCAATGAACACACTGTGAATGGTGGCGGATATCCAAGCAACAGGTCAGTTGCAAATATTACCCTAATTATTTGTCGCTTCAATGAGATTATGTCACGACCCGGGTCTGATGAGCTAACTGGCCAATATCTCCATTTTGGTCCTCAATGGCGGACCAAAATGCTTAAGCGGGAGGTAACGTAGTACACTCATCAGACCCTTATAAGCTAACCACACACATTCCCCACTTCCGATGTGGGACTAATGGGATATTACATTATCCCCAACTCAATTAGCTTGACGTTCTCGTCAAGGCCCGACATATCCCAAATCGAACCCTAGCATAGTGCATGTGAGGTTTAACTCAGTGGTGGCTCCACGCCATGATGAGTTCTCTGACTCCATCCACGGGTAGCCCTTTCCTACTGCAGCCCTCTCACCCTGCCCTAATGCTAGGTCGGCTCTGATACCAAATGTCACGACCCGGGTCTAATGAGCTAACTGGCCAATATCTCCATTTTGGTCCTCAACGGCGGACCAAAATGCTTAAGCGGGAGGTAACGTAGTACACTCATCAGGCCCTTATAAGCTAATCACACACATTCCCCACTTCCGATGTGGGACTAATGGGAGAGTGTAACATCCCTCGTTTCCGAATGTTCGTATAAATTTCTAGTGATAATGTAAGCATCTATTTTAAATTGACAAAAGAAATAGAGTATGAATTAGAGGTAACTTATTTTTAAGATTTGGGAGATTTGTTCAAAAAAGAATCTGAGGACCTATATGTAAACCCTGAGGATGTATATGTAAACCCTGAGGGCCTAATCGTGAATATAATGAAAACAAGGACTAAACTGCAAAATGCACAAAATAACAAATCCCACCGCCTAAGCCTCTCTGCCTTCGTTCTTAAGGAACCAGAGAAGGCAGCTGCTGTGTGGAAGAACAGAGAAAGAAAGAAAGAAGAAGAGAAAAGAAAGGGGGAAGAAGAAGAAGAAAAATTGGGGCTTTGAGGTTTCTTACTCAATCTTCTCAATTGGGGGTCAAAATTCTCAAAGGCAAGTGTTCTAACCCCATCCTACAGAATTTTTAGTCTCTGTTTTATGTTGATTCAAAATAAACTGAAGGATTTCTATTTAGAAACCGATATGTTCTCTCCTTGGGCAAAGAACCATCGATTCTGAAATTTTTCAGTAAACTGACCCCTATATACGATTCCAGCTATAATTTTTAGTACGAAATGCAGATTTGAACAGGACCTAGTTTGTTTGAAATTAGACTCTTATATCTTTCTTTTGACACAAATTTTGAAGATTTTGAATACCGAATACTTACCCAAACGTCTGTTGCAAATGAGTCTATGAACGCTGCAAATCAGGGATTAAGATTTATGACCTTTTGATACTGAAATGCCTATAACTCCCTGTTGGAAATTCTGATTTGTACCAAACTGATTTTATTTGAAACTAGACTTGAAAATCTTTCTTTTGACATATAGTTTGAGAATTTTAGAATCCAAATGCCTACCCTAGTATCTGTTGAATCCGACCCTATGTATTCTGCAAAACAGTGATTGTGTTTTGACCTTGGGTTACCAAATCAAAGGTAACTCCTTGTTGGAAACTCTGATTCGTACGAAACTTGTTTCAACAGAAAATAGGTTGATATATCTTTCAATGACAGCTTTATTAAGGGTATTGGAGCATAATTAATAATCTGAAGTATTTGTTCTATGTGCCATTGGAATTCTGTCAGAAATCGAGCTTTGGTCGATTTCGCATATTCTGTTTCATTCCTTTGGATATTGAATTCTTCTAACCGTCTTATTTGAATTGAGCTAAATATGATTGCTTGGATTCCCTGTATACTCTTGCTTCCATTTCATTCCTAATATGAATACATTTGTGAGAGATTTGTTCCTTGCATCATATTGTCTTGAAAAGGCACATGTACGTTTTGTTATTCCGCGTGTGCTTCCGATATATGCTAATTATTGTTAAAACTGCCCTCTTGTACTATGGTGTGTGGGATTGTCTGGACCTTTGCCAGAAATGGTAAAGGGTATGTGCTTATTGCCCGCTCTGTGGGATATTCTGGACCTTTGCCAGAAATGGTAAAGGGTATGTGCTTATTGCCCGCTCTGTGGGATATTCTGGACCTTTGCCAGAAATTGTAAAGGGTATGTGCTTAAAGCCTGCGATGCTCTGCCGGCCCCCTCTGACTTCACCTAGACATGGGTGGATGGAGCTCCCAGACGTGGGAGACTTTTGTCAGGTGGTCATTCAGAAATGGATGAATCACATTCTGACTGAGATCCCACTACACCTTCTATATGTTTGATATGACATCCAGAGTTTTGGTGAGTTGTTTCTGTTCATGCTCTGGATAAGAATGATATGATTGCAACGTCAAGGATGACGTTTGAGCTTCTGTATGGTATTTGTTTTTAGTGTAATATCCCATTAGTCCCACATCGGAAGTGGGGAATGTGTATGATTAGCTTATAAGGGCCTGATGAGTGTACTACGTTACCTCCCGCTTAAGCATTTTGGTCCGCCGTTGAGGACCAAAATGGAGATATTGGCTAGTTAGCTCATCAGACCCGGGCCGTGACATTTGGTATCAGAGCCAACCTAGCATTAGGGCAGGGTGAGAGGGCTGCAGTAGGAAAAGGCTACCCGTAGATGGAGTCAGAGAACTCATCACGGCGTGGAGCCACCACTGAGTTAAACCTCACATGCACTATGCTAGGGTTCGATCTGGGATATGTCGGGCCTTGACGAGGACGTCAAGCTAATTGAGTTGGGGATAGTGTAATATCCAATTAGTCCCACATCGGAAGTGGGGAATGTGTATGATTAGCTTATAAGGGCCTGATGAGTGTACTACGTAACCTCCCGCTTAAGCATTTTGGTCCGCCGTTGAGGACCAAAATGGAGATATTGGCCAGTTAGCTCATCAGACCCGGGTCGTGACATTTGGTATCAGAGCCGACCTAGCATTAGGGCAGGGTGAGAGGGCTGCAGTAGGAAAGGGCTACCCGTGGATGGAGTCAGAGAACTCATCACGACGTGGAGCCACCACTGAGTTAAACCTCACATGCACTATGCTAGGGTTCGATCTGGGATATGTCAGGCCTTGACGAGGACGTCAAGCTAATTGAGTTGGGGATAGTGTAATATCCCATTAGTCCCACATCGGAAGTGGGGAATGTGTATGATTAGCTTATAAGGGCCTGATGAGTGTACTACGTTACCTCCCGCTTAAGCATTTTGGTCCGCCGTTGAGGACCAAAATGGAGTTATTAGCCAGTGAACTCATCAGACCCGGGTCGTGACATTTACGCCCCTCAAAATATCGACAATATTTAAAGTTTTTATCACATCTAACCCAGGATCCAAACATACATTTGAGGTCACAAAGAAAATATTCAGATCAAAATTTCACCTCTATAGTCTACAAATTCATAACCCTGTGCAGTTTATAAACATACCACACATCACTCGATAATTCATATAATCTGAACTCAACTCATCAAAATAATAACCACAACATAAATTCACAAGTGGGGAAGTCTGTGCAGTCACCAAACCAACGATTACCATAAGTTCATATCATTACATGAATTTAACTTAACATTCCAAAAATCCTATACATTAGGGATCCTTTAACTTACACAAAATCCACAGGTTTAGATTCATCGTCAACATTTCAATAGATACAAAGTGGCTTATGCAACACATACATATATGCTAATAAAGATCAGCCCAAAATCTTCTAACTTTCCAGTGCCTCAGCCCAATCTTAACATTTAAGCAAACGGTACGCTATCCTGAAAAATTTATCAACAAACGGGGTGAGCATAAAGAGCTCAGCAAGTGACTAACATATCCATATCAAATAGTACAATTTCCAAAGAGATAAAGTTTCAAAATACAAGGCAGAATATACGATTTCGTAGACAGGTACATACTGCCCGTACCGAGCGATATTATTTGAAATTATATACCTTGATATAAGCAATATATGAATAGAAATTTGCCCCCAATTATAGCTAACGACCCCTAATTAAGCCTAAACGACACTAATTATTGATGAGGGTAATCACTGCGATTGACTCGCGTGACGTCAGCTGTCCCAAATAACGCCTCGCAGCACCTGGTCAATGCAAACCGGAGCGCCGACCGAGGCATATTAACACCCTGCTCATGCTCAATCCTTCACGCCACGCCAACACCAGTGTCAGACGCTACCAGCGTACCCCCTGCAAGCGGGCAGCTCAGGAAGCAGTAAGCTTCCCTATAAATACCCTCTCGTTCATCGAGAACTAGAGGAAAAAAGAAGGAAAAGATTCTCTAACCAATATCATCTGACTTGATCGTCGGAGGGGCGGGCCGAGCACCCCGACCCGACCTTTGTGTAGGTGCGAAGCAGAAGGTCCCCGCCGGACGGGAAGGCGAGGAGTTCCTACCCGAAAGAAACAACGACCACCGTATCAGACCACCTCGGCGGATTCGGAGGCCGTCTCGGGAAGATCCCCCGTCATCCGGACCCGAACCAAGTCGCGTCAGCCCCGAGGTCGTGACTTAAAGATTGTTTCCACTAACAGATTGGCGCTAGAAGGAGGGCCCGAATGTCGAGGGACCCTCAGACTGACCCTGACGAACCTCCAGCCGAGGGATCGTTCTTAACAGGGGCGCCAGCCGTGCGCCCCTCGCGTGATGAGCCACGGGCAGACGACCTCGTCACGACCTCGGAACGCTACTGGCGTCTGTTTAACGACTCGGGTCTGCTTCCGCCCGAGGGCGCCCCCAACGTCCCTTCTCCGGTGTCGACCGAGGCCTTCCAGAACCTTGCCCACCAGGTCCGAATTTTGGCGGGAATGGTGTAGACCGTCATCCCGCTCGTTTCCCAATCAACAAACCCGTCGGTGGCCCAGCCTACGCGTCGACTAGAACCATCTGCGCCTGCTCGCGTTATAACCCCAGCGCTCCCTGGCTCACCCCGGACCCAGGCGTGTCCCCTTGGAAAACCCGGCCGGCCGCCCCGAGCAGGAGACGATATCCTCGGGCTCAATGGACTCCTTCCGAGCCCAACTACGCCTTTTCGGTCAACGACTTGAAGAAGTACAGAAGGAGGTCTGTGCCTCAAAGGGAGAGCTAGGGGACGATGCGCACCGGGGGTCGCCGTTCGCGGCTGAAATACGGGACCAACCGGTGCCCGCGAACTTTCGGCTTCCCTCCCTGGACGCTTACGACGGCACCACCAACCCGGCGGACCATGTGTCCGCCTTTCGGGCTCAGATGGCACTATACGGAACTTCAGACGCTCTGATGTGTAGGGCACCTCGGCCGCTATCTACGGCAGGATAAAGAACCGTCCCCAAGGCCCGAGGGCCCCATCGAAAGACAGATCGACATGATCACGGGCGGCCCGACGTCTCGGGGAAACAGTATGTCTCGGGGAGCATACGCCCGTGTTACCGCAGCCAAAGTCCATGGGCGCAGGCCCGGGCCCGAGGTCACGTTTCCCGCCGAGAGAGCCGAACAGCCCGAACACGATGACGCGTTGGTAGTGACCGCCAGGATCGCCAACGCTCGAGTGAAAAGGATCATGGTCGACACTGGAAGCTCGGCCAACATCCTTTATCTGGACGCTTTCCAGAAGCTTGGGCTCTTCCGCGATGCCCTGGAGCCTATGAACTCGGCGCTCACCGGATTCACCGGCGAATCAATTTCACCATTGGGCGCGATCACCTTGCCCTTAACCCTCGGGGAAGTACCGAGAACGAAGACGGTAATGGCAACCTTCTTGGTAGTTGACCTTCCGACCGCTTACAACGCGATTTTGGGACGCCCCACCCTTAATAAGTTTAGAGCGGTTATCTCCACCTACCACCGAACCGTGAAGTTCCCGGCCCGTGCGGGGATCGGGGAGGTCAGCGGGAGCCCCCGCGAGTTAAGGCGATGCTACCTAACCGTAGTATCCCTGTGCAAGAGGAGGAAGGGTAAACCGCCCCTCGAAGACCCCCGAGAAGCGAAAAGGTCGTCCCAGCACCCCGAGCCAACGGAGCCTACACTGGACGTGCCACTACAGGAGGGACGCCCAGATTGGACGGTCAAGATCGGGTCGGAACTTCCTGAGCGAGAGCAAGCCCAGCTCATCAATCTTCTCCAAGAGAATCTCGATGTCTTCACCTGGTCACCCGTTGACATGCCCGACTTAAACCCTGAGGTGTCTCAGCACCACCTGTGCATCTCGCCAGACGTGTGTCCAGTAAAGCAGAAGCCCCGACGTCTCGCTCCCGAACGCTAGCAGGCCGTCCGAGGAGAGGTAGAGCGACATCTGGCAGCAGGCTTCATCGAAGAGGCCAAGTACCCACGTTGGTTATCCAATGTAGTCCTCGTGAAGAAACCTAATGGAAGCTGGAGGATGTGCGTTGACTACACTGATCTTAATCGCGCTTGTCCGAAGGATTGCTATCCCCTCCCACGAATCGACCAGTTGGTCGACGCAACGACCGGTCACACCCGCCTTTCATTCATGTACGCCTTCTCCGGCTACAACCAGATTAGGATGGCACCCGAGGATCAGCAGCACACCGCATTCCTCACCGAACAAGGGGTATACTTCTACAAAGTTATGCCATTCGGGCTGAAGAACGCGGGGCTACGTATCAAAGGACCGTGAACAAAATGTTTGCTCACCAGATAGGGAGAAACATGGAGGTCTACGTCGATGATATGATTGTAAAAAGTCGCACGACTATGACCCACTTGTCCGACTTGGCCGAGACCTTCGACACACTACGAAGGTACAACAAGCGACTCAACCCCGCCAAGTGCGCCTTCGGTGTCAACTCGGGCAGATTCCTCGGGTTTATCATACATGAAAGGGGAATCGATGTAAACCCCGAAAAGGTACGGGCAATCGTCGACATGCAAGCCCCTCGGACAATTAAGGAGTTGCAGCGCCTGAACGGAAGGCTCGCCGCCATGTCAAGGTTCTTATCCCTATCAGGCGACCGGTGCCTCCCCTTCTTCAGGGCTCGGAAGGATCCCAAGGACTTCGCGTGGACGGCGGAATGCGAGGAGGCTTTCGCCCACGTAAAGGAGCATCTGGCCTCCCTCCCTCGCCTCGCTTCGGTGTCACCTCAAGAAAAGCTGGGTATCTACCTGGCCGCCTCTCAACTTGCAATAAGTTCTGTCCTGATCAAGGAGGCCTTTGGAGAATAGCAACCGGTTTACTACACCAGCCATGTCCTTAATGGACCCGAGGAGCGATACCCCCCGATCGAGAAACTGGCATTGGCGCTCGTATTGACCGCCCAGAAGCTGCGCCCCTACTTCCAAGCTCATCCGATCGAGGTAATCACCGACCAGCCGCTCCGGCAGGTTTTGTCTAAATTTGACCTGGCAGGTTGCCTCCCCAAGTGGTCGGTAGAGCTCGATGAGTTCGATATTCAGTACGTCCCAAGGACCGCCATCAAAGCACAGGCGGTGGCCGACTTCATCTTAGAACTGACTCAGCCCAAGGACGAGGAGCCAAAACGCGTGAAGACGGAATGGCTCCTTCACGTGGAAGGATCATCCGGCCGAAAAGGCGCGGGGGCCGGGCTGGTGTTAGAAGCCCCCGACGGGCGCTCGTTCGAGCACTCCCTCCGCTTCGGATTCAAGGCCACCAACAACGAGGCGGAGTACGAAGCGCTGCTGGCGGGGCTTAGACTAGACGTCGAAATGCAAGTGGGCGACATACACGTCCTCACCAACTTGCAGCTGGTTGCCGAACAGCTCACAGGCGGGTATGAGGCCCGGGACCCAACCATGTCGAAGTATCTAGTAGAGGTAAGAGCTCTCGCCGCCCATTTTGCCCGCTTCACATTATTCAGGGTGCCGAGACGCCAGAACGAGCGAGCGGACACGCTGGCAAAACTGGCCTCGAGATCGGGTCCCGAGGGTGAGCCCAACGTGGAGGAACTCCCCACCCGCGCCATCACGGTCGCAGCGGTGGCCACCGCTGGCCCACCAACAACATGGGTGCAGGAGGTGTTACAATTCAAATGTCACGGGACGCTTCCCGAGGACGAAACCGCGGCTCGACGCCTGCGCCGGACCCAAGCCCGGTACTATGAAATCGGCGGACGGTTATACAAGAGGTCATACTCACACCCCCTCCTGCGCTGCCTCGAGCCCGAAGAGGCTCAGTCGGTTCTTGCCGAGATCCACGGCGGTGTTTGCGATGAGCACATAGGTGGGCGCACCCTAGCGTTTAAGGCACTCCGTCAAGGGTACTACTGGCCCACTATATGCCGAGACGCAAAATCGTACGTGCAAAGGTGCGACGCATGCCAGAGGCACGCACCGACGCCCCGGCAGCCGGCGGTACCGCTGATGCCCGTGGACTGCGCATGGCCTTTTACGCAGTGGGGGATGGATATTCTTGGCCCTTTCCCCCCAGTTTCGGGGCAACGAAGATATATTATTGTCGGGATAGACTACTTCACCAAATGGGTTGAGGCCGAACCACTGGCAGTGATCACGGAGCGTCAAGTGGAGAGATTCGTGTGGAGGAACATTGTTACCCGGTTTGGTCTGCCCAAAGTCATCATCACCGACAATGCGACGCAGTTCGCCAGTGCTCGGTTCAGAGAGTTCTACGCGACCTACGGGATACAGCTGAGGTTCAGCTCGGTCGCACACCCCCAAACGAATGGGCTGGCCGAGGTGACCAACCGAGCCACCCTGGGCGGACTCAGAAGGACGCTCGCGGCCCAATCCACTTGGGTTGACGAACTCCCGAGCGTCTTATGGTCCTTGCGGACCACGCCTAAAACCGCAACTAGGGAATCCCCTTACAACCTAGCGTTCGGCGCCAAGGCCGTCCTACCCACTGAGGTGGAGATTACAACCCCACAAACGGAATCTTATAACGAAGGGACATCGGCCGACGGACTCCGAGCCGGATTGGACTTGCTCGAGGAAAGGCGAGCCGACGCGCACCTAAAGGCCCTCTCCTACAAAAGAGTCGTCGCTAGGATTTACAACAGAAGGGTCCGCCCCTGACCTATCAAGCTGGACGATCTAGTGCTGTGCAAGGCCGAGGTAAGTAACCCGACCCGAGCGCACGGTAAACTCACTCCCAAATGGAAAGGACCTTATCAGGTCGTCGAGATTGTCCGACCGGGCACGTACCGGCTCGCGACGATGGCTGGCTGTTCTTTGCCAAGGACATGGAACGTCCAGAACCGTAAGAAGTTTTTCATGTGAGAAAGTAAAAGATTGGCAATATGCAAGAGAAGAAAATCTTCTTTCATTTAAGAAAAACTGGGACTACAGGACTCGATGCTGACTTACAGACCGACCGACCCCTTAGAAAAAACTACAAAAATTGCAGGACCCTTTTTACTCCTTCGGGACCTCCAGGCGATCGTCGAAAGGGACGTCCTCGGGCATGTCCACCTCTAGATCTTCGGGATGGGAAGTGAAGGGATCCTCCTCTACCTCGAGGCCTGGGTGGCGCGCACGGAAGCGGGCCAGAGCAATCCGGTATCCATATTCGAAGGAAACCTGCCCCATCCGCGTCAGCCCGAGTTCGAACCCCTCGGACTTTTTGTATATCTCGATCAGCTCCTTGTCCTTGTCGGGTCGGAGGCGAGCCTCCTCGGCAAGTGCCTCGGAAGCTGCTCTTGCCTCTGCCTTCACCTCCTCCAGCTTTTTACTGAGGGTGCTCGCCTCCGTCTTTAACAAACGGAGCTCGGTCTGCTCTACCCGCAAAATTTTCTGGAGCTCCTTATTCGAACTTTCGGATGTCTGGAGCTCCGATTTGAGGCGAGCCACCTCCGCCTCCGAATCCGCCACGCGCTTCTCAGCGGCCGCCACGGCTTCCGGGCCCGCCCCGGCTCAGATCTCCTCCACTTGGTGGCGCAGCTCGGCGTTGCGCCCGCTGAGGCCCCCGATAATCCGGCCAGCGTCACGCACCCGGTCCATTAGGGTCGTCGCGTAGTGAAGGCCCTATAAGAAAGAGGAGAGGTCAGGAGGAACACCGTTGGATGTATAACTAGAAATAGCAAGCGCAATACTTACCAATGTTAGGGACTTGGCTGACTTGCCAAGCAGAGCCTCCGAGGGCAAGGTATATATGTCCCGAGCCATGTCGGGATGAAGCGCACCCCGGAGGAATGCGGCGGAGGAATCTCTCCTCCGGCCGACACTCTATCCCCCCAGGACAGGCCCCCCCAGCGGGCGACCAAGGGGTCGCTTGCCTCCCCCGTCGGGATCTCGCCCACCACCCGTGAAAGAAACGGCTCATCGTCGCCCGCGGGTAGTCGGCACAGGTCGTGCACGGAGGGAGGGCGCGGGTCCTTCCCTATCGCCTCCCGATTGGGTCCTGCCGCGCCTCGAAGAGGGCCCGCCTCTGCTCGGTCCACCCGTCCCGGGGCTGCCTCGGATCCTTTGGAGGTAGTGATTTTTGCCTTCTTCCGAGGACGCCCGGCCTCAATCTCCAACGGGGCATCCTTCGAGCCGGGCTTTGGGTCGGCCGATGGGCGTGGAGAAGAAGCCGACGACGCCCGGCCGCCTAAAAGGGATCGGAGGTTCACCATTTCTGCAAGAAGTCGGACAAGAGTTAGGACTAAGGGCGAGCCACGGAATACCCGGACCGGGCACTATTAACATACCCCGAGGCGTCAGACTAAGACCCGCCTCCACCAGCCACCGCTCGGTCATGTTCCGGATGGCCTGGGAGCTGGGGAGAACCTCCCTGAGCCTCCCCAGATCCCGACGCTCTTCGTCGCTCAGGCTCAGGGCGGTATTATCGATCACCCTCACGGACCACCGGACCCCGAAACCCCAATCTCTTGCATAACTGACATAAAAAAACCCTTCCATCCTTTGTTACTGGAAGGGGCCCCCCCGACTCGAAAACCCGCTCGGGCTGACAGGAAGTAACCCCCCAACCTATTAAAGACGATAGCAGGAAAGGAAAAGGTTGAGGGTGGGAGTGATATTGGCGTAGTGGCATTCCCCTAGGAATGCCACTAGGTAGCGCCAAGAGTTCGGCGCCACCTGGGATGGCGAGATTCGGCACAGAGAGATGCAAGAGACAATGAGGGGGTGAAGGGGAAGGCACAGACCTGCCTCCAGGGTGTCTAGGGTTAGCGCAAAACCCTTCGGAATCGGGTCGTAGGCCCACTGCCCCGATTCGGGAGCACTGAGGATATAATCCTCCGGGATACTATAGCGTTCCCGGAGTCTCCTCAGCGATGACCCGCTCACGGTGGAGTCGAGGTCGTGCGGCCACATTAAGGCCTCAAGGGCCCGCGTCACTTCCCCATTGGAGGACTGGACGGGGGACGGCGGAAGGGGTCTCTCACTAGCTCTATTGGAGGATGAAGAAGAGGAGGTCATCCTCACTGACCTTAACGGGAAACAGGAAGGGGCTACTTGAAGAAGAGAGGGGACGCTGGAGGCGAGGAAAACGACTGGAAAGGGGACGGCGAGATCCAAAGAAGATGACTCAGCAGCGAGAGATGGGAACGAAGCCGGACGCATCCTATTTAAAGGAGAGATCCCGCCGAAACCAGCGTCCCTTCGCCTCCCAAAAGTGGGCGACAGCCCACTCACGTGCTCGCCTGCCCGCCACGTCGCGTCAGCGAGGCCAAAGGACGTCCCGCCATAAATGAAGGCCTAACGCGGCAACTCAGCGGCAAGCCAAACAAACAGCAGAGCCCTGGCGCCTCGATCTCGATGCCTGAAAGCATGCTGCGACGCAAAGAGCTGGTCCCCAAGAACTCACAAGGAAGGGGGTTCTCAGTCCCCAACCACGGACAAGTTGGTATGAAGGGACAACAACGCGAGTAGCTACTCGGCTGTCGACCGCCCGAGACCATCGCCTCTGCGCGGTCCGCCCGCCTAAGTCGTGCTCCTCGGCTCCATGCTGCCCGAGACCGCCGCCTCTACGTGGCCCGCCCACTTGAGTCGTACTCCTCGGTTCCATGCTGCCCGAGACAACCGCCTCTGCGCGGCCCGCTCGCTTGAGACGTGCTCCTCGGCTCCATGCTGCCCGAGACCACAACCTCTGCGCGACCTGCCCGCCTGAGTCGTGCTCCTCGACTCCATGCTGCCCGAGACCACAACCTCTGCGCGGCCTGCCCGCCTGAATCGTACTCCTCGGCTACATGCTGCCCGACACCACCGCCTCTACGCGGCCCGTGCACCTGAGTCATGCCCTCAGTTACGTGTCGCTCAAGACCGCAGGCTCTGCTCGGCCTGATCGACTGGGTTGTGCTCCTCAGTCGCACATTACCCAGGGTCCCCGCTGCGCACGTAACCCTGAACCTCCACGACCCCCGCACCCCCGACAACGGACCGGTTAACACCCGACAGGGACAGTTTCTCAAAGCTGAAGCCATGCATCGGACTCCCAGTACAACAACCGACGCATGGTTTCTTTCCGGGGGGGAATATGATGAGGGTAATCACTGCGATAAGACTCGCGTGACGTCAGCTGTCCCAAATAACGCCTCGCAGCACCTGGTCAATGCAGACCGGAGCACCGACCGAGGCACATTAACACCCAGCTCAAGCTCAATCCTTCACGCCAAGCCAACACCAGTGTCAGACGCTACCAGCCTGCCCCCTGCAAGCGGGCAGCTCAGGAAGCAGTAAGCTTCCCTATAAATACCCTCTCGTTCATCGAGAACTCAAGGAAAAAAGAAGGAAAAGATTCTCTAACCACTATTATCTGACTTGATCGTCGGAGGGGTCGGGCCGAGCACCCTAACCCGACCTTTGTGCAGGTGCGAAGCAGAAGGTCCCCGCCGGACGGGAAGGCGAGGAGTTCCTACCCGAAGGAAACAACGACCCCGTCCCAACCACCGTATCAGACCACCTCGAGGGATTCGGAGGCCGTCTTGGGAAGATCCCCCATCATCCGGACCCGAACCGAGCCGCGTCGGCCTCGACGTCGCGGCTCAAAGATTGTTTCCACCAACAATTATCTAATTAGACTTCAACCACATTAAATACAAGAGAAAACCTATAATCAACCAATATATTCATAATCAAACAACTATAAGGAAGCTATTGTTAGGTTTGAATACCCCCAATTTGGGCCTAATTGTTAGAGAATGGACCATATTGGGCCAAAATGTAAAAGAATCATGTTAATCACACGTAAGCATCCTAAATATGCATATGCCTCTAATTATATGAAATAATAAATAAAACATAGAAGCTAAATGCCTTCAACTAGAGAGAAATTCCACCGGATCCCAAGTTCTAATCCCTGTTTCATCTAAATCAAGAAGTTGATTTCCACTAACTGATTAGGAAGATTAAGCAAGTGAGAGTGTGAGAAAGAGAGAGTGAGGATGAGTGAAAGAGTGGGGAGGGAGGAACATTTAAAGGGCCAAAATAGGGCCCAACAATCTGTTGAGACCTGGCTTGACACAAGAGGAGTTGGATCAAAATTTGACCATCATGGACCGGTTCGCTAATGATTGAGTTTCGACCGTATTAGGCGATACAAGAGGCATACTGCTTGGTACAATCCCCTAACAATGTACCATCCAAAATGTGCAAGTCCGCGTACCAGAACATCGCACCTAAAAGTGTACCATCCAAAATGTGCAAGTCCATGTATTGGTACATCCCATCTGTTTTGCACCATATTGAGTGGTACATCAAACTATGATTTAAAGAAAAAAAATACAGAAAACCTCATGAAACAAGCAAAGGGAGCTTCAGTCTGAAAAGATGAGACAAGGACGGAAAATTAGTAAAATGGTTGATTTAATGGTGGGTGAAGTCAGGCCATGGGAGCTATGATTATTGTCCAACACTCGTGCCCAATACTGAATGAATGAAATTGCCCAGTCTACATAATAGTTGGTCATTGCACAATTACAATCTGTACTTTCATCCTCCATGAAATCATTGTGACATGTCTAGCCAGATGAGTTGGCATATCACGTCCCAACATGATTGATGTGCAATATGAGGGGTAAAATATGATGGGGCAGATTTTGTCCAACATTTGAGATGTCAAGAACTGATATACAATACTAAAAGTTTGGATGATTAATATAAAAGTTTTAAAAATTAATAACTAATACACAGAAAACCACAAATAGAAGAGAAAAAAGTGTCAACAGTAAAAATCAAAGAAAAATATTGCAAGAATACTGAGCAACTAAATGACAATCACCCTTGGAGTACTTTGCACAAGATATGGAGTGCCTTGTGGTCTCTTTGGCAACAGTTCAACACATCTAAAATAAACAGGATGACTTGTGTACTTCTATAGACAAAAGTACAAGGTATTGAATAAACAAAGAATGGATGAGAAACTTCAAAGTTATTTTTTAAAAACACAATCGAAATCAAAGCAATGCATGACCAAAACATGTGGTCCAGCTATAAAAACTATCAATTCGCAGGATGAAGGTGAATTTCTTCCAGATGACTGTGTTTTCGAGATGCAATCTTTTATAACTTAAAAATGACAGTGTTTTCGAACTGTGTTTTCAAGATGCATCTTCTATAACTTACCTATGCAATGCTGGGTCATCTGTAAGTTTGCCTTTCACTTTAAGCCAATACCTAAACCTAACCGGTAAATCAAAATTTTATTTATCCACAAATTCTCGGAAGCAACAAAGAACAAATAAGAATGAGCATAAGTGAATGTTACCTTGGTGGAGATTGTTCTGAGAAGTGGTAATCTTCACAAAACCTTATTTCTATAGGCCATGGGATGAATTTCTTCTTGGCAATTTTGTTTCGGTACTCCCTGTTAGATAAAAGTTGTTCATCAAATGACAAATTATCATATAATAACCACCAGTAAACACAATAAATGCCATTCTAAATCAAGGAACAAACAGATAATACAATAATCACATGTTCTAGTAAAAACTTCTGGCATAAACTTTGTATGCAAATAAACTTTGTTCTAGTTCATGCTTATGAATGAAAATGCCTTGGTAAACTTTGTAATGGGTATATTGAAGTTCATAGTTAATAGGAAATTTTGGGATCGCCCAAAGGTTGATTAATTATTCTAACAGCTAACGAACATAAATGTGATAATTGACATATTCTACTAAATTGTTTTGTATGTCCAAAGATAATAAATATATATAGTTTGCTCATATTCAATTATCAAATAAAGTGAGATAAAAAAAGGCATATACCTTAGTTTTCCCCAAAAAACTTTAATATGCATTTACAGTGTAGTTACAAGTCCGAATTTTATTTATGTGATTATGTTTATAGTCAAAGCATTAATGAGAAGGCATTTTATCAGTATTTTATGGTATTTCTTCTTGTATCCCTTCATTCGCATGCTTCCTCTGTTTCTTTGTTTAATAGATTAAACTTCTCTTATTAGTGCAAATTTCATAGATGTCCTAGATGCCCACTGTTATTTGGGAAAGATTGACGTTTATTTAAATGAACTATAGTCGCAAGTAACATCAAGTCTACTTTTCTAAAAATTGATAGTGCCGAGTAATTCATAAAATTTGTAGTAGAGTGTCTCAAACAGTGATTTAATAAGCGTTAGGTCCAAAAACGCTTGAGGCGCTATGAGCTTGCCCGAGAGAAACGAGGCACTAAAATATAAAAATATATAATATAATTAATAAATATAATTATTTAAATAAAAATATTCTATTAAATTAAGAAAATCTAAGGTACAAAATCACAATGTCACATTAACAAAAAGTTTTAAAATTCAAAACAATAAAATTTTACATCAAAGTCATTCATCATAATCAATATTATCATTATTTTCACTCAAATCATCTTCATTGAATTCGTCCTCTTCCTCTTGTCCTTCCTCTTCATCAAAATATGTTTCATTCTCTATGTCTTCAATAATAGCAAGAGTCGAGCTTGATGGTTTTGTACTCATTTTTTTCTTTGTCATCTATCTTATATATTTTTATAATTCTCCAACATCTGAAGTTCTTGTCACATCTCCCCATGTCAATCTATCATCTTTAAATACAAGCTCGTTTTTGACATCTTGCAAGTTGACACCCATTTTTCTCACAAACCACTCATTTGAATCATCAATATCTTGTAATGTAATTGTATCAATTCTATTTTGCAAATCATGATGAGCCTTCAAAGCTTGATTATACTTTATGTAAACAAGATCGAGTAATTGTTGACGTTCTAACCGATTTCTTCTCTTTGAGTGAATCTGTCATATTATATAATTTAAAAATATATTAATACATCTATCTAAATAAATTAATTAATTGAAACAAAAATATTTGGTGATCCTTACATACTCAAAGACACTCCAGTTTCGCTCATAACCCAAAGCACTATATGTCAAACTAAGTACTTTGATAGCAAATTGCTATAAGTTCGGGATGAAATTTCTAAAAAGACTCTACCATTCAACTACAAAATTTATGTTATAAAAGAATTCAGAGTTCAAATAATATCCTGCTGCATGTAAGGGACAATGAAGTTGACAATTCCATCTTTCGTCAATGATTATAAAAATTTTCTCATATTTTTCTTCATTTTCATTAAAAGACCTTTTAATCGTCTTATTTACTCTATCTATAACCTCATAAATATATCTAATTATAAGCTTATTTTCATTATCCACCAATCGAAGGACTCGAACAAGAGGGCCTATTATCTTTAATATATAAGCTACATGATTCCACAAGGATAGCATTAAGATGATATCAGTAGCTTTCTTTCCTTTTGCTTCTTTTGCCAATTTGTTTGTCACTCATTTCTCAGAAGTAAATATGTTTCTCAGATTATGTTTTTGACGATGCAAGCTCTAAAGTATAAAGAATGAAGTAACAAATCAAGTGACACCATATCTCACTAATTTTTTGTTGCTTGTAAATTCTCTCATCATATTCAAAGTTCAAATATGATTATAAAGAAATCCAACAACAAAAATTGGCCTTTCTAAGGTTTTCTTAATGTTTGAGATCTTTCCAATATCCTCCAACATTAAATCAATATAATATGTTGAACATGGAGTCTAATATAAGTGATGTCTTTTTGTTTCAAGCAATTTACCTGAGACGAAGGATAACAAAAATGATAAGACTTAAGAGTTTGACATATTTAACTGAAGATAAAATAATAAAAAAATTAAAAAAATCAAAAGATAAATATTACTATCTAATACATAGTTGCTTCCATTATTAGTTATGATTTGAATGACATTTTGTTCTCTAATTTCTTCCACGAATTTGTCAAGTAAATCATATATCTTGTCTCCAGATTTTATAAAAGATGAAACATCTATTGACTTCACAAGCATAGTCCTTATAGAACAGTTAACTATAAAATTAATTATACTTCTGCGTCTTTTGTCAGTCCAAGCATCTGACATAATAAAGCAACCATGTGTTACCCATGATTCTTTATGACCTTTTAGTAAGTTATTTGTAAAATTCAACTCTTTTTGCAACAATAGAACTCACATCTCATAATAACTTGGAGGTTTTAATCTCGCACCATATCTTCCAATAGCTTCAATCATTTTCTTAAAACTGTTTAAACGAATTGTACTACAGGGAAGACCAACCTGATAGAAGAAGCGAGCAATGTGCTAAATTGTTCTTCCTCTTATTTCTTTATCACAAACATCACTTATATTTGTTTATCTAAATTTAGAGTCTCCTACTTGCCCTCGTTGCTTCTGTGATCCTTGAAACATATACAAATCCATAGGCCTTTTTTTACCCTTGTTAGTACTCATAACTTCTTTTCCTTTTTTATCATATACTTTTTTCCCACTTGGGTTAATACTCATAGAATAATCTTCTTCTTTATCCCTAAGATGTTTAACATTATCTTCTGGTAAATTCCTATAAGATTTATTCTTTTGCATATTCAATTCATTCATATAACTTAGCAACTCTTCTTTTACCTCAGGTGGACACTTTTTATAAGCTGCTGCATTCTTAAAATTTCCTACTAGATATTATTTTGTACAAAAAATACCACCTCTAGTAGTCTTATCGCAGAGCATGCAAGTCACTGCATTAGGATCTTTTGGATCCTTTGCATAATTATATTTCCATGCAAGATCTCTTTTTTATGTTATTGGAGAATCTATCGAGTTGCTCTGTACACTTGTCATTTATTGTGAAACCTAACAATAATTTTAAATAAATAAAAATTAACAGTATTAAAATTAAAATAATATATTATTATCTAATAAATAAAAATACTGTTACTAGTATACGGTTAGTAGTATACTGTTAATATATTATTAACAGTATACTATCGTATACTGTTAATATAATGTTAACAGTATACTACCGAAGTGACAAAAATTATTAGGGTTGTCTCAGAAAGCATATGTTATATTAAGTTTTACAGAGGCTTAAGATAGAAAATTGTTTAGCGGGTGTACTTCCAATTTAAAAAGGTGATAAAATTTAGCTTTATGCAATATCCAAAGAATGAATTGGAACAAAAGCAAATAAAAATATTTTTTTATGCATCTATAGTGGGAAGATTAATATATGCCTAAACTTGCACCATGCCAGACATAAGTTTCACTATCAGAATATTGAGCACATATCAAAGAGATTTTGGATTACATCATTGAAAAGCTACAAAAAGTTACAAATACTT
The DNA here is from genome assembly GCF_036884655.1 of Musa acuminata AAA Group. Classification (NCBI taxonomy): domain Eukaryota; kingdom Viridiplantae; phylum Streptophyta; class Magnoliopsida; order Zingiberales; family Musaceae; genus Musa; species Musa acuminata. Next base: position 25,825,450 of record NC_088346.1, read on the forward strand.
TTGAGAAACAAAGGACTACATGCTTCCTTATCAGAGATCCAATGATTTAGAAGTGATTGGATTTATGTTTAGATTTTATTAGATATATCAATATAAGAAAGTGATGCAGTGCATGGTGGGCATTGATGCTCCCAAATTCCAAGACAATAAATTTCAATCCCATACCTATCAAATTTCAAGAAGATGGTTCGTATCTTGTGGTAACTATTAAAACTCAAAACCACCAAGTAGAAAACACCATGAATTTAATATGTCTTAGAATTTGTGTTTGAATGTTAGTAAATTGTAACTTATTAATTATGTGGCTAATGGGATTTATTGTACAAGGGATCTATAAAAGGGGAGGGGAGGAAGATTGGTGGGGCATTCTAGTTTTCGAAACCTTATCAAAATTTTATATTTTGAATTATTAGCTCTTAGTTATCGCTTGAAAAAGAGAGTTCTCTTTTGTTCTCCCATATCTCACTTTATTTTCTCGTTCTCTCCTTTCTTCCTTTTGTTACATATCATTTAGTATTAGAGCCATGCACTCTTGGAGTATTTTTGTCTTATGGCAACTAGAAGGGGCAAAGGGCAACATGGTGAAAGGATGATGCAACTAGATAGAGATCAAAGGGATGCAAAAATTGAAGCATTAAGGAGACAAGTTGAAGAGCTTATCATGTGCCTCAGGCATCAAGAAACCCATGGCTCTAGAGACTCATGCTATGGTTATACAACTGATGGATTCAAAGACATGAATCCTTTTACATCCAAAGAAGATGTAGGAGGCTCATCTATGAAGAGGTTTTTTTCATACAAATGACAATATCAAGATTGACTTGCTAGAGTTCTATGGTTGACTTCAACTTGAAGAGTTTCTTGATTGGCTTAATGCCATTGAGAAATTCTTCAAGTACAAGGAGATACCTGAAGATTGAAAAGTAAAATAAATTGCTATAAAACTTTGAAGTTATGCTTTAATATGATAGTGCAAGAGATATGCCTTCAAAATTGGAAGATGAAGATTTCATTTTGGAGAAGATGAAATCTCGACTCATGAGAATTTTCTTTTATCTAATTATGTTCAAACTCTCTTTTCATAATTTAACAATCTTCAACAAGGTAGCAAAACCGTCATCGATTACACTGAAGAATTCTACAAGTTGATAGCCTAAAATAACTCTCAAGAGACAAAAGAACAACTTATTCTAAGATATGTTGATAGTCTAAAAGTTGAAGCAAAACTTGCTATAAGTGGAGCAAAGAGGTATTCCAACATGCCTTTGCATTCCTCTTCTAAAGCTGACTCTACTCATTATAGTGCTAGTAAATCAAAAGCTAGCAGAATTATGAAAAATGCATCCAAGCAACTCCTACCGGTTGTGGAGGACAATCTAAGCGCATCAATCACCTTCTTACTTGCTTCAAATGCAAACAAGTAGGACACTACATGAATGAGTGTCTTAATAAGTAAGCTGATATATGAGTCAACTTTGTCACAGAAGTAGATGCTAATGAACTTGAAGATCTAAGAAAACCAAAATATACTAAAGACCCCAAGGAGGCTTCTAAAGAAATTACATCAAAAGAAGGTGAGTGCTGGGTAATCCATAGAGTACTTGCTACTGCAAGAGATGATTCTAATGGAGAATGGTTATGAAATAATATTTTCAAGAGATGCTACAAGTCTCAAGGCAAGGGGTATTCTCTTGTTATTGACGGTGGCAATTACGAAAACATTATGTCTCAATATATGGTGGACAAGCTCAAACTAAAGACAAAACCACATCCTAAACCATATCGGATTACATGGCTCAAGAAAAGCAATGACATACAAGTTACTAATTGATGCCTAGTTTCTTTTTCGATGGGAAAAAATTATAAAAATGATGCGTGGTGTGATGTAGTACCAATAGATGTCAACAATATACTCTTGGGAAGACCATGGCAATTTGATAGGTGTGCTATCCAAATTAAATGGAGTTAGAATTGTGCTTTTGCCATACAAAGAGGAGTTTGCTCCCAAACCTTTAACCTAAAGGCTGGGAAATAATTTCCTTTTAATAAGTTTACAAAAGGAAATGAATAAAGTGGAGTTGTATTTATGTTAGTTGCTAAAGAATTCATGTAGCCTATAGAAATTCCTCATAAAGTAGAAGCTATTTTAGGGGCATTCAAAGACATTAGCTCTAAAGAACTTCTAGCAACCTGCCTCCTCTTCGAGACATTCAATATTGGATCGCTCTAATTCCAAGAGCAATCTTGCCAAACAAATCTCACTATCAGATGAGTCCAAAATAACATGAAAAGTTAAGACAAGTCATGGATCTTCTTATATTTGGGAAAGTTTGAGCTCATCGCCATTCCAGCTCTATTGACTCCAAAGAAGGATGGGACTTCGTAGATGTGTGTAGATAGTCAAGCTATTAACTGGATTACCATCAAGTACAGATTTCCTATTCCACGTGTGGAGGATATGTTTGATATGCTTAGCGGCAAGGTTCTGAATACTGTACTGTACCAATGTATCGATCGGTTGTCGGTACGGTACGTACCGAGTTGTACCAAGCATATCGACACATACTAAGGTGCACTGATGTATCGCCCATACTAGTCCTCTATTCAACCGGTATGTATCACCCATACCAAGAAATACGATACGGTATTGCAAACCATGCTTAGCAATGCTCAAATTTTCTCCAAAATTGATCTTCCAAGCAATTATCACCAAATTTATATTAAACCAAGAGATGAATGAAAAATTACTTTTAAGAGTCAAGAAATTTAACATATGAATGGCTAGTTATGTCATTTGGACTTTCCAATGCTCAAAGTACCTTTATACGGGTAATGAATTAAATTTTTCATCCTTATATTATGAAGTTTGTTGTTACTTCCTTTGATGATATTCTAATTTATAGTCGCAATAAATATGATCATATTGAACATTTGAGAACTATCCTATCAACCTTGAAGTCAAAGAAGTTATATATAAATCATAAGAAGTGCTCCTTCATGACCTTTAGCCTAGCTATTCTAGGCTTCATCTTAACCCCTACAAGTATCCAAGTGGATTTTGAGAAGATTAAAGCTATTTCGACTTGGCTAACACCAACATCCTTACAAGATGTTCAAAGTTTTCATGGAATGGCATCCTTTTATTGTCGATTTGTTCAGAATTTCAGCACTATTGCAGATCCAATAACTGATTGCATAAAAAAGGAGTGCTTCAATGAACATTTGAGGCAAACAACAGTTTTAAACTATTAAAGGTAAAATTATCCATTGCTCCCGTTCTTGCATTACCAGAATTTTTTAAAATATTTGAAGGTGATTGTGATCCCTCTCATGTGGGTATTGGTGGGGCACTTAGCCACGAAAGACATCCACTTGCATTCTTTAGTGAAATGCTTAACAATACAAAAGAGAACTATTCAACTTATGATATTGAATTTTATACTATTATTCAAGCACTACGACATTGGAGATCTTACTTATTTAATCCAAAGAGAATTTATCTTAGATTTTGATCATGAAGCTCTTAAACATATGAATTCTCAAGCAAATCAAAATAGGCAACATGTAAGATGGGTGGCATTTCTACAATGAGTATACTTATGTCTTGAAGCATAAGAATGCAATATATAAAAAGTAGTAGATGCACTAAGTCAATGATTAGCACTTCTTAATACTATGTGTGCCCAACTAGAAGGATTTAATGCCATAAGAAATACTTACTCTAACGATGAAGATTTTGGAGAAACATGGAAGTTAAGCACAAAGAGTCATCATAAAGATTATGTTATCAAAGATAATTTTTTCTTTTTTAGAACTCAGCTTTGTATTCCTAAATATTCTCTAAGAGGACATATTATCCAAGAACTATACTCTGGCGGATTATGAGGACATTTTGGGAGAGACAAAATAGTCCTCATCAAAGCGAAAGAATTTTTACAACAATCTACTGAGATGTTCCACATTATGTGAAAGATGAATAATATGCCAAACTTCACAAAGGCAAACTTAAAATCTTGGTGCATATTCTATCTTTCTTGTTGTTGATTGGTTTTCCAAAATAACACATTTTATTCCTTGCAAAAAGACCATTGATGCTTCTTATATTGCTAACCTTTATTTCAATGAGGTGGTAACACTCATGGAATTCCTAAATCTATCATATCAGATAGAGATACTAAATTTCTTAGTTGTTTTTGGAGGAGTTTCTGGAAGAAATTTAGCATCAACCTATTATATAGCAGTGTTTATCAACCTTAAATAGATGGACAAACTGAGGTTATTAATAGATCCTTGGGTAAACTACTCCGATGCTTTACTACAAAAAGATTAAAACAATGGGATTTCATGTTACCTCGAGCTGAATTTGCTTATAACTCGGTGGTTAATCGTTCTATTAGCAAGAGTCCATTTGAGATTGTTTATAGTCATATTCAGTGATTTAAAAAGTGCTAGGCGCCAAAAGATGCTAAGGTCTAAAAACGCCCGAGGCGCTAGGCGCTCGCCCGAGCGAAACAAGGCGCTAAAATATAAAAATATATAATATAATTAATAAATATAATTATTTAAAATTTTAAATAAAAATATACTATTAAATTAAGAAAATCTAAGATACAAAATCATAATGTCATATTAAGAAAAAGTTTCAAAATTCAAAACAATAAAATTTTACATCAAAGTCATTCATCATAATCAATATTATCATCATTTTCACACAAATCATCTTTATCGAATTCGTCCTCTTCCTCTTGTCCTTCGACTCCTTCATCTAAATATGCTTCATTCTCTATGCCTTCAACAATAGTAGGAGCCGAGCTTGATGCTTTTGCACTCATTTTTCTCTTTGTCATCTTTCTTGTATATGTTTGTAATTCTCCAGCACCTGAAGCTATTGCCACATCTCCTCATGCCTATCTATCGTCTTCAAATACAAGCTCGTCTTCGGCATCTTACAAGTTAGCACTTATTTCTCCGACCAACCACTCATTTGAATCATCAATATCTTGCAATGAGATTGGATCAATTCTATTTTGTAAATCATGACGAGCCTTCAAAGCTTGATTATACTTTATGTAAACAAGATCATGCAATCGTTGATGTTCCAACCGATTTCTTCTCTTTGAGTGAATCTGTAATTTCATATAATTTAAAAATATATTAATACATCTATCTAAATAAATTAATTAATTAAAACAAAAATATTTAGTGATCCTTACATGCTCAAAGACACTCCGGTTTCGCTCACAACCCGAAGCACTACATGTCAAACTAAGTACTTTGATAGCAAATTACTGTAAGTTCAGGGTGGAATTTCCAAATAAACTCCACCATTCAGCTATAAAATTTATGTTATTAGTAATAACATAGTAACATAATATATATATAATTAATTATATCAAATTATTAATACTTTGAGACGTAGGGTTCCTGGATCGAACGGCCATTGGAATTCCAAAAAGACTTTCAGCATTTTTATATAAAGATAATTCATAAATAATCTTCTCTTGAACCTCAAGGCTGGGAACTAATCTTGCAATGCACTGATATAACACATCCAAAACTTCTACATCAAACCCAACAGATTTAATCTTATAAAAGAATTCAGTGTTCAAATAATAGCCTACTGCATATAAGGGACGATAAAGTCGACAATTCCATCTTTCGTCAATGATTGTAAAAATTTTGTCATATTTTTTTTCATTTTAATTAAAAGACCTTTTAATCGTCTCATTTGCTCTATCCATAGCCTCATAAATATATCCCATTGTAGGCTTATTTTCATTATCCACCAACCGAAGGACTCGAACAAGAGGGTCCATTACCTTTAATATATAAACTACATGATTCCAAAAGGATGGCATTAAGATAATATCAGCAGCCCTCTTGCCTTTTTTTGTGGTTGCTCTAGTTTAATTCGTTGTCGGTTCAGAAAGGAGAGTGCGAAAAGCAACGATAAGGAAAGAATCTAATAACAAAGCAAACACCCATAGTTTGAAAATAGATACATATTAGTGCCTTCTTTTGCCCATTTGCTTGTCACCCATTTCTCGAAGGTAAACATGTTTCTCAGATTATATTTTTGACGATACACGCTCTGTAATGTCAAGAATGAAGTAGTAAATCGGGTGATACCATATCTCACTAATTATTTGTTCCCTGTAAATTCTCTCATCATATCCAAAGCCTCATTATGATTATAAAGAAATCCAACAACAAAAATTACCCTTTCTAAGGTTTTCTTGATGTCTAAGATCTTTCCAATATCCTCCAACATTAAATCAATACAATGTGCTACACATGAAATCCAATATAAGTGTTGTCTTTTTGTTTTAAGCAATTTACCTGAGACAAATGATAACAAAAATGATAAGACTTAAGAGTTTAACACATTTAATTGAAGATAAAATAATTAACAAATTCAAAAGATGAATATTACCAGCTAATACAGAGTTGCTTCCATCGTCGGTTATGATTTGAACGACATTTTGTTCTCCAATTTTTTCCACGAAATTGTCAAGTAAATCATATATCTTGTCTCTAGATTTTATAAAAGATGAAGCATCTATTGACTTCACAAATACAGTCCCTAAATAACAATAAACCATAAAATTAATTATACTCCTGCGCCTCCTGTTAATCTAAACATCTAACATAGTAGAGCAACCATGTGTTGCCCATGATTCTTTATGACCCTTTAGTAAGTCATTTGTATAATTCGACTCTTTTTGCAACAATAGAACTCGTATCTCATAATAACTTTGAGGTTTTAATCCTGAACCATATCTTTCAATAGCTTCAATCATATCCTTAAAACTGTCTAAACGAGTTGTACTAAGGGGAAGACCAGCCTGATAGAAGAAGCAAGCAATGTGCTGAATTGTTCTTCCTCTTATTTCTTTATCACAAACATCACTTATATTTGTTTGTCTAAATTTTGAGCCTCCTGCTTGCCCTTGTTGTTTTTGGGATCATTGAAACATATATAAATCCATCGGTCCTTTTTTACCCTTCTTAGTACTCATAACTTCTTTTCCCTTTTTATCGTATACTTTTTTCCTACTTGGGTTAATACTCACAGAATAATCTTCTTCTTCATCCCTGAGATGTTCAACATTGTCTTATGGTAAAGTCCCATAAGATTCATTCTTTTGTGTCTTCTTTTCATTCATATAACTCAGCAACTCTTCTTTTACCTCAGGTGGACACTTTTTTGCAAACTTCTGCATTCTTAAAATTTCCTACTATATGTTGTTTTGCACGAAAAATACCACCTCTAGTAGTCTTATCGCAGAATATGCAAGTCACTGCATTAGGATCTTTCGGATCCTTCAGATAATTATACTTCCATGCAGGATTTTTTTTTTTATGCCATTGGAGACTCTATTGAGTTGCTCTGTACACTTGCCATTTATCTTAAAACCTAACAATAATTTCAAATAAATAAAAATTAACAGTATTAAAATCAAAATAATATATTATTAATCTATTAACAGTATTGAAAATTAATAATTTTAAATAAACCTAACAATATTAACAGTATACTATTGTATACTATTAACAGTATACAGAAGGAGAAGAAGGAAGAGTGTAAGGAGGTGCTGACTGTTGACTAAGAAAAGAGAAAGCGACAACAGCAACGACAGCGGGAGCCGGAGCGAGAGTGTAAGGAGGCAGCGGTAGCGGGAGAGTAAGGAGGCAATGACAGCGAGAGCGACAGTGTAAGGAGGCAGCGGCAGCGGGAGTGTAAGGAGGCAGTGAGAGCGGGAGTGTAAGGAGGCAGCGGTAGCAGCAGCGGGAGCGGGAGCGGCGATCGACGACAGCGGCAGCGGCAACGGCGAGCAACGGCAGCGGTTGCGAGCAACGACGAGCAGCGGGCACGGGAGCGGCAGCGGCAACGAGCAGGGTTAAGTTTGGGCAACGACAATTGATATCGGTTTTAGTTGGTTGGATTGAACCAACTAACCACCGGAGACCAAACCAAATCTAAAATCCTGGTTCAGTCGCCTGGTTTAACCCAAGCGCTCGCTCGAAGCGCCGAACGCCTGGGCTCGGGCGAGCGCCCAGGCGACGCCTCTTTGAAGCGCACCGCCTAAAAGTTTAGCGAGGCGCTCGGGCCTTGCCTCGCCTCGCCCGAGCGCCCGAGCGCCTTTTTAAATCACTGGTCATATTTCATCTCATTATCTAGACCTTAATATAAAACTTGAATCACCTTGTCAAGTAAAAAAGGAGAGGATTTTGCTGTTACCATGACAAAAATTTATGAATAAGTAAAAAATGAGCTTGAAGCTAGTAACCAAGTTTACAAAGAAAAGGTCAACAAGCATCGTCATGTTAAGATCTTTGAAGAAGATCTTGTTTGGGTCCTTTTGAAAAAGGAACATTTTTCAACAGAAACTTACAATAAACTCAAAGAGAAGAAAATTGGTCCTTGCCGAGTTCTAAAGAAAATTAATAACAATGATTACAAGAATGAACTCCCTCCTAACATTCGCATTCACTCCTCAATTAACATCTAAGTCTATCAATTTATCATAACAATAATAACAACAACTTGTGGATGAGTTCTTTCTCACCCATGAAGGATGTAGTGCATGGTAAGCATTAAATGCTCCTAAATTTCAAGACAATAAATTTCAATCCTAAACCTATCAAATTTCAAGAAAATGTTTTGTATCTTGTGATAACCATTAAAACTCAAAACCACTAAGCAAGGTTTGACGTACTGAAGCGTATCGCTCGATACGGGCTGGATGTACCAGTCAAACAGCCTTGTAAGTTTGAGCCTTCACTCTTGATGAGAGATGGCCATAAAACATTCATCTGCTCGCATGCATTGCATGCAAGAGTACTAACACATAAGTCATCAATTCCCTGGCTTCTCTTGTAAGTATTACATGGACCATCTAATGTTTATCCATCAACCTTTGAACTTGGATCTCCAACTGTTCAAGTCATGATTCTTCTTGCATGGACTCTACCACCACAAACCGTTCCTTGCTTCTGCAGAGATCCATCAACTTTCAATTGACAATGTCAAGCTATTACTCCAACTAGGCCACTTTTCCTTCCATGCTTCTATGTCATTTAGCCTGTCGCTCAGGATATGCCTCTTCTATGTGAGAGAGCTTACTCCGTGGGCATTATTGTTTGACCCTCTTGTAAAGGTTGCTAGTTTGCCATGTTGCCACGCCATAGCAATTCAATATTTCCTTGACCTACTCTAATACCACCTTGTCCTTGTCACATCCTTAGCTAGGATTGCCTATAGCATTCGACACCAGAGTGATATTTGTCCCCAAAGATCCTAGACCTTAACCTTGTGTAGTCCACAAAGGACCTGCATAAAGAAGAAAAGGTTAGAAAGGTGAACGTGGGGGTAATATATCATTGTTGCACACGAAAAAAGTAAGATAACCAAGATTGCAAGCAATATTTGACACAAAAGGCTCTTGAAAATAACCTAAATGATCGCACAAAAAGGGTTTCCAAAGGTAGGTATAGGTCCAATGTTCAAGTAGCAATTTTATCTAACAAAAATTGGGCATATTAAAGACGTTGCACTATATCTCATATATGTAACCGAGGCTCTATCTGGTCCGATGCCACCCACGAGGTTCTAATACTAAAAGTCTTTATTTTACACCACAAGACTGTTAGCAAAAAATCAACACATGGCACATGAGAATAGAGTGGTTTTGGCTATTTTCCTATTTGTGTAACGCCGAGCAACTAGAAACGTTTTCGATTTTTACATTGCATAAACAAAAATCAAAATAGGGCCGACATTAGTGCTTTCTTTCTTGTACAAACTACCGAGAAAAGCATCATGGATATGCGTCAAACACCTTGACCACATCTACTGATCGGTATGTACCACTCCGAGCCAAGACCATGATAAGACCCTAGGGTTTTATCGTGGAAGAAAGAGGAGCAAAGGGATGATCACTTCGAGGGGATTGGCCTCCTTGATCACTTCGAGGGGATCTGCTGTTAGAACCCTTGCAGATTCTAAACTTGGGGTTGATCTCTTTAGGGGATCGGCCTCCTTGGAACTCTATAGGGGTTCCTCCCTCCAAGTTGCTGCTCAAAGGCTGTAGAAAAGATTCATCTATTGCTTATCAAAAGAGAAGGAATACATGGCTATTTATAGGGCTTCTAAACCCTAACTCCTAATAGGACTCCTATTTAAGACTCTTACTTCTAACCAACTCCTAATATGACTCATACTTAAGACTTCTATTCCCTTACAACTCCTAATTCTTCTCCAAGAAAAAACCTCCTAACAGAGTGTCCCTCTCAATTAGGACTCTCCTAGCTAGAGTCCTAACAGAATGTCCCTTTCAATTAGGACTCTCCTAGTTAGAATCCTAATAGAATGTCCCTCTCAATTAGGACTCTCTAGCTAGAGTCCTAATATCTGCCTCCTAGAGTTTGTCAAAAGACTGAATAATATTTCATTTCCCGCCAAAAAAGAACAGTTACATCCTTATTTATAGAGTTCCACCCAGAGTCTACCAGGACTTGGACTCTTAATAATAAATAAATATTAAATAAACCTCTATCCGACACTTACTAAACTAAATAAACTCAACAAAACATTATTCAAAAGCTAAAAAAATAAAGGGATCCTAACAATTCCTTCCCATTCAAATCAGTCTTGTCCTCAAGGCTGAGCAGCATCAAACTCGGGGAGTTTCTCTTTAAGCACTTCAGTCACAGGGTATCTGCGACGCATCACAACCCATTGATCAAGTGCAGTCTCCACTTCTTGATAGTGTAAGCAATAGGTCGGCCTGTCGATGTAGTAGTCATTGCAGTCTTCTGAAAAACCCTCTCCATCCAATGGCTAGTGGCAATTGTGACCTTACTTCCACGTCTTCCTTTTATGATCACCTGCTTTCCATTAATAAAAAACTTCATGATTAGTTTAGAAAAATTCCACAAAACATCACCCAGAGTTGATAGTCATTCAATTCCAAGCACCACTTCGAAGTCTTCCAAGGGTAGCAAAAAGAAGTCCACAAGCAACTCTCGGCCCTATATAATCAACTTTATTTTTAAATATCTGCTATCATAAGTTAAAATTCGTCCATCGACGACCTTTACTTCGAATTTGTTACAGCCTTCAATGTGATAGGCCAATCGGTCAGCAACCTTACTGTCCATAAAATTGTTAGTGCTACCAGTATCAATCAAAACTGTAACATGCTGATGTTCCAAGGTTCCTCTAACTTTCATAGTTTACGGGTTAGAGTAACTGGCTAATGTATGCACTATATGTATGATAGGTCCAATATCTTCATTAGCAAGGTCTGTCATACCGAAGCGTACCGCCCGTACCGGGCAGTATGTATCGGTCTGACAGGTTACCGGTACGTGGACCGCCCAATATCGCTACAGTGCTACAGTATTATACTGTAGCACTGCTACAGTATGAAAAAAATATATAAAATTATTCGGTACACCAAGGTATACCGCTCGGTACGCCCTGATGTATCGCCCAGTACACCGGTTCCGTATCATACAGAGCCCGGGTCGAAACGCCGGTATGATACGGTACGACGAACCTTGTTCATTAGAATCCATACCTTCATGATCGGAGTCCACATTGTTAGCTTCTGGATCCTCCCCAATTGGTTCAATCATCAGAAGTTGCCTTTGTTTACATCGGTGCTCCCTACTTCACTTTTTATCACAGTGCCAGCACAAACCCTTCGCTGATCTTTCCTTGAGTTCTTCTCGGGTTAGCCTTCGGGTGTTAGGATTCTGACTGAGAATAGATAGGGCAAGTGGCTTACTGATCATCTGTTTGTTGTCACTTCTATTTTGACGATTTTCCCTACTGATTTTTTCCTCATGTAAACGTGCAAATGATATTGCGGCTATCATAGTGCAGAGTTGGAGAGCTTTGACTTCACACCGAATCTCTGGATTAAGTCCTTCGATAAATATACCCACCAGTGATCGTTCGGACCAATCTCTGGCTTGATTTGACAATCGTTCAAATCTGCTCTGATATTCTAACATTGTGGAAGTCTGACGAATTTTGACGAGCTATCCATCAACATTCTCGTATTCAGATGGTCCAAAGCAAACAAAAAACCCTCTCTTGAACTGCTCCCATGGGGGAACTCCGTGGTAAGTTTCGTACCAATCATACTGCTGGATTGCATTACCATCTAGTTGGATTGAGGCTATTTCTACCTTGGATTCTTCTAGGGTCCTGTGAAAACGAAAAAAAATTTCTACCCTAGAGATCCAACTGGTCGAATCCCCATCTTCCCATCTTGGAAATTCTACCTTAATACGTGGGTAGCTTGTGTCATAATCTTGGGGCCCTTTTCCTATATCTCCAGATCTATTCAATGCAGAACTTGAGCTCCTATCTTACTGTAACTTGCTAAAGCTCTCCAATAAGCTCTTTTTGAAATCGTGAAGGGTTTCTTGTAGCCGATTCTCAATTCTGGTTTCCAATGCTTCAATTTGTGCTTTCACTGAGTTATCGGTAGCTATTACGTAAGACTGCAAATCTGTAATCCCTATTTCTTGTTTCTGATGTCTGGTCAAGGGCATCAACGTTGTCGACGTGAAGCTGTCGAGGAAGCGAACGCTGAGGGCAGTGCTGTGGTTGCGATGAGGAGGAAGAGTCGCTACCCTATTTCGATCGCTACATGGGATGAGAGTGTTGGGGGCTAGAACGTCGGTGTGGCTGCAGCTGTTGTGACCCAAGGGAGCGATCGCCGAGCAGCCGGGGTTGAGGCTGTGGTGATGGTAATACACAGTTGTGGCAGAGGATACAGAGCAAGGGGGAGGCAGCGTTGAAGCGACCGAGGTTAAGGCTGAGGTGGTGACGACCGACGGCTGCGGTAGAAGTTCCAGAGCAAGGGGGGAGGCGGCGGTGTTGTGAATGCCGATGGAGAAGAGGAATCAGTGGTGGCGTGGCTGGGAACAAGGGCAATCAGTGAGTTGCCCTATTTCAGTCGTCGCGAGGAAGTTGTTGCCCGAGGTCGAGAGGTAGCGGTGGAGGCGCGACGAGAAGCATCGTCACCAAGGGTCGCCGAGGGCTGGGATCGACGAGGAGGGAGGTCCGTTGGCCGGAAAACAGCGACGGCTGTGGTCGCTGGCTAGCTAGCAGTGGACTCTGTTTCGCTGGCCAGGCTTCTTTCTCTCTCGAGAAGGATGTGATTGCAGAGTTTTTTTTTTCTTTTTTTGATGATGATAACTACAGCGAGAACGCCGAGGATCGCTGCTCTAATACCAAATGATAAGACTTTAGGGTTTTATCGTAGAAAAAAGAGAAAAAAAGTGGATGATCACTTCGAGCGAATCGGCCTCCTTGATCACTTCGATGGGATCTGCCTCCTAGGGTTTGTCAAAAGCCTAAATAATATTTCATTTCCTGCCAAAAAGAAATAGTTACATCCCTATTTATAGAGTTCCACCCAAAGTCCACCAGGACTTGGACTCTTAATAATAAATAAATATTAAATAAACCTCTATCCGACTCTTACTAAACTAAATAAACTCAATAAAACATTATTCAAAATCTTAGAAAATAAAGGGATCCTAATAGACCAACACCACCGGTCGACACAAGATAGCAAACGTATGATGAGTGTCTTCTATATCTCGAATTTTACCAATATGCTGTTAGATGTGGCAGCTCAATTTTTATATGTATAAATTTCTTATGATATAGAAAATATATTACTCGATGTCTATCTTCTAGGAACCCATAAGGTCATTCTATTCATGTAGCCAAATAAAGGATTTACATTTATTTGATTTGTTTTCATATTAAGATGAATTTGATAATTTAAGTTACCAACAAGTATAAGTAGTTCACTTCAAGAGCATTCAAATGACACTAGATATAGCAGAAATCCACAAAACAAACTTATATTTGTTTCTGTAAACTACAAGTATAAGTTATGTGGCTCTACTTCTCAAAACTAATTAAGACATAAAAAAATTTATTTTCTTCAGATTTTATGGAAAAATGAGCATTTGCATTTGTAAAACAGGAAGCTAGTGTTATACATCCATATCAATGAAAGAGAAGTTCATTTGTTACATGGAAAGATGAGGATCTGCAAGACGCCTCTCTCTTAGCTCTTCTATATTTAGTAGCTGCAATTGACAACTTAATTTAAGTATTTAGTTTAATCCATGTTAGATAGCTAAATAATGCACTCACCATCTCTGGAGCAGGTACATGTGGCAAAAAAACTTCCTGATGTTCAAAACCTTCTTCTACTTTCTGCAGCACAACTTGAAAAAACACATGTAACATAAATTGTAACCTATTAATCTTCTTGAATCTTGATTGTGTTTATACCAGGTTAGAGCTTATAAGACAGTGGTCAATCACTTTTTAAGCTTGCAGATCGAAGAACAACAAACTTAGGAGACTTGCAATCCATTAGACTACAGCTACAGCAAAACATAAATTATGTAAATTTTGAAATTGAGCAGAGGAATGAGTCTTATAAAATGTCATTTAGCAATGAAGTTGTTGACCAACAGAGTTTAATCCAAAGAAAGATTGTATTCCTAATGATGAAAGCTAAAGATAATTATATCCATGTCCTACAATTCTTCCAAAATATCAGATATTTTGTGATCTAGAAGCACCCAATGTGGCTCTACTTCTCGAAACTAAAAGATCTATCATTTACTGTAATTTTGTGATCTAGAAGCACCCTATCCATGAACTCCCAACACAGCTATTCTATTCTGAAGGGGGCACAAAGATAAATCTTTTAATGATTATGATACATAACAAGTTTTACAATGGTAACTGTGTTAAAAAATGAATATAACACTAAACTAAAAGAATAAGATCTTATAAAACAAACAAAGAACTTGATTCAAGATTGAGATAGAACTCTATGTTCATGATGGTCAGAACTGTTGTATACTTAAGTAATCATTCATTTGTACATTCTATTAAGAATGGGAAATTCAGGGACTAAGGAGCCATTATCTCTTTTTGAACAAGAAAAGAAGCAATCAAGGCTTTAATGAATCATAGAAAGTCGGACATATCATAGTGATGGCAATGTCTTACACATCATTCAGATTTGTAAAGCAGAGGAGATTTTTTGCTAAAAAAATCTAAATAAGGATTCGGACGACACTAGCAAAGGCAAAAAAGAAAAAAGGAAGCAAAGTTAATTAACCCTTTACTTCTAATCCTGTTTAAACGATTATTCCCGCCAACACCAACCATATCTATTTTTTATTTAAAGAAATAGAAAATTAATGAAGTAAAAGGGAGTGGTCATAGCATCTCAGCTGTCTTATTTTGCAGTGTGTGTTATAGAGTAATATCAGTTATCTACAGCATAAAATATTGCATGCTCACACTGAGAAACATATGCTGTGACAAAACGGGCTAAGGAAGAATCACATGAGAACCTTGTTGAGGATAGAATAGGTACAAATACTAGATTCCCAATTTTCCCTCTTAACTTTTAGCCCCTTTCAAATGGACCATGTCTCCACCCTACCATGTTTATTCACCTCCATGGGCTCCAATAATGAAAATGGGGATTGAAAGAATGCAATAGATGAGAGGGTGACATCAGGAAGATTTACTCATCTGAAGGAGAGTGCCTTCAAATATATGGTTCACATACGAAAATATTGGTCCTAGGTGCTAAGGAAGGATGTAAACGCTAGTCCAATACTGGATTTGGCAATCAGACTGGTATGGTACCAGTAAACGTGACAGTCAATGTATCATCAGCTAAAAAGAAAGAAATATTAAGATTATCGACCTATAAGTCAATTTCGATTAGTACATACTAGTTCATCAGTATTTGAGACCTCGATGCTGTATCTAAAGAAACATGCTACAAGAACAATGACATCAATTTACTGAAGTGGGCAGCGAGGGACTAGCTAGGATTTAAAGAATGAAAGAAAGGTTGAGAGGACTAGTGCTAGGCAGAGTCTTTTTCTGTATCTTGTTAGCAGACGGAAAATTAACAAATCACAAGAACAAGAATTAATAGCTCAAGAATTTTGATTTTAATAAGCAAAGTTAACCCATGAATGGAACCATTTAATATTTAATCAAACATCAGAAAGTAAACCTGCAAATTGTATAAGACACTCCAAACTTGAGGAATATGGACCAAATTAACAAAGATATAGCAACATGCAATTCGATGGAATATAGCATATACTTTCCAGATCTAATGTAATTAAAAGGTGTATGGAAGTAACATATAAATTTAAAGTCTCATGTTAGATTGCATGGCAGTATCTTTTCAGTAGGTGGTCATTAAAGATGAGGTATAAATACTCATGGAGAAGGATCACAAATTTTGGGAGCACACCTAATTTACCTGGAAAATTAATCAAACCATAAAAAATATTTGCAAAGATGTCCCAATGCTACACTTTTGACAGGTAAATCTATGTAACAAACTTAATGCGAAGGATGAAAACTTGAGATCAGATACTGGGAAGAAGTAATCACATAAAGATGCAAGTGAAGAAAGAAAGCACTTGCAATGATACTGAAGATTGAATAAGAAGTTTCCAACAAAGGTAACTCACTTACCATTGTCTATTCAAAAGAATAAATCATCATCCAAGATGCTTAGGGTTAATGCACAAAGAAGCTAATAACCAAAGAAGCCACGATGAAGACAACAGAACAACTCAATGAGAACATCAGAACATTAGTTAATGTCAAATTTGTTAGTGTGGTTGATATCAAGGTTTGCCGTACCAGACTGTACCGCCCGGTACGGGCGGTACATACCGGTCCGACAGGCCAGCGGTACGCGGACCGCCCCGTACCGTACCGAGTACTGTAGCAGTGTACAGTGCTCGGTACACGTGAGTGTACCGCTCGGTACACCTGGGTGTACCGAGCGGTATACCGTACCGTACCGGTACCGAGCCCGGGTCGAAACGCCGGTACGGTACGGTACGGCGAACCTTGGTTGATATTATGTCTAAGAGTAGGATAGACAAGAAAATTTCTAAGAAAAATTATTTCTTTAAGCCCCTCCACATAAGTCCATCGCCTGCTCATACAAAAATCCATCTGAAATCCATCAACCTATCCATATGACAGTGTCACGGCCTTAGCTAGAATTGCCTAAGGCGTGAGGCACCCTTGCGGCCAAGACGCGAACTTAGCTTGCGTTGCCTAAGTCGCGCTTCGCCCTTGCGATATTGCTCCGCAAAGATCAGCCCACTTGTAACCTCTCGCAAGTCCCGAAGGACCTGTAAAAGAGAAAGTTGATTAGTTCGAAAGAACGAGCGACGGACAAGTCCCGACGTCTCGCGAAAAGAGGGGAAGCTTTACAAGCAATTCAGCGAGCACATTGCGTGCACAAGAGAAAAGAGGGAGAGGGGGAAAACAAGGACTTTAGAAGGTTGAACGAACAGCTGCAAGCCCACAAACAGCTGCTCACCGAGTCCCGGGCGTGACAACAAGTTCCCGTCAAGGCAACGTGCAAACTTGCGAATGAGTGTTCAACGCCCGGTACTATACCGAAGCCCCATCCAGCCCTGTGCCACCCTAGGGGTTCAAAGGGGCTGAGATTGCTGACGTTTTGGTGAGCGGAGGCAGATTCCAGAAATCATCCCGCGACACACGAAAACGGAGCTGTTTTGAGCTGTTTTGGGGCTGTTTTGCTCGGTTCGGTGAGTGATCGCTTTGTAACGCTGCAGCTTGTTCGAACTTACATTTTTACAAGCAAAATGACTCAAAACCAAGGCAAAACAGGCTGCCAAGTAATTGTACATGTAGATAAGAGCGACGAACGGTTCGTTGAACGGAGTTGTTGCGGGTGCGCGACGATCGTTCGTGACATTCTCCCTCACTTAAACTCTCGACGCCCTCAACGACGCTTGTTGGTAGTTGTTGATGATCTCTTCTTCATGTCGCAGGACGTCTTCAGGCTCCCAACTGGCTTCAGTTCGGGGAAGCTTTCGCCACTTCACCAAGTACTCTATCTGCTCAGCTCCGTTGGGTAGCTTTATCTTGCGGTCCGCCAGAATGGTTTCAACTCGCTTCTCATAGGAGGCTGTGATGGGAGGTAGCCGAGTTGAAACACTTCGGGAAGCATCTTGCGAATCCGAGTGGTAGGCTTTTAGGTTGCTGGCGTGAAGAACGTTGTGAATTTTGAACCACGCCGGCAGCTGCAACTTGTAAGAGACGTTGCCTACCCTACTGATAATTAGGAAGGGCCCTTCATACTTGCGCACCAATCCTTTGTGGACTTTGTTCCTAAAGAATTGGAGTGATGCCGGTTGGAGCTTTACCAACACCAAATCGCCAACTTTGAACTCTTACGGTCGCATTCCCAAGTCTGCCCACTTCTTCATCCTTTTTGCCGCCTTCTCCGAGTAAGCCCGCGCAATATCTGCATTTCGATGCCACTCCTTTGCGAAATGGTAGGCTGACGGACTACTCCCAGTATACCCAATGGCCATGGTGTGCGGAATCGACGGTTGTTGTCCGGTAATGATCTCGAAGGGGCTCTTATTGGATTCAGAGCTCCGCTGCAAGTTGTAGGAGAATTGAGCAATGTCCAACAGCTTCACTCAATCTCGTTAGTTGGCACTCACGTAGTGCCGAAGATATTGCTCCAAGAGCGAGTTTATCCTTTCAGTCTGGCCATCCGTCTGGGGGTGGAGGCTTGTAGAGAAGTATAACTTTGACCCCAACAATTTGAATAGCTCGGTCCAGAATCGTCCCAGGAACCGAGCGTCTCGATCACTAATGATATTGTGCGGGACTCCCCAATACTTCACCACATCCTTCATCATCAGCTTGGCCGCCTCCTCTGCTGAACAGTGTAGGAGAGCAGCAATGAAAGTTGCATACTTTGAAAACCGATCGACCACCACGAGTATCGATCCGAGTCTCCCTACAAGTGGCAAGCTTGATATGAAGTCCAAGGAACTGCTCTCCCACGGCCTTTCTGGTACGAGCAACGGCTCCAAAAGCCCCACCGGCTTCCGTTGCTCCACCTTGTCTTGTTGGCAAGTAAGGCATATTCGAACATATTCCTCCACATCAGTCCCCATCTTCGGCCAGTAGAAGGCTCTCTCCACGAGAGCCAACGTTCTGTGAATGCTTGGGTGTCTAGCCCAAAGGGAATCATGACACTCTTTTAAGAGTTCACGCCTCAAATTGTCTACTCGGGGAACATAAACCCTATTCCCTTTTGTGTAAACGAGTCCCTCCTGAACCCAAAATCGTCGTGCCTTGCCTTTTTTGATGAGCTGCATCAGGATAACTGCCTGGGGGTCACTATACAGTCCATCCCTGATCCTGGAAAGGAAGTTGGAGTGCAACTGGCTTGCTTGGCCTCCGCCCTCCAATTGTGCGGCATTCACACGCTCCACTTTCCGACTCAATGCATCGGCCACGACATTTGCCTTCCCAGGCTTATACTCCATTGCCATATCAAATTCAGCCAGGAAGTCCTGCCAACGCGCCTGCTTCGGGGAGAGCTTCTTCTGAGATTGGAAATAGCTCAGAGCGATGTTGTCCGTCCTCAGCACAAATCGCGATCCGAGAAGATAGTGTCGCCAAACTCGTAGACAGTGGATCACCGTTGTCATCTCCTTCTCATGCACTGGATATCGCCGCTCGGTCTCGTTGAGTTTACGGCTCTCGTAAGCCACCGGATGACCCTCCTACATGAGTACTCCCCCAATAGCGAAGTATGAAGCATTTGTATGGACTTCAAAAGGCTCCCCATAGTCTGGTAATTTGAGCACTGGTTCTTCCATAACAGCAGCCTTCAAATCTTGGAATGCTATTTCACATTTGTCAGACCACTTCCAAGGCTGCTCCTTCAACAATTCCGTCAGTGGGGTTGCACGCTTCGAATATCCTGCTATGAAGCGTCGATAATAGTTCGTCATTCCGCAACCGCTTGCACCTTCAACTTATCCATTCGAATGGAGCCATCACCGATTCGATGTCCCAAGAATAAGATCTCAGTTTGAGCAAAGTAGCATTTCTCCGTTTTCACGAACAAAGTGTTCTCCCTGAGAACCTTGAAAATTGTCCGAATGTGTTTGACGTGCTCCTCGAGCGTTTGACTGTAGACGACGATATCGTCCAAGTAGACGACCACAAACTTATCCAAATACTCCTTGAATAGCTAGTTCATGAGAGTGCAGAACGTGGCCGGAGCGTTGGTTAAGCCGAAAGGCATCACCAAGAACTCAAACGCTCCATACCTGGTCACACAGGTAGTCTTCGCTTCGTCGCCTTCAGCAATGCGCACCTGCCAATACCCCGACCGAAGGTCGAGTTTTGAGAAATACTTGGCTTTGCCCAATTGGTCGAACAAGTCCGCAATGAGCGGGATGGGATACTTGTTCTTCACTATCACTTTGTTGAGGGCTCGGTAGTTGACGCATAATCGGAGGCTCCCATCTTGTTTCTTCTAGAAGAGAACTGGAGCTCCGAAAGGTGCTTTAGAGCTGCGGATGAGACCACCGCTTAGTAGTTCACCTAACTGCTTCCTGAGTTCTGCCAACTCTGGCGGGGGCATGCGGTAGGGTGGTCTCGCTGGAGGCTTCACTCCTGGCTCCAGCTCGATGTTGTGATCCACGCCCCTGCGTGGTGGAAGAGTCTTCGGCAACTCGGGTGGCATAACGTCATTGAACTCTTTCAGGACGTCCGCCACCACAGTAGGTTCTTGAATGGCCTTCTTGTCAAGTGGCTCTAGCTTCATCGCAGCCACGAAGGTTAATTCACCTTTTCGCACCCCTTTCTTTAGTTGCAACGCCGATATATGTTGCGGTTCCTTGGTTCCTCTCCAAGAAACAAGAACCACGTAGGGATCGTCGCCTCCCATCACACATAGGGGGTTCAAGAACGGCATTGGCACCAACTTCGCCGCGTGCATAAACTATATTCCAAGAATCACTTGGAAGTCATCCAATGGCACTGCCATCATGTTGGTGTTCCCGCTCCATGTCCCGATTTTGATGGGGACTCCCTTCGCCAACCCGGAGATTCGCCTGGCCTCCGAGTTCACCGCCTTCATTCGACTTGGGCTCTTCTCCAAGATCAACCTAAGTCGCTTTGCTTCTCGATCGGCTATAAAGTTGTAGGTAGCGCCCGTGTCCACCATTGCACGAGTTGTTTGGCCATTGAGCTTGATGTCGACATACATTAGCTCGCCACTTCCTCTGGCCCCTCCATAACCATGAGGCTCGGGTGCCCTCAAGTTTTGTGGTGGTGCAACGCGGGTGTTGCTTCCTCCCGCATTTAGTGCTCTTATGAGCATGGCCACCTTTGAAGTGAGTTCCGCCACAACATCCTGTAAGTGTTGCACAGAGTCTTTGGTGTCATTAGACAGTCAATCGACTAGGGCCTCGACCTTGTCGATCCTGGACTCCGCTTCCTCTTGCGAGCTCTCCACCCCAACAAGCCTTTGTTGGCCATGGTAGAGTTCCTCCACGCTCGCTTCAAGAACATCCAGGCGGGTTTCCGTCGTTGTGAGTCTCTTCTTGTGACTCTTTTTCCCAGTTGGCGCTCCAGATTGCGCCTCCTCCGCTCGCGGAGAGTAGCCAGCTGCCGCGCTCCTCTTGAGCGGCTCCAATAGCATGAGAGCGAGTGTGCACATGCAGCCCACCTACAGCTGCTTGGGGCAAGGGTCTGGCTTGCCCCGTCTTGCTGGATTCGCCACGATGCTTTGCTATGGCGAAGTTACGAAGTTCCTTCGCTGCTCGCTCGAAGTGCTTGCCCGCTCTGATACCAAAATGTCACGGCCTTAGTTGGAATTGCCTAAGGCGTGAGGCACCCTTGCGGCCAAAACGCGAACTTAGCTTGCGTTACCTAAGTCGCGCTTCGCCCTTGCGATATTGCTTCGCAAAGATCAGCCCACTTGTAACCTCTCGCAGGTCTCGAAGGACCTGTAAAAGAGAAAGTTGATTAGTTCGAAAGAACGAGCGACGGACAAGTCCCGACGTCTCACGAAAAGAGGGGAAGCTTTACAAGCAATTCAGCGAGCACCTTGCGTGCACAAGAGAAAAGAGGGAGAGGGGGAAAACAAGGGCTTTAGAAGGTTAAACGAACAGCTGCAAGCCCACAAACAGCTGCTCACCGAGTCCCGGGCGCGACAACAAGTTCCCGTCAAGGCAACGTGCGAAATTGCGAATGAGTGTTCAACGCCCGGTACTATACCGAAGCCCCATCCAGCCCTGTGCCACCCGGGGGGTTCAAAGGGACTGAGATGGCTAACGTTTTGGTGAGCAGAGGCAGATTCCAGAAATCAGCCCGCGGCACACGAAAACGGAGTTGTTTTGAGGTTCTTTTGCTCGGTTCGGTGAGCGGTCGCTTTGTAACGCTGCAGCTTGTTCGAACTTACATTTTTACAAGCAAAATGACTCAAAACCAAGGCAAAACAGGCTGTCATGTAACTGTACATGTAGATGAGAGCGACGAACGGTTTGTTGAACGGAGTTGTTGCGGGTGCGCGGCGACCGTTCGTGACAATAGTGCAATGAACAATAATAATCTCAAGTCTCAAACTATCATCTTTCAAGATGTTTAGTTCCAAGGCACCAAGCTCCAAGTCAAATCATCAAGTTTCTAAACAACTAGTCCCAAGGCACTCAATGTTGCTTTGTAACTTGTGGTCCATCAGTATGTTTTGTAACAATAAGCAATTTTAGGGTTAGATTAATATTTTTATTATTTAGGATGACAAAAGGGCTTAAGAAACGATGGAATTGAGAAAGCAATATTACCCTAAGTCATAAATTATGTTAGATTTATAAAGGGTAACATGGGGAAAAAAGAAATTAGGGTTTTATACTTAAGGAGAACCACCTCCCCCTATTTTTTTTTCTTTTCAACTTGGGCATGTGGAGTCATCATTGTTGGTGACAACAGCTCATCCATGTCAAGATATCAATGAAGGGATCCGACAAGATTTCTTTAATTTTGATTTAACAAGTAGTGTCGTTTTTCTTCCTTCTTTTGGTAAACCTTAAAATCTAAACCCTAGTTAATCCTCTCTGATAAACATCTCATGCTGCACTTAGTTTTTAGCTTTATTTCATAAATATTAGTGCCTTCTACTTTAGACGGTTATTTTTCTCATCTTAGTGCCTTCCACAAGATGGGGTTCAATTCTTTTGGGTTTAGTATGTACCTAACTATCTAGTTAATATATTTTCTGAAAAGAATATGAAAAGCATATGATATATGATATATGTATACGACAAAGGGAGAAAAATAAAAGAAAATGGATCAACACATATAGGTACAAGTAATGTGATGAATTTGAGTTATTCCCAATGATTGAAATTTCATATCATACCGATGTTTCGAGATTCGCTCAGTACGATACGGTATTGTATATCAAGCGATATATTTCGGTATACCGCTCGATATATATATATATATATATATATATATATAAGTGAAAAAAAAATCTGCGACGACGCCTCTCTTCTCCCCATGCGGGATGACGTCGCCAAGGCAACGTCACAGAAAAACGAGGCCTATTTATATATTTATATATGTGTGTATATATATATGTGTGTGTGTATATATACATATATATGTGTGTATATATACATATACATATATATATATACATACACATACATATATATATATGTGTATATATGTATATGTATATATATGTATATGTATATATGTATATATATACATATATGCATATATACATATACATATATACATATACATATATACACATACATATATATATATATATATATATATATACATATATATATTTATATATTTATATATATAAGTAAAAAAAAAAAACCTGCAACGTCGCCTCTCTTCTCCCCACACGAGGCGACGTCGCCTCTTCTCGTGGTGCGGATGAGAGGTCATCCACAAACGAGGAGGGAGAGCGGCGCAGGTACTCTTCTTCTCCTTTTTCTTTCTTCTCCTTCTCCCTCTTCTTTCTTCTCCCTCGGTCACCCCTTTTCTTTCTTCTTCCTCGGTCACCGCCGATTTAAAATGATAATGGGGCGAAAATAGCTCAATCGACAATACCGCCCGGTAGTGGGCAGTCCGTGTACCGATCTACTGGCGGACCACTACGTACCGCCCGATACGGACAGTATTATTTGAAATTGAAGACCTTGGTTGTTCCTTATCCTTTTACTTATTGATTTGACTATGTAAAATGCATATGTTATTTTTTTTTTAATATGATATGAACAGTTATAATATGTTTAAATTTTTGCTTACCCACCTA
Organism: Musa acuminata AAA Group; assembly: GCF_036884655.1. NCBI lineage: Eukaryota > Viridiplantae > Streptophyta > Magnoliopsida > Zingiberales > Musaceae > Musa > Musa acuminata. The sequence goes on from NC_088346.1 coordinate 25,849,689, forward strand.
TGAGCAAGACGTGAGTAATTATTTATTTGTTGTAAATACTCATCCCACTCTTGTTGATTTTTTTCCGACGAAGATATCTCTATACTTGTGATATAAGTGCAAAACATGAACTATTGATAATCATGAAGTGCCAGCGATCGAACCAAATGAATGGGTCCAGGACCTCTATTAGAAAGCAAATATAGTGGCAATAAACTGTTAGAGCCCATTTGACATTAGCAGACGTAATACTTGCTTTTTATTTAAACTGGAACTCTTATTTATATGTCTTGAAACTCATGAACAATATTAGTTTAGGTTGTTATCAGCTATAATTATGGACTTTTACCTGTTGTTGTGTCATATGATAGGTTGATATAACATACTACATGTGGACACCTTAAATGTCATCAGTTTGTGCTACTTGGGGTGATGAATCTAGATGCAAGTTAGCCCAATCCATAGACATTTGGTTGGATCAGTCTAGTCCCTGGTTTCAAGGTGTGACATTTTATAACTTTTAGCCACTAAATAGGGTTGGTGAGAGTTAAGTAATTGATTAAGGTAGGTGGTAGTTATCTATAAAAGGAGAGGGGAGGAGAATTTGAGGGATAATCCTATATTAGTCGATGAATCCTTGTATTTGAGATCTTAGCTCTTAGTTATCCTAAGAAAAGAAGAGGACTTATCTTTCTCATCTCATATTGTCTCTTAACCTCTTCTCTCTTCTTGTTCCACATCAGCATATGTCCCTCAAGTTATATTTAATAGAATATTATAGGTAGGTGCTTGTCCTGAACAGATTATACTCCTAGAGACCCTAAGGTAGGTGCTTGTCCTCATTGATTAGTTACTTAAACATTATAATTAAGGCAATATAGCTATATCTTCCAGTAATTTAGATAGATGAAAATAGCTGTAGACGATAAGCTTAAAATTTGGTAAAATATGAACAAGGGGTGGCTTCTTACAAATTAAACTAATAATGTAGAGTTCTAAAGTATAAACTAAAAAGAAACTGTAACAGGAAAGAAACACTTCAAGTTTAAGGGTAGTTGCCTACCATCTACAAGTTGGAACTATAAAAGGTCAGCAAAAAGTGCAGCAAGATAGTCTGATTATGCAGATCAGTTCAAAAAAATGTTTTACCTTACCTGGAAAGAAGCAAACAAAGTGAATATGGCATATCCATTTTGTTTGGCATCAACTCTTCTGGTGGCAAAACTGTTCCCATCACATACACGATGAACCAGATATATAATAGGCGCTATAGCAGCAATATGTGTAATTAATTAGCAATAAATCATTTCATTTGCACTTGTTGCAGCAAAGGAATTTGATAAATAAAATAAAAAACATAATTATAGCAAAAACTAGATTAAAGAAACAATTTCAGAAAATTCTGCAGTAACAAGAAATACAAAAAGTAGCATTAAAGCTGCAAACTAAGTCTACATGGTGTATCAAGGTCCAAATGAATGCCACATGCATGGTTTTAAGTTTTAACTATTAAATACTAGTATTGGCACCCATAGAGGATCCAGCTGGGACTGTTATGCACCAATCGGATGGTTGGCATAGAAGCACAAAAGAAAAAAAAAAAAAGAATTCCATTTTGAAACTCTGCCCTGCACTTTAGTATACTGGCATACTGTCCACAGCATGGACAGGTACATATTGAGTGTTATTTGTGTTGTGGATGAAAATAAACAAAAGGAGATTCTCTGCATAGATTTAATCCTTAATTTTTCATACTATTATTGTTTTCATTAAATAGAGTTCTGTAGGTAGAGAGACAACTCTCATCAATTTGAGCAATAATCAACAAGTGTTTCAAATGGTCAAGTTGCAGTACAAGTCGAACATATGAAATTTTGTTTGTTAATCTCTTGTATAATAAAACTATCATGCCACTACACTTCAGAGACATGTCAAGGTAATTTAAATAAATGAGTACATGTTGGAGTGGTGTGTTAAAAACCCAAAGATGTTGTGTGATATGTTATTATATACTGACAGTTTAATCCTCTGCAGTCTGGCTCCTGTTGGCTAATCAGTGCTGTATATGGTAAACATTTTCTGTGTATATGATTTCTATCTATGCTTTATTCCAATGCTCCAACCTATTTCATTCATCATAAACAAGAAAAATACATAATCTTGCTTGATAGCATTTATTAACTGGCTTCTTTAGTTTTACATCTGTGACATAAATAGAGTTTATGGAAGGGCTGACCCGTGGAATGATGGGTGCGAGGGCCACCATCAACTCAATGCAGAACGAGGAGCGGAACAACTTGGGTGTAACTTGGCAAAGTACCCAAGCTGCATAAAGGGAGTCGACATAGAAGATGAAACATGGAGCGGAGACACAGAGCTTTCCTTGGACAAAGGTCAAGGACATGAACTCTTGCAGAGGCAAGAGCAGGATCATGTTGTTCCATGGGTCCTTCATTCTGATGCAGCGGACTCATCTTACATGGTGCCGAAGACGAATGGAGCTTCTGGGCACATACACCTTATCTCGGAGAAGCATTTGATGAAGGAACTAAGGCGACTCAACTTGCGAAGGCGAAGTTAGGTTCAAAAGGCCTTGGCACGGGGCAAAAGGACGCGGAGGCGAGTACTCTTGAAGAATATGCCACAGTGTTGTCATTCAAGTCGCCATGAAGGAAGCGGTGCGCAGTGGAGAATGTGCTAGTAGGGGCAAAGGCCCAGGATCCAAACAATGGTGCACTATTTTCAGCGAAGTCGGTGGACTTCGGAAGCTACTAGGCGACGGACTGTCCTAGAGCGGTACTTCATCTAGATGTGACCCAAGAGCGGGTGGATGAAGGTCGATTGCCAAAGGAGCGAACAAAATCGAAGGTGGAAGAGACCCTACGATGTATTGGCAGAGGCCACACATGGAGGGATCACAATTCGAATTCATCCCATAAGGATCAGAATACAATGGAGATGTCACCAAGAGGCGACATGGTGCAGCGGATCGTGGTGGAACAGTTCGTGGCAATGCGATACACATGACTAGTCCTGTGAGAGACTAGATCATGCGGAGGTATAATCGGGAGCTACTGGGAGCTCCACTTCAGTGAACAACACGGCGGCAAGAAGGAATATAAATTCAAGGAGTGAAGGCCATGGTACCGCAGAGGCGAGTCTTCCGTGCGTGCATCGAATTTTGCATCGGATGAAAGCCTTGGTTATCAGCATATGGGGGTTGTGTACTACCGAGGGAAAAGTTTAAATGCAAGTACTAGTAAGTCCCATGAGAGGGACTTGATCATGCAGAGGTATGATCAAAACAGTTTGAGAGTTGGATTGCTCCAGAGCCTATATTCGCTTAAGGGAGCCCGATAAGTCAGAGGACAAGGTCGAGTAAGCGAACGTTGCTACCAAGGAAGCTAAGGAGAACAGAATCGGTGCAAACCCTATACATGACGGCAGAGGCCATGCATGGGAGTTGCAGTCTGTCTTTCTATCGACCAAGGGGAACTACTTGGAGAACACAAAGGTGTTGAAGCAAGGGGTCGAAAGGGGCGAGGAAGCGACAAGTCCAGAGGGACTTAGCTACCCAAAACAAAGCATCGGTTAGAATGGAGGTGGACTCGAAGGAGTGCCACAAAGGCAGATCTACCGATCGTGAAGAAAAGGGATGCAGATGCGAGGTGACGGATAGTAGGGCCATAGGCATAGCAGCGCCATGGTATCGTAGAGGAGAGACTCCGTGAAGTCATCGATCCCTTGCTATCATGGAGGGAGAGCGCTTGGTCATGAAAGGGACCGAGGAGGTGGAGCATGCAGAGGCAAACTCCAAGTACTGAGACAAGGCTGAAGGGTAGAGGCCAAGGAACTTCGTAAGACCGATGTCAACGAGCTTCTCATCAAGATAGCCGAAAGTGAAGGACTTTGGGTCATGCAAGAATGCATGACCAAGGAACGAAGCAGGCAGTACGCAGTGCTGTACCTTTGCTACTCAGTGGAGTAGACAACAGGGTTGATGGAGAAGACGGTACAATCCCAGAGGCGACCAAAACTATTAGAGACTTACTCTAAGTTAGGGTGAAAACTTCCTGCATTTCAGAAGTTCGATGGCATTGAGAAGGTGAATCACAGTAGCTAACTCAATACAAGGAGTGCAAACACTTCGAGTGCTTCAGAAGTGTGAGCAAAGAGCAAGCGAAGGTCAGTAACCAGCTCGATGTATGGAGTACAACCCTTGAGGAGGCGGGTGAAGTCAAGTAACCCTTGCCTTCTCAACTCTTAAGAGAATGGGCAAAACCGAGTACCCCAATTCTCTTATCTATCCAACAGAGGAGCTCGGCACAGGTTCAAAGACCCTTCGAAGATAATGGAAGACAATAGTTGTCAAATTCTCACCAATGGTGATCAGTGCTACTGAGAGTAGATTATCCCCTTCGTTTCCCAACAAAATGCCAATCGAAAGCGGAAGTGATACGAATCTACTTGGAAGTGACAACTAAGTGAAAGAAAAGTCGATGGACAAATTTTGTGGAGGAAGGACCCAAAACTTCAAAAGTTTGCGAGGCAATGCTCGTTAAAGCTCCAACAAGCATCCACCCAGTACAAGCAGCATGAGGCATTTGAGAGACTGGCGCATAGTAAGGATGGTTTTTTCCTTCATCTGAAGAATCCGTAGGAACCAACAAAGATCAACACAACTCAGCTAACCCCACACTAGAGTCAGAGTCATTAGTGAGTTGAAGCAGCATAGCGGATCGAAAGTTTGACTACTCAACAACAGCAACGGAGAGCAGTTGGGAGCCAAGAGGCGCATTGCAGCTGGAGCAGAAGATTGAAGACTCAACAAAGGTGAGGAGTTGTAGTGTCAGCAAAGGCTTCGACGAGGACGTCGAAGGAATAAGTGGGGGAGAATGTCACGAACAAAGTTCTAAACAGGATGTTTAATGTAATACTTATGTATGTCCGTGTCTTTTGGTTTGTTTATGCTTTGCACAGTATATTGAGGGACGGTCGAAGGCTTAACAACCCCATTTTAGTTGGGTTTGGTGGCCTTCTTAGGCTTATAAATAAAGGTTATGTCATGTAGACACTTGTGAGAGATATTCGGTCTGTAGTGGACCATTTTGACCCTTTGTTGTGCAACCGTTCTGAGCTTGTAAAGTCCATTTGTAATTTGCATTGACTATGAAGTGTTTTCGGAGATGTTTGCTTGTGGATCCCGAGTGAGGCGCTTTCTCTAACCCGTTTTCTCTTTTGTAGGTCCTAAGGGACCATTGGAGGTTTCGGGGAGGCTGACCTTTGCGGACGGACATACAAGGGTGCCGCACGACTTAGGCAAAATCAACTAAATCCGTGACAGTTCATCGGAAGTTCTGCCGGAACCAACCGAGAAGTCCAGGAGCTTGCCAAAGAAGCTTATCGAAACTCGCCATGAAGATCGTCGTAAAGCCCAAGAGCTTGCTGGGAGTCCGCCGGAACATTACCGAGAGTTCGTCGGATGTTCGCCGGAAGTACGTCGGAAGCTCTCCGGAAGAGCAATTGACGCACCGGAACAAGAAGCGCTGTAATTATGTCTTAGTTATCGTAGTTAGAGCGTAAATTAAGTTAGGATTGGGAGGTAATCCCACTAACTTAATTAGGGCCAACTAGGCCCTTAATAGGGCTGAATTAGGTCGAATTGAGCAGCCAATTCAGCCCTTGAAAACATGGTCGGCGGTGGCACCGCTTGGAAAGCAGTGCACCAGGTTTTATGGGTGGTGGTACCGCCGGCAGTGAATGCTGCTAGCGGTGGTACCGCCCAGTGTCAGATCAGCGGTAGTAGTACCACTCAGTAATGGCGGTGGTACCTCCAGTAACCCGGAATCCGGGGATGCGACACTTTTTGGCTCAAATTTTGAAGCCATTGGGACCTATAAAAACCTCACCCTTTTCTACATGAAAGGGCATGAAAGTATTGGCTTAATCTTGAATTCTTGAGTCTTAAAAGTGTTGTAAAAGTTAGAAAGAGTTCTCCTTCATCTCTTAGCCTTGTAACCATCCAAGAAAGATGAGTGAGACTTATAAGGGTTGTCTCCTAAACCTGGCAAAAGAAGAAAGAGGTATAAAAGGCGGTTGGCCTTCGCCTATTGAAGGAAGGCCTTTAATGGACACCGGTGACCTCGTCGGAGGAGGAATCCGAAAGTGGATGTAGGTCACATTGACCGAACCACTCTAAATTCTCGTTTGCTTTTCATTTGTGTTATTTACATTACTGCAAATCTCCTTAATCATCTCTTGTACTTTTACGAAAGCTTTCAAGTTTAACTTCTCTCCGAAACGGATTGAATCGAAACCATTTTTGTCGAAATCAGTTTTAATCGAAACGAACATTTTTCTGAAATCGGGAAAGTTTTCTGTTGCACTAATTCACCACCCCTCTTAGTGCCGCTCTTGATCCTAACACACCATACTGGTCACCCAAAGAGAACCAAGAAGATGGAGAAGCAGAAGGGATGGTATAGAAAGAGGAAGGAGGAAGAAGAATAGGCGGTGGAGGAAGTAGCGGGAAGAGGAAGGAGAAAGGAAGAAGAGGAGGCCACAAGGAAGAGGAGGAAAAGAAAGGTGTAGTAGGAGGCAATGGAGGAAGAGGAGGAAGGAGAGGAGGTGGTAGAGGAAAAGGAGGAAAGAGGAAGAGGAAGAGGAGTTGAAGAAGAGGACGAGGTGTACTTGTCAACAACACACGTCAATCGACGGGCAACGATGGGAGAGTGGGAGACTACACAAGGTGAAATGAGCAAAAGGGCTCATGTTTGAGCAAAGAGGGCTCATGAATACGAGCCCCAAAGTATGTTTATTAATATTTTTAGTGGTTCAGATAGGACCGCCTGAAACGGGGACAATCCAACATCCGCAAACCGATTCACGCCCAGACCAGTGTGTACAGCCCGTTCCACACAAGCACAGGCAAACAATCAAACAATGGATAAAATAATGTTGTTTTTTTGTACTCTCTTTGACATTATATCATCTTTTTTCTCTTATTGACTTATTCCCCTTTTGTATTCTTTCATTATCTTAACAACACCAGTTTGGATAGACTTCAATTCTTTGCAATACATAAACATGCCATAAACATAAAAGCAATAGAAAAACATGCAAAAAATTACAACAACCAATCATGTATCGTACTGATTTAACAAAAACATCAGTAAATGACATGGAAAGTATTAAACATACAATTATTCTCTCCAGCTAGAATAAACATAGCATGTAAACTATGCACCAATTTAAGGCAATCCACAGTCTTAGATGCTGCTGCTAGTGCCTGCAATAATGAAAAAAACATGTCTATAAGATGTAAAGGAACATCAACCACTATATATTCGTCTATAATTTAACACCAAATAGGTAATGATGAACTATTATGTGCAATACCTTCAAAACAAAATAGTTTGCAGTTGACTACAAGAAAATAGATATTTGCATGAAACTAGATCTTTTGACTTTACATTGTCAAAAACCCTAACAATTTGGTATTTGACAATTGAAAGATCTAGCAGTTCCAGGAATTGCTCTTGGAGAACGAGCAGTAATGCTTAATGAATAATTAAGGTTTAAATTCTGCCAGAATAGCAAATGAAGTATTAGCTAGCTTAATTAATAAAGATCTTGACTAATTACAGCAAAATCTTGGGATCAAATCCAGCCTTCAATATTCAGTTTGAAACAACAGAAAAAAAAAATATATCCATGAGCTTTTGGAAATATAATCAGTGATCATGCATCCTTCTTACATGATAATCTGTATAGCACGAATTAAAATATCAGAATAAACTTCCATAAATATTACTCATCCGCAGAGATATCTGCAAAAATCTAAACAAAGTGATCATCGTCATGGAAATACTACTGCATAAACTTGCTCCTCTTTCCAACCATGTGTATGTATTATTAACTAAGATATGCAATACCGTATCATACCGGTGTTTCGAGGTTGGCTAGGTACGATACGGTACCGTATACCGAGCGGTACACCAGGGCGTACTGAGCGGTACACCTAATTTAGGTGTCAAACCCTCCGAAAATACCTAAAAATTAAAAAAAAAAAAAGTTAGGATAGGATTTTTAAGTTAGAAATAAATATAGTAATAGCATAAGTTTAGCAAAATCAATATAAATTAGGTAAGAATAGTATCACATATCTTTTTGAAGAATATCTTGTGCAAGGTTCGTATTTCAGTCCATTACGGATTGTCCTTATATAAACATATCTCTTGATTAAAAAGTTCTTCCTCTTAATCTTCCCAAATTACCCTCGATTCAATTCACAAATCGTTGTTTTGTAGAGTTTAGAAAAGCACAAATATGAGAAAAAAAGAGTTTGAGATAGTTTAGGAGAGTATGAGAATGTAATGGAGTGAAATAGGAGAGAAGAAGGGTTTAAATACTATGAGAAAGGATTCAACGGTCAATTTAACCGTTGCAGACTGTATCACTATTACCGACCAGTTTTAAATATTTCTTACTCTTACTGTAGCACTGTAGCACTGCTATAGTGTAGCACTGTAACATTGTAGTACGTTCCGTCCGGTAACGGGCGGTCTGCATACCGGTATACCGTAGGACCAGTACGTACCGCCCGTATCGGGCGGTACCATTCGAAATTGCATACCATGCTATTAACAATGCCAACTTGATGGTGATGCATAAAATAATCTTCAGACGCAATAATGGACGTTCCAGTGCTATATTTCGTCAAGAAACCTATATGTATATCAAGAAATATCCATGTCACTAATTAGATAGAGTATAAGTAGTAAATTTCTAGTCTCCTTAGCGAGGTTAACACCTTGCGGAGAGGTAGTAATTATCAAATATTGAGGCATAAGGCCATAATAATAATGGTCAAATTATGTTACCACCTAGGAGAGGAGAGATCTAATATAACTAGTAGGTCACTAGTAACCCTGGTGAAGCTATCGCCTATACAAGAGTGGTAACTAGAGATTAAAAACGAATCGAGTGGTTAGACCGAATAAGCAAATGGTCTGGTTCATTTATTGGATCGGTTATGTTAAAAACTTAAATAAACCAGTTGACCTGGTCGGTATTTAGATAATTCGAACTAATTTTATGATATGGCTTACCCTTAACTTAAATTTTTCTTATTATTTGTTTTAGAAGTTATTTAACATCTCCCCATGTTAAGCTATCATCTTCAAATACAAGCTCGTCTTCGATATCTTATAAGTTTGCACTCATTTCTCCCACCAACCACTCATTTGAATCATCAATGTCTTGTAATGAGATTGGATCAATTCTATTTCGCAAATCATAACGAGCCTTCAAAGCTTGATAATACTTTGTATAAATAAGATCGTGTAATCGTTGATGCTCCAATTGATTTCTTCTCTTTGAGTGAATATATCATGCATATAATTTAAAAATATATTAATACATCTATATAAAATAAATAAATTAAATATTTTGTAATCCTTACATGCTCAAAGGCACTCTAGTTTCGCTCACAACCCACAATACTACATGTGAAACTAAATATTTTGATAGCAAATTATTGTAAGTTCGATGTGAAATTTCCAAATAGGCTTTACCATTCAGTTGTAAAATTTATTTTATTATTAGTAATAACATAATAACATACTATAGATGAAATTAATTATATCAAATTATTAATACATAGGGATGTAGTTGTCTTGGATCGAATTGCCATTGGAATTCCAAAAAGGTCATCGACATTCTTATAAAAAGATAATTCATGAATAATCTTATCTTGTACTTCAAGGCTTGGAACAATCTTGCAATGCACTGAAATAACCGATTCAGAACTTCTCCATCAAACCCAACGGATGTGATCTTATAAAAGAATTCTGGATTCAAATAATATCATGTTGCATGTAAACGACGATGAAGCTGACAATTCCATCTTTCGTCAATGATTACAAATTTTTTTTTTATTTCCATTAAATAACTTTTGAATCGTCTCCTTTGCTCTATCCATAGCCTTATAAATATATCTCATTGTAGACTTATTTTCATTATCCGCCAACCGAAGAACTCGAACAAGAGGGTCCATTACCTTTTATATATAAACTACAAGATTCCAAAAAGACGACATTAAGATGATATCACTAGCCCCCTTGCCTTTTGATTATTTTGCCAATTTGTTTATTACCCATTTCTCCGAGGTAAATATATTTCTTAGGTTACGTTTTTTACGATGCATGCTCTATAATGTTAAGAAGGAAGTAGCAAATTGGGTGACATCATACCTCACCAATTCCTTGTTGTTGTGAATCCTCTCATCATATTCAAAGCCCCAGAATAATTATAAAGAAATCCAACAACAAAGATTTCTTTTTCTAAAGTTTTCTTGATTTTAGAAATATTTTCAATATTCTCCAATATTAAATCAATACAATGTACCATACATTGAGTCCAATATAAGTGTTTTCTTTTTGTTTCAAATAATTGACCTAAGACAAAGGATAACAAAAATGATATGGCCTTCAAGAAAAATTGGCCAACTCTCCATTTAGTAAAACTGTAGAGAGAACCACTGAGTTGCTAGAACTCATATATACTGATGTATACCAACTCAGCTCATATGTGGTTATTCATGCTTCATTGCATTTACTGATGATTTCTCTAGGTATGGACATGTGTAATTAATGAAGTACAAGTCCGTAGCCTTCGAGAAATTCAGGGAACACAAGAATGAGGTAAAAAACCAGACTGAAAATAGTATCAAAACTCTTCGATCAAATCGAATAGGAAAGTACTTGAGTCCAGAGTTCACCTAATTCCTCAAAGACCATGGGATTCTATCTTAATGGACCCTTCCTTATACACCTCAGCTCAATGGTGTATCGGAAAGGAGGAACCGCACACTATTGGACATGGTGCAATCTATGATGAGTTTCACCAAACTACTCATCTCTTTCTAGGGATACGCCCAAGAATGAGATATGGATATGACCTACTGAACAAACAAAGTCTGCAGCTTACCCGTCTCTTTCCATAATGAGTCCGCAGCTTACCTTCCAAACAGAGTTTCATCTAAAGCGATAATATCTACATCATATGAGATATAGAAAGGGAAGAAGTCCGATCTTAATATTGTTAAAATTTGGGGCTGCCCTACCCACGTTTAGAGACACAATCCTAACAAGTTAGAATGAAGGACGAAACGATACAATTCGTAGGATATCCCAAGGAGAATTGTGGGTATTATTTCTATCATCCCAAGGACCAAAAGGTCTTTGTTGCTAAGAGGGCAGTGTACCTTAAGAAGGAACACATTCTTGGTGGAAATAGTGGGAGCATGATAGAGTTGAGCGAGATTGGAGAACCTAGCTCAAGCATCATTCCTAAGGACGAGTTTATTTAGTTACCTAACACACAAGTTCCGACTTTGCGTAGATCCGAAAAAGTATCTAACCCTCCTGAGAGATACGTAGGACATATCAAGGTAATGACATTGAGGATATCGATCCTCAAACCTACAAGGAGGATATTACGAGCATAGATTCTAGGAAGTGAAAAAAGACCATGAATTCCAAAATGAATTCCATGTTCTCCAACAAAGTTTAGAACTTAGTTGGTACATCTGAGAGTATTGTACCCATTGGTTGCAAATGAATCTACAAGAAGAAGATTGGAGTAGATAAAAGGATAGAGACCAATAAGGCAAGGCTAGTAGCTAAAGAGTATCGTTAGAGGCAATATGTTAACTATAACGAAACCTTTTCACCTATGGCCATACTGAAATCCATTCGAATTATGTTGGTCATTGCAACAAACTATGACTATGAGCTCTAACAGATGGATGTGAAAATCGCGTTCCTTAATAGCAACCTCGAGAAGGTGTATATGAAAAGCGCTATGTGCTAAAAGGCGCCAAGGTCCAAAAATGCCCGAGGCGCTAGGCGCTCGCCCGAGCGAAGCGAGGCGCTAAAATATAAAAATATATAATATAATTAATTAATATAATTATTTAAAATTTTAAATTAAAATATGCTATTAAATTAAAAAAATCTATTAACAGTATTGAAAATTAATAATTTTAAATAAACCTAACAATATTAAAAGTATACAGTATACTGTATACTGTTAATAGAAAGAGAAGAAGGAAGTGTAAGGGGTGCTGAGCCTACTGACTGAGAAAAGAGGAAGCGGTAGCAGCAGCGGCAGCGGAGTGTAAGGAGGCAGCAACGACAACGGCAGCGGCGAGCAACGGGAGCGGGAGTAGGAGCGGCGAGCAACGGGAGGCGCGAGCGGCGACAGCGGCAGCGTTTGCGAGCAGCGACAGCACCGACAGCGGCAGTGTTTCCGAGCAGCGACAGCGGCGAGCAGCGGAGCAGGAGCAGGAGCGGGAGTAGGAGCAGCGAGCAGCGGGAGGCGCGAGCAGCAACAGCGGCAGCGTTTGCGAGCAGCGACAGCGGCGAGCAGCGGGAGCGGGAGCAAGAGCGGTTAGCAGCGGGAGGCGCGAGCGGCGATAGAGGCAGCGTTTGTGAGCAACGACAGCGACGAGCAGCGGCAGTGGGAGCAGGAGCGGCGAGCAGCGGGAGGTGCGAGCGACGATAGAGGCAGCGTTTGCGAGCAGCGATAGCGGCGAGCAGCAAGATCGAGATCAGGATCGGGATCGGGAGCGTCAGCGACAGCGGCGAGGGTTAGGGTTGGGTTCTCACTTATATCGATTTTAGTTGGTTCGATTGAACCAACTAACCATCAAAGACCGAACCAGGACCGAACCAGACCTAAAATCCTGGTTCAGTCGCCTTGGTTAACCCAGGCGCTCGCCCGAAGCGCCTAGCGCCTGGGCTCGGGCGAGCGCCCAAGCAGCGCCTGTTTGAAGAACGCCGCCTGGGAGATTAACGAGGCGCTCGGGCCTCGCCTCGCCCGAGCGCCTAGGCGAGCGCCCGAGCGCCTTTTTAAATCACTGTATGCAAATTGCTTAAGTCCATTTATGGACTAAAACAAGCTTCCCGAAGTTAAAACATAAGATATGATGAGGCAATCAGATCTTATGACTTCGTTAAGAACGAAGATGAGCCTTATGTGTACAAAAAAGTGGGAGCGCTATCACCTTCTTGGTGCTATATGTGGATGACATCCTAATCATTGGGAATGATATAGGAATGCTTTCCACGGTTAAGGCTTAGTTATCTAGACACTTCTCCATAAAGAACTTAGGCGTAGCATCTTACATTTTGGGGATTCAAATCTATAGAGATAGATCTAAAAGGATACTTGGCTTGTCTCGGTCCAGGTATATAGACACCATTGTCAAAAGTTTTGACATAGAAAATTCCAAGAGAGGTCTTATACCAATGAAACTTGGAATATCACTTTTTAGGAGTATGTCCCTAAAGATTCCTATAGAAAGGGCAGATATAGATAGGATACCTTATGCCTCTGCGATAGGATCTATCATATATGATATGCTATGTACCAGGCCTGATATAGTTCATGCTTTAAGTGTTACGAGCATATATCAAGCAAATCCAGGTTTGGAACACTTAAAGGCAGTAAAGTGAATCCTTAAGTACTTGAGAAGGACTAAGGATATTTTATTAGTATATGGAGGAGGTAGCCTCAAGGTTGAGGGCTACACGGGCTCAAGTTTCCAGTCTAATGTTGATAATAGCAAGTCGAACTCAGGGTATGTGTTCACCCTGAATGGAGGAGCAGTAAGCTGGAAGAGTTCAAAGTAAGACATTGCTATGGTAGAAGCAGTAAAGGAGGGAGTCTGGATGAAGAAGTTCATTGCAGATCTAGGAGTCGTGCTGAGCAACGAGGAGCCAATTCTCTAATATTGTAACAATAATGAGGCGATTGCTCAAGCAAAGGAACTCAAATCTCATCAAAAGTCTAAGCACGTTCTGAGGAGGTTTCACTTGATCAAAGAGATCGTAGCTCGTGGTGATGTAGTAGTGGAAAGAATTTCATCCAAAGATAACATTGTAGATCCACTAACAAAGTCGTTATCTCAGATTATTTTCGAGCATCATTGGGACCTGATTGGGATCAAGCATGTGGGTGATTGGCTTTAGGTCAAATGAGAGATTGTTAGTTACAAGTGCCTTGCAAGCCAATCTCGTGAGTAATGGCACATGTGATACACTGCACAATCTTTTTTTGTTAATATTTATTATGGCATTTTCTCACTTTATATCGGATGATGAATATATTATGATGTCCTTAGATCTATGCAATGGGAATTAGATCATAATGAAATCATGATAATGAGATCAATTCACCTTTAAACACAGATTCTAAATATTCCAAGTCATAGGTTGCTCAAGAAGGACATCGAGGTAATCGGACAAACCGATGTACTATATACTCGTCTATATGATGAAGGCAACTAGTCTCATAACTACTTGTGTGGCGACAGTAGGGATATAGTGAGGTGCTAATTGGAGAATGAGTTCACAAAATGATCCGCTTACGAAATGCTGATTATTTAATGATACCTTATCGTCAAACAGCAATTTCGTAGTCCCAATTGTGTATCTAGTCTTTAAACTTGAGATACCAAGGATGCCTTGTTTGAGTACTTCATTCTTTGATACCAGACTTATAAGACTAGAAGTTCCGGATCTAGTACAAACGATCATTGAGAATGGCAACCAACCTTACGAAGACAATTGGGTGTCAATAGGCAGCCAACCTTACGAAGGCAATTGGGTGTCAATAGACAGCCAACCTATTAGAGCAACTTTCCTCTTCGCATCCTTCCCTCTAGAAGTTTCAGAGACCATCATCCTCTTGGACTACTCTGCCTTGCTGAACAAACTATGCATTGTTCCGTCCACATGAACACACTTGCTAGATTGTGGCTCTTCAGTAATATGTACCCCTCAAGGGCTAGCAACATGCTGAACTCACTACACACTTCAGCCTCCTACGGATGTATCCTTCCCATGCCGAAGGGAAAGTTTCGATGCTTTATGGCGTTGAGTTTCGATCGCCGTAGGATGGCCACGAACAATTCATTGTCCGCATACAAGCCCTTGCATAAGTACCAAATTTTTCAAGCTAGCAATTTCCCTCACCTCTGTGAGCTTTACATAACTCTTTCAATCGCTGAGCAATCCATCCCATCTTGCACGATCTCATTCTTTGCCAAGCGCCCTGCTTGCCTTGAACACCGTCCAGTTTGATTGCCAATGTCAAGCCGTAGCTTGAACTCAGCCATCCCAACCTTTATGCGCTACATATTCTTCCCAACTTGCTCGTCCTCATAGTGCCTCTTGTGCGAAGGGTCGGCCATTCCTCTGAATGTCAATCTCGGATGCCCACTCCTTTAAACGACTCCTTCTCTATATCTCAACACTCGTTTCCCCAAACGATCACGCATGCTAGCTACTCTCAATGTAACCCCGCTAGATCCCCACGTTTGCATACCAAGTGTTTATAAGTGTGTCTGTGTCCCGCTCTGATACCATCTGTCACGGACTTAGCTGATTTTGACAAAGGGTCCAAGGTGGTCCACCGCGGCCAAAGTCCCTACAAGTGCCCACATGACGCTGTTGTGGAACAACGCAACGAACCAGCCCTAAACACTACCCCAATTGCTCATCCAACCGAGTAGCTCTTGGTTGTTGTATTAGCTGACACTCCGTACCACTCTACGAAGCTAGAAAACCCCCAAAATGGCTACTTGGATGCCCCGTTTCTATGCAGTTTTGCCTCTACGTGATGACTGCATACAACTTGCATTTACAAGCCTGACATGGTCTCAATGTAACCCCGCTAGATCCCTACGTTTGCATACCAAGTGTTTATAAGTGTGTTTGTGTCCCGCTCTGATACCATCTGTCACGGACTTAGCTGATTTTGACAAAAGGTCCAAGGTGGTCCACCGCGGCCAAAGTCCCTACAAGTGCCCACATGACGCTGTTGTGGAACAACGCAACGAAACAGCCCTAGACACTACCCCAAAGGCTCATCCAACCGGGTAGCTCTTGGTTGTTGTATTAGCTGACACTCCGTACCACTCTACGAAGTTAGAAAACCCCTAAAATGGCTACTTGGATGCCCCGTTTCTATGCAGTTTTGCCTCTACGTGATGACTGCATACAACTTGCATTTACAAGCCTGACATGGCCAACAAAGCTAATCAAAATAGGACTATCAAGCCTACTGCACGCCTTCTACATATTGTACAAAGGATGAACAAAACCGAAAGACATGGACATACATGAGCATTACATCAAACGCCCCATTAACAGCTTTGTCCGTGACAACACGGTATGCCAATGCATACCGATGTTTTGACGAGGAAGAAAAGGAGGTTGAAGAGGAAGGGTCGATGGAGGAATAAACGAGGAAGGAGAAAGGAAGAAAGAAGAAGAAAGAAAATGAGAAGTACAGCGATACTTGGGAAGCAACGACAACATCGAAGAGAAGATACTTAGGAAGCGATGGCAGCATCACAACGGTAAAGAGGCAGTGCCGCTACAACATTACAATGGTGAAGAGGCAGTCCCACTACAGCGCATAGCGCCGAAGAGCTAGCACCGCTACAACGGTGAAAAGGTAGCGCCACTACAGCATCGCGATGACAAAGTGACGAAGAGGCATCGTTGTTGCAGCATCGCAACAACTAACCGATGAAGAGGGAGCATTGTAGCTTCATATGCAAGAAAAGCCCTAATCTTGTTTTTTTATTTTTTAATGCTAAAATGGATTGGGGCCCACCACTTTTAAATTTTTTATTATTTTAATATGGATCATCCGAAAAAGGAGAGTCTGTGTATTGGTCCATGCTCGGACCAGTATGCATCATCCGTATCGTACCAATTTGTGTTGTACAACAATCCTCGGATCATGGAATCATAACTTACTGCATTCTTTGTTTAGGGGCATTTCTGCCAGTGTTATTTCTTCGTTTAATCTATCGCCTAATCCTTATGAGGACAAATGGGTTTGGAAGTTTAATGATAAAGGGCAACCAACCACCAGAAGTGCTAATATGTATCTTGCCCAACAACATGCACCAACGCCTATTTCTGATATTAAATGATCTGATTTGTCGAAATATAATTGTATTCCTTGGGTTTCTTGCTTTTGTTGGAAGTTACTGCATCAATGTTGACCTGCTACCCACTATATTGCACAGTTTGGTATTGTTGAGGCAAAACTTTGCTACCTTTGTGATCTACATTCTAATAGTGTCGATCATATCTTTTTCAACTACACCTTCACTAAATGTGTTTTTACACTGCTTAGCAGACCAATAAGCTTGATATTTCATTTCAATTTTCTAATTTATGGCATATTGGTAAGTGGCTCCTTGAAGGTAAGGATTTGGATAAAAGGAGGTCTAGGACACTTAAAGGTGTGATCATGTTTGCTCTCTGGCTGGTTTAGAAAGCTAAAACTAATGCTGCCTTCAATGGCAGGAAGGTTTCTCCATTCTCCATCTTTTGTAAAACTGTTCTCAGTTAGTTCCCTTTGTGATGCATCTGAGGGACTGTGGTCTGAATTGTATCAGGTCATGGTTACTTGGCAGAAACCAAAGTTAAATATGGCGATGGTCCTTCAAGGGGAGTATGGGGGATGCGGCTTTTTTATTCGAACTGATGCGGGTTTATGTTTTTTAGCAGGTGGATTTTGCCAAAGCTGTAACATCAATTACCAAGAGCTGCTCGCAGCCAAAATGGGGCTTCAACAGGCATTACAACTTAATCTGCACAAAATTCACATTGCGACTGATGATCTTGTAATCGTTGACATTCTCTCTAGGAAAAAGGAGCCTCCATGGCAGCTTGTTAATCTTGTTAGACGTATTTTTGATCTCCTCGTGGAAATATGGGTTTCCCTTATTTTTCATGATGGAAACCAATGTGCAGAATGGTTGGCAAACTCTGTTTGCTCAACCAGGCCTTTTTTGTGGATGGATCACTTACCTGATCTGTTTCCTTATTTTTTGAGTGCTGATCTATCAAGCCCTGGTTGTGTGATGTGAGACTACTTTCTTAATAGCAACTTCTAATTTCTTTTTGAAAAAAAAAAGAGTATATAAATCTTTATTATTTATAATTTCGAATAAAAACATTTTAGGTCTTCCTCTACTTCTCCTCATAGTACTAACAATGGTCACATGGTATAACGAAAATAAGAAACTCACAAAGTACATGTCAATGCATTAAGTGAAAATATATGACTTTTAAAGCATGCCTGTCCAATTAATTGTCCTCCAAAAACTTGTCTAAAAGATGGAGCATCTGGTAAAGTAAACCCTCGAAATAAATCCACCTTCCAAATAATAGGAAAATTTTGTTAAGAATAATCACCTTTTTAAAGAATGATACTAGAAATTTTGGACCAATTAATATCAACATAAGAAACTATAAGAACAACAAACTACATCAAAACAACTTCAAAAAAGAAAGAACCCCTATTATAGCCAGGCAGCACCACAATTTCACATATATTTATGCTTGAGTGGAGAAAGACATGTTAGTTGATGTTTCCCTCCATAAGTTTAGATTAAGTTAGAGCACCGGATCATTATAAAGTTAGAATGAGGCACATGGTTTAGCTAATTTAGGATCAAACATAATCGCTTGTCTGAGCAAGACTCAGCTCTTCACAGTGCAAATTGTTAACATAAAAGCCACATAACCATAGTTAAAGCTGAACTAAAGAACAAATTGCACTACAAATTTGGTAGAGCTCATGGTAGAAAACACTAAGCCACTTTCTTGTTTGGCTCAGATGATAAAGACCCTAAGAGCTATAGTCAATGTAATCAGCATATCAATAAAATTCTTACAATTTCCTTTGCTGAGGTAAAAAGATTCTTGATTTAAAGAAAAAAGAAATGTTGTTCCTACCTTTAAGTAATTTCTTTCACCAACAATTTACCTAATGAAATTCTTACTAAAAGCAACTTCAAAGGTTTCTAGCATGCATTTTGATCTTATAAGGTTTCTATCAAGAAAAGAACATTATAGTGTACACATTAAGAGTATCTTCTCTGTGAACCACTTGTATAGTCAAACAGGAATACGAGTAAAATAATGACCAGATACTTGTCTTATCTCCCAGAAGAAATTTTGAAACTCAAAAAGAAATAGAGACGAACAGTTACAAAAATAAAGGATGAAGTTATTACTAAGCAAAATCTATCTCCTCAGGACAAGGAGCAATAAGTGTATTTCATTTGAGGTAATTAAAGTCCACATTCTTAATTTCATGATATTACTAGTGATAGTAATGCATTAACATTATATGAATAGGCAAGAGTTGTCATGAGTTTTACAATGATTGACGTAAGCTCTATGCCAGTTTAGTGCTATGTTTTCCAAGTTAGCATGTTGCCATGTCCCTCAAATGGTAATAGTTCAATATGCTTAATTCAGGGTCTTCCGTAGCGAGCCGTACCGCCCGGTACAGGTGGTACGTACCGGTCCGACAAGTTTTCGGTACGCGGACCGACTGTTACCGGTCCGAGGCACTGTAGCAGTGTACTGTAACACTGTAGTAGTGCTACAGTACCGAACGGTACATCCAGTACCGAGCCCAGGTCGAAATACCGGTACGGTACAGTATTGCGAACCTTGGCTTAATTCTTAGAGCAATACTCATTTAAACTATGCCTACTATCACAACAAAAGTCCTTAAAAGAGTTAAATATGTCAATTTCAAAGAGACCTAAACTGAGAATTTACTATATAAGTAGATTGTTACACTAGTAATATAAGAACAAAAAGAAGCCAAAAGATCCCAACTATAAGTTACTCACAATAAAGCTATCTTGCAGGACCATCAAATCATTTTTTTCTTTGTTTCAGAATAAGTTGCTTTGGCCTTCATATACCTCTCCTCACACCACAAATTTGAGTTCATTCACTTCATCTGACTAGGTGCATCTATAGGCCTATCGTGGAAACAGACACAAAACACATCTTTTATTTCTAAAAAGATCCATCAAATCAATTTGTTTCTAATAAAGTTTCAGCATCTAAATATCCTCGCTTCACTAATCTGAAATAGTTGCCCAACCAAAGCCTTTATAGGTCTCCTCCAGATGCAACCAACCACTACACATTAGATGGTTATTCAAATGTTGCTGCAGATGTATATGCACTCATATGAATTCCTCGTAGAAGGATAATAGTCAATATTTTCTGCTATTTAGCTTGCAACCCATCGAACATATGTGGTCTGCACTCTGCACAAATATGTAAGTGTGGTCACATAGATCATGTATATTTTCTCGTTAATTTCATTGTTGCAACTTCTACTATTATGTTGGTTCAATTATTTAAGATTCCTGAGAGTATGTCATTCACTAATTAAATCTTTACTTGTATCTTATCACTTCAAATATATTCTTTAATGTGAATGGATTTGATTCTATATTTTTTTTATTTGACCTAAGCATACAATTGACCTACTAACAACTTAGACTCAATAGTCTTTGTTTCAAGGAAAGCAAAACCGACCAGACTGATTGATGCCAGCCTGTATTTACCTATTTTTAAGTGAATCAGGATGTGGGATGCCCCTTTTAGACTGAACAGGACCTGTTATATATTTTTCAAAAGAAAATACTGCACTTATGTTTTCTCACACATCACAAACACACAATGTGGGGGCCACCCAGCCGTGCCGCAAGCCGATGGCAGCCGTGGCTGTTCCGATGCTTCTCCTCCTGCTCCATCTCCTTCAATGCGTCTCCTCCTTTGCTTCTACTTCGCTTCTCCTCCACCTTCTCCTCCTCCGTTGTTATTCCTTGTTTCATCTTCTTCTTTGTTCCTTCTTACTTCTTCCTTCTTCCTTGGAGTGAATCATGATGTGGGATGCCCCTTTTAGAGCGACCAGGACCATTTATATATTTTTTCAAAAAAACACTGCACTTATGTTTTATCACACATCACAAACACACAACTTGGGAGCTGCCTAGCTGTGCCGCAAGCCCATGGCAACCGTCACTATACCAATGCTTCTCCTCCTGGTCCATCTCCTCCTTTGACTCCTCTTCTCTTTTCCTCCACTTTCTCCTCCTCACTTCTTATTCCTTCTTTCTTCTTCTTCTTTGTTTCTTTTTTCTTCCTTATTCCTTCTTCTTCCTCCTCCTCCCTCCCCATGGTACCACCATACATGCCAGTGTCATATGTGTCAATAAGCCAGCATGGACCAGACCCATACTAGTCTGGCCTCAAACCAGTACAAGTCCAATACTCAAAATTGCAATCCTTGTTTTGTTTACACTTCAACTTAGTTTTATAAATATAATAATCAGCATAATATGTGGCTATATATCACATATTCAATTCTTGCACTAAAAACAAAATGCGTGCCCACATATTCAATTCTTGCACTCATGACCTAAATATTTTATTGATTATATTGTGTATATAACATCATGTCTCACATAGGAAATGAATGATGAGATGTGTAAATAAGACCAAATGAGGATAATACCAGCCACTCAGGCACTTGGGGCCACTTGATCAGAAGCTGTTCAAGTTCATGGGCTAGTAGGCCTATTGGATCAGACAACTGACAAAAGCATTAAGTCCGATATTCACAATTGGCAAACAATATTCTCTCTTGCTAGTACTATGACTGTATGACATTTCATGCAACAATAGAACGATTGACAAAATCCTTAATATAACTCAAAGCAATCTATCAAGCAAATATTGAAGTAGCTAAATCTAAGTTCAATGAATTTATTATCTCACCGACAACGTTCCCCCAGTGAGCATCCAATCTTATACCATTTTCTGATAACTGATATTGTTTCCAATGGATTATCGACTATAAAACTTATACAAAGTCATACAAGATAAATGGCATACAGAAGTCATGAAGTTGGTGGTACCCACATATTAAAGATGATAAAACAACAAAGCCAAATCAACTTTTGCAGACTTATTCTCAATAGAAAAAGAAAAGCAAACTATTGACTTTCAGACTTCTTTACAAAATCTTACGTTCCAAAATCTAAAGTTCAACTCAAAGTTTTGACTTTAAGTCAATTTAGATCATGAAAGGATAGTCCCATTGAAAGAATACTGAAACGAATCAATGTAAAAAATTAAAGAAATCATCAAAACCAATCCCAACATCATTGCATTAATTAAAACTTCAAAATATCTTTTTTAGTCAATTATTTTATTAAAACTGATGAATCCCAATAAGGATCAACAAAAATAGACAAACTTGACCATAAATGGCTAAAGCCATCACAACCAAAACACTTACCAAGGGGCTAAAACTGCAACCAGTAATATGACCCTTAATTTAATCAATTTGGTCTCATTATTCAAAATGAAATCCATAATACAAATCAGCGATTTAAAAAGGCGCTCGGGCGAGGTGAGACGAGGCCCGAGCGCCTCGCTAAACTTCCAGGCAGCGCGCTTCAAAGAGGCGCTCGCCGCCTGGGCGCTCGCCCGAGCCCAAGCGCTAGGCGCTTCAGGCGAGCGCCTAGGTTAAACCAAGCGCCAAACCAGGATTTTAGGTCTGGTTCAGTCCTGGTTCGGTCTCCGATGGTTAGTTGGTTCAATCGAACCAACTAAAACCGATATCAGCGACAACCCAACCCTAACCCTCATTGTCGCTGCCGCTGCTCGCCGTTGTCACTGCTCGCAAACGCTGCCGCTATCGCCGCTCGCGCCTCCCGCCGCTCGCCGCTCCTGCTCCCGCTCCCGCTGCCGCTGCCTCCTTACACTCCCGCTGCCGCTGCCTCCTTATATTCCGGCTCCCGTTGCCGTTGCCTCCTTACACTCCCGCTGCTGCTGCCTCCTTACACTCCCGCTGCCGCTGCCTCCTTACACTCCTGCTCCCGCTGCCTCTGCCTCCTTATACTCCCGCTGCCGCTGCCTCTGCCTCCTTATACTCCCGCAGCCGCTGCCTCCTTACACTCCGCTGCCGCTTCCTCTTTTCTCAATCAGCACCACCTTACACTTCCTTCTTCTCCTTCTGTTAATAGTATACTGTATACTGTTAATATTGTTAGGTTTATTTGAAATTATTAATTTTCAATACTGTTAATAGATTAATAATATATTATTTTGATTTTAATACTGTTAATTTTTATTTATTTGAAATTATTGTTAGGTTTCAAGATAAATGGCAAGTGTACAGAACAACTCAATAGAGTCTCCAATGGCATCAAAAAAAGATCCTGCATAGAAGTATAATTATTTGAAGGATCCGAAAGATCCTAATGTAGTGACTTAAGTATATATTCTGAGATAAGACTACTAGAGGTGGTATTTTTCGTGCAAAACAACATCTAGTAGGAAATTTCAAAAATGCAGCAGCTTGCAAAAAGTGTCCACCTGAGGTAAAAGAAGAGTTGCTGAGTTATATGAATGAAAAGAAGACACAAATGAATGAATCTTACGGGAATTTACCAGAAGACAATGTTGAACATCTCAGGGATGAAGAAGAAGATTATTCTATGAGTATTAACCCAAGTGGGAAAAAAGTATAAGATAAAAAAGGAAAAGAAGTTATGAGTACTAAGAAGGGTAAAAAATGATCGATGGATCTATATATGTTTCAAGGATCCCAGAAACAACAAGGGCAAGCAGGAGGCTCAAAATTTAGACAAACAAATATAAGTGATGCTTGTGATAAAGAAATAAAAGGAATAACAATTCAGCACATTGCTCGCTTCTTCTATCAGGCTGGTCTTCCCCTTAGTACAACTCGTTTAGACAATTTTAAGGATATGATTGAAGCTATTGGAAGATATGGTGTAGGATTAAAACCTCCAAGTTATTATAAGATGTGAGTTCCATTGCTGCAAAAAGAGTTGAATTATACAAATGACTTACTAAAGGGTCATAAAGAATCATAGGCAACACATGGTTGCTCTATTATGTCAGATGTTTGGACTGACAAGAGGCGCAGGAGTATAATTAATTTTAAGGTTAATTGTTCTTTAAGGACTATGTTTGTGAAGTCAATAAATGCATCCTTTGTAAAATCTAGAGACAAGATATATGATTTACTTGACAACTTCGTGGAAGAAATTGGAGAACAAAATGTCGTTCAAATTATAACCGACAATGGAAGCAACTATGTTTTAGCTGGTAATATTCATCTTTTAAATTTATTAATTATTTTATCTTCAATTAAATGTGTTAAACTCTTAAGTCTTATCATTTTTGTTATTCTTTGTCTTAGGTAAATTGCTTGAAACAAAAAAACAACACTTGTATTGGACTTCATGTGCAGCACATTGTATTGATTTAATGTTGGAGGATATTGGAAAGATCTTAGAAATCAAGAAAACCTTAGAAAGAGCAATTTTTGTTGTTGGATTTCTTTATAATCACATTGGGGCTTTAAATATGATGAGAGAATTTACAGGGAAGAAAGAATTAGTGAGACATGGTGTCACCCAATTTGCTACTTCATTCTTAACATTACAGAGCGTGCATCGTCAAAAACATAATCTGAGAAACATGCTTAACTCTGAGAAATGGGTGACAAGAAAATAGGCAAAAGAAGCAAAAGGCAAGAGGGCTGCTGATGTCATCTTAATGACATCCTTTTAGAATCATGTAGTTTATATATTAAAGGTAATGGGCCCTCTTGTTCAAGTCCTTCGATTGGTGGATAATGAAAATAAGCCTGCAATGAGATATATTTATGAGGCTATGGATAGAGCAAATGAGGCAATTAAAAGATCTTTTAATGAAAATGAAGAAAAATATGAGAAAATTTTTACAATCATTGATGAAAGATGGAATTGTCAACTTCATCGTCCCTTACATGCAGCAGTATATTATTTGAACCATGAATTCTTTTATAAGTTTAAATCTGTTGGGTTTGATGTAGAAGTTTTGGATGGGTTATATCAGTGTATTGCAAAATTAGTTCCCAGCCTTGAGGTTCAAGATAAGATTATTCATGAATTATCTTTATATAAAAATGCCGAAGGTCTTTTTAGAATTCCAATTGTCGTTCGATCCAGGACAACTACGTCTCCATGTATTAATAATTTGATATAATTAATTTCATATATATTATGTTACTATGTTATTGCTAATAATAACATAAATTTTATAGCTGAATGGTGGAGTCTATTTAGAAATTCCACCCCGAACTTACAGCAATTTGCTATCAAAATACTTAGTTTGACATGTAGTGCTTCAGGTTGTGAGCGAAACTGGAATGTCTTTGAGCATGTAAGGATCACTAAATATTTTTGTTTTAATTAATTAATTTATTTAGATAGATAAATTAATATATTTTTAAATTATATGACATGACAAATTCACTCGAAGAGAAGAAATCGATTGGAATATCAACGATTGCATAATCTTGTTTACATACAGTATAATCAAGCTTTGAAGGCTCGTCATGATTTGCAAAATATATTTGATTCAATCTCATTACAAGATATTGATGATTCAAATGAGTGGTTAGTAGGAGAAATGGGTGCTAACTTGCAAGATGTTAAAGACAAGCTTGTATTTGAAGATGATAGATTAACATGGGGAGATGTGGCAAGAGCTTCAGGTGCTGGAGAATTATAAACATATATAAGACATATGTCAAAAAGAAAAATGAGTGCAAAAGCATCAAGCTCGGCTCCTGCTATTGTTGAAGACATAGAGAATGAAACATATCTTGATGAAGAGAAAGGATTCAAAAGACAAGAGGAAGAAGATGAATTCAATGAAGATGATTTGTGTCAAAATGACGATAATATTGATTATGATGAATGACTTTGATGTAAAATTTTATTGTTTTGAATTTTGAAACTTTTTGTTAATATGACATTGCGATTTTGTCTTCGATTTTCTTAATTTAATAACATATTTTATTTAAAATTTTAAATAATTATATTTATTAATTATATTATATATTTTTATATTTTAGCACCTCGCTTCGCTCGGGCGAGCGCCTAGCGCCTCGGGCGTTTTTGGACCTTGGCGCCTTTTAGCGCCTAGCGCTTTTTAAATCACTGATACTAATATTATCATTTGTGTTTTATTATTTCTTTCTTTTTTTCCTTTGTATGGTAAAGATCAGAGCTACCTTCCTCATGTAGCATGAGTATTTTTACCATCTTCAATTCGTACGAGGTTATTCTAGTTTCGAATACCAACAGAATAATGAATTTTTATACCACCAAAAAAAGTGAAAAAGCTTCATGAAATTATTATAAAGAAATTTTACATATAAACAATTAGAAAGCTTGCAAGCAATCCATAAAGAAAAGGCAGTTGAGTACAATGTTTTCAAAAGGTGAGGCCCAAGTGCCTCGTAAGAGGTCTGGGTGATAGGTTTAAAGGAGGCACCACTCGGGCATGCCTAAGCCCAGGAGTGCGCCTTATCCAATCTGAGTCTAGGTACAATCAATTTCAAATGGTTGGCTTAACCGAACCAACTAATCACAACCCCCCACCCCATGCTTGATCTAGCGAAAGGAACTTAGTAGAAGAAACCCTACCATGAGCCTCCTCCACCCTATGCTGTCAATTGCAGCTTCATTTCTCCACAACAGCGAAACACTTCCTCTCGTAGCAAAGATGGCCCTCCGACAATGTCTTCTTCTTGCAGCAACTCTTTCTTTATCCTTGCCATCATTCTCTCCCTCTTTCTCCTTCCCCTCCTCCACTGTTGTCACTGCCCTCCTCTCATTGAGCCTCCTCAAACCCCGATAACCCCCCTCTCCCTCTTCCTCCCTCTTCTTCTCTTTGGTGCAGGCCCCTCTCCTTCCCTCTTGTTGTCCCCTTCTTCCTCTTCATTGTCACCTCCCTCCCCTCCCTCCTCTTCCTTCTCCTCCTCCCTGATAGCTTCCCTCACAATTGAGGATCGTCGAACTTCTCCTCTTCCTCCTTCTCCTACTCCACCTTGTTCTCCTCCTAACTATTTCCTCCTCCTTCCGCTTCTCCTTCTCTTTGCTTCTTCCCCCTCTCCTTCCCTCTTGTTGTCCACTCCCTCTTTCTCCGTCATCGTCACCCCCTCTCCCTCCCTCCTCCCTAGAAACTCCCCTCTCAACTAATAGCCACCAAGCCTCCTCGAACCCTGACAATCTCCTCCCAGCCAATTCCTCCTCCCTCTTCCCATTAATATTATATATATATATATATATATATATATATATATATATATATATATATATATATATATATATATATATATATATATATATGTTTATTTATTTATTTAATAAATATTGGCGAGCGCTTCACTTTGCTTAGACGAGCATCTAGCACCTCAAGTGTTTTGACACCTTGGCACCTTTTAGCGCCTAGCACTTTTCAAAATGTTGGTTGAATAGGTATATATAAAGTCTATATTTCCCTCCACATAAAACAAATGTTATGCATGAACATAGGCATAAAAATTTTACAAACTTCAGTACATTCCTCCAAAATTGTTGGAGAACAAAGTTCAGAAATGAGGAAAAAAAAAAAGAAGGGGGGAGAGAAAGAATGTATGAGGTTTTATCTCTATCTATTTCCTATCAGATGATCCTGTTTCCCTCTTTCAGGGAGGGGGGTTTATGGAGTAGTCACAGTAGTCAAACTTTAAAAAAGAGATGACAGGTATGACACACTTACTTCCAATGGCTCTAAGCACAATATATGCTCCATAAGTGACAAGCCTCCAGGTGATTCATCTGCATACCATATTGACTTCGGTTGCAGCAAACTGCTATAACTATCTGGCAACACCAAGCAGGTTAGCTGCAAAATTGGACCAATCAGCAAAAAATAACAAAGAAATTCTTAGACCAATTAAAAAAATGTTATTCAAAAGATAAGTTTCACTGGGTTTTTTTAACTGAACACCACAATGAAACTTACCTGAGATAATGCTACCACAGTAGCCTGTTGAATGGAACCACCACTTTCTGTAAAATATAAAACAGTGCACTTGAAGTGAATAATGTGTTAGAAAGCAACAAGGAGGCAAAAATACTCTGCTGAATAAGAGTCTTACTTGCAATTGCAATGTAAGATTCAACCTGGGTATGACGCTACCACATGAGACTCATGACTATCACATACCTACTAGTCAATGACTTCTATAGAATGAATCTTTAATGATATGGCCTAAAGTGCTCAGACACAAGTTGCTAGAATGCCTAGTTTGATATAATAAACAAACTCAACATTTTCCAATATGGGTAATGGTTATCAGAGAGTCACAATCCTCCTACCTCTTCAGGTCTGACATTCTTGTGAAAGCCCAACACATAGCACATAGCCCAGAATCACTCCATGCTGTGATGTGCCTTGCACCATCCACAAATAGCCCTTCCTATATGCATGCTAATCCACACATCCATGGTCTTAGGCCTGGCCTTGATATGGCATGACACAACTTGATAGATCAATTAGCTAACAAGTCATAAACTATTTTTCAAACATGTGATCCAAAATGCTTTCTGAATTTACTTAAACAAACCTCATCAAGTCTTATATACCAAGACAGCTAAGCATCATTTCTACATATTGGACTAATTGGGGAACCACCCTATTGTCTAACACATTTGAAATGGATGTGGTCATTTACTGATATCTAAAACTATATTGGCCTATTACTAGTATCTCAGACCTAAATATTTTCGCCACACTGTTAAGGCCCATTCAGTCCAAGTTC
This sequence comes from Musa acuminata AAA Group, assembly GCF_036884655.1. Classification (NCBI taxonomy): domain Eukaryota; kingdom Viridiplantae; phylum Streptophyta; class Magnoliopsida; order Zingiberales; family Musaceae; genus Musa; species Musa acuminata. The sequence goes on from NC_088346.1 coordinate 25,878,255, forward strand.
TGGGCTACTGGACTACAAGGTTAGTTCATGAAAACCAAGATCAAAACGGACTTGAGATAGTGGATGTGTGGATTTGTAAGCCCAATAGGAAAAGCTACCTGAGAACAGTTAATTCAAGGAGCATGTCATGATATGAAGCAACCACCAGCACTATGTATCATATATGCTGTCTCCCAGGAAATGATTTATGTGTAGGCCCTGACAATGCTGGTAAGGATTTGAGTAAGAAAATTATGGTAACACAAAGAGTTACATCAAAGTTAATGCAATGTAATATTGAATATAGATAGCCCAACAACTAATAACTAACATAATATTTTCACCCATGTTGTTTACAACATGTTCTATCCAATATACTTGGCTAGTAAATTTATCGAGTTCGGTTATGACAGTTCCTTCTTGAGCAAAAATCAATTTTGTTTAGGAATGAACTACACATTCGAGCTAATTTTTTTGGCCATCACTTCACAGAATGATACAGTTCTGCCAGCTATGCACGTTCAGTGTTAATAGCTAATATTAACCAGGATCACTTTAGACCTAAAAGTTTTAGTATCAATAATAGTTTTAAATAGAGTACTTATTATAGTTGGTATCCTACTGCATTTTCCCATCATTTTTGTCCTCATTAATAATTAATCATCGAATGCGAAATAACTGAAACTCCACGTAATGGCTTCTAGATACTCCAATAAAGATAGACCTTGCACTAAAAGATCCATACCATAGCCAAAGTAGTCATACTGTTTCAACAGGAGGTCTGAGTGATTTCCTTCTTCTATGCTGGCAGATCCAGAAATCTCAACCTAGCAAGCATGGAACTAGAAGCATCAATCATGAAATGGTACTGGATAAAATTCTTAAATCAACCATATTTGAATAACTTTTTGCAAGTAAAACAGATAGACATAAACAAAGAAGATTGTTTTCCATAAAAAAGAATGAAACAAAATCATTGGAGAGTGCAAATGCTACATGATGATTATTGTAGAAATTTTTCCATATTTTCAATGCAAAAAAATTAAAATAAATAGATCTCATCACAGTTTCTGAAACATCAACCATCTGCAGAACTAATTATTGGCAGCTAACTGAAACAAAATATTCCTCTATTGAACACATCATGTAATAGAATCTGAAGGCAATTTCCACATTACTTTTTATGAACTTAGAAAATAAACAAAATAGTGATAAGTAAAAAGATACAAGTGGCATGCTAAGTAGCAATTAGCATAAGCAACACTGAAGTTTGCAACCATGAAGTTTGCAATCATATGCTATAATTCATCTTCCGGTTTTCTTTTTGGGAAAATACCTGGCCCTCCAAGATGAAGTAAATACCATCTCCAATTTCCCCCTCACGAACAACATATTCACCAAGTTCTGATAAGAATAAGAAACGAAAGAAAAAACCACTCAGCTACGCATACAGGACTAGATGGATCATACTGCGGATAGAAAGGATCCTTTCATATGACTCATAAAAGCTACCTCCCTAACCTACATTTTGTGGAATCAACAGATTTTAGAAACTTGCATAGTTTGAGCAACCTATCTATCAAAACCATAATAGTTTTCAGACCGCTGAGGGGTTATGCGCCTCACGCAGGTTCTTAAGTTGATCTTGTGATCCCAATTACCGAAATTCCTCAAATAATAGAAGATCTACATCATTAATAACACATGAGAAAGACTCGTGCTGGAAGATAAAATGATATCCATTTCCAATGATATACAGAAACTAATTTATATCCAAGCAATTGGACTCGGCGATTGAAAGAGTTCAAAGAGACGAGAAACCAGCCCACCATATTGCTTCACCTGGACGACCTCGGCAAGCTTACGGAGAGAAGAACCTGGAAGCCGTTGCAGAAAAGGCACTTGTCGCAGAAACTCCAACACTGAACCCAATAAATCCAAGGAATCAAGAACCCCAAGAAAACCGATTGAGAGAAAGGAGGGTGATCGACCCTAGAGTTTCTCGGGCTGTACCTTTTCCGCGATCCATTCAAGAACAGCAAGTATGTCGAGAGAGAGAATGGAGGGGGGGAGGGGGCGCATCGTTGATGTACTCGATCGCCGCTTGGTCACGATTTTTAACGATACGATGTGCCTCCGGAATTGACAGTGGTGCCGGATAGCGGGTCTGATCCCCTCAAGAAGGAGCACATGGTCAAATCCGAACGCTTCTCCACCACGTAGGACTTGGGGGTACAAACCCATCCCATTGCCTGCAGTTTGCACATTTTTATTTTTTTTGACAAAAAGTGCGTCGTTTATACATTCCATAAAATGTTGATTCGAGCGAAATAATTTTGACCAATTCTAATAATTCGTCACGTCATAATGTGTGTGTGTGGATATAAGCAGAAATCACATGAACATAGCTCACATTTTGTTCATGATCAAAATCTGCAACATTACAAAACGGACATTTCAACTCCGTCTATTTTATACTTGCATATTATTAGAAATCCAAGAAAATTAATTTAGGTTTGGATAATTCTGAAAATAAAATTTATAATAAGATTAGGATCTAATCGTTGCTTTTTAACTAATAGAATTATTTAACTAATAAAATTTACTTTTAGTCGTAAGATTGAATTGTGTAACAGTCTCATCCAAAATCTAATGTAGTTTCCGAATTATGTTATAATTAACTAAATATGTTTCCAAATTAATCAGTATATACGATTTGGTGTAGTTAGCGCATAAGAGTCATTGATTTGATTTTTAGATTAAGACAATCTTATTTTCAATTCCGTTATGGGTAATTCACATAAAATTATATCTAATATAACATAATATAAAATAATGATAATACAGAAAAATAATTTTTTTTTTTTACGCAAACGACATCCTTTTAAAATCTATGAAAAAAAAGTCTCTTAAAAGCTCCGCGTTTAGCTAGGCGTTCATATTTACTAACATTAAGATCATCCATTGCTTTTCCGAATTAATTAGGACTCTCAACATCTTTCCTGATCTAATCATAATCTCAGTTGTGATTGAGTTATTAAACTCTATGACCATCTCATCTCATCTAATCATAATCTCAGCTGCCAAATTTTTGTCGCTCGTAATTAGAAGAAAACTTGATTAATATGATTATGCCCGAAACATATAATGGCTAAACTAACGGCAAATCGTCTCCCTCTATCTTTAACGTGATCTACTCTCACATTTTCTCCGGTCATCTCTTATTGGCTTCGATTTTAGTATCTAACTCAATAATTTTATTATTGTAATAACAAAGGATTATTAGAGAGATGAAAATGGATGTCTCCAACGCTTTTTCTATAATGTATTTTTCGACCTCCAATTACTTTTCATTTATATTTAAATAATTTATCTTTCCTTCAACACCGAAATTTGATGCGATATAAGAAAGTGAAAAAGAAAAAAAAACTTTGTATGTTCATAAATAATTCCTTAACAAGGGGAATGTTAGGTATCTAAAATTATCTTATTTTTGTAGACTTGGACCCAAACTATGACTAGTATTAGCTTTTTTAAAATATTTTTTTTATTAATCAAGATTTTCGATGTCACCAAGGATTGCAACATTACTCTCAAAGCGAGAAGGAATACAAGAAGTTCTTATAGCATGAAAGCTAACATGAAAATATCATTATAGATATTGTGTAGGAATCAATGTGTCAACTTGTTGTGATTAAGTATTTGAATCATATCAAATATATTAGATTTGATCAAAAAATTAATACCTCTACGTATTTTAGAGTCCATCTCATATTGTCTAGCATTCAACAAGGTACAGGGCGTTGGAGGTAAGGTGAGTATTTTATCCACCAAAATAGTACTATCTATAGACTTCTTAAAATAAAAGTCAGTCTACAAGACAAGAGTCATTAGTAAATAAATCATCATAAAATAATGATGTCATTGGCTTTAAGGCCATGGAAAGATCGGGTGGGTTTAAGATAACTTGAAAAATCTCAACACAGGGGTTCTATTACTATTTTTGAGCAGGGCTAAAACCTTCAATCACTTGGAATAGGGTTGGAAACAATGATGATTAAATTTATAATTATTTTTATTCTTTTATAGAATCCAAAAAGTAGTGCCAATGATGGATACAATGGATTTAGAGAACTGATTATTAATATGACCTTTTACTTTTAGTGAAGCACAATTTTATCATTCATGCATGTAATTAAACATAAAATTTAAACTCAAGTGTATCAAATCCCAAAAATCTCTTATGAAATGATGAGAGAAAAAAAAAGTGATTAAAGAAAGAGAAGTCTTCTTCCGCTTGTCAAACAAAGATCTGCATAATAATAGAGAAAATTAGGCAACCAAACAAATGTGAGTAAACAATTTCATAATAATTTTCATAAGAAAATTTTAACTTTTGAAAGAATCTTTAGACTCCATACAAATTTAAAGCCTTCTTAATTGGTCATTTTACCATTTCGTTAGGTGCTTATTTTTAGAAGTAGCAAACCAAAAGGATGTAAAAGTCCATACACATTTATCCTTATTGGTCTCCCTTCATTAATTAATAATACTATTTTTTTAAATTAAACTTGGATGGAAAATGTTGTCAAGAAATAGGTAATATTCCTAGATTTATAAGAGATAATATTGGCAACATATTTGAATTTGGAGAAGTAGTGACGGTTTAGAAAGGTCGACCATTTATTTTACAAAATTGGTTAACAATGAATTTTCGTCTAAAAGGAAATTTTGACCCTAAACTGATTCTAATAATTTAATAAATACCTTTCCATAAAGAGGAGAATTTCTTAATATTTGGGTTCCAAAGGTTAGGATAGTTAATACTTGGGCAATAAAGACTTTAAACCATAGACAATTAGAATTATTGAAAATAGGTAAAATGTGATGCATATTAACTGAAGATTTAATCAATAACATGTCTCTTCTCCCTAATCCACCAAGTGATTTAGGGGTCATTGTTAGTGTAAACAACTTTTTAACTGTGACCTCGGGGCCGACGCGGCTTGGTTCGAGTCCGGATGACGGGTCGCCGGTTCCTTCGCGAGGGGGTTCCTTGCCAACGCGCCTGGAGAGAAGCGCCTCGCCTTCGTTCTTGCACACAGGTCGGGACGGGAGAACTCGACCCGACCCCTCCGACGATCAAGTCAGTCAGCAATCGTAGTGGGGTTGTTTTCTCTATTTCTCCTTTTTTCTTTTCGTTCAGAATGCAAGGATATTTATAATGGGGGTTCGGTGTTACCTGATGCGCCTGCCTGCAAGGGGTAAGATCGTACCTTCTGATGGCGTCTGACATTGCTATCAGCGTAGCATGTGGAACCGAACTTGAGCGATCGTTAATGGGCCTCGGTTGGCATTTTGACCCGTGTCAGTCACGCGGTGTCGGACTAACAGGGGAGCGGGACGTCAGCGGGTGTCATGCAAGTCTTATCGTAATTATTACCCTCATCATTCTCCCCCCCCCAAAGGAAGCCATGCGTCAGTTGCCGTAATGGGGGGGGGTCTGAGGTATGGCTTCAGCTTTAGAGAGCTTTCTTCGTTGGCCAAAGGCCGGTGCGCCGCCCTGGGCGTGAAACTCGTAGTGCTTGGCAATCGAGGAAGGTCGGGTGAGCGGTCATGGCATTGTGTAGTATGTGGCCGAGGATCCTCGGAGAACGTCTCACAGGTCGGATTGGGCTCGACCGTAGGGGCGGCAGACTCCTCGGGCTAGTAGGTTGTGTGGGCATGGTTTCGGACGTCATGAGGCCGAAGAGCCCGGCATAGGTAGCCGCTGCTGAGGAGCTGAACTCGGGCGAACGGGTCGTGCAAGCGTGGATTCGAACGTCATGAGGTCAAAGAACACGACACAAGCGGCCGCTGCCGAGGAGCTGAACTCGGGCGAACAACGCAGGCGTGGTTTCGGGCATCATGGGGCCAAAGAACATGACACAGGCGGCTGTTGCCGAGGAGTTGAACTCGGGCGAACAGGCCGCGCAGGCGTGGTTTCGGGCATCACAGGGCCGAAGAACACGACACAGGTGGCTACTACTGGGGAGCTGAACTCGAGCGAACAGGGCGCGCAGGCGTGGTTTCGGTCGTCATGGGGCCGAAGAACATGACACAGGCGGCTGCTGCCGAGGAGCTGAACTCGGGCGAACAGGCCGCGCAGGCGTGGTTTCGGGCGTCACGGGGCCGAAGAACATGACACAGGTGGTTGCTGCCGAGGAGCTGAACTCGGGCGAACAAGCCACGCAGGCGTGGTTTCGGTCGTCATGGGGCCGAAGAACATGACACAGGCGGCTGCTACCAGGGAGCTGAACTCGGGCGAACAAGCCGCGCAGGCGTGGTTTCGGTCGTCATGGGGCCGAAGAACATGACACAGGCGGCTGCTACCAGGGAGCTGAACTCGGGCGAACAAGCCGCGCAGGCGTGGTTTCGGTCGTCATGGGGCCGAAAAACATGACACAAGCGGCTGCTGCCGAGGAGCTGAACTCGAGCGAACAGGCCGCGCAGGCATGGTTTCAGGCATCACGGGGCCGAAGAACACAACACAGGTGGTTGCTGCTGAGGAGCTACTTCGATTGGATTTGTTTATGCTGTATTGTAGGAGGTGCGGACGGCCAGGTAATCTTTGGTCTGTTCGAAAGTCCAGGGGACGAACCTTTTCATGAATCGCCGATTTTCGAGAAGACCGGCGACTCAAGCCTGTTGGTTGCCACGTGTAATGCGCCCATTGGTCATTCTGTCAAGATGTATTTATGACGGAGTGACTTTTGCGTCATCCCGATGCGACGTGTCCGGGAAGGGAAAGAGTCGGTATTTTTGGCGGGATTTTGTCTATAAATAGTGTGTGGCTAGCCCCTCGAATGTCTCCTCACTTGTTTCTATTCTGTCGTTTCGTGCTTCATCATTTCGTTTGCGCCGATCGCTCTTCTTTTTTTTCAAAAGGTCGGTAAGGATGGTGCCTTCTTCCCCTTCCTCTTCGTCCTCTTCCTTGCCTAAAGGCGAGCAAACGACGGTTGTGTCGAACCCCGACTCATCTTCCGATGAACAGGCGGCCCAGGCCCTTGAGGCCCTGATGTGGCCACACGACCTCGACTCCACCATGAGTGAGTCATCGCTTAGTCACCTCCGGGACCTCTACGGCATCCCGGAGGAGTTTGCCCTCCATGCTCCCGAGCCCGGCCAACGGGCATATGACCTGATTCCCAGGGGTTTCGCCCTTACCCTTGATGCCTTTGAGGCCGAGTTATGCCTCCCCTTGCACCCCATCATAACTTCGTGTATCTCATGGTGGCGTATCTCCCCGTCCCAGATGGCGCCCAACTCTTGGCGCTATATGGTGGCATTCTTGGGGGAGTGCCACTACGCTAACATCACCCTGACCCGATCCCTCTTCCTTTCTTGTTTCCGGCTTTCCAAAAGGTCGGGGGGTTACTATCTGTCTGCCCGGGCGGGTTTCCGAGTGAGCGGGGCTCCTTCCAGTAATAAAGGATGGAAGGGACGCTTCTTTTTTGTCAGCCGCTCGGAGGACTGGGGGTTCGGGCTTCGATGGGCGGCGCGCGTGATAGACAACACTGCCCCAGGTCTGGACGATGGGGAGCGCCGAGAGCTCCGGAGGCTTAAAGAAAACCTCCCAGCCTCAAGAGCCATCCGGAATATGTCCGAGCAATGGCTGGTCGAGGCGGGTCTTAGCCCGATGCCTCAAGGTATGCCTTGAGGGGTAGCTTTAGGGTTTACTTTAGGGACAAACTCGCCAGCTAACCAATGTAGGTGTTTTTGCGCAGAGATGGTGCTTCTCCGAGACCTTCATGGGGGAAAGACCGCGGCGGCCCCGTCCACGCGTTTCCCGACCGAGGCGAGGGCTAGCTCGAGGGAGGCCCTAGTGGATGTTGAGGCTGGTCATCCTCGGAAGAAGGCGAAGACCTCTTCGGCAAAAAACTCTGGGGGGTCATCGGTCCAGCCTGCCGGGGCTGTCGTCATACCGACCGGACGCGCCAGGAAAAGCCTCGGACGGGGCGAAGCCGGCACAAGTAGGGACGTGGCGGGCGTGAGCTTTGCCGCCTCCAAGCCCGAGCCGTACCAAGCGCGCGCGATGGGTGATCTTTCTCCGGGCGAGCCCTCCGACCCGCTGACGGCCTGTTGGGCAAGCTTTTCCCGGGGCAGCCGGGTGTGGGCCGACGGTGATTCCGCGGCCGGGTTTGTCCGCGGAGGGCTTCATCCCAAAATAGCTCGGGATCTGTACACTTTGCCCTCGAAGGTTCTTCTTGTCCGGTCGGCTAAGTCATTGCTATGGGTGAGTGTTGTTCCGTTGGTTCAGTTGCATGTATCTGGATAGCTCTTGTTCTGACCCATTTGTCTGCAGGGCACAAACTATGCCACGAGGCTGATGGACCGCGTTCGCGATGCGGGGTGAGTCGTCGACCTCTTGAGCGACCGCAATGCCGACCTCCGGAAGCAGGTGGAGGAGGTCCGAGCCGGGGCGACTCCTGAGGTGGTTGCGGCGGTCGAGCAGCACGCCTCGGATTTGGACGCAGAGGTGACGCGCCTCTGGTCCGAGCTCAAGGAATCCAAGGAGAAGAATAAGGAGCTTCAGATACTTCTGAAGGCATCGGTGGCCGAGGCTCGTTCGGTAAGGGGGGAGTCGGTCGAGCTGATCCGTCGACTAGAGGAGTCGCGCGTCGAAGCGCGGGGGGCTGCTGAGGCCCTATCCGTCGAGATTCGCCAGAGGCCGAAAAAGGACAAGAAATTGATCGAGGACTACAAAGCATCCTCGGGCTTTCAACTTGGCCTTGTTCGGACCGGGCGGGTTTCGTACGAGTATGGGTACCGAATTGCCCTTGCCCGCTTCAAGGCGTGCCACCTCGACCTTCAGGTCACGGTGGATCCTTTCGACTCCTTCCCCGAGGACATGGACGTCGACATGCCGGATGAAGTCCCTTTTGATGATAGCCCCGACACTCCAAAGGAATAAATGTAGGCTTGTATGTACATGTTTTTCCTTTTTGTTGTTTGGGTGCGAAATCTAATGTTCTTTCTGAAAATGATATGATTGTTCTTATTCTCATCGTGCTTGTTTGTCTTGTGGTTTGCCTAACCCGTTGTGTTTGTACTAACTTTTGCTAACATAACTCCTGCTTTTGTTACGTCCCAACTCATTATATTACAGAAAAAACCTTTTGAGGTTTTGTGAGTTCCAAGTCTTTGGCAAAGCATGGCCTTGCATCATCACGAGTTGGTATGCTCCGACCCTAACGACTTCGATCACCCAATAAGGGCCTTCCCAATTGGGAGCTAACTTCCCACGCGCTCGGGTCGGGTCGCTAACCTTGGCCCTGCGTAAGACCAAGTCATCCAACTTAATTGGCCGAGGCCGCACCTTGCGGTTATAAATTCTAGCGATGGCCCTTTTATAGGAGAGATCTTTTAGGTGCGCATTAGCGCGCCGCTCCTCAAGCAGATCGAGATCGGCTCGCAGTCCCTGGGTCGAAACTTGTTCATCATAGCTTGCTGTCCTCAGGGTGGGGAAAATCATCTCGGGAGGCAAGACAGCCTCGGTCCCAAATGAGAGGCTGTAGGGGGATTCTCCGGTCGCGGCGTTGGGAGTGGTCTGCAAGGACCACAGAATACTGGGGAGCTCGTCCACCCAAGCTGACTGGGCCGCTGACACTCTCCTCTTGAGTCTGTTTAGAATAGATCGGTTAGTGACTTCGGCTAACCCATTTGTTTGGGGATGGGCCACAGAGCTGAACCTCAGTTGAATCCCGTAGCTCGCGCAGAACTCCTGGAACCGAGCGCTGGTGAACTGGGATCCATTATCCATGACGATGGCCTCTAGCAAGCCAAATCGAGTCACGATGCTTTTCCAAATGAACTTCTCCACTTGCCGTTCCGTGATTGTCGCTAGCGGCTCGGCTTCGGTCCATTTGGTGAAGTAATCCACGCCCACGACGATGTATCGTCGTTGCCCCGAGGCTGGGGGAAAAGGGCCGAGGAGGTCCAATCCCCATTGAGCAAATGGCCATGCGCAGTCGATGGGGGACAGGGGGACCGCCGGCTGCTTGGGCGTTCGGGCGTGCCATTGGCAGGGCCCGCACCGCTGCACGTAGATTCTAGCGTCTTGGGACATGGTGGGCCAGTAGTATCCATGACAAAGGATTTTGTAGGCCAAGGTTCGAGCAGCAATATGCTCCCCGCAGATCCCCTCGTGGACCTCAATGAGGACTGCCTTTGCTTCGCTAGGCTCGAGGCATCACAGCAGGGGCTGTGAGAAGGACCGTTTGTAGAGTCGCTCGTTCACCTCGGAATACCATGCTTGCATTCGGCAAATGCGGCGTGCCGCGGCTTCGTCGTCGGGAAGGACCCCATTGCGTTTGAAGAGCAGCATCTCCTGTACCCACGTGGTGCGCGGTTCGGTCGGAGCTACAGACGAAACTAAGATGGTGCAGGATGGGAGATCTTCGACCCCGGGGTGGTTTCCGTGGTCCGGTCCCGAAGCCATCTTTGCCAATTCGTCGGCTCATTCATTTTGGTTCCTCGGCACCTTGGATAGTGTGAAGTGGGAGAAGTTGGAGACTAGGCCTTTTATCTCTGCCAGGTACTTTGCCATGGTTGGTTCTCTGGCTTCGTACCCGCCGTTAAGCTGCTCGGCGACGAGCTACGAGTTAGTGAAGACGCGGATGATGTCCACCTGCATTTCAAGGGCCAGCTTGAGTCCAGCCAGAAGCGCCTCGTATTCGGCTTCATTGTTGGTGGCCCGGAACCCGAAGCGGAGGGATCGTTCGAAATAGAGTTCGTTGGGGGCCGAGAGTACCAACCCCGCGCCGGCGCTGTTGGAGGTAGCCGAGTTGTCCACGTGTAAATCCCATGCCTCCTCTGTGTGCTCGGGGCTTTCATTCCCGCCATCGGCCAGTTCCGCGATGAAGTCGGCTACGGACTGGGTCTTGATGGCAGTCCTTGGAACGTAATGTATGTCGAACTCTCCGAGTTCTACCGACAATTTGAGGAGTCGACCTACGACATCAAACTTAGACAAAACTTGCCGGAGCGGCTGGTCAGTGATTACCTCAATCGTGTGAGCCTAGAAGTAAGGGCGTAATTTTCGGGATGCCAGCACGAGCGCCAAAGCGAGCTTTTCGAGCGGCGGATACCGCTCCTCGAGTCCGTTCAGGACGTGGCTGGCGTAGTAGACCGGTAATTGCTCCCCGGCAACTTCTTTGGTTAGGACGGAGCTGACCGCGTGCTGGGAGGCGGCCAAGTAAACGCTGAGCTTTTCCCCGAGAACGACCGAAGCAAGGCGGGGGAGGTTGGCCAGGTGCCGCTTGACTTGTCCGAAAGCCTCTTCACACTGCACCGTCCACCGGAAGTCCTTGGGGTTTTTTAATGCCCGGAAGAAGGGGAGGCAATGATCACCGGACCGAGACAGAAATCGGGACAAGGCAGCAAGCCGTCCGTTTAGTCGCTGCAGGTCCTTGACTGTTCGAGAGGCCTGTATACTGATAACCGCCTGTACCTTTTTCGGATTCACATCGATTCCTCTTTCATGCACGATGAATCCTAGGAACCTTCCCGACCCGACGCTGAAGGTGCACTTTACCGGGTTTAGCCGCAGGCCATACTTTCGGAGTGTAGAGAATGTTTCGGCCAAGTCGGTCAGGTGGTCTGCCGCCATGCAACTTTTGACGATCATGTCATCGACATAGACTTTGACGTTCCGCCCGATTTGAGTGGTGAACATTTTATTCACGACCCTCTAGTAGGTGGCGCCTGTGTTCTTGAGCCCAAACGGCATGACTTTGTAGAAATATACCCCCAGGTCGGTGATGAAAGCTGTGTGTTCTTGGTCTTCAGGCACCATTCTGATCTGGTTGTAGCCGGAAAAGGCATCCATGAACGACAGGCGGGCATGCCCGACTGTCGCGTCGACCAGCTGATCGATTCTTGGGAGGGGATAGTAGTCTTTCGGGCACGCCCGATTGAGACTCGTATAGTCAACGCCCATCCTCCAGTTCCCATTAGATTTTTTTCACCAGTACTACATTAGATAGCCATCGCGGGTACTTGATTTCCTCGATGAAGCCAGCCGCTAATAGACGCTCCACTTCTTCACGAACGGCGAGCTGCCTATCGGGGGCTTGTCGTCGTGGTTTCTGTTTTACCGGCCGGGCGTCAGGTGATATATTCAGGTGATGCTAGGCGGTCTCAAGGTCGATGCCGATCATGTCATATGGCGACCAGGCGAAGACATCGGCATTCTCCTGTAAGAAACCGACGAGCTGCTCTTGCTCCTTCCTGGGGAGTTCCGACCCGACCCAGACCGTCCGATCCGAGTGATCCTCCATCAATGGCACATCGCAGGTGGACGTCATCGGCTCCGGGTGTGGCGTCGGCCGCTTCTCTTCTCTCGGATCTTCAAGAGGCTGGTCGGTCCTCGCCTTTTTGTGTAGCGAGACCGCCGTCAGGTAGCATCGTTGGGACTCTCGGGGGCTTCCCCAAACTTTGCCTGTCCTGGCGGGGGTAGGAAACTTCACCGTTTAATGATAGGTGGAGACTACAGCTCTGATTTTGTTGAGGGTGGGGCGGCCGAGGATGGCATTGTAGGCAGCAAGAAGATCTATAACCAAGAAGGTGGACATCACCGTTTTTGTTCGGGGCGGCGCTCCCATGGTGAGGGGCAAGGTGACCGTCCCCAATGGTGAGACAGAGTCGCCGGTGAACCCCGTGAGCGCCGAGCAGATAGGCTTTAGGGATTCTTTTGTTAACCCCAACTTCTAGAAGGCGTCCAGATAGAGCACGTCGGCCGAGCTTTCGGTGTCGATCATGATTCTCCTTACCTGAGCGTTAGCGATTCGAGCCATTATCACAAGCGCATCGTCGTGTTCCGGTGGCTTGACGTCCTCGGGAGGGAATGCGACCTTGGGGTCGGGACCACGTTGGGGAGCGTCGATCCTAGCGGAACGGGCATATGCCTTTCTCCCCGACATACTGGTTCCCCCAACCGCCAGTCCTCCGGTGATGACATCGATGTGGCGCTCCACGGGGCCCTCTGGGAGAGGCGAGGACTCCCCGTTACGTCGGATGTACCGACTGAGGTGCTCCCCGCAGATGAGCTCCTCGATCTGTCGCTTCAGTTCGCGGCAGTCTTCAGTGTCGTGCCCATTTTGCCTGTGAAAGCTGCAATGCTTGGACTGGTCAGTGAGCTCTCGCGGGTTTTTCATCGGAACGGGAGCCCTGAGTAACCCCCTCTCCTTTATCTAGAGAAATATCTTTGTTCGAGATGCGCCTAGGGGGGGCAGAGGAGGCCTCAGAGCGGGTAGGTCGGATTGGTCCATCCTGCGCCTAGTCGTGGCAGGCTGTTGCCCGTGAGCCGGTTCCGGTCTAACCCTCGTGTGCTTTTCCTGCTTTCCGGCCATCCAAGCCTCAACCGCGATGAACTAGTTCGCCCGCTGAAGCATCTCTGGTACCGCGGAGGGGGGTCTCTCAACGAGGGACCAAAAGAATCGGGAAGGTCTTAGTCCTGTCATGAATGCCTGCATCAACAGAGAGGGGTGAGCGTCGGATAATCCCCGAATCTGCGTGGCAAAATGGTTCACAAAGTGGGAGAGGGACTCGTCCTCCCTCTGGTGTAGTCCGAGAAGCAAGGCAACGTACGGTTTCGGTCGCGTGCTGGCTAGGAATTGGAGCTCGAAGTCTCTAGTTAGCTAGTCAAACGAGGCGACGGTCCCGATCCTCAGGTCGCCGTACCATGTGCGGGCTGGTCCCCTTAGTGTTGTGGGGAACGCCCTGCACATCAGAGCGTCAGAAGTTCCATACAGTGCCATTTGGGTGCGGAAGGCAGCTACGTGGTCCGCTGGGTTGGTGGAGCCGTCATACGTGTCGAGAGAGGGGAGACGAAAGTTCTGTGGGACCGTATGATCCCGTATTTCGGGGACGAATGGAGATCCCTGATGTATGTCCTCCCCGAGCTCTCCTCTCGACCTGCGGACCTCTTTCTGTACCTAGTCAAGTCGTTGACTGACGAGGAGCAGTTGGGCTCGCAGGGAGTCCGTCGAGGCCGAAGGAAAGGCCTCGGGTTGGGTGTGGCCCCTACGGTCCGTCGTGACTCGACCAGTGAGCGGGGACGACGAGACCCGAGGCGAAGTGGGAAGCTCCAAGGGCTGCGTCTGAGCCTGAGCAGGCGACTCCTGCTCTTGCATCGGTTCGGTGGCCGGGTGCAGCGTTCCTGAGACGAGTGGAATAATGGACTGTATCATACCGGTTAGAACTTGGACCTGGTGGGTGAGGTCGAGAAAGGCTTCGGACGAGACGGGCGGCGGCTCGGTGGAGGGGGCGTCGGGCGGTAACAAGCCCTGGTCGTTGAAGATTCGCCAATAGCGCTCTGAAGTAGAGGTGGGGTATTCGCTACGGAGACCTGTCGGTGGGGGATGTTCCCCTAGAACCCCGACCGGATGCGCCCCCTCGACTGCGGTTTCAGCCGAGTCGGCCTGGCGATCCCTTGACATCGGGCCTCCTTCTAGCGCCATTATGTTAGTGTAAACAACTTTTTAGCCATGACCTCGGGGCCGACGCGGCTTGGTTCGGGTCCAGATGACGGGTCGCCGGTTCCTTCGCAAGGGGGTTCCTTGCCAACGCGCCCGGAGAGAAGCGCCTCGCCTTCGTTCCTGCACACAGGTCGGGATGGGAGAACTCGACCCGACCCCTCCGATGATCAAGTCAGTCAGCAATCGTAGTGGGGTTGTTTTCTCTGTTTCTCCTTTTTTCTTTTCGTTCAGAATGCAAGGGTATTTATAAGGGGGGGTTCGGTGTTACCTAATGCGCCTGCCCGCAAGGGGTAAGATCGTATCTTCTGATGGTGTCTGATATTACTATCGACGTAGCGTGTGGAACCGAACCTGAGCGATCGTTAATGGGCCTCGATTGGCGTTTTGACCCGTGTCAGTCATGCGGTGTCGGACTAACAGGGGAGCGGGACGTCAGCGGGTGTCATGCAAGTCTTATCGTAATTATTACCCTCATCAGTCATAACTTTATCCCAACTAATAAGTTTTAAACTTTTTTAATTAAAAGAGTCGTCTCACGGGAAAGCTTTACTAAATTTGTTTATAGTATTAACAAATTTATCTGTGATACACTCAACAATTAGCAATGGAATGAGGTGAAATAGGGTTGTGGACAAAATAAATAAGAACTATTCTTCTGGCTTAAGAGATAAAATTATTTTATCAAATTTTAACTCTATTTAGTGTCTTATCAATTATAGCATTTTGAGTAGAAGCAAATAGTATGTAAAAAGAAAGATCTAAGTAGTTTATAAGTCAAAATCCTTTTGTCATTCTAAAATATTAACATATCCTATTTTGGTAGATGTCAGATATCCCTTTGGAAAGAAGATTAAAAATTTATTTTTATTTATTTAAAGAATTATTAATTAAAAATAAATCTTAAAGGTTTTAGATAAGTTTTCACAAGTAGCTCTAAATGCAATCAAATATCATCGGCAAAAGCCAAATGAGAGATCTTAGTATCTACGATGTGAAAAGATTTGATTTTATTGTTAGCTACATTGATATTAAGTGATAAAGATAGGATTTATTGGACAATGATAAAAAGATAAGAGGATATGAGTCCCCTCATCTAATATTTCGTGAATTAGTAAACCAAAAAAAAGTTCTTTCTATTTATAAAGCAACAGAGGATAGAAAAAAAATACAAGTCATAATCTATGTAATAAAAATAGAAAAAAATTATTTTTATAGAAGCATTATTAATCATAGATCAGGAGAAACAATCCAAAACTTTTCACAAATTAATTTTAATAAGGATATGAGGATTTTTTTCTTTGAAATTGAACATAGTATGAGTGAGTTCTTGAGTGATAGTAATATTATCTTGAATATATCTACTTGATATAAAGATCAATTGCTCTTGACTTGTACGGTTATTAAGGATCCCTTTAAGCCAGTAAGAGATTATTTTTGTTAAAAGTTTATATATGACATTCGATAGAATAATAAAACAGAAATCTTATGTTTTAAGAGAGTTGTCCTTCTTAGGAATAAAAATAAGGTCGTTATTGTCCCAACTCCTTAGCAAGAAAATTATTGAATGTATTTAAAATAGAGAGAGAAAAGAATATTCTAAAAATGAAGATAGAATTTTACTAAAAAAACCTTCACATCTAAAATTTTTTCTCCATCGATTCCTCTTCCGTCGAGGCCACCGGCATCCACTATCGGTCTTCCTTCAATGAACGAAGATCAACTACCTTTTACAACTCTCTTTTGTAAGGTATCCCTCACACACTTCCCTTAGAACTCTATCTAAGCTTTAAGAGGAGAGAACTCAACTTTCTAATAGGGTTTATAATAGAGTTTTGCTCAATCTTTCTTACTACTCAATGCAGGAATAGCTAAGGTATTTATAGACTCCAAATGGCTTCAAAACTTGGAGCCAAAATTCAAATCCTCGATATTTCAGGGTACGGGCGATACCTCCGCCTACATTGGGCGGTACCACCAATTGCAGCTTGATACTGGACGGTACCACTGCCTGACAGTCTCTCGGAGACTGTTTAGGTGGTACCACCGTCTGACACAGTCTCAGAGACTATGCCATGACGGTACCACTTATTGGGTCACTGTTTGGGTCTTCTACTTGGCCCAATCCAACCTAATCTTAGGCCCAATTGAGTTGGCTTAATTACATTCTAAACTGACTCAATTAGACTCTAAACTAACTCGATCTATACATAATCGATTACAAGCGAATCCTTTGTTGTCTGGCATGTCATTGGTTCTTTCGACACTTCATTCGATCCTTCGGTGCATCGTCCTCTCCTTCAATGTATTACCCAATCAGCATGTTATCTTCTCGCAACATCTGATCTCCTTAGCATAATGTCCGATCTTCTTGGCCCGATGCCCGAATTCACGGATCGAAGCCTTCTGCAGACACGTCGATCGATCCTCCGGCTCGACATCCAATCTTCTTACATGTTTGTTCTGGTGCAATGTATGATTCCTCCTGCTTTAATCAATTTGCCTCTTCTGATTGAAGCTAGTCCTATGTCACTCAAATGCACATTAGATAAACACTTTAATCAATTTGTTTCATCACTAAAATCCAAGATTCAATAATCTCTCTCTTTTTTATGATGACAACCAATTGACGAGGGAGTTTAAACAAACTCCCCGTTTCAATATGTCATATTGATAGAAATTTTGAAATCATAGTATTTCAACAATATATGCAACATGAGTATTGAAATAACCAATTTATTACATCATTGCATGCATAATAAAATCATGCATAATCAAAATATCCAATACATCATTCCATACATGATCATCAACATAACTTCTCCCCCTTTGTCATCAACAAAAAGGAGAAGTGCAACCTATACGTGTTTAGACATAATTTCAAATCATTGTCTTATAAATATAATCATAAGTTTTATCATCATGCAAGCAAGTAATTTTCTTTCTTCTTTTTTTAGAAGTGTAATTTTTACTTCCTTGGCAAAGCGCAAGCTAACAAAATTGTACATCATTTTACATGCTAGCAAAAATTGAAGTTTTACAAGTTTGTAAATTTTGCTAGATGTGCAAGTTAACATATTTTGCTTCATGAGATAGGCAAGATAGTACTTCTTAGTGATGTTCAAGATAACAAGTTCTACATCATGCAAGCTAGTAAATTTTATAATATTTTAGAACATACAAGCTAGCAAATTTATATCATTTTAGAGTATGCAAGCTAATAATTTTACACATATAAAAGTTAACAAAATTTTATATATTTTGAGATGTACAAGATAGACTATTTTTGCATCTTTTTGAAATGTATAACTTAGGAAACATTGCTTCTCTTGAGAATTGCAAGATAGCATTTCTTGCTTTTCTTTTGAGATGACCAAGCTAGCAAGTTTGCCTCTTTTGATGAAATGCACGCTAGTAATTATTTCTCCCCCTTTATCATTGGCAAAAAGAGGGGAATAACAATACAATAATATAATTTATTTTCCTTTACTACAATCTTCAAATCATGACAAGGATAAATAACAAAGATGAAAAATTAAGTCATGAATGTCAAAACAATTTTTCATCATGAATATTTCATCATTGCATGCATCATTATCATAAGTTAGAAGTATTGCATGCATAATACCAAATCATTATTTATAATTACATCAATATTTCAAGCATTATTTCAATCATAAAAAAAGAGAGATCAAGTCTAAAATTAGAGAAATCAAGATCATGATCCAAAAAATGTATAAGAAGAATTTATGCATTTAGGAGCTCTAACATGTCTAAGTTTATCATTCAAGCTAGCAAATTTCATTCTCTTGAGATGCTAGCTATTTTCTTTCCCCTTTTGTCATTGTAAATAAGAAAGAAGAAGGGAAGAACATAATGATATAAATGTTCAAGTCATCAAAAAAATACAAATGTGTCATATGAAAATCTTGACATGAAAGATATTAATATCAAATCATGAATGCCACAAGACATGATGTATTTCAACAAATCTCTTTTTTTTTTATAAATGACAAAAAGAAACATAGGAGATCAAATAATATAATATCTTGATTCATGCAAAATAAATCTTAAGTTATAAATCTTAAAAAATCAAGATAAGGCTCATTTAAATTCAAATAATCAAATCATTAAAATTACTTTCAAAAGATTCAAAATGACATAAACAACTTAATCAATCTCTTAGTGAAAAATTGATAAGATAGAGAAAAATTTTTTTGAAGAAAAATGCTTTTCTCTTTTTAGTTATTTCAATTCATGTGATTTATTTCATAGAAACATGCCTTTTTCATTTATGCCAAATAAAAACATACATCAACATTTAAAATTGAAAAAGAACTTTTATCGGTAATGATCGATAATCCATAAATCAAAAAAATCATCATGCATAATTTCGAAAGAAAAACTCATTAAACATGATCATTATGCATCATTCTTTGGGTATAATACCAAAACATAGTTTCAAGTTTTCAAGATATAACATATATAATTTCAAACTATAAACTCATTAAGTATGATATCAAACCTCTTCACATTTTTATTAAAACATCAAGCATGGTTTCATTGGACATAAAGCATTTTCAATCAAAATCAGAAATCAAGATACATATTATTTCTTCTTAAAAACATACATAGGATTATCATTAGATTTAAATCTAACATTTTCTTCCTTTATCATAAAACATGTAATTTTTATGATCATTTTCTAAAATAAAAAGAAGCATGATATAAATTTTTTTATAATTTTTATTTTTTATATTTTACTAACTAATTTAAAAATAACTCTTGAAAAATTATTAAGTAATTTCAAAATAAAGTAAAGGAGTTTCGTTTGAATTGTTTACCTCATTGTCGAGAGTCATCAAAGTGAAGTTCATTGTTTCGTCTTCATCGGTTTGCTTCTCGTCATTGGATGAGCTCGATTCACCCCAAGGTGCATCCTTCTTCTTGCATTCATAACAAGTAGTTGCGTTCTTTTTAAGTTTATTTTTATTTTTTGATTCTTGTTTTAAAAACTTTTTAAGCTTTTCAAGTGGTCTTCTAATGTTCTAAGTGCAAAATCCTTCCTTTTCTTTGGAAGGTAGTTCTCAAGCTCTTCAAGAGCGTTGCAAGTCATCTCATAGGTCATTAGTGACTCGATAAGTTCTTCAAGAGGAAAGTTGTTTAAATCCTTGGCTTCTTGAATGGCCATTACTTTATAATCCTAATTTTTAGAAAGAGATTATAAAATTTTGTTCACAAGTTCAAGGTTCAAAAAACTTTTATCAAGAGCTTTTAGACTATTGATGACATTCGTAAAACGAGTGTACATGTCTCAATAGTCTTGCTTGGTTCCTTTCGAAATAACTCAAAATCATACATCAAAATATTAATCTTCGAATCTTTAACTCTACTAGTGCCTTTGTATGTGATTTCAAAAGTGTGCCAAATATCGAAAGCTGTTT
Source organism: Musa acuminata AAA Group (assembly GCF_036884655.1). NCBI lineage: Eukaryota > Viridiplantae > Streptophyta > Magnoliopsida > Zingiberales > Musaceae > Musa > Musa acuminata. Next base: position 25,898,194 of record NC_088346.1, read on the forward strand.
CACAAGTAGAAACCCAATTAAACTCATTTTTGCTCAAAGCACAAAATATAGCATTCAAAGAAAAAGTTTTCTTCTCCAAATCATTCAATTCGTTCATTTGAGTAGAAGACTTTTGAAATCTATTTTCAACGATATTCCATAAGTTTAAGTCTATAGAAAGCAAGAAAACTCTTATTTGAGTTTTTCAATATGTATAGTCCATCCCATTGAATATGGGAGAACGAAGGATAGAAAAACCCTCTTAAAATATGAAAAGAGTCATTTCTCTTGGTTGTTAAATCAAATGAGAAATAACGTGGCTTTGATACCAATTGTTAGAAATGAGTCGACATTAGGGGGGGGGGTGAATTAGTGCAGCGATAAAATCACCGGTTTAAAAAATTCTTCATATGATAAAACCAATCAAAAAGATATTAACTTGAAGGAAATGCAATCCATAATTTATAGTGGTTCGATCGTTGTGACCTACATCCACTCCACCGATTCCTCTTCTGTCGAGGCCATCGACATCTACTATCAGTCTTCCTTCAATGGGCGAAGACCAACTACCCTTTTACACCCGTCTTCTCCTTTCCACAAGTATAGGAGACAATCTTTTACAACCCTCTTTTGCAAGGTATCCCTCACTCACCTTCCTTAGAACTCTCTCTAAGCTTTAGGAGGAGGGAACTCAACTTTCTAATAGGGTTTCCAATAGAGTTTTGCTCAATCTTTCTTGCTACTCCTGCTAGTCATAGGTGCCCCAGCAAACCAATCACGTAAGTGATGGCACGTGTGACTTGACACGAAATCTCTTTGCTTATTATATTTTGGCATTTATCACTTTATATTGACTATTGCATATATGGATGTAGATATTGTGATATCCTTAGATCTGTGCAATGGGTATCAGATTGTGATGAGATCACGATAATGAGATCAATTCACCTTTAAACACAAATCCTAAATAATCCCGGTTATAGGTTACTCGAGAGGGACATCGAGATAACTAGACAGACTGATGTACTGTATACCCATCCATATGATGGATGCAACTGGTCTCATAGCTGCTCGTGTTGGGACACTAGGGATACAGTATAGGTGCTCCTTGAGAATGAGTTCATTGATTGATCCGCTTATGGAATGTTGGATGATTGTTGATGCCTTATTGTTAAACAACGATTTCGTAGTCCTAGTGGTGTACCTGGTCCTTAGACTTGAGACACCAAGGATATCCTGTATGAGTGCTTCATTCTTTGATACCGGACATATAGGTTTGGATATCCCAAATCTAGTACAACTGGTCATTGGGAGTGATACTCGACCTTGTGAGGGCTATTGAGTGTCGATAGAGGATCATCCACTCTTGACGTCATGAGAGGAATCTCTGGCCAGGGTCATTCGGATTGAGAGAGAAAGAGTTATCTAAGAGAATCCGATTAGAGCGAGACTCGAGTAGAAACTGTATGGGTCTGACAGCACTATACCCGGTATACGATCTCTAGGATTTTAGATGGATGAGGGACTATAGGTGCTAGTCATAGGTGCCCAGCAAGCCAATCACGTGAGTGATGGCACGTGTGACTTGATACAGAATCTTTTTGCTTATTATATTTTGGCGTATATCACTTTATAACTATTGCATAAATGCATATATATTGTGATGTCCTTGGATTTGTGCAATGGGAATCGGATCGTGATGAGATCACGATAATGAGATCGATTCACCTTTAAACACATATCCTAAATAATCCCGGTCATAGGTTACTCGAGAGGGACATCGTGATAACCGGATAGACTGGTGTGCTGTATACCCGTCCATATGATGGATGCAGCTGGTCTCATAGCTGCTCGTGTAGGGACACTAGGGATACAGTACAGGTGCTCATTGGAGAATGAGTTCACTGATTGATCCGCTTACGGAATGCTGGATGGTTGATGATGCCTTATTGTCAGACAGCGATTCCGTAGTCCTAGTGGTGTATCTGGTCCTTAGACTTGAGACACCAAGGATGTCCTGTATGAGTGCTCCACTCTTTGATACCAGACTTATAGGTTTGGCTGTCCCCAGATCTAGTACAGCTGGTCATTGGGAGTGGTAGTCGACCTTACGAGGGCTATTGAGTGTCAATAGAGGACCATCCACTCTCGGCATAATGAGAGGAATATCCCATGTGTTCTTGCTCAGACAAATCCCTAGCTAGGGTCATTCGGGTTGAGAGAGAAAGAGTTCTCCGGGAGAATCCGATTAGAGCGAGACTCGAGTAGAAACTGTATGGGTCTGACAACACCATGCTCGATATACGGTCTCTGGGATATTAGATGGATGAGGGACTATAGGTACATGGTAACTGAGGACAGACAGGTCCAATGGATTGGATTCCCCTATATCGTCTGGGGACTACGGCGTAGTGGCCTAGTACTTCCGTAGTCGATGAGTCGAGTGAATTATTACAGAGATAATAATTCACTCAGTCAGAAGGAGTTCTGACAGGTATGACTCACGGCCAGCTCGATATTGGGCCTAGAGGGTCACACACATATGGTAGGCATTGCGATGAGTAGAGGTTCGGATATGAGATATCCGACGGAGCCCTTGTCTTATTGGATGCAGATCCAATACCCACTAGGGAAGGACCTATTAGGGTTTGACACGGGATCTCTATAAATAGGAGGGATTCACAGCCTCATAGGCTAGAGTCTTTGCTTGCCCTTCCTATTCTCCTCTCCCTCTCCACCTCAGAGTAGGCCTGGAGTTTTGAGGAGCGTCGTCGCAACCCTGCTGTGTGGATCACCGCTAGAGAGGAGGACGCTTGACCTCCTTCACCCTCTCCTAAGGATCTGCAAGGAAACAGGGATATACGATCTCCCTAGGTAACACAATCTCTATACGCAGTTTTGTGTTTTTTGCGGATTTTGCGCACCAATCTTCGCACGACGATGAACATCTTTTTGGGAATCGGGGATTTTTGTTTTCTTGTTCTTCCGCTGCGCATATGATGTCGCCCCCTATGATTTCCCAACAGTGGTATCAGAGCCAGGTTGTTCGTGCGAATGATTGGTTTTTTGAACTGCGTGTGTTGTGTTTAGGAAGAATATTGACGTCAAAATCGTTGACGCAAAAGCAAGGAAGGGCAGCAACAGTTGCTGCCCTCGATCTGCATGCCTGCAGCCAGCCGCAGCCGCAGCCAGGCAGCACAGCGCCGGCGCATGCGCAAGCGCTGTGCCTGCAGCAGCCGGCCGGCGGTCTGCTTGCAACAGGCTTGCGGCCGGCGGGGCTGGCAGCCCGCTCGGTAGAAGCGCCTGCGGCCACTGAGCCCGCGGGGCAGCAGCGCGGGCTGAGGCACCGCAGGGCAGCGGCGCCTGTGGCCGCTGCTCCCATGGGCAAAAACCCCGCAGGGGCGGCCGCCAGCGAGACAGCACCACCTGCGGGCACTGACTCGCGGGCAGAACCGCCCGCGGAGGCGGCGGCGCCCGCGGGGGTGCCCACCTGCAGCGGCAGCGACCCCAGCGGGCGTGCCACCTGCAGGCGAGGGCAGTGCCCTCGCCCTCGCCGCACAGGCCGCCGCCAGCAGGGTGGCGGCGGCGGCGGCGCAGCAGCAAGGGGGAGAAGGGCATTAGGGTTTTCTGGGCAAAAAGACAGTTTTTCCCCCTCGAAATTTGTGAAATTCCAGTTTCTGTCTTTTGTCCAAATTACGAAAATACCCTTAGGAATTGAGAAATTCCCTATATATCCCTGATTTCAGAAAATATTAATTAATTAAAAGGTTTAGTTGATTATTATTTTTATTATTATCTAGTAGTCCTACATGATGATGATTATTTATACATGTGATGTATGATGAGTGGACGGATGATCATGGACCGTATGATGTGTGTACTTGTGATTATTATTATTGAGGTCTGCGAACCTCCATTATATTTCTCGTTTATTGTCGGGCCTGCGTGCCTATGATTAAGTTGTAATCACATGAGGAGGCGCAGCGGGAGCGTGGATGCCATAGCGGGACCCACGAGACGGACGATCGTGATGCATGGAGATGCATCAAGATGTCGACGGAACCGACGAGGACGAGATGGACGATCACAAGGCATGGAGATGCACCGTTGCACACATAGATCTTGATGTGAGTGATTAGGCCTACTGGCTCGGGCCTAATCATATTAGGTTGTGGTCCATGATCATCTGGTGTGATTGCTTATACACATACTAGATATGTATATATATTTGCATGCGATGTAGATATATATTAAATATGTATATGTGTGACATGTCATATTAGGAGACCAAATCATAGAAACATCTCTCGATAAAATTAAGTCGGTAAACGTGAGGCAATTAGATTGACCCACGTGGCCTTCCATCGTTATGAGTAGGAACCGAATCCCGGTGTAGGTTGAGTTGGTCGAGCCCCTCGAGACTCACCTATATCGCGATTCGCTATCTTGCTTACGACATAGAGATGTCAACGGTGACCTGAGGACATGATATGCTTGGTCGAGTCCCTCGAGGGTATATCATCAAATCAGACTCATCTTGTAACGAAGGTGTTGACTTAACCGAGCATCATGGTTGGTCGAGTCCCTCGAGGCCATGGTGATTCGGAGGCCGAACAGGACGGGAATCACAAGGAGTTGTGATCGGCAAGAGTTGTCTACCTTTTAGGCTTAGTGTGATTGGTCGAGTCCCTCGAGGTTACACTAAGACGCTGATTGGATCCTGATCCCCACTAGAAGTCTACCGGAGACTTCCGTTTCACGTGCTGAGGGTGTCGCGTGACTCGTTAGTAAAATAGTGGGAGCATATTAAGATAGAAGTGTTAGGATCGAGAGCACTAAGAGGGGGGGGGGTGAATTAGTGCAGCGGAAATCTTATAACGATTAAAAACCAAAAGCTGCGTTTGTTCAAAAACTATTATGATGCAAAAGCAAATTCTCAGTTTGTATCTAAGTGCAGTTTGCGTCTAAGCGCAGATTGCGTCTAAGCGCAGTTTTGCGTCTAAGCGCAGATTGCGTCTAAGCGCAGTTTTGCGTCTAAGCGCAGTTTTGCGTCTAAACTCAGATTTACGTCTAAATGCAGATTTACGTCTAAACGCAAATTTACGTCTAAACGCAGTTTTACGTCTAAACGTAGTTTTACGTCTAAACGCAGATTTACGTCTAAACGTAGTTTTACGTCTAAACGCAGTTTTACGTCTAAACGCAGTTTTACGTCTAAACGCAGTTTTACGTCTAAACGCAGTTTTACGTCTAAACGCAGTTTTACGTCTAAACGCAGATTTACGTCTAAACGCAGTTAGACGCAGATTTACGTCTAAACTTTGAAACTCGTTTGTATACTCGCAGAAGGCAGTATGCAGTTGAAACTAAGACGTAAACGTGAACTGAAATCTGATGATTGAGCGAAGAAAGCCGATTTACGTCTGAATGCAGTTTTACGTCTAAATGTTGAAACTCGTTCGTAAAATCGTAGAGGACAGATTGCAGTTATTAATAGGATTAAAATGTAAGCGTAAACTGCAAGGAAGCTCGTTCGTAAAAGCACGGAAAACAGTTATGCAGAATCAAACGTAAACGTAAACTGTAATGTATGAAAATACGAGTTTACGTCTGAATGCAGATTTGGAAGAACAGCACTTAGATCTTGTTCGTGAAAGCGCAGAGAGCAGTAGTGATGAGGGAGGTTTGCAGTAATGATAAAGTGCTCGAAAATAAACGCAAACCAGAGATTTAGAGTGGTTCGGTCAGCCTTGACCTACTCCACTTTTGGCTTCCTCCACCGATGAGGTTGCCGACGTCAACTAGGTGCCTTCCTTCAATGGGCGAAGGCCAAACTTCCCTCTTACAATTTCTCTCCTTTTGGCAGGCTTAGGAGACAACCTTTACAGACCTTTCACTCCTCACTTTACAATTGAAAACTTGAAGAACAGAAGGAGGAGACTTAAAGGCTTTACAACACTTTTGAGCTCTTTAGAATCACAGAAAAGATCACAATTTCGGTATAGGTCTGTATCTTTTCAGTGCTGAATGGGTGGGGTATTTATAGGCCCCAACCCAATTCAAAATTCGAGCTCAAAACGATCAAATCGATCAAATCCCAGAATTCTGGGATCAGGCGGTTGCACCTCTCGACTGGAGAGGTGGCACCGCCTGGCAGAGCTCGAAGACTGAGCTCTGCCGATTGCTTCTCTCTGCCAGAGCTCGAAGACTGAGCTCGATGGTTGCATCACCTGGCAGAGCTCGAAGACTGAGCTTGGTGATTGCATCACCTGGCAGAGCTCGAAACTGAGCTCGGTGGTTGCATCACCTGGCAGAGCTCCAAGCTGAGCTCAGGCTGATCCACCTCTCTGCCAAAGCTCGAAGACTGAGCTCGGTGAATGCATCACCTGGCAGAGCTCGAGACTGAGCTCAGGCTGATGCACCTCTCTGCCAGAGCTCGAAGACTGAGCTCGGTGGTTGCATCGCCTGGCAGAGCTCGGAACTTGAGCTCTGGCGGTGCAACCTCTTGGCTGGGGCGGTTGCACCTCCCAGCCTTGCAGCCCTGGCGGTTGCACCTCCTGGCTGGGGCGGTTGCACCTCCCAACCCCACAGCCCAGGCGGTTGCACCTCCTGGCTGGGGCGGTTGCACCTCCCAACCCCACAGCCCAGGCGGTTGCACCTCCTGGCTGGGGCGGTTGCACCTCCTGGTGCAATCAGGGTCCGAATGGTTCACTCCATTCGGCCCACTTTGAATCTTTTCAGGGGCCCAATTGCCCCAAGATTAAGCTAATGGGATCACCTCCCATTTTCATGCTTAATCATCATGCTAACTACGATTAACTCTAAGACAACTTCTGCAGCTTTGCTCCGATGCGTCAATCGCTTCTTCCGGCGAGTTTCCTGCCAACTTCCGTCGATCAACCGATAACCCTCGGTGATCCTTCTGCGGACATCCGGCATACTCCTGGACTTTGCGACGATCCACTTGGCGAGTTCCGACGAGCTTCGCTTGGCAAGCTTCTGGACTTCTCGGATCTGTTCTCTCTGAACCTCCGACGACCGTCCGAACTTCCGTCGAACTCTCGAACTCCCAACGTGATCATGATCTTGACTCCGGCGCAACTCCTGCTGCTTGTCTTACTCTCATCGTAGTTAATCCTGCACACTAAAACAAAACTTCAATCGAGACAATTAATCCTAAGCAATTAACCAAGTTGTCCGACATGTCATTGGTCCCTCGACACTTCGTCCGATTCTTCGGCGCATCGTCCTCTCGTGCAGCCTATTGCCCAATCGGCCAGTTGACTCCGCACCTCCGATATCCTTAGCACAATACCCGCTCTTCTTGGCCCGATGCCCGAGTCCACGGCCCGAAGCCTTCTGTCGATACGTCGACCGATCCACCGGCCCGACGTCCAATCTTCTGACATGTTCCTTCGGCACAACATGATTATCCTGCTTTAATTGTCTCATCCTGATTGAAGCATCCTGCGTCACTCAAAACGCAGATTAAATCATAAACATATATCAAGTAGTTTCATCATCAAAATACGAGATTCAACAATCTCCCCCTTTTTGATGATGACAACCACTTGATGACGGAGTTAAACTTAACTCCCGGAGTTTAAACAAACTCCCCCTATCAATATGCCATATTGATAGAACCTTGAATTCAAACTGAATTCAAGTCATTGCAATATTCATCATGGATACTTGCAATACGTCAACATGAACATATGCATAAACTTATGCATCACATGTCATGTCATCAACATACTTCTCCCCCTTTGTCATCAACAAAAAGGAGAAGTACTATAATCAAGTGTTTGTGTGTGATATTGGTTCTTCTCTTTGCATGAAAAACATAGTATCAAGTTTTATCATCATGCAATCTTGGAGCTAGAAGATTTAGCAGGTGTTATATCATGCTTAGGACATTCATGCTATCAAGTTTTAGATATTCAAGTTTTATAACATATAAGATAGCACTTTTGGTAATGTTCAAGATAGCAAGTTCTATATCATGCAAGCTAGCAAACTAGAGATGTTCAAGAAAGCAACTCTTGCTTCTTGATATATGCAAATTTGTCAAGTTTTGCTAGAAGTGCAAGTTAGCATTTTTGCCTCTTGAGATAGGCAAGATAGCACATTTGCTTCTTTTGAGATAGCAGCTTTTCGCTTCTCTTTAGACTACGAGCTAGCAATTTTTACGATGTACAAGTTTCACAATATACAAGCTAGCAAAAAACTTTGAAAGCAAATGCATGATAACTTTCTTGTGTAGGCTCATGATTATTGCTTCCTATTGTAATGTGCAAGTTGCAAGTCTTGCTTCTTGAGATATTCAAGATGATGATGTTCAAGAAGACAACTTTTGCTTCTTGAAATAAGCAAGTTAGCAATCTTTGCTACTTACGATAGGCAAGCTGGCAATCAAGTTTTTGCATCTTCTTGACTTGTGCAAACTAGCTATCTCCCCCTTTGTCATTGTCAACAAGGGAAAAACCCTTTACATCAATTTCTAAATCATGACAAAGGTAAGTAATCATTCTTATTTGTGCATCATTATAGTTTCAATGCACAAATTCATTAACATTACATTTCAAAAAATTTATGCATGATACTGAAAAATCAATCATCATCATGAGCATATCAAACATGATATTCAAGCATTCATGATATATCATTTTGGCAGCATGATCATAGATATTCAAATGATGGTATCTAGAATTCATTACATCCTATTATGCATGATCATTAACTCCTCATTTGTATTTCATGCATTATTTCATTTCATCTCATAAGGAATATCAAGAAGAGTTATTGGATGATGAGATAAATATTTTATGAATACACAGAATATCATAAGTGTTTCATGTATTCATATTATCACATGAAGCATATTATCATTTTTAAGATTTATAACATGAATAACGTTATTACTATTTCATCAAAATCAGTTTCGAGATTCACATAATATCATGAAATCATTAATCTCGATAAAATGGGAAAAACATTTTCTTTTTAAGTGATTCTTTTAACACATCATAAAAAAGAAAAACTCATTCATAATTCAAGTGATTTACAAGATATCATAAATGAATTTATCACTTGTATTTCACCAAAATCGAGAACTCTAGAGTTAGAAAAATGATTGAAGCATTTAATCTGATTGAAGAATGATTCATATTTAAAGTGTAGCATTTGTCAAATCTGAAATCATCAAGTATAACTTTAATATTTTCATTGCAACATTAAGCAAGGTTTCATTGAAGATAATTTTGAATGATTCTTATAAATGCCTAAAACTTCTTTAATTTTAATTTATGATTGACTTTATAATAGCATGCTCAAATCTTTATTCTTATGTCAAAACCATACATTATATTTAATAAACAAAGACAATGAAAAATATCAAGCCTTCCAGACAAAAGCCATGTATCGTCATTGAAAAGCAATATGAAAATCATCAAAATATACATTCTTGCTTACATAAGATTAATCTCACTAGGTGTAAAATCATTAGATTTCTATCTTGCATTAACATAAGACATGCAATTTTCATTATCATTTTCAAGATTACAAGCATGATCATATTTTTGCATTTTCATTGTTAAATTATTAAAAATATAATTTTCAACAAAATTTAAAGAAAAAGAAAAGTGCATCATGAAAAGCATCATGTAATTTCGAAGTAAATTAGGGGGATTTCGATTACCTCATCATTGTAGGCTGTTAAGGCGTAGTTTGCCGCCTTGCTTTTGTTGACTTTCTCTTCTTCGGAGGAGCTCGATTCATCCCAATTTTTGTTCTTCTTCTTGCGTTTAAAGCAAGTAGTTCCATTCTTTTTGCTTTTTAATTTTCGTTTCATTTTAAGTTCACCATCACTTGAGCTTATGCTCGAGTGGTCTTCAAATGTTCTATGTCCCAAATCCTTCCTGTTCTTTGGAAGGTTGGTTTGTTCATCATTGTCCTCATCACTTGAGTCATCGCTCAAGTGGCATTCATTTGTCCAGAGTTCCAAATCCTTCCTGTTCTTTGGAAGGTGGTTCTCAAGTTCTTCACGTGCATTGCACGTCATTTCATATGTGATCAATGAACCAATTAGTTCTTCAAGTGGAAAATGGTTCAAGTTTTTCGATTCTTGAATAGCAGTTACTTTTGAATCCCAAGTTTTAGAAAGTGAGCGCAAAACTTTGTTAACGAGTTCAAAATCCGAAAAGCTTTTACCAAGTGATTTTAAACCATTGACGACATCCGTAAAACGGGTGTACATGTCAACAACGGTTTCGCTTGGTTTCATATGAAAAAGCTCGAAATCAAGCAGTAGAATATTAACTTTCGAGTCTTTGACTCTACTAGTTCCCTCGTGCGTGATTTCAAGAGTGCGCCAAATATCGAAAGCCGTTTCACACGTAGAAATCCGATTGAACTCATTTTTGTCCAATGCGCAAAATAAGGCATTCATAGCCTTTGCGTTTAAAGAAAAATTCTTCTTCTCCAAAACCGACCATTCGTTCATCGGTTTGGAGGGAAGTTGAAAACCGTTTTCAATGATATTCCATAAATCAAGATTTAGAGAAATTAAGAAAACTCTCATTCGAGTTTTCCAATAAGTGTAGTCCAATCCGTTAAAGAACGGTGGACGAAAGACCGAACAGCCCTCTTGAAAAGTCATTTCTCTCGGGTGTAAATCCGAAATGAGAAATACCCCGCTCTGATACCAATTGTTAGGATCGAGAGCACTAAGAGGGGGGGGGGGTGAATTAGTGCAGCGGAAATCTTATAACGATTAAAAACCAAAAGCTGCGTTTGTTCAAAAACTATTATGATGCAAAAGCAAATTCTCAGTTTGTATCTAAGTGCAGTTTGCGTCTAAGCGCAGATTGCGTCTAAGCGCAGTTTTGCGTCTAAGCGCAGTTTTGCGTCTAAACTCAGATTTACGTCTAAATGCAGATTTACGTCTAAACGCAAATTTACGTCTAAACGCAGTTTTACGTCTAAACGTAGTTTTACGTCTAAACGCAGATTTACGTCTAAACGTAGTTTTACGTCTAAACGCAGTTTTACGTCTAAACGCAGTTTTACGTCTAAACGCAGATTTACGTCTAAACGCAGTTAGACGCAGATTTACGTCTAAACTTTGAAACTCGTTTGTATACTCGCAGAAGGCAGTATGCAGTTGAAACTAAGACGTAAACGTGAACTGAAATCTGATGATTGAGCGAAGAAAGCCGATTTACGTCTGAATGCAGTTTTACGTCTAAATGTTGAAACTCGTTCGTAAAATCGTAGAGGACAGATTGCAGTTATTAATAGGATTAAAATGTAAGCGTAAACTGCAAGGAAGCTCGTTCGTAAAAGCACGGAAAACAGTTCTGCAGAATCAAACGTAAACGTAAACTGTAATGTATGAAAATACGAGTTTACGTCTGAATGCAGATTTGGAAGAACAGCACTTAGATCTTGTTCGTGAAAGCGCAGAGAGCAGTAGTGATGAGGGAGGTTTGCAGTAATGATAAAGTGCTCGAAAATAAACGCAAACCAGAGATTTAGAGTGGTTCGGTCAGCCTTGACCTACTCCACTTTTGGCTTCCTCCACCGATGAGGTTGCCGACGTCAACTAGGTGCCTTCCTTCAATGGGCGAAGGCCAAACTTCCCTCTTACAATTTCTCTCCTTTTGGCAGGCTTAGGAGACAACCTTTACAGACCTTTCACTCCTCACTTTACAATTGAAAACTTGAAGAACAGAAGGAGGAGACTTAAAGGCTTTACAACACTTTTGAGCTCTTTAGAATCACAGAAAAGATCACAATTTCGGTATAGGTCTGTATCTTTTCAGTGCTGAATGGGTGGGGTATTTATAGGCCCCAACCCAATTCAAAATTCGAGCTCAAAACGATCAAATCGATCAAATCCCAGAATTCTGGGATCAGGCGGTTGCACCTCTCGACTGGAGAGGTGGCACCGCCTGGCAGAGCTCGAAGACTGAGCTCTGCCGATTGCTTCTCTCTGCCAGAGCTCGAAGACTGAGCTCGATGGTTGCATCACCTGGCAGAGCTCGAAGACTGAGCTTGGTGATTGCATCACCTGGCAGAGCTCGAAACTGAGCTCGGTGGTTGCATCACCTGGCAGAGCTCCAAGCTGAGCTCAGGCTGATCCACCTCTCTGCCAAAGCTCGAAGACTGAGCTCGGTGAATGCATCACCTGGCAGAGCTCGAGACTGAGCTCAGGCTGATGCACCTCTCTGCCAGAGCTCGAAGACTGAGCTCGGTGGTTGCATCGCCTGGCAGAGCTCGGAACTTGAGCTCTGGCGGTGCAACCTCTTGGCTGGGGCGGTTGCACCTCCCAGCCTTGCAGCCCTGGCGGTTGCACCTCCTGGCTGGGGCGGTTGCACCTCCCAACCCCACAGCCCAGGCGGTTGCACCTCCTGGCTGGGGCGGTTGCACCTCCCAACCCCACAGCCCAGGCGGTTGCACCTCCTGGCTGGGGCGGTTGCACCTCCTGGTGCAATCAGGGTCCGAATGGTTCACTCCATTCGGCCCACTTTGAATCTTTTCAGGGGCCCAATTGCCCCAAGATTAAGCTAATGGGATCACCTCCCATTTTCATGCTTAATCATCATGCTAACTACGATTAACTCTAAGACAACTTCTGCAGCTTTGCTCCGATGCGTCAATCGCTTCTTCCGGCGAGTTTCCTGCCAACTTCCGTCGATCAACCGATAACCCTCGGTGATCCTTCTGCGGACATCCGGCATACTCCTAGACTTTGCGACGATCCACTTGGCGAGTTCCGACGAGCTTCGCTTGGCAAGCTTCTGGACTTCTCGGATCTGTTCTCTCTGAACCTCCGACGACCGTCCGAACTTCCGTCGAACTCTCGAACTCCCAACGTGATCATGATCTTGACTCCGGCGCAACTCCTGCTGCTTGTCTTACTCTCATCGTAGTTAATCCTACACACTAAAACAAAACTTCAATCGAGACAATTAATCCTAAGCAATTAACCAAGTTGTCCGACATGTCATTGGTCCCTCGACACTTCGTCCGATTCTTCGGCGCATCGTCCTCTCGTGCAGCCTATTGCCCAATCGGCCAGTTGACTCCGCAACTCCGATATCCTTGGCACAATACCCGCTCTTCTTGGCCCGATGCCCGAGTCCACGGCCCGAAGCCTTCTGTCGATACGTCGACCGATCCACCGGCCCGACGTCCAATCTTCTGACATGTTCCTTCGGCACAACATGATTATCCTGCTTTAATTGTCTCATCCTGATCGAAGCATCCTGCGTCACTCAAAACGCAGATTAAATCATAAACATATATCAAGTAGTTTCATCATCAAAATACGAGATTCAACAAGAAGTCCATATCTTGATAGTTTATTTCTTGCAAAATCTGCATGTTATTCATTTTTGCTACATCTTTATTTTCAGAAAATGTCGCTTTCAAATCCATTACGTGGCATACTTGATGTCAACCGCCTCACTGGTCCAAATTATACGGATTGGCTCCGTAACTTGAGAATTGTTCTCACAGCGGAGAAAATCGTGTACGTCCTTGATACAGTGATGCCTACGCCCGAAGAAGGGGCAAGCGAGGATGAGATCGCTCGCTACGTGAAGTACATTGATGACTCCACTCTTGCTCAGTGCTATATGTTGGGCTCTATTACTCCAGAGTTACAGAGACAACATGAAAAGATGGATGCCAGATCCATTCTCCTACATGTCCGTAAATTGTTTGAGGTACAAGGAAGGACTCAACGATATGAGATATCCAAGAGCCTTTTCCGCGCTAGGATGACTGAGGGGACACCGGTTCAGAACCATGTCCTAAAGATGATTGAGTGGATAGAGAAACTCACAGGTCTAGGAATGGTCCTAGAGGATAACTTGTGTGTGGACATTGTGCTTCAGTCCCTACCAGATTCCTTTTTACAGTTCATAATGAACTTTAATATGAACAAGCTTGAGGTGACTCTCCCAGAGCTCCTCAATATGTTGAGGGAGGCAGAGAGTACTATTAAGAAAGAGAAGCCAGTTCTCTACACTGGTGAGACCAGAAAGAAAAGGAAAGCAGAAAGGTCCCTTAAGAAGGGAAAGGGCAAGGGCAAACAAGGTAAAGCAAAGGTTGCTAAGAAAGACCCAACAAAGGACAAAGGCCAGTGCTTCCACTGTGGTAAAGATGGGCACTGGAAGAGAAACTGCAAAGAGTACCTTGCAGAAAGGGCGAAACAAAAGCTTGATGAAGCTTCAGATACATTCATGATCAGTCTCCATTTGTCAGACTCTTATGATAACACATGAGTATTAGATACCGGTAGTGCTTATCATATATGTAATTCGTTGCAGGTTCTGGCAAGGCCTAGGAGACTAGAGAGAGGCGAGATGGACCTCAAGATGGGTAATGGAGCAAAAGTTGCTGTATTAGCTATTGGCGAGGTCGCCCTACATCTGCCTAGTGGAGCTTTTATTGCATTAGATGCATGTTATTTTGTTCCTTCTATTATCAAAAACATTATCTCCATTTCATGTTTAACAGTTAGTGGATATAAATTTGTTTTTGAGAACAATGGTTGTTCGATATTATTAGATGATAAGATCATCACGAAAGGAACATTGCATAATGGTTTATTTATGTTAGACACCACTCCACATATCATGAATATAAATGTGTCCAAAAGGAAATGAGATGAGTTGAACAGTGCATACCTGTGGCATTGTAGGCTAGGTCACATCCATGAAAGAAGGATTCAAAAGTTGCTAAATGATGGATATCTATATCCATTCGACTATGTGTCATATGCAACTTGTGAGCCTTGCATTCGTGGAAAACTGACCAACTCTCCATTTAGTGGAACTGGAGAGAGAGCCACTGAGTTGTTGGAACTCATACATAGTGATGTATGTGGACCCATGTCAACTCATGCCATTAGAGGTTACTCCTACTTCATTACATTTACTGATGATTTCTCAAGGTATGGATATGTGTACTTAATGAAGTACAAGTCCGAGGCCTTTGAGAAATTCAGAGAGTATAAGAATGAGGTGGAGAACCAGACTGGAAAGAGTATCAAAACTCTTCGATCAGATCGAGGAAGTGAGTACTTAAGTACAGAGTTTACTCACTTCCTCAAGGACCATGGGATATTATCCCAATGGACACCTCCTTATACACCTCAGCTCAATGGTGTCTCTGAAAGGAGAAATCGTACATTATTAGATATGGTACGGTCCATGATGAGTTTCGCTGACCTACCCATCTCATTCTGGGGATATGCCCTAGAAACCGCAGCTTACCTTCTGAACAGAGTTCCAACTAAGTCGGTGGTGTCTACACCATATGAGATATGGAAAGGGAAGAAGCCTGATCTTAAAGTAGTTAAGATATGGGGCTGCTCTGCCCATGTTAAAAGACACAACCCCGATAAGTTAGAATCAAGGACAGGGCGATGCAAATTTGTGGGACACCCCAAGGAAACTTGTGGGTATTATTTCTATCATCTCGAGGACCAAAAGGTCTTTGTAGCTAAGAGAGCAGTATTCCTTGAGAAGGAACACATTCTTGACGGAGACAGTGGGAGAATGATAGAATTGAGCGAGGTTGGAGAACCAAGCTCAAGCACCACTCTACAGCCCGAGTCTGTTCAGGTACCTAATACACAAGTATCAACTTTACGCAGGTCTGATAGAGTATCCCATCCTCCTGAGAGATATGTGGGACATATTAGAGCAGAGGATGTAGAGGATATTGATCCTCAGACCTACGAGGAGGCTATTATGAGTATAGACTCCGGGAAGTGGCAAGTAGCCATGAATTCTGAGATGGATTCTATGTACTCCAATAAGGTTTGGAACCTAGTTGATGCGCCCGAAGGTATTGTACCCATTGGTTGCAAGTGGATCTTTAAGAAAAAGATTGGAGTAGATGGAAAGGTAGAGACCTATAAAGCAAGGCTAGTGGCTAAGGGGTATCGTCAAAGGCAAGATGTTGACTACGACAAAACCTTCTCACCCGTAGTAATGCTAAAATCCATCAGAAATCTATTGGCTATTGCAGCACACTATGATTATGAGATCTGGCAGATGGATGTGAAAACCGCATTCCTCAATGGGAACCTCGAGGAGGAGGTGTATATGATGCAACCTGAGGGATTCGTGTCCAAGAACTACCTAGATAAGGTGTGTAGGTTGCTTAGATCCATTTATGGACTAAAGCAAGCTTCCCGAAGTTGGAACATAAGATTTGATGAGGCAATCAGATCTTATGACTTCGTTAAGAACGAAGATGAGCCTTGTGTATACAGAAAGGTAAGTGGGAGCGCTATCACCTTTTTGGTGTTATATGTGGATGACATCCTCATCATTGGGAATGACGTAGGAATGCTATCCACAGTAAAGGCTTGGTTATCTAGACACTTCTCCATGAAGGACTTAGGAGAAGCATCTTATATCTTGGGGATTAGAATCTATAGAGATAGATCCAAAAGGATGCTTGGCTTGTCCCAGTCCAGGTACATAGAAACCATTGTCAAAAGGTTTGGTATGGAAAATTCCAAAGGGCAAACATGAATATGATACCTTATGCCTCAGTAATAGGGTCTATCATGTATGTCATGCTATGTACTAGGCCTGATATAGCGCATGCTCTGAGTGTCACGAGCAGGTATCAGGCGGATCCAGGCTTGGAGCACTGGAAAGCAGTAAAGTGTATCCTTAAGTACTTGAGAAGGACTAAGGATCTTTTACTAGTATATGGAGGTAATAGCCTTAAGGTTGAAGGCTACACTGACTCAAGTTTTCAGTCTGATGTCGATGATAGCAAGTCGAATTCAGGGTATGTGTACACCTTGAATGGAGGAGCAGTGTGCTGGAAGAGTTCCAAGCAAGATACCACTGCTGACTCGACCACAGAGGCGGAGTACATTGCTGCATCAGATGCAGCAAAGGAGGGAGTCTGGTTGAAGAAGTTCATCACAGATTTGGGAGTCGTGCCGGATAGTGAGGAGCCGATCTCCCTATATTGCGACAACTATGGGGTGATTACTCAAATAAGGGAACCCGGGTCTCATCAGAAGTGTTCTGAGGAGGTTCCAGTTTATAAGAGAGATCGTAACCCGAGGAGATGTAGTAGTGGAAAGAGTTCCATCCGAAGATAACATTGCAGATCCACTGACAAAGCCGTTGTCTCAGATTGTCTATGAGCGTCACAGGAGTCTGATGGGGATCAGACACATAAGTGATTGGCTTTAGGTCAAGTGGGAGATTACTAGTCATAGGTGCCCAGCAAGCCAATCACGTGAGTGATGGCACGTGTGACTTGATACAAAATCTTTTTGCTTATTATATTTTGGCGTATATCACTTTATAACTATTGCATAAATGCATATATATTGTGATGTCCTTGGATTTGTGCAATGGGAATCGGATCGTGATGAGATCACGATAATGAGATTGATTCACCTTTAAACACATATCCTAAATAATCCCGGTCATAGGTTACTCGAGAGGGACATCGTGATAACCGGATAGACTGGTGTGCTGTATACCCGTCCATATGATGGATGCAGCTGGTCTCATAGCTGCTCGTGTAGGGACACTAGGGATACAGTACAGGTGCTCATTGGAGAATGAGTTCACTGATTGATCCGCTTACGGAATGCTGGATGGTTGATGATGCCTTATTGTCAGACAGCGATTTCGTAGTCCTAGTGGTGTATCTGGTCCTTAGACTTGAGACACCAAGGATGTCCTGTATGAGTGCTCCACTCTTTGATACCAGACGTATAGGTTTGGCTGTCCCCAGATCTAGTACAGCTGGTCATTGGGAGTGGTAGTCGACCTTACGAGGGCTATTGAGTGTCAATAGAGGATCATCCACTCTCGGCATAATGAGAGGAATATCCCATGTGTTCTTGCTCAGACAAATCCCTGGCCAGGGTCATTCGGGTTGAGAGAGAAAGAGTTCTCCGGGAGAATCCGATTAGAGCGAGACTCGAGTAGAAACTGTATGGGTCTGACAGCACCATGCTCGATATACGGTCTCTGGGATATTAGATGGATGAGGGACTATAGGTACATGGTAACTGAGGACAGACAGGTCCAATGGATTGGATTCCCCTGTATCGTCTGGGGACTACGGCGTAGTGGCCTAGTACTTCCGTAGTCGATGAGTCGAGTGAATTATTACAGAGATAATAATTCACTCAGTCAGAAGGAGTTCTGACAGGTATGACTCACGGCCAGCTCGATATTGGGCCTAGAGGGTCACACACATATGGTAGGCATTGCGATGAGTAGAGGTTCGGATATGAGATATCCGACGGAGCCCTTGTCTTATTGGATGCAGATCCAATACCCACTAGGGAAGGACCTATTAGGGTTTGACACGAGATCTCTATAAATAGGAGGGATTCACAGCCTCATAGGCTAGAGTCTTTGCTTGCCCTTCCTATTCTCCTCTCCCTCTCCACCTCAAAGTAGGCCTGGAGTTTTGAGGAGCGTCGTCGCAACCCTGCTGTGTGGATCACCGCTAGAGAGGAGGTCGCTTGACCTCCTTCACCCTCTCCTAAAGATCTGCAAGGAAACAGGGATATACGATCTCCCTAGGTAACACAATCTCTATACGCAGTTTTGTGTTTTTTGCGGATTTTGCGCACCAATCTTCGCACGACGATGAACATCTTTTTGGGAATCGGGGATTTTTGTTTTCTTGTTCTTCCGCTGCGCATATGATGTCGCCCCCTATGATTTCCCAACAATAGGTACATGATAACTAAGGATAGATAGGTCTAATGGATTGGATTCCCATGTATCATCTGGGGACTACGGCGTAGTGGCCTAGTACATTCGTAGTCGATGAGTCGAGTAAATTATTATGGAGATAATAATTCACTAAACCAGAAGGAGTTCTGATAGGTATGACTCATGGCCAGCTGAGTCAGGCCCATTCAGTGACCCAAAAGTTGGGTCAGGCGGTGGCACCGCCAGAACAGATGATGGAACTGCTTGTGAATTGGAAAACTCGAAAAACCCGATCTCCGAGGCAGTCAAGCGATGGCACCACCAGTCTGGGCAGTGGTACCACCCAGACATAGTCTCCCAGGTGGTAGTACCACCAGACTGGGTGGTGGTACTGCCCAGTGTTAGGCTGGCGCCCAATGTAGGCGGTGGTACTGCCCATATCCCGAAATCTCGGGGATTTAAATTTTGGGCTCCAAATTTGAATACATTTGGGGCCTATAAATACCCCACTCTTTCCTGCTTAGAATAACAAGAAATGGATAGAAAGGGGGAAAGAATCCTTGACGAAAAAGTGTTGAAAAAGCTTGGAAAGTGTTGAGTGTTCTCCTCCACCTCTTAGAGTTTAGAGTTCATTCTAAGAGAGGTGTGAAACTTATAAAGGTTCTCTCCTGAGCCCGTCAAAAGGAGAATAGAGTTGTAAAAAGGTAGTTGGTCTTTGCCCATTGAAGGAAAACCGTTAATGGATGTCGTTGGCTTTGATGGAAAAGGAATCAAGAGTGGATGTAGGTCATGACGACCGAACCACTATAAACTTAGTTTGCATTTATTTTGAGCAATTTACTTTAACTGCAAACTGCCCTACATCCTTATTACTTTCATTACGCTCCCATACCCTTTTAAGTTAATATCTTTACGAAATAATTTTCGTCGAAATCGATTTTAATCGAACGAAAGATTTTTCGAACCTGTAATTTTATCCGCTACACTAATTCAACCCCCCCCTTAGTACCAACTAGTTCTTAATAGTTGGTATCAGAGCCACATTATTTCTCATTTGGTTTAACACCTAAAAGAAATGGCTCTTTTCAGATTTCAAGAGGGCTTTTCTATCATTCGTTCTCCCATGTTCAATGGGACGGACTACACTTATTGGAAAACTCGGATGAGAGTTTTCTTGCTTTCCTTGGATTTAAACTTATGGAATATCATTAAAAACGACTTTCAAAAGTCTTATACTCCAATGAATGAATGAAATGATTTGGAGAAGAAAACTATTTCTTTGAATGCTAGAGCTATAAGCGCTCTATTTTGTGCTTTGAGCAAAAATAAGTTTAATCGGGTTTCTACTTGCGAAACGACCTTTGATATTTAGCACACTCTTAAAATCACACACGAAGGCACATGTAGACTTAAAGATTCAAAGATTAATATTTTGATGTATGATTTTGAGTTATTTCGAATGGAACCAAGTGAGAATATTGAAGTCATGTACACCCATTTTACATATGTCGTCAATAGTCTAAAAGCTCTTGGTAAAAGTTTTTCAAACTTTAAACTTCTGAACAAAATTTTACAATCTCTTTCTAAAATTGGGATTCTAAAGTATCGGCCATTCAAGAGGCTAAGGATTTAAACAACTTTCCTCTCGTAGAACTTATCGGGTCACTAATGACCTATAAGATGACTTGCAATGCTCATGAAGAGCTTGAGAACTACCTTTCAAAGAAAAGGAAGGATTTTGCACTTAGAACATTAGAAGACCACTCGAGCGAAAGCTCAAGTGATGATGAACTTGAACTTCTCACAATAAAGCTTAAAAAAATTTTAAAACAAGAATCAAAGAACAAAAATAAACTTAAAAAGAACGTAACTACTTGCTATGAACGCAAGAAGAAGGGAATACCTTGGGATGAATTGAGCTCTTCCAATGATGAAGAGCAAACTGATGAAGATGAAACGACGAACTTCGCTTTGATAACTCTCGACAATGAGGTAAACAACTCAAACGAAACTCCTTTGCTTTGTTTCGAAATTACCTAATATATTTCATGAGTTGTTCTTAAATTAGTTTAGAAAAATTATTTATATTTTTTTTAGTTGCATGATTAAAAAAAACATTAGGAATCATGCTTATCCTTATAGTAATTTTGAAAATGATCATGAAAATTACATGCTTTATGATAAAGGAACAAAATGTTAGACTTAAATCTAATACTTAAGATAAATCCTATGTATGTTTTTAAAGCATTAATGTATATCTTAATAATTTTCGTATTACTTTTTGATTTTATTTAAAAATATTTTATGATTAATGAAATCATACTTGATGATTTAATAATGCATAATGATGATTTGAAATCATGTTTAATGGTTTTATATTTTGAAATTATGTATGATAATTTTTGTGATTTATGGATTATCGATCTTTACTATAATGAAAGTTCTTTTTCGGTTTTAAATGTTGATGCATGTTTGGCATGTCTCTATGAAATAAATCACATGAATTAAAACAACTAAAAAGAGAAAAATATTTTTCTTGAAGTTCTTTTTCTCTATCTTCAGTTTTTTCACTAAGAGATTGATAAAGTTGTTTGTGTCATTTTGAATCTCTTGAAAGTAATTTTGATGATTTGATGATTTGAATTTGATTGAGCTTTATCTTAATTTTTTTAGATTTATAAATTGATATTTCTTATGCATGAATCAAGATATTATATCATTTGATCTCCTATGTTTATTTTTATCATTTATAAAAAAAAGGAAGATATTTTTGAAATAAATCATGTCTTATGACATTTATGATTTAATATTAATATCTTTTATGTCATGATTTTCATATGATTACCTTTGTATTTATGTGATGCTTAGAGCATTGAAGTAAGAAAGAAATAAATTGCACCATTAAAAATTCTTCTTTCTTATTTACAATAACAAAGGGGAGAAAGGAAATCACTTGCATTTAGAGAGATTGATAAATCTCTTTATTTTATTTTGAATCTCTTGGAAGTGACTTTGTTGATTTGACAAATTGAATGAGTTGAAAATAATGTTGAATATTTTGAAAATAATTGTTTGTATCATGTTTGTTGATTTTACATTTTGATATTGTGCATGATGAGTTTAAGTGATGATGGTTTAAAAAATATTTAGTCAAATGCATGAATCGACAATCTTTTTATCAAATGAATCATGATTTTTCTTGTGAATTTTTGGAATTATAACAAGAGATTTTTTTTTGAATTAAGATTATTTACTATGATTCTTCTTTTCGCTATTTGAGTCATCCAAAAAGAATCATAATTTGTCTTTTGATTGTCGTAATTTGTCTTAATGAATTATATACCTCATTACCAAGTTATTTTTTCTTAATATATTTTATGTGATGATTTGAAAAATGATGTAATGGGAAAAGTTTTGCATATTAAGGGAGATAGTTTTGGTAGCTTGGATAAATTGGTGTAAAACTTAAATGATATGCTTTCAAACATTTACATTGTTGAATGATTCTCCTTTTTGCCTATGACAAAGGGGGAGAAAGAACTAGCTTGCATGTTCTAAAATGATGTAAAATTTGCTAGCTTGCATAGTGTAAAATTTGTTAGCTTGCTTGATTTAAAACTTGCTATCTTACTAGCTTGCATATCTAAAACTTGCTAGCTTGCCCAACTCAAAAGAGAAGCAAGAATTACTAGCTTGCACATCCCAAGTAGAAGCAAAATTACTAGCTTGAACTTCTCTAAAGAGAAGAATGAACTTGCTATCTTGAACTTCTCTAAAGAGAAGAATGAACTTGCTATCTTGAACATCACCAAAAACTTGCTAGCTTGCAATCTTAAGAGAAGCAAGAGTGCTATCTTGCACATCTCAAAAGATGCAAAAATTTTATCAACTTTCATATGTGAAAAACTTGCTAGCTTGCATGTTCTAAACTTACTATTTACTATCTCACATTCAAAAACTTGCTAGTTTGAACATCATAAAGAAAATCAAATATGCTAAGTTTCATATCTAAAATGATTTACAAACTTGCAAAACTCAAAATTGTTGCTAGCTTGCATGTTGTAAAATGATATGAAATTTTGCGAGCTTACATTTTGCAAAGGAAGCAAAAAATTACACTTCTCGAAAGAGAAGAAAGAAAATTACTAGCTTGCATAATTATATGTGCAATGATGAAATTATGCAATGATTTGAAATTATATATCAAAAATATACTAGTTGCACTTCTTCTTTTTGTTGGTGATAAAGGTGTTGGGCTGGCAACCCACAAATTCAGCCCATAGTGGGCTTGGGCAGCCCATAGCTCACCCCCTCTTAACATAACCCTAATTAACATTAGGGGGAGTGTGGTGGCTACGTTTTGGAGGCAGTAAAAAACATAAATAGGGCAGCTGTTGGGAAATCTTGGGGGCGACATCACATGCGCAGCGGAAGAACAAGAAAACAAAATCCCCGATTCCCAAAAAGATGTTCGTCGTCGTGCGAAGATTGGTGCGCAAAATCTGGGAAACTCAAAACTGCGTATAGAGTAGATTATGTTACCTAGGGAGATCATATATCTCTGTTTTCTTACAGATCATTAGGAGAGGGTGAAGGAGGTCAAGCGTCCTCCTCTCTAGCGGTGATCCACACAGCAGGGTTGCAACGACGCTCCTCAAAACTCCAGGCCTGCTCTGAGGTGGAGAGGGAGAGGAGAATAGGAAAGGCAAGCAAACGCTCTAGCATATGAGGCTCTGAATCTCTCCTATTTATAGAGGTCCCCTGTCAAACCCTAATGGGTCCTTCCCTAGTGGGTATTGGATCTGCATCCAATAAGACAAGGGCTCCGTCAGATATCTCATATCCTAACCTCTACTCATCGCAATGCCTACCATATGTGTGTGACCCTCTAGGCCCAATATCGAGCTGGCCGTGAGTCATACTTGTCAAAACTCCTTCTAACTCAGTGAATCATTATCTCTGTAATAATTCACTCGACTCATCGACTACGGACGTACTAGGCCACTACGCCGTAGTCCCTAGACGATACAAGGGAATCCAATCCATTGGACCTGTCTGTCCTCAGTTACCATGTACCTATAGTCCCTCATCCATCTAATATCCCAGAGACCGTATATCGAGCATGGTGCTGTCAGACCCATACGGTTTCTACTCAAGTCTCGCTCTAATCGGATTCTCCCGGAGAACTCTTTCTCTCTCAACCCGAATGACCCTAGCTAGGGATTTGTCTGAGCAAGAACACATGGGATATTCCTCTCATGATGCCGAGAGTGGATGATCCTCTATCGACACTCAATAGCCCTCGTAAAGATGACTACCACTCCCAATGACCAGCTGTACTATATCAGGGACAGCCAAACCTATAAGTCTGGTATCAAAGAGTGGAGCACTCATACATGACATCCTTGGTGTCTTAAGTCTAAGGACCAAATACACCACTAGGACTACGGAATCGCTGTTTGACAATAAGGCATTATCAACCATCCAGCATTCCGTAAGCGGATCAATTAGTGAACTCATTCTCCAATGAGCATCTGTACTGTATCCCTAGTTTCCCTACACGAGCAGCTATGAGACCAGCTGTATCCATCATATGGACAGGTATACAGCACACCAGTCTGTCCGGTTATCACGATGTCACTCTCGAGTAACCTATGACTGGGATTATTTAGGATATGTGTTTAAAGGTGAATCGATCTCATTATCGTGATCTCATCATGATCCGATTCCCATTGCACAAATCCAAGGACATCACAATATATATATGCATTTATGCAATAGTTATAAAGTGATATACGCCAAAATATAATAAGAAAAAAAGATTTTGTATCAAGTCACACGTGCCATTACTCACGTGATTGGCTTGCTGGGCACCTATGACTAGCAATCTCCCAGTTGACCTAAAGCCAATCACCTATGTGTTTGATCCCTATCAGACCCCTGTGACGCTCAAAGACAAAATGAGACAATGGCTTTCTCAATGGATCTGCAATGTTATCTTCGGATGGAACTCTTTCCACTACTACATATCCTCGGGTTACGATCTCTCTGATAAGTTGGAATTTCCTCAGAACACTTCTGATAAGACCTGGGTTCCCTTATTTGAGTAATCGCCCTGTTATTGTCGCAATATAAGGAGATCGGCTCCTCGCTACCCGGCACGACTCCCAAATCTATGATGAACTTCTTCACCCAAACTCCCTCCTTTGCTGCATCTGATGCAGCAATATACTCCGCCTCTGTGGTCGAGTCAGCAGTAGTATCTTGCTTGGAACTCTTCCAACATACTGCTCCTCCATTCAAGGTGTACACATACCCTGAATTCGACTTGCTATCATCGACATCAGACTGAAAACTTGAGTTAGAGTAGCCTTCAACTTTAAGGCTACTACCTCCATATACTAGTAAAAGATCCTTGGTCCTTCTCAAGTACTTAAGGATACACTTTACTGCTTTCTAGTACTCCAAGCCTGGATCCGCCTGATACCTGCTCGTGACACTTAAAGCATGTGCTATATCAGGCCTAGTACATAGCATGATATACATGATAGACCCTATTGCTGAGGCATAAGGTATCATATTCATGTTCGCCCTTTCTTTTGGAGTCTTTGGGGACATACTCGTAGAAAGCGATATCCCATGTCTCATCGGTATAAGACCTCTCTTAGAATTTTCCATGCCAAACCTTTTGACAATGGTTTCTATGTACTTGGACTAGGACAAGCCAAGCATCCTCTTGGATCTATCTCTATAGATTCTAATCCTCAAGGTATAGGATGCTTCCCCTATGTCCTTCATGGAGAAGTGTCTAGATAACCAAGCCTTTACTGTAGATAGAATTCCTACGTCGTTCCCAATGGTGAGGATGTCATCCACATATAATACCAAAAAGGTGATAGTGCTCTCACTTACCTTCCTGTACACGCAAGGCTTATCTTCATTCTTAACGAAGTCATAAGATCTGATTGCCTCATCAAATCTTATGTTCCAACTTCAGGAAGCTTGCTTTAGTCCATAAATAGATCTAAGCAACCTACACACCTTATCTGGGCAGTTCTTGGACACGAATCCCTCAGGTTGCATCATATACACCTCCTCCTTGAGGTTCCCATTGAGGAATGCGGTTTTCACATCCATCTGCTAGATCTCATAATCATAGTGTGCTACAATAACCAATAGAATTCTGATGGATGTTAGCATTGCTACGGGTGAGAAGGTTTCGTCGTAGTCAACACCTTGCCTTTGACGACACCCCTTAGCCACTAGCCTTGCTTTATAGGTCTCTACCTTTCCATCTACTCCGATCTTTTTCTTAAAGATCCACTTGCAACCGATGGGTACAATACCTTCGGGCGCATCAACTAGGTTCCAAACCTTATCGGAGTATATAGAATCCATCTCAGAATTCATGGCTTCTTGTCACTTCCCGGAGTCTATACTTATAATAGCCTCTTCGTAGGTTCGAGGATCAATATCCTCAATATCCTCTCCTCTAATATGTCCCACATATCTCTCAGGAGGATGAGATACTTTATCAGACCTACGTAAAGTTGAAACTTGTGTGTTAGGTACCTGAACAGACTCGGGTTGTAGAGTGGTGCGAGCTTGGTTCTCCAACCTCGCTTAACTCTATTATTCTCCCACTGTCTCCGCCAAGAATGTGTTCCTTCTCAAGGAACACTGCTCTCTTAGCTATAAAGACCTTTTGGTCCTCGAGATGATAGAAATAATACCCACAAGTTTCCTTGGGGTATCCCACAAATTTGCATCGCTTTGTCCTTGATTCTAACTTATCGGGGTTGTGTCTTTTAACGTGGGCAGGGCTGCCCCAAATCTTAACAACCTTAAGATCAAGCTTCTTCCCTTTCCATATCTCATATGGTGTAGACACTACCGACTTAGTTGGAACTCTGGTTAGAAGGTAAGTTATGGTCTCTAGGGCATATCCCTTGAATAAGATAGGTAGGTCAGCGAAACTCATCATGGACCGTACCATGTCCAATAGCGTACGATTCCTCCTTCCAGAGACACCATTGAGCTGAGGTGTATAAGGAGGTGCCTATTGGGATAATATCTCATGGTCCTTGAGGAACTGAGTAAACTCTGTACTTAAGTACTCACCTCCTCGATCTGATCGAAGAGTTTTGATACTCTTTCGAGTCTGGTTCTCTACCTCATTCTTATACTCTCTAAATTTCTCAAAGGCCTCGGACTTGTACTTCATTAAGTACACATATCAATACATTGAGAAATCATCAGTAAATGTAATGAAGTAGGAGTAATCTCCAATGGCATGAGTTGACATGGGTCCACATACATCAGTATGTATGAGTTCCAACAACTCAATGGCTCTCTCTCCAGTTCCACTAAATGGAGAGTTGGTCAGTTTTTCACGAAGGCAAGGCTCGCAAGTTGCATATGACACATAGTCGAATGGATCTATATATTCATCATTTAGCAACTTTTGAATCATTCCCTCATGGATATGACCTAGCCTACCATGCCATAGGTATGCACTGTTCACCTTATCTCGTTTCCTCTTAGACACTTACATTCATGATATGTGGAGTAGTGTTTTGCATAAACAAACCTTTATGCAATATTGCTGTCGTCAATCTCCCCTCGGCTTTGCTAGAATTTATAATAAATTGTAGATGTGATAAGCAATACTGGTATCCAATACCAATGCACTATCACAAAAATCTGATAATTGGAGATTGATCATGAATGCACCTGAAGCTTCTCCAAGCTTCTATTTCGCCCTTTCTGCAAGGTACTCTTTGCAGTTCCTCTTCCAGTGCCCATCTTTACCACAGTGGAAGCACTGGCCTTTGTCCTTTACTGGGTCTTTCTTAGCAACCTTTGCTTTACCTGGTTTGCCCTTGCCCTTTCCCTTCTTAAGGGACCTTTCTACTTTCCTTTTCTTTCTAGTCTCACCAGTGTAGAGAATTGGCTTCTCTTTCTAAATAGTACTCTCTGCCTCCCTCAACATATTGAGGAGCTCTGGGAGAGTCACCTCGAGCTTGTTCATATTAAAATTCATTATGAACTGTGAAAAGGAATCTGGTAGGGATTGAAGCACAATGTCCACACACAAGTTATCCTCTAGGACCATTCCTAGACCTATGAGTTTCTCTATCCACTCAATCATCTTTAGGACATGGTTCTGAACCAGTGTCCCCTCAATCATCCTAGCGCGGAAGAGGCTCTTGGATATCTCATATCGCTAAGTCCTTCCCTGTTCCTCAAACAATTTACGGACATGTAGGAGAATGGATCTGGCATCCATCTTTCATGTTGTCTCTGTAACTCAGGAGTCATAGAGCCCAACATATAGCACTGAGCAAGAGTAGAGTCATCAATGTACTTCACGTAGCGAGCGATCTCATCCTCGCTTGCCCCTTCTTCGGGCGTAGGCATCACTATATCATGGACGTACATGATTTTCTCCGCTGTGAGAACAATTCTCAAGTTACGGAGCCAATCCATATAATTTGGACCAGTGAGGCGGTTGACATCAAGTATGCCACGTAAGGGATTTGAAAGCGACATTTTCTGAAAATAAAGATGCAGCAATAATGAATAACATGCAGATTTTACAAGAAATAAACTATCAAGATATAGACTTCTATCTTAATATGCTCCCACTGTTTTACTAACGAGTCACGCGACACCCTCAGCACGTGAAATGGAAGTCTCCGGCAGACTTCTAGTGGGGATCAGGATCCAATCAGCATCTTAGTGTAACCTCGAGGGACTCGACCAATCACTGCTGCATCTTTATTTTCACTAAACCTAAAAGGTAGGCAACTCTTACCGATCACAACTCCTTGTGATTCCTGTCCTATTCGGCCTCCGAATCACCATGGCCTCGAGGGACTCGACCAACCATGATGCTCGGTTAAGTCAACACCTTCGTTACAAGATGAGTCTAATTTGATGATATACCCTCAAGGGACTCGACCAAGCATACCATGCCCTCAAGTCACCGGTGACATATCTATGTCGTAAGCAAGATAGCGAATCGTGATATAGGTGAGTCTCGAGGGACTCGACCAACTTAACCTACACCGGGAATCGGTTCCTACTCATAACGATGGAAGGCCACGTGGGTCAATCTAATTGCCTTACGTTTACCGACTTAATATTATTGAGAGAGATATTTCTATGATTTGGTCTCCTATTATGACATGTCACACATATACATATTTAATATATATCTACATCGCATGCAAATATATATACATATCTAGTATATGTAAAAGCAATCACACCAGATGATCATGGACCACAACCTAATGTGATTAAGCCCGAGCCAATAGGCCTAATCACTCACATCAAGATCTATGTGTGCAACGGTGCATCTCCATGCCCTGTGATCGTCCATCTCGTCCTCGTCGGTTCCGTCGACATCTTGATGCATCTTCATGCATCACGATCGTCCGTCTCGTGGGTCCCGCTATCGCATCCACGCTCCCGCTGCGCCTCCTCATGTGATTACAACTTAATCATAGGCACGCAGACCCGACAATAAACGAGAAATATAATGGAGGCTCGCAGACCTCAATAATAATAATCACAAGTACACACATCACACGGTCCATGATCATCCGTCCACACATCATACATCACATGTATAAATAATCATCATCATATAAGACTACTAGATAATAATAAAAATAATAATCAATTAAACTTTTTAATTAATTAATATTTTCTGAAGTCAGGGACATGTAGGGAATTTCTTAATTCCTAACGGTATTTTCATAATTTGGACAAAAGACAGAAACTGGAATTTCTCAAATTCACAAGGGCAAAACTATCTTTTTGTCCAAAACCCTAATTCCCTCTTACTGCTGCCGCCACCGCCACCCTACTAGCGGCGGCCTGTGCGGCGGGGCGAGGGTGTTGCCCTCGCCTACAGGCGACACGCCCGCTGGCGGCGCTACCGTTGCAGGTGGGCGCCCCCGCGGGCGGTTCTGCCGGTGGGGCAACGCCCGCAGGCGGTGCTATCCCGTCGGGCAGCCGTCCCTATGGGAGGGGGTTTCGCCCGCAGGAGCAGCGGCGACAAGCGCCGCTGCCTTGAGGCACCTCACCCCGTGGGAGAAGCGGCCACAGGCGCCTCTGCCTACGTGCTGCCAGCCCCGCCGGATGCAAGCCTACTGCAAGCAGGCCGTCGGCTGGCTGCTGCAGACTCAGATCGAGGGCAGCAACTGTTGTTGCCTTTCCTTGTTTTTGCGTCAACGATTTTGACGTCAAAATTCTTCCTAAACACAACACACGCAGTTCAAAACCAATCATTCGCACGAACAACCTGGCTCTGATACCACTGTTGGGAAATCTTGGGGGTGACATTGTTGGGAAATCATAGGGGGCGACATCATATGCGCAGCGGAAGAACAAGAAAACAAAAATCCCTGATTCCCAAAAAAGATGTTCATCGTCGTGCGAAGATTGGTGCGCAAAATCCGTAAAAAACACAAAACTGCGTATAAAGATTGTGTTACTTAGGGAGATCGTATATCCCTGTTTCCTTGCAGATCCTTAGGAGAGGGTGAAGGAGGTCAAGCGTCTTCCTCTTTAGCGGTGATCCACACAGCAGGGTTGCGACGACGCTCCTCAAAACTCCAGGCCTACTCTGAGGGGAGAGGGAGAGGAGAATAGGAAGGGCAAGCAAAGACTCTAGCCTATGAGGCTGTGAATCCCTCCTATTTATAGAGATCCCGTGTCAAAACCCTAATGGGTCCTTTCCCTAGTGGGTATTGGATCTGCATCCAATAAGACAAGGGCTCCGTCGGATATCTCATATCCGAACCTCTACTCATCGCAATGCCTACCATATGTGTGTGACCCTCTAGGCCCAATATCGAGCTGGCCGTGAGTCATACCTGTCAGAACTCCTTCTAACTCAGTGAATTATTATCTCTGTAATAATTCACTCGACTCATCGACTACGGAAGTACTAGGCCACTACGCCGTAGTCCCCAGACGATACAGGGGAATCCAATCCATTGGACCTGTCTGTCCTCAGTTACCATGTACCTATAGTCCCTCATCCATCTAATATCCCAGAGACCGTATATCGAGCATGGTGCTGTCAGACCCATACGGTTTCTACTCGAGTCTCGCTCTAATCGGATTCTCCCGGAGAACTCTTTCTCTCTCAACCCGAATGACCCTGGCCAGGGATTTGTCTGAGCAAGAACACATGGGATATTCCTCTCATGATACCGAGAGTGGATGATCCTCTATCGACACTCAATAGCCCTCGTAAGGTCGACTACCACTCCCAATGACCAGCTGTACTAGATCTGGGAACAGCCAAACCTATAAGTCTGGTATCAAAGAGTGGAGCACTCATACAGGACATCCTTGGTGTCTCAAGTCTAAGAACCAGATACACCACTAGGACTACGGAATCGTTGTCTGACAATAAGGCATCATCAACCATCCAGCATTCCGTAAGCGGATCAATCAGTGAACTCATTCTCCAATGAGCACCTGTACTGTATCCCTAGTGTCCCTACACGAGCAGCTATGAGACCAGCTGCATCCATCATATGGACGGGTATACAGCACACCAGTCTGTCCGGTTATCACGATGTCCCTCTCGAGTAACCTATGACTGGGATTATTTAAGATGTGTTTAAAGGTGAATCAATCTCATTATCGTGATCTCATCATGATCCGATTCCCATTGCACAAATCCAAGGACATCACAATATATATATGCATTTATGCAATAGTTATAAAGTGATATACGCTAAAATATAATAAGCAAAAAAGATTTTGTATCAAGTCACACGTGCCATCACTCACGTGATTGGCTTGCTGGGCACCTATGACTAGCAGCAGCAACGTGGGAGAATAAAACAGCCATGAGATTCCAAAGAAAAGGAGGAAAACAAGGCAGAAAAGGAAGAGAAAGAAAGGGAAGAAGACAAGGACAACGCAGAGAGGCTGTTCTCAATCATCTAGTAGTGTTCTCATCTCAGGTTAGATCAAATCTACAGTAGACTCTTGCTGTGATTACTTGAGGAGGTTTTAGATATTGTAGGCAGTGACGTGATCCTTGTATCCCAGTTATTCTCTTGTGATTGTTGCTAGGGTTTAGGGCAAGAGATTGAGATTTGTATATTCATTATTCTCATAGTGGATTCTCTTTAGTTTGCCCCGTGGTTTTTACCCTTCACATTGAAGGGGTTTTCCACGTATATCTTGGTGTTCTATTTGATTGTGGTTCCATTTAATTCCGCTGCATATTATGGTCTTCTAGTATTTTTTCATATACAAAGGTTATTCCTATTTATATCCCCATCAAAAGGGGGAGAAGTTATGTTGATGATCATGCATGGAATGATGTATTGAAAAATTGATTATGCATGATTTTATATTCCTTGGACTCACAATGATTTCATGATTAAATTTACCTTGACTTGAATTTAAGGTTCTATCAATATGACATATTGATAGGGGGAGTTAAGGTTAACTTCGTCATCAATTGGTTGTCATCATCAAAAAGAGGAAAATTATTGAATCTTGGATTTTGATGATGAAATCAATTGATAAGTTTATGATCTAATCTGCGTTTTTGAGTGACGCAGGACTAGCTTCGATCAAGGAGAGGTAAATTGATTAAAGAAAGAAGAA
The DNA here is from genome assembly GCF_036884655.1 of Musa acuminata AAA Group. Classification (NCBI taxonomy): domain Eukaryota; kingdom Viridiplantae; phylum Streptophyta; class Magnoliopsida; order Zingiberales; family Musaceae; genus Musa; species Musa acuminata. The sequence continues at coordinate 25,930,551 of NC_088346.1, forward strand.
TCATATTGGGCTAGAGTGAACATGTTAGAAGATTGGACGTCAAGCCGGAGGATCAATCGACATTTCGGTAGAAGACTCGTGGCATGAATTCGGGCATCGGGTCGAAGGAGCAGACATTATGCTAAGGAGATCGGAGTTACGAAGTTCAACATACCGATTAGGCAAAAGGCTGCAAAAGAGGATGATGCACCGAAGGATCGGACGAGTGCCGGATGAACCAATGACATGTCGTACAAAGGATTCATGCTTTGTAATCATATGTCTAAGATCGAAGCAGTTTAGGGGGCTAATTGAGTTAGCTTTTGGTGTAATCATGATAACTCAATTAGGGGCTAATTTGGTCTTAATTGGGAATGATTTGGGTTCATTGGGAGGCCTATTCAGTGACCCAAAAGTTGGGTCTGGCGGTGGCACCGCTAGAACAGGCGGTGGAACCACATGTGAGTTGAAAAACTAGAAAAACCCGATCTCCAAGGCCGTCAAGTGATTATACGGCTAGTCTGAGCGGTGGTACCGCCTAGATAAAGTCTCCTAGGCGATAGTACCATTAGACTAAGCGGTGGTACCACCCAGTGTCAAGCTACAGGTGGTGGTACCACCCATACCCTAAAATCTCGAGGATTTGAATTTTGGGCTCCAAATTTGAATTCATTTAGGGCCTATAAATACCCCACTCTTTCCTGCTTAGAATGGCAAGAATTGGGTAGAAAGTGGGAAAGAATCCTTGAGAAAAAGAGGTGAAAAAGCTTAAAAAGTGTTGAGTGTTCCCCTCAATTTCTTAGAGTTTAGAGTTCATTCTATGAGAGATGTGAAATTTATAAAGGTTCTCTCCTGAGCCTGTCAAAAGAAGAATAGAATTATAAAAGGGTAATTGGTCTTCGCCCTTTGAAAGAAGACTATTAGTGGATGCCGGAGGCCTCGACGAAAGAGGAATCGGGAGTGGATATAGGTCACGACAACTAAACCACTATAAACTCAGTTTGCATTTATTTTAAGTAATTTACTTTAACTACAAACTGCCCTACATCCTTATTGGTTTCACTATACTCCCATACTATTTCAAGTTAATATCTTTATGAAATGGTTTTTGTCAAAATTGATTTTAATCAAATGAAAGATTTTTCGAACCAGTGATTTTATCCACTGCACTAATTCACCCCTCCCCCCCCCACCCCCTCTTAGTGCTGACTCATTTCTAACAGAAGATTTGGACAAAGTACCGGAAGTGTGTCGGGAGCTCATCAAGATTGCCGAGAGCTCGTCGGTAGATCGCCGAGAGTTCGTTGGAAGATCGCTAAGAGTTTGTTAGAAGATCGTCAAGAGTTCATCGGGAGTTCGTCGGAAGCTCACCGGAAGACTCGTCGAAAAGTTTGTCGGAGGTTCGCCGAAAGAAAAATCGATATACTAGACAAATTGCTTACCTTATTCATAGTTAGAACATTAGTTAAGTAAGGATTGTGAGGTAATCCCACTAACTCAGTCTGGGGCCAACTAGGCCCTTAACAAGGCTAAATTAGGCCCTATTGAATAGCCCATTCAGCACCTAAAATCATGACTGATGGTGACACCACTTGGGACTCGGTCTCCTAGGTGTTCTGGGTGATTGTACTGCCCAAACTAGGCGGTGGTATCGTCGACAGTTAATGTTGTCAAGCGGTGGCACTGCCCTTATTAAGAAAGAGCTATAAAATGTGGTTATTCTTCACCTATTGAAGGAGGACCATTAGTGGACGTCGGTGACCTCGATGGAGTAGGATTCAAAAGTAGATGTAGGTCACAATGACTGAACTACTATAAATTCCGGTGTATTCTTTCCTCATTGTAAATTCTCTTCAATACATTCAATTTTATTACATTATAAACTGTCCAACCTTCTCTTCTCTACTTATTTAAAGTGAAACAAACAATTTGAGTCAAAACTAATTTTTATCATATGAAGTTCTTCGAATTGATGTATTTTTTCCACTGCACTAATTCACCCCCCCTCTTAGTACCGCTTTTGATCATAACAATTGGTATCGGAGCGAGATTACTCTCATTTGGTTTAAAACCCAAGAGAGATGACATTTACTAGCAACCAAGAGGGTCATTCAATCACATGTTCACCCATGTTCAATGGGACAGATTACACATATTGGAAGACTAGAATGAGGATTTTTCTAATTTCAATGGTTTTTGAGTTATGAAATCTTGTAGAAAATAGCTTTCAAAAGTCTTCTCTTCCAATGAGTGATTGGAATGAGTTGGAGAAGAAGACTTTCGCTTTAAATGCTAAGGCTATGAATGCCTTGTTTTATGCTTTAGATAAAAATGAGTTTAATCGAGTATCTATTTGTGAAATGACTTTTGATATTTGACACATACTTAAAATCACTCAAGAAGGCACTAGTAGAGTAAAGGAGTCGAAGATAAATCTTTTAGTTCATACTTATGAATTGTTTTGGATGAAGCCAAGAGAGACTATTATCGACATGTATACTCGGTTTACGGATATTATCATTAGTTTAAAAGCTCTTGGCAAATGTTTTTTGAACTTTGAACTTGTTAATAAAATTTTGAGATCCCTTCTAAAGAGTTGGGACCCTAAAGTAATAGTCATTCAAGAGGCCAAGGATTTAAACAACTTTTCTCTCAAAGAACTTATCGGGTCACTAATGACCTATGAGATGACTTGCAACACTCATAAAGAGCTTGAGAACAACGTTCCAATGAACAAGAAGAATATGGCACTAGGAACTCAAGAAGATCACTTGAAAAAAATTAAAGTGATGAGGACTATGATGATGACTTAGCACTCTTGTCAAGAAAGTTAAACAAATTCATAAAAAGGAATAAATTTAAAAATGATTCTAAAAATAAAATTGAACCCAAGAAAGAACAAGTTATATGCTACGAATGTAAGAAGCTAGGACATTTCAAAAGCGAATGTCCCCAAGCAAAGAATAAGAAACCAAAGAAGAAGAAGACTCGTAAAGCAACTTGGGACGAATCAAATGTATCCGAAGAAGAGGAGCCAACCAACACCGAGCAAGTTGCTCACTATGCACTAATGGCTATCGTGATAAGTAGTTCATTATATGCAAATTTATCTTTTAATGAACTACTAAGTGCCTTTTGTGATTTATTTGATGAATGTAAATTAGTTAGTAAAAAATATAAATTATTAAAAAAAGATCATGCTTCTCTTGTTAGTGATTTTAATAGACTAAAAATTGAGCATGATGATAGTTTAGCTCCTTACACAAAATGTAATAAATTAGAAATGCTTAAAAAGGAAAACTTGCTACTTAAAGAAACCTTAGAAAAGTTTGAAGTTGGTAGAAAGTATTTGAACATAATTCTTGCCAATAAGGGTCACGTTCATAGAAGAGGCGGAATCGGATTTGTGAGTAGCTCTCACCAAAATCCAACCACCATTGTTAAAGTCCCTACCTTGCATGTATCACCCCACGTCAAATGCAACTTTTGTTGCAAACTTGGACATATTGTCTATAAATGTCCACTTAAGAGATATAGTCTACACAAATTGATTTGGGTTCCTAAAGGAATGATAAAGAACTCTATGCAAAATGATAAGTTGAGTAGATCGATTTTTGAGGTACCCTAGGGCAAATGGCTACCTAAAAATCATCCTCTTTTGTAGAAATGTTTACCATCACAAGCTAGGAATAAGAGATGGTACCTTGATAGTGGATGCTCAAGGCACATGACCAGAGATCTATCTCAATTCTCTAAACTCAATAGCCTAGACGAAGGGTATGTCACCTTCGGGGACAACAACAAGAGTAAAATCATTGGTAAAGGAACCATATATATCAAATCTAATTTTTTGATTGAAGATGTATTATTGGTTGATGGCTTAAAGCATAATATTTTGAGTATTAGTCAATTATATGATAAATGATACATCATTAGATTTGAATCTAAAACTTGTATTATTGAAAAATCACACAAAAACACATATATGATTGCCCTAAAATAAAATAATGTATACACTATCGACATTGATGATCTTTGTAATGAAATGTGTTTTTCAGTTTTGAATGATGATGCTTGGCTTTGGCATAGGAGATTAGGTCATGCTAGTATGAAACTAATCTCTCGAATCTTATCTAAAGAACTTGTAAGAGGAATTCATAACATTAAGTTCGTTAAAAACAATGTATGTGATGCATGTCAACTAAGAAAACAGATAAAAGGTAGTTTCAAACGAAAGAATCAAATAAACACCTCTAGACCATTGCAATTGATCCATATGGATTTATTTGGACCAATTGATACATCAAGCCTAGGTGATAGCAAATACACCTTTGTCATTATAGACGATTATAGTAAATATACTTGGACATACTTCTTAGCACACAAAAGTGATTGCTTTAGGTATTTTTTAAAGTTTTGTAAACTTTTTCAAAATGAAAAAGGCTTTATGATTTCATCAATTCAGAGTGATCATGGTGATGAATTTCAAAACTATGATTTTCAAAATTTTTATGAATCTAATGGATAAAACCATAATTTCTCTACTCCAGAAATCCTCAACAAAATGGGGTAGTATAAAGAAAAAATAGGAACTTACAAGAAATGGCAAGAACCATGTTGAACGAATATAGGCTACCCAAATATTTTTGAGCTGTAGCCATTAATGTTGAATCTCGGATTTTGATGATGAAACTAATTGATTGTGTTTATATGTTTAACTGCATTTTGAGTGATGCAGGTCTACTCGATCAGGATTAGACAGTTAACGCAAGAGGAATTGACGTTGCGCCAGAGAAGATCATGTTAGGATATTGGATGGCAGAAGGCTTCGGACGTCGGGCATTAGGCCAAGAGTGGAATTGTGCCAAGGATATCGGGGTTGCCTGAAGAATCGGACGAAGCACTAACCAATGATGTGCCGGGCAATAGAATGTCAATTCGCGTTGTAATAATTGTCTAGATCGGAGTAGAGTTTTGGCTTGTGTGTGCAGGATTAACTACGATAATGATGAAGACATAAAGTGAAACAAAGTATCGGAGTCAAGCGCGAAGGATCTGTTGTGAGTTCGTGAGTTCGACGAAAGTCCGAAGGTTCATCGGAAATGCTGCCGGAACTAGCCGAGAATGAGTAGGGAGCTTGCCGAAGGGTTTTTCGGAAGCTCGCCGGAAGGTTCGTTGGAAGTTCGCGGAGCTCACCGAGAAAGATCGGAGCTTGCCGAAGAAGCTCATTGGAACTCGCCAAGATCAAATCGTGAAGTCTAGGAGCTTGTTGGGAGTCCGTAGAATGGTTTCCGAGAGTTCATCAGAAGACCGTCGGAAGTTCGCCGGAAGCTCACCGGAAAAAGTCTTGGCTCGCAGACTTTGTAATAGCTTAGAAAATGTCTTTAAATTTGTAGTTAGCATGTTAATTAGGGTTAGGATTAGGTGTTAATCCTATAACTCAAGTAGGGGCCAATTGGGCCCGAGTTCGGACTGGTTTGGGCCAAGTTTGGAGTCCAACCAGTGAGCTGAAATAGTGTAGGCGGTGGCACCGCCAGATTAGGTGGTGGCACCGCCTAGAACCCGAGAACCAAGCGGTGGCACCGCTTGGCTGGGCGGTGGCACCGCCAGTACACTATCTGTGTTCGACACTTACAGGCGGTGGCACCGCCAGCATCGGGAACCAAAGAGAATTCAAATTTTGGAGCCCAAATTTGAATCCTCTTGAGGCCTATAAATACCCCTCAATTCTTAGCTGAGCATACAACCTTTGAGAAGCAAGAGATTGAGATAAAAGTCTTAGCAAAGCTTTTAGCAAGTTTTTGTTTTCAATAGCTTGAGTGTTCACCTCTCTCTTTCTCTTTAAAAATTTGTAAGAGTGTGAACCACTTGTAAAAGGTTGTAAGAGGGGTATTTGTCCTTTCCCTTCAAAGTGATTTGCTAGTGGAAGTTGGGAGCCTCTTCGAAGAAGGCTTTGCAAGTGGATGTAGGTCATTTTGACCGAACCACTTTAAATTGGTGTGTTCTCTAGTTTGCATTTACTTATTGTTATTTATATTACTGCAAACCATCTTCACTTTAATGCTCTACTTCTTTGTCTCCTTCTTACGTATCCCTTCAAGTTAAAACACAATCGAAACGGTTTCAAACAAAACATTACTTTTATCGTACGAAGTTTTCGAAAGTGTTTAAATCGTCAAAAGTTTATCGTATTTTACCGTAGCACTAATTCACCCCCCCTGCCGCTCCGATCCCAACAATTGGTATCAGAGCCTGGTATTTCTCATTTCGGATTTACACCTGAGAGAAATGACTCTTCATGGCTTTCAAGAGGGCTTATCGGTTGTTCGTCCACCGTTGTTCAACGGGACGGACTACACTTATTGGAAAACTCGAATGAGAGTTTTCTTACTTTCTTTGGATTTGAATTTATGGCATATAGTCGAAAATGGATTTGAAATGTCTTCTCTTCCAATGAACCATTGGAATGATTTGGAGAAGAAGATGTTTTCTCTAAATGCAAAGGCTATGAATGCCTTATATTGTGCACTTGACAAAAATGAATTTAATCGCGTTTTGATGCGTGACTCAGCTTTTGATATTTGGAGAACTCTAGAGGTCACTCATGAAGGCACTAGCCGAGTGAAAGAGTCCAAAATCAATATTCTTGTGCATTCTTATGAACTTTTCCGGATGAAACCAAGTGAGTCCATCGGAGACATGCACACCCGTTTCACGGATGTCATCAATGGACTCAAAGCTCTTGGTAAAAGTTTTTCTAATTTTTAACTAGTCACTAAAATCTTAAGATCCCTTCCAAAAAGTTGGGATTATAAAATAATTGTAATACAAGAGACAAAAAATTTAAATGATTTTCCATTAGAAGAATTAATCGGGTCATTAATGACCTATGAAATGACACTTTTGGAACATTTTGAACCCGATGAACACTTGAACCACCTTCCAAAGAACAAGAAGGATTTGGAACTCTGGACAAATGAATACCACTTGAGCAATGACTCAAGTGATGAGGACAATGATGAATTTGAACTTCGAACACTAAATCTTAATAAGTTCATTAAACAAAAATCTAAAATAAATAATGAACTTGAATGGAGGAAGAGGCCAAAGAAGAGGAAGGCAACCAAGGATGAATAAAAAACTTCCATAAGCGAAACGACGAATTGGACTTTGATGGGCTTCGACTACAAGGTAAGTAACTCAACTCTCTTGAATTATTTTGAAATTACTTGAAGTTTTTCATGAGTGCTTAATTTAGATAGTAGGAATAGGAAATAAAAAATTATTTTTCAAAAATTATATCATGTTTTTCTTTTTAGCATCTTTGAAAAATTAAAAAAATTGATCATGAAAAGTATATTGCTAAGGTTTCTTGCATGTTATGTTTTGAAATGTTGAATGATGTATGCAACAATAGGGATGATAATTATATGATATGTGATAATGCTTAGGATTAATCTATGCATGTGTATCTTGATGATTTTATGTCATGCATGAGTTTTTGAAATAAATGTTGATTTGAAGCTCTCATTTTAGATTAACATGTTTTTGGTCTAATCATTTTTATGATAAATTAAGATGACATTCTCATGATATATTAAGATGACATAGTGCATGTACATCTATGTATGAATTTCTTGATAGTCTTTTGATGATAGATGTGATATTATGATGTGTTTGGTCTTGACGGCTTCATGACGAAACTTATATTTCAATTTTAGAATGATACATGTTTTCATAAAAGACTTGAATACCCTCACATGAAATCAATTGTATGAAATGGAAATGAATTTTCTATCCTATTGAAATTAATGAATTTATTTTACCTTTCCGTCTTAAATGTTGACACTTGTTTTATTAAAGGTAAATACATACTTATAAGAAGAAAATCACATGAATAAAAATTTATAAAAACGAAATACGATCCTCTATCTTATCGACTTTTCAATAAATCTATGCTTGTCATGTATGAATTTATTGAATGTGATTTTGAGGATGATTTCGGATTTCACAAATGCTTGATTCATACTTATGACATGAGACACATTTTAAATATGAATCATGTTCAATGCTTCAATCATATTATATCTCCCTTAATTCATTTTGTTCTCCTAGATTTATTTACCAAAGAGGAGAATCTTCCGAAAATAAAATGATACAAATGAATCACTTATCGATATATCTTTTTGAAATATATTTTTAATGTGATGTTGATAATTTGAGATGCCTATTGGAATTCATGACATGAGATAATTGAATCATTGACTTACTTTGGCTTGAAAATAGATGTTTAAAATCTTGCTTGATGAGTTGTTTTATAAGATTTTGCCTTTACGTCTTGAACTTTCATGCTTATCTTGATTTGGCATATAATGACTAAGGCATGCTTAGATGAAAAAGAATCACTTAAAAAATACTTTTCCCATTTGATCGAGATTAATAATTTCATGATATTTTGTGAATCTCGAAATTGATTTTGATGACTTGATTATGAATTTCAAGTTAACGATTTGATTTGAATGAGTTTTATCTAAATCATAATCTTGATCTTGTAAAATTGGAATCACAAATAATATCTTTTGGTATTCATGAATTGATACTCACAATATGAAAGTATTGGTATTCATGACTTGAATTTGATTGAAACATTGCATGCTTAAATTAATCATTCTCCTATGTTTCAAAATTTTTTTAAATGGCTTATGTGATGATTGAAAATTAATTTGCTTTATGATGAATCATGAATCATGACTTGATCTATGATATTGATATATTTTAATCATGATCCTTGGTTGTATAATTCTTTTGCTATATTAAAAAGATTTATCGAATGAATCATGTCCTTCTTGAATTTTCTTGATATCATGACATGATTTTGTAATATGGCTTGTATAATGATTAAATTTTTTAGTCATTGGTTTCTCCCTTCTTTTTGATAATGATAAAGGGGGAGTTAGTTTACTAGCCTACATATTTCAAAGGAAGGAAAATTTGCTAGCTCGATCATTTCATTGAAAGAACTTGCTATCATGAACACTACCAATGAATTGCAAATCCTACAATCTAAAGAGAAGCAAAGAATTGCTATCTCGAAAGAAGCAAAAAATGCAAAACTTAGAAAACTTGCAATATAATTGCTCTTACCATGCTTTGTATCTAAAATAGGTTGATATCCTTAAAAGCATCGCATTAAATTTTTTAGTATCGCAATGTATCACATGTATCGCAAATTGAAAATTTTGAGACTATTATCATATCATGTTTAACAATTGATGTCTTTCATGATATGATTTCTTTGCATTTTTGTCTTGTATATATCATGTGATGATTGAAATATTGATTGATGCAAATTCATAATTTATGTAAAAGTCTAAATCATTGGTTCCTCTCCTTCTTTTCGGCAATGACATAAGGGGAGAAAGATTGCTAGCTCAAGGCAAATACTGGCTAGCTTGTACTCTTCCCTTCTTTTTGACAAAAACAAAGGGGAGAAAACTTTTGCTAGTTAGAACATGCAAAGAAAAGCAAAGTGCAATCTTGCACAAGAAGCAAGTGTTGAATTGCCATGATTGAACTTAAGAATCTTACTATGCTTTTGTGCATATATGTTGTGATGAAAATCTAGCTTCATGTTACAAAAACTTGAATATCTTTTAAAATAGCTAGAGCTACTTCTCCTTTTTGTTGATGACATAGGGGGAGAAGTATATTGATGACTTCATTCATTGAATTGAATATTTTATATATATTTGCATGATGGTTTAAATGTTTTTCATAACATGTGATGAATGTTACTTGGATTTAGGATAATCCAAGTGTTCTATCAATGGCATATTGATAGGGGGAGTTTGGTTAAACTCCGGGGAGTTAAGGTTAACTCCGTTAGTCATTAATTAGTTGTCATCACCAAAAAGGGGAAGATTGTTGAATCTCGGATTTTGATGATGAAACTAATTGATTGTGTTTATATGTTTAACTGCATTTTGAGTGATGCAGGTCTACTCGATCAGGATTAGACAGTTAACGCAGGAGGAATTGACGTTGCGTTCAAGAGTTCGACGAAAGTTCGAAGGTTTGTCGGGAATGCTACCGGAACTAGCCGAGAATGAGTAGGGAGCTTACCGAAGGGTTTTTCGGAAGCTCCCCGGAAGGTTCGTTAGAAGTTCACGGAGCTCGCCAAAAAAGATCGGAGCTTGCCGAAGAAGCTCATTGGAACTTGCCAAGATCAAATCGTGAAGTCTAGGAGCTTACTGGGAGTCCGTAGAATGGTTTCCGAGAGTTCGTCGGAAGACCGTCGGAAGTTCGCCGGAAGCTCGCTGGAAAAAGTCTTGACTTGCGGACTTTGTAATAGCTTAGAAAATGTCTTTAAATTCATAATTAGCATGTTAATTAGGGTTAGGATTAGGTGTTAATTCTATAACTAAAGTAGGAGCCAATTGGGCCCGAGTTCGGACTGGTTTGGGCCAAGTTTGGAGCCCAACCAATGAGATGAAATAGTGTAGGCGGTGGCACCACCTAGAACCCGAGAACCAAGCGGTGGCATCGCTTGGCTGGGCGGTGGCACCGCAAGTACACTGTCAGTGTCAGACACTGACAGGCGGTGGCATCGCCAGCATCGGGAACCAAAGAGAATTCAAATTTTGAAGCCCAAATTTGAATCCTCTTGTGGCCTATAAATACCCCTCAATTCTCAGTTGAGCATACAACCTTTGAGAAGCAAGAGATTGAGATAAAAGTCTTAGCAAAGCTTTTAGCAAGTTTTTATTTTCAATAGCTTGAGTGTTCACCTCCCTCTTTCTCTTTGAAAATTTGTAAGAGTGTGAACCACTTGTAAAAGGTTGTAAGAGGGGTATTTGTCCTTCCCCTTCAAAGTGATTTGCTAGTGGAAGTTGGGAGCCTCTTTGAAGAAGGCTTCACAAGTGGGTGTAGGTTATTTTGACCGAACCACTTTAAATTGGTGTGTTCTATGGTTTGCATTTACTTATTGTCATTTATATTACTACAAACCATCTTCACTTTGATGCTCTACTTCTTTGTCTCCTTCTTACGTATCCCTTCAAGTTAAAACGCAATCGAAACGATTTCAAATGAAACGTTACTTTTATCGTACGAAGTTTTCAAAAGTGTTTAAATCGTCAAAAGTTTATCATACTTTACCGCTGCACTAATTCACCCCCCCCTCTTAGTGCCGCTCCGATCCTAACAATTAATATGACATGCTATATTATGAATATGGTTCTAATAAGGCTATTACTCTCCAAAACTCCTAATGAACTATTGAACAATAAAAAACCTAATGTTTCATATTTTAAAGTTTTCAGTTGTAAACATTTTATTTTTAATGAAAAAGATGCCTTAGGAAAGTTTGATGCAAAATCCGATCAAGATATTTTTCTTGGCTATTCTTCTAGTTCTAAAGCTTTTTTTATTTTTAATAAAATAACTTTGGTTGTAGAAGAATCTATTTATGTTGTCTTTAATGAAGTTTTTGAATTTAAGAAAAATGAGTTTGATGATGATCTTAATTTTGATGCTTTGAATTTAAATGAACCTCCTCCTTCAACTAGCAACTTGTATGCATCTTCTTCTGAAACATCCTTACCTAAGGAATGGAAGTATATAGATGCTCATTCCAAGAAGCTAATTATAGGAGATACATCAAAAGGGGTTCAAACTTATTCTTCGCGGAAGAATTTTTGTGCCAACGCCGCTTTTCTTTCTCAAATTGAACCAAAATGCATTGATGAGGTATTGAAAGATGATTCATGGGTTATTGCAATAAAAGATGAGTTGAACCAATTTGAGAAAAATGATGTGTGAAAGCTTGTTCTAAGGCCAAATAGCCATTTAATTATTGGTACTAAATGGGTTTTTAGAAATAAGCAAGATGAATTTGATATCGTGATTAGAAATATGGCTAGATTAGTGGCCAAAGGTTTCAACCAAAAAGAAGGTATCAATTATGAAGAAATCTTTGCTCCTGTGGCATGATTACAAGCCATAAGGATGCTCCTTGCCTATGCTAGTAGCAATAATTTTAAGTTATTTCAAATGGATGTTAAAAGTGTTTTTCTTAATGGCTTTATTTCTGAAGAAGTATATGTTGAACAAACTCCCGGATCTAAGAATGATAATTTCCCTAATCATGTATTTAAATCGACTAAAGCTCTCTATGGATTGAAACAAGCCCCAAGGGCTTGGTATGAGAGACTTAGCTCCTTTCTTATTCAAAATAATTTTTCTATAGGCAAGATCGATATCACATTATTTATTAAAAATTTTAAAAATATTTTTTTTATTATTCAAATTTATGTTGATAATATTATTTTTTGTTCCACGAATGAATCTTTATATGAATCATTTACCAAAAGTATGAGCCAAGAGTTTGAAATGAGCCTAATGGGTGAACTAACCTTCTTTTTAGTCTTACAAATCAAACAACTTAGTAATGATATTTTTCTTAGTAAAAAAAAAAATACATTAGACTTGCTGAAATGGTTTAATATGGATAATTGCTATCAATACTCCTATGAGTACCTCCACTAAGTTAGATATTGACGAAAGTGGAGAAAGTTTTGATCAAAAAGCTTATAGGAGTATGATCGGTAGTTTACTATACCTCACCACAACTAGACCGGACATCATGTTTAGCATAGGACTTTGTACTAGGTTTCAATCTAATCTTAAGCTATCTCATCTTAAAGCAGTTAAAGAATTCTTAGATATCTGAAAGGAACTACTAATATATGATTATGGTATCTAAAATCCGAAAACTTTGAACTAATTGCTTATGCTAGTGCGGATTTTGTTAGATATAGATTAGAAAGAAAAAGCACATCTGGAACATGTCAATTCTTAGGTCATGCACTTATCTCTTGGTCTTTCAAGAAACAAAACTCGGTTGCACTATTTACGACCAAAGCCAAATATATAGTGGCTAGTATATGTTGTGCACAAGTCATATCGATGAAAGATACATTAGAAGATTATAGAATTTATCTTAATTTTATTTTCATAAAATGTGATAACACAAGTGCAATATATTTATTGAAAAATCCTATTCAACACTCTAGAACTAAACATATTGATATTAGGCATCACTTTATATGAGATCATGCTAATAATCATGATGTAATCTTAGAATTCATTGATACGAAACATCAATTGGCCGATATCTTTACAAAACCCTTAAATGAAGAATAATTTAATTTTATAAGAAGAGAATTAGGTATGCTAAATTTCTCTGATACATTAGTTCCTCTTAAAATTTTTCTTCGGATTTTCTTAATTGAGTTTTATTTCTCAAGATCACACATTATTATCTCTTCACTTGAGATAAGACTTGAATCATGGACTTATGATATGCATAATGAGTGATATGAATTTTGCCATACAAATTTCTCCTCTTACGAAAGTAGAATTTCAAAAATCTTTATGATGTTTGAGTAAACGAATGTATGCACCACATAATGATAAAGATCTTGCATAATAGAACCACACAATATCGGCACCACACAAACTTGCACCACAATGCATGTAGTGCTCACTGCCTATAGGTCGTGGCACCACCCAGCTGGCGGTAGCACTGCTAGTGGTCATGGGTTGTAGGTAGTAGCACCGCCCAACTGGTGGTGCCACCACCTGCAACCTGCCCTATATAAAGAACAAGCTAAGGTCGGTAGTAGAACTGACCTCAACTCATTTTACACCTTTCCAAAGTGCTCCAAACCTCTTGATCCTCTTGCTCTCCCTCTAGTAACTGAAAAGAATCCCCATTTTTTTTGCTAAATCAAGGATCAATCTCAAACACATCATAATATCACATCTATATTTGATTTCCCCTTTGTATTACCTATTCTTTCATCTTATTTGTTTTCATAATTGTAATCTCCATGACTTCTAGAAGATCCTTAAGAGACAAAGGGAAGAGGAGATTAGATAAAACCTACGACTCCCTACTTTTTGATTCTCATCAACATGCCCTTAAATTTCTAACCATACAGTCTAGAAATATTCATAAGGGTAAATATGTTGATTTAGAGGAATTAAGTGATTTGGAACCTATTCAATGGTTTGGTAACCTAGATATCCTCCCAATCCTTCAAATATGTGAACCTATCTATCCTAGACTTATTAGATTATTCTATAATAACTTGCATATGGATGAACACGATAGGGTCTCCACTTATATTTTAGGACATCATATACTTATTATGGACATCGTAATTTGTAGCCTTATAGGAATTGCAGAGAAAGGAAGAGGTTGTTATTTTAGAGGATAATGGGATGAAGCATCAGTTGGGACCACTTATTATGAAGCCTTAGGAACCATCTTTGATAATCCTAACTTGTCTATTCCTTTAAAAAGCGTGAACATTTACTACCTTTCAACACTAAACTACTTCATCACATCTTGATAAGCATCATAATTCCAAAACAATGTCATCATGATGAAGTTAACCAAATGAAAATAGGAACGATGTATTGGATTATGAAAGGACATGAAAATTGTTTTGGCTAACTAATACAATAAAATATGATTGAACTATCGAAAAAGGATATGATGCTTCCATATGGTGGCCTGATCACAAGGCTAATCCATGCTTATGGCATAGTTATCCCACCTGATGAAGATGTTATGAAACTAGATAGACTTAATGTCATTAATAGAAATCTACCATGAAGATTAAGGTGTATATTCAGAAATAGGATATGGACTAGATTACCTAGAAGAACTGACCTCCCTCTACCTAATCAAGAACCTGAAACACCAATATTTAGGGGTAATCAATCTCCTCCTACTGATCCCTTTGAGGCAACACCTCCAACAGAGCAAGCACCCTCTTCATCTACCGATGACATACAACCTCGAATGGATTGATTTGAACAATATCAAGATCAAATTTTAACTGAATTGCAGCAGATTTATCGACAACTTAATACCTTGTTTAGATATTTTGACTTACCTCCACCTAAAGAGCTAATGTATGTCTTTTTGCTGATGACAAAGGGGGAGAAGTTGATGGAATCTCTCTGAATGTTGTAATGTTCTCTTTGATATTGTGTTCACTTTGATGTTGTGATGTGTTTATTTTGATAATGTTGTGAAACTTTAATGATGCAATATCGGATTCTTAAACTTTTGGATGTTACCATGCAATATAATGATGATGTTTCATGCATTGTAAGGCCACTTTATCATGCATGAAGTGATAAAACCGTTCATTTAATATCTTAATGGCTTGAAATGTATCATGGCATGATAACTTGTAAACATTTTTTTTTATCATGCTTGATTTCATATCAAAATGTTATCATAAGCTTAATTTGCTATTTACAATTGATACCAATGTCATCTTGCTAGATTCCACATTCATATCATCTTTCGAAATTTGAAAATGGATACGTAGTATCATATTTTGAACTAGTGAATCATGACTAGTAGTATCATGTTGATAAGTTTAAATGAATATAACTTATCAGTTTGATGCTTGAATTCAACGACCTTGAATTCAAGTATGTCTTTTTTTAAAGTATGGCATATAGATAGGAGGAGTTAAGGTTAACTCCTTCACCAATTGGTTGTCATCATAAAAAGGTGGAGATTATTGAATCTCAGATTTTGATGATGAAATCAAATGGTGAATTGTTCGACCTAATCTATGTGTTAAGATAAGTGTGCAGGATTAACTACGATAGCGGTAAGGTATAAAGCAGATGATAGGCCAGAGTTAAAGATTCGGATGAAGTACCGGAAGTGTGCCGGGAGCTCACCAAGATCGCTGAGAGCTCATTGGAAGATTACCGAGAGTTTGTCGGAATATCGCCGAGAGCTCGTCGGAAGATCGTCGAGAGCTCGTTAGAAGATCACGAGAGTTCGTCAGAAGATCGCTGAGAGCTCGTTGGGAGTTCGCTAGAAGCTCGCCGAAAGACTCGTCGAAAGAAAAATCGACATACCGAACAAATTACTTGCCTTAATCGCAGTTAGAACATTAGTTGAGTTAGGATCGTGAGGTAATCCCACTAACTCGGTCAAGGACCAATTGGGCCCTTAATAGGGCTAAATTGGGTCGGATAGAATAGCCTATTCAGCACCTAAAATCATGACCGGTGGTGGCACCGCTTGAGACTCGGTCTCCTAGGTATTCTGGGTGGTGGTACCGCTTAGACTGGGCGATGGTACTATCGACAGTTAATGCTAGCAAGTGGTGGTACTATCGGAGCTCAGTCTCCGAGCTCTATCAAGCGGTCGTACCGCCTAGATTAAGCAATAGTACCACCCAGTGTTAGTCTGCAAGCAGTAGTACCGTCCAATAATGGCGGTGGTATCGCCATTACCCTGAAATCTGGGGATGTAACACTTTTTGGCTCTAATTCTAATACCATTGGGGCCTATAAATACCCCATCCTTTTCTGCATGAAAGGGCATGAAAGTGTTAATATAATCTTGAATTCTTGGGGTGTTAAAGTGTTGTAAAATTAAGAAGAGTCCTCCCCTCCCTCTCTTAGATTTGTAACCATCCAAGAAAGAGGAGTGACGCTTATAAGGGTTATCTCCTAACCTCGGTAAAAGGAGAAAGAGCTTTAAAAGATGGTTGGTCTTCACCTATTGAAGGAGGACCATTAGTGGACGCCGCTGACCTCAACAGAGGAGGAATCATAAGTGGAAGTAGGTCACAACGATCGAACCACTATAAATTCTGGTGTGTTCTTTCTTTACTGCAAATTCTCTTTACTACATTCAACTTTATTATATTGCAAACTGCCCAACCTTCTCTTATCTACTTATTCAAAGTGAAACAAACGATTTGAGTCAAAATCGATTTTTATCGTATGAAGTTCTTCGAATCGACATATTTTTTCCGCTGCACTAATTCACCCCCCCTCTTAGTGCCGCTCTTGATCCTAACAAATGTAAACAAGGGCAACTTCTGATGATTGAACCAATTGGAGAGGAACTGGAAGCTAAGAATATGGACTCCGATCATGAAGGTAGAGATTCTAATGAAGATGTTGGACCTACCATACATACAATGCATGCATTAACCGATTACTCTAACCCGCATTCTATGTTAGGGGTTTATTAAATATTTATTTATTAATAAGAGTCCAAGTCCTAGTGGACTTTAGGTGGAACTTTATAAATAATGATGTAACCCTTTCTGTTTGGCAATCAATGAAATATTATTTCAATCTATGGACAAACCCTAGGAGGCCGATCCCCTCAAATCAAGGTGGCCGATCCCCTCGAAATGATCAAAGGAGGCCAATCCCCTCGAAGTGATCTTCCTCTTTTTCTCTTCTTTATTTTACGATAAGACCTTTGTTGAATATCAGATTTTGATGATGAAACCAATTGATAAGTGATTATGATTTGATCTACATTTTGAGTGACACAGGAAGTTTCGATCAAGGAGAGACAATTAAAGTAGGAAGAATAAAGTTGGGCTAAAGAAAAACATGTCAGAAGATTGAACGTTGAGGCGAAGGATCGGTCGATATATCGACAGAAGGCTTCAATCCATGGGTTCAGGCATCAGGCCAAGAAGAGCAAAAATTTCACCAAGTAAATCGGAGATGTAGAGGTCAACTAGCCGATTAGGCAATCGGCCGCAAGAGAGGATGATGCGCCAAAGATTCGGACGAAGCGCTGATAAAACAATGACATACCGGACAACACTTGATTTGCTTTGTAATAATTATCTAAATCAAAGTAGGTTTTATGTGTGCAGGATTAACTATGATAGCAAGACATAAAGCAAAATGAAGTCCCGGAGTTAAGAACGCGATTTCATTGGGAGTTCGAGAGTTCGTCGAAAGTCCGGACGTTCATCGAAAATTCTACCGGAATTGACCGAGAAGTCTAGGAGCTTGCCAAAGAAGCTCATCGGAATTTGCCAAGAAGATCATCGTGAAGTTCAGGAGCTTGCTAGGAGTCCGCTGGAACATTACCGAGAGATCGTCGGAAGTTCTCCAGAAGATCGCCGGAAGAAACCTAGACTAATCAGACCGGATTTGCTTAAGTATGCCTTAGAATTTGAAGTTACCACATAATTGGGATTGGAATTGGGCCAACCTAATTAGGGGCCAGTTGGGCCTATGTATGGACTGTGTTGGGCCTAATGAAATGCTCAAATAGTGACCCAACAAGTGGTTGTTAGGAACAAGTCAACACTAAGAGGGGCGGGGTGAGTTAGTGCAGTAGTAAAATCACGGATTCAAATTGTTTCGTTTAGATTAAAACCGATTCCAATGAAAACCATTTCATAAAGATCATAACTTGAAACACGTTCGTAAATGTATTGAAAATAGTAAGCAAGTAAAGTGGTTTACAGTTAAAGTAAATTGCTCAAGACAAAACATAAACCAGATTTTTATAGTGGTTCGGTCGTCATGACCTACATCCACTCCACCGATTCCTCTTCCGTCGAGGCCACCGACATCCACTATCGGTCTTCCTTCAATATGTTAGGATCAAGAGCACTAAGAGGGGGGGGGGGGGGGTGGGGTGCGAATTAGTGCAGTGAAAAACTTTCGACGATTGAAATTGCGTTCGTACGTTGAAATCTGATTCTGACGTAAAAGTCGTTTCGTGCAGATAATAACTTTGAAAGCTTACGAAAACGTATTTGAAGTAAAGTAAGGAAGATAGTTTATAGTTAAGATAAATAGCACAAAGGAAATGCAAACTAGATTTTAGAGTGGTTCGGTCAAATGTGACCTACATCCACTTTCGGCTTCCTCCTCCGACGAGGTCACCGACGTCCACTAGAGGCTTTCCTTCAATAGGCGAAGGCCAACCACCCTTTTACAGTTTCACTCCTTTTGACAAGCTTAGGAGACAACCCTTGCAGAATTTTCTCTCCTTTACAACACTTTTGAACTCTAAAATCACAGAGTAAGATCAAACTTTCGGTACACTTTCATGCAGGAAAGGGTGGGGTATATATAGGCCCCAAACAGGTTTGAATTTGGAGCTAAAAAATGTCACCTCCCGGATTTTCGTGGTCCTGGCGGTACGACCACTTGATAGAGCTCAGAGACTGAGCTATAGCGGTGCCACCGCCTGACAGGGGCGGTTGCACCGCCTAGTCTCACTCGGAGACTGAGCCCAAGCGGTGCCATCGCTTGACCTGGGTGGTTGCACCGCCCAGCTTTCCTGGGAGACCATCTCCTAGGCGGTGCCACCGCCTAGCAAGAATTCTGGTCTGAATGGGTTGATCCATTCGGCCCAATTTGGGTCTATCAAGGGCCCAATTGCCCCCAGATTAAGTTAATGGGATCACCTCCCATTCCCAACTTAATCTACATGCTAACTACAATATTTCTTAATACATTTACTACAACTTGCTTCGGTGTGTCAATCGATTCTTCCGATAACTTCCGGCGAACTTCCGACGAACATCCGACGAACCTTCAGCGATGCTCCGGCGGACTTCCGACAAACTCCTAGACTTGCGACAATCCACTTGGCGAGTTTCGATGAGCTTCTTTGGCAAGCTCCTAGACTTCTCAGATTTGTTCCCGTAGAACCTCCGACGACCGTCCGGACTTCCGTCTAACTCTCGAACTCCCAACGTGATTATAGTCTTGACTCCAGCGCAACTCCTACTGCATGTCTTTCTTCCATCGTAGTTAATTGTGCACATGTAAAATAAATCTTCGATCGAGACAATTAATCCTAAGCAATTAACCAAGTTGTCTGACATGTCATTAGTCCCTCGACGCTTCGTCCGATTATTCGACGCATCGTCCTCTCCTACGGCCTATTGCCCAATCGGCCAGTTGACTCCGCAACTCCAATATCCTTGGCATAATACTCGCTCTTCTTGGCCTAATGCCCGAGTCCACGGCCCGAAGCCTTTTGTCGATACATCGACCGATCCATCGGCCTGACGTCCAATCTTCTAACATATTCCTTCGGCACAACATGATTTTTCCTCCTTTAATTGTCTCATCCTGATCGAAGCATCCTACGTCACTCAAAACGTAGATTAAATCATAAACATATATCAAGTGATTTCATCATCAAAATATGAGATTCAACAATCTTCCTTTTTTTGATGATGACAACCACTTGATGACGGAGTTAACCTTAACTCCCGGAGTTTAAACAAACTCCCCCTATCATTATGCCATATTGATAGAAACTCTTGGATTCAAAAATCCAAGCAACATGTCATCATAAACTTATGCATAACATGTCATATCATCAACATACTTCTCCCCCTTTGTCATCAACAAAAAGGAGAAGTACCGCAATCAAGTATTTGTTATATAAGTTCAACTCATTACATGAAAAATATAATATCCATTTTTACCATCATGCAAGCTTGTTATTATCAAAGATATACATGGTAGTATGATAACAAGTTTACAATATACAAGCTAGCAAAAATTTTTCAACATTTTAAGACAAGCAAGCTAGTAATTTTGAGATGTTCAAGAAAGCAACTCTTGCTTCTTGAAATATGCAAGTTTTACAATATATAAGCTAGCAAATTCAAAGATTTGCAAGTTGGCATATTTGCTTTTCTTTGCTATAGGTAAGATAGCACTTTTGCTTCTAGAAATATGCAAGTTAGCAATATTCGCTTCTCTTTTGAGATAAGCAATTTTTTTTTCTTCCTTTGCAAAGTTTGAGCTAGCAATTTTGCTTCCGTTGCAAAGTGCAAGTTAGCATGTTTTGCATCTTGAGATAGGCAAGATAGCACATTTTTGTATTTTCTTGAGATTTCAAGCTAGCAATTCTCGGTGATGTTCAAGATAGCAATTTCTTCTCTTTTGAAAAGTGCAATTTTTGCTTTCTTCTTGAATTGTGCAAGCTAGCTATCTCCCCCTTTGTCATTGTCAAAAGGAAGGGAAGACCTTTTCTAAAGAAGGGAAGATCCTTTATGTCAATTTCTAAATCATGACAAAGGTAAGTAATCATTCTTATTTCAAAATTCCATAATTGAGATAAACCTTGAATTCAAATTAAGGCAATTTTAATCATGATTCACATCATATGCAATACATCACATACATCATAATAAAAAGCATGAGTATTGCATGCATCATTTTAGCAACAAATCATAGCGTTTCATCACATGGCAAGATATCAACAAGTAAAATTACGATGCAAGTTCTTGAGATCTTAACATGATGCAAAAATGGCATATGGCAATCATAGCATTTATATCATCAATTTACCATATATTTCGTTGCAAGCTTCTTTTGATATCTTAACATAATTCAAATTCAAATATGGCACTCATAGCATCAATTCATATATTTCTCCCCCTTTGTCATCAACAAAAAGGAGAACGATATAAGCAAATTTTAAACGTAAGTGCAGTAATGATTCATGCCATAACTAGGTTTATGTCACTTTTCAACAATGAGTGATATAGGATATCAATTATACAAACATCTTAAGGAAAACATGACATGAAGATAGCTTTTATTACTTCTTCCTCTTTATTTGTTATTATCTTTTTGCATGAAGGAGAAAAGTCACTTGTGAGCTTACTCGATTGAAGTTAAAATTGATAAGATATTAAAGCATACTTCATTTTTATAAGGATCAAGATATGTGTGTGAATCAAATCCTTGCATATAAAACTATTTCTCTAAAGATATAAGAAGGAATCATCAAATCCATTTCTCGTAAGATATTTTTCACATGATAAGTCTATGAGAGATGCATTTGCTAGTTGATTCCATGTGTTAAAAATCAATGATATGAATCAAACTCGATATAACATATGTTTATTAAGTTCGGAAGAGAATAATGTATCGAGAAAATCCGATTGTTAGGATCAAGAAGATCCAAAAATAAAATTTAACACTTTCATGCATTCGGACAAGGTTTTGCTATAGATTTTCAAATTCAATCATGAAGATAAAACATGCTTATTATCATGGAAATTTTTGTATCCAAAACACATAATTTCTAACATATTATTAAGACATGTAATTGTGTAAAATTCTCATTATAGCAATTATATCTTACCATGCATGATCAAAATTTCTCCCCATTTTATCATTGTAAACAAGAAAGAAGAAGGGAAGAACAAAATAATGTAAAATATTTTAATCATTTCAAGGCATACAAGCCATAAATACAATCACATCATGTCATGAAAGATAAAATCACTTGAATACCAAAAGACATAATTCATTTTGACATATCTCCACTTTAAATAAAAATAAAAAGAATTCTTAGGAGATCATGATATAGATAGAATTCATTCACTCTTGTAAGAGAACAAGATATTAATTCATGCATATAAATTCTTGACTTAAGCATAAGAAATCTCAATTTATAAATTTTGAAAACTCAAGATAAAGCTCATTTAAATCATCAAATCAAGATCATTTTCAAGAGATTCATTCATGATATAGATAGAATTCATTCACTCTTGTAAGAGAACAAGATATTAATTCATGCATATAAATTCTTGACTTAAGCATAAGAAATCTCAATTTATAAATTTTGAAAACTCAAGATAAAGCTCATTTAAATCATCAAATCAAGATCATTTTCAAGAGATTCACAAAAGTAATACAAATAGATTCATTAATTTTCCTTTTTGAAAAATTAATAAAGTCCGAAAAATAATTTTTTCAAGAAGAAACCTTTCCACTTTTTAGTTGTTTTAATTCATGTGATTTATTTCATACATGCATGTTCTTTTCTTTTATGCCAAATAAAAACATGCATCAACGTTTAGGATCGAAAAATGAATTTCATCATAAAAACCATCAAGACCAAATCATCATGTATAACTTTTTAAAATCTCATGTATAAAATCGTCAATCATGGTATAAAAAACATTTAATATTTTAATTACATCATGATGCATTACTTCAAATCAAACATGTTTTCATTTAATCAAAATCGAGAAATTAGTTAATCAAACATGATACCATTCAACAATGTTAATCAAACATGATACACATTATTACTTCTTAACCACATATAGCATGATTTCATAAGGCATTTTTAATCATTTTGTTTATCATAAACATGTAATTTTCATGATTATTTTTAAAATTACTAGAATGATAAGCATGATTCCTAATTTTTATATTTTCATTATAAAACATGTAATTTTTAAGAAAATTAATTCTAAACAAAAAAAGGAAAATGCATCATGAAAAATATCAAGTAATTTTAAAATAAATTAAGAGGGTTTCGATTACCTTATCGTTGAATGTCCTTAAGGCGTAGTTTGCCATCTTGCCTTTCTTAATTTTCTCCTCATCTTCGAAGGAGCTCGATTCATCCCAAGTTGTTTTCTTTTTCTTGCGTTCAAAGCAAGTAGTTCCATTCTTTTTGCTTTTTAATTTTTGTTTTATGAACTTTTTAGATTTCATTTGTAGTTCTTGTTCACCATCACTTGAGCTTATGCTCGAGTGGTCTTCAAATGTTCTATATCCCAAATCCTTTCTGTTCTTTGGAAGGTTGTTTTGTTCATCATGTGCATTATGCACCATTTCATATGTCATCAACGAAACGATTAGTTCTTCAAGTGAAAAAAAATTTAAATCTTTTGTTTCTTGTATTGTCGTTACTTTTGATTCCCAAGCTTTAGAAAGTGATCGTAAAACTTTACTAACAAGTTCAAAATTTGAGAAACATTTGCCAAGAGCTTTTAAACCATTGATAACATTTGTGAAACGGGTGTACATGTCAACAATAGTTTCGCTCGGCTTCATTCGAAAAAGCTCGAAATCATGCATTAAAAAATTTACTTTAGAATCTTTTATAGTACTTGTGCCTTCGTGTGTGATTTCAAGAGTGCGCCAAATATCAAAAGCCGTTTCACACATAGAAACCCGATTAAACTCATTTTTGTCTAAGGTACAAAATAGAGCATTCATAGCTCTAGCATTTAAAGAAAACGTCTTCTTCTCCAAATCATTCCAATGGTTCATTGGAAGAGAAGACATTCAAAAACCGTTCTCGATAATATTCCATAAATTTAAATCTAACGAAAGCAATAAAACTTCCATTCGAGTTTTCCAATAAGTGTAGTTCGTCCCATTGAAAAAGGGAGGACGAATGAGAGATTAACCCTCTTGATTGTCGAAATGAGCCATTTCTATTTGGGTGTTAA
This sequence comes from Musa acuminata AAA Group, assembly GCF_036884655.1. Classification (NCBI taxonomy): domain Eukaryota; kingdom Viridiplantae; phylum Streptophyta; class Magnoliopsida; order Zingiberales; family Musaceae; genus Musa; species Musa acuminata. The sequence goes on from NC_088346.1 coordinate 25,954,634, forward strand.
ACCAAATTAGAAAACCGTGGCTCTGATACCAATTATTAGGATCAAGAGCACTAAGAGGGGGGGGGGGTGAATTAGTGCAGCGGAAAACTTTCGACGATTGAAACTGCATTCATACGTTGAAATCCGATTCCGACGTAAAAGTCGTTTCGTGCAGATAATAACTTTGAAAGCTTACGAAAATATGTATTTGAAGTAAAGTAAGGAAGGCAGTTTACAGTTAAGATAAATAGCACAAAGGAAATGCAAACCGGATTTTAGAGTGGTTCGGTCAAACGTGACCTACATCCACTTTCGGCTTCCTCCTCTGACGAGGTCACCGACGTCCACTAGAGGCCTTCCTTCAATAGGCGAAGGCCAACCACCCTTTTACAGTTTCACTCCTTTTGACGGGCTTAGGAGACAACTCTTACAGAATTTTCTCTCCTCTCTTGAAAGATCAAAACTTGGAAGAAAAGGGGGAGGAGAACTTCTAGCCTTTACAACACTTTTGAGCTCTAAAATCATAGAGTAAGATCAAGCTTTCAGTGCACTTTCATGTAGGAAAGGGTGGGGTATATATAGGCCCCAAACTGGTTTGAATTTGGAGCTAAAAAATGTCACATCCTGGATTTCCGGGGTCCTGGCGGTATTACCGCCATACTGGGTGGTACGACCGCTTGACAAGGGCGGTTGCACTGCCTAGTCTCACTCGGAGACTGAGCCCAAGCGGTGCCACCGCCTGACTAGGGCGGTCACACCGCCCAGTCTCGCTCGGAGATTGAGCCCAGGCGGTGCCACCGCTTGACCTGGGCAGTTGCACCGCCCAGCTTTCCTGGGAGACCATCTCCTGGGCGATGCCACTGCCGACCCTAGCGGTGCCACCACATGGCAGAAATTCTGGTCCGAATGGGTTGATCCATTCGGCCCAATTTGGGTCTATCAAGGGCCCAATTGCCCCCAGATTAAGTTAATGGGATCACATCCCATTCCTAACTTAATCTACATGCTGACTATGATATTTATTAAGATATTTACCGTAACTTGCTCTGGTGCGTCAATCGCTTCTTCCAACGAGCTTCCGGCGAACTTCCGACGAACATCCGATGAACCTTCGGCGATGCTCCGACAGACTTCCGACAAACTCCTGGACTTGCAACGATTCACTTGGCGAGTTCCGATGAGCTTCTTTGGCAAGCTCCTAGACTTCTCAGATTTGTTCCCGCAGAACATCCAATGACCGTCCGGACTTTCGTCGAACTCTCGAACTCCCAACGTGATCACAGTCTTGACTCCGGTGCAACTCCTGCCGCATGTTTTTCTTCCATCATAGTTAATACTGCACATGTAAAATAAATCTTCGATCGAGGCAATTAATCCTTTGCAATTAACCAAGTTGTCCGGCATGTCATTGGTCCCTCGACGCTTCGTTTGATTATTCAGCGCATCGTCCTCTCTTGCGGCCTATTGCCCAATCGGCTAGTTGACTCCACAACTCCGATATCCTTGGCACAATACCCGCTCTTCTTGGCCCGATGCCCGAGTCCACGGCCCGAAGCCTTCTATCGATACGTCGATCGATCCACTGGCTCGATGTCTAATCTTTTGACATGTTCCTCCGACACAACATGATTTTTCCTACTTTAATTGTCTCATCCTGTGTCACTCAAACCGAAGATTAAATCATAACATATATCATATCATCAAAATATGAGATTCAACATAATAGGCGAAGACCAACTACCTTTTACAACTTGATTATCCTTTTACCGGATTTAGGAGATAACCCTTACACCCCCACTTACTCCTCTCTCAAACTATTCTAACACTTGAAACTTTTGAGAGGAGTTCACATAAGATTGCAGTAGTGTTTCTTTCTATTTTTACTCTCAATTCTTATGTTACTTAACCAGGGATGAGAGGGGTATTTATAGGCCTCAAGTTGATTCAAACTTGGAGCCTAAAAATTTCCATCCCGGGTTTCCTGGGTACGGGTGGTAACACTGCCAATGTCAGTCTGACACTGACACTACATTGGGCGGTACCACTGCCTGACACGGGTGGTACCAACGCCTAGCACCCGCCACTAGGCAGGACCATTGCTTGCAGCCTCTCGAAGACTATGTCTGGGCGGTACCACCACTCAGACCGGCGGTACCACCGCTTGACACAATCTCAGAGATTGTGCCACGATGGTGTCACCTCTTAGGTCACTGTTTGGGTCTTTTCATTGGGCCCAACACAATTCATACATGGGCCCAACTGGCCCATAATTGGGTTGACCCAATTTCAATCCCAATTATGTGCTAACTATGAATTCTAAGATATTTACTAAGCTAAACAAGTCTATAAGTCTAGTTTCTTCCGGCAAGCTTCCGGCGATCTTCTGACGAACTTCCGGCGAACTCTCAGTAATGTTCCAACAGACTCCCGGCAAGCTCCTGGACTTCACAAAGATCTTCTTGGTAAGTTCTGATGAGCTTCTTTGGCAAGCTCCTAGACTTCACGATGATCTTCTTGGCAAGTTCTGATGAGCTTTTTTGGCAAGCTCCTAGACTTCTCGATCAATTCCGACAGAACTTCCGACGAACGTCCAAACTTCTGATGAACTCTCAAACTCCCAACGAAGTCTTATTCTTGACTCTGAGACTTCATTTGTTTTATGCCTTGCTATCGTAGTTAATCCTGCACACATAAAAATATACTTCGATCTAGACAATTATTACTGAGCATGAATTGTGTTGTTCGACATGTCATTGGTCCATCGACACTTCGTCCGATTTTTGGGCGCATCGTCCTCTCTTACGGCCTATTGCCCAATTGGTCAGTTGAGCTCCACATCTCCGATATCCTTGGTGCAATATATGCTTTTCTTAGCCCGATGGTCGAATCCATGACCCGAAGCCTTCTATCGATACGTCGACCGATCCTCCGGCTCGTCGTCCAATCTTCTGATATGTTTTCCTCCGGCCCAACATGATTCTTCCTGCTTTAAATGTCTCTTCCTAATCGAAGCATCCTGCGTCACTCTTACCGCAGATCAAATCATAAACACTTATCAATTGGTTTCATCATCAAAATACGAGATTTAATAATCTCCCCCTTTTTGATGATCATAACCAATTGATGACGGAGTGAACCTTAACTCCCCCTATCAATATGACATATGTGAGATGAACCTTGAATTCAAAATGAATTCAAGTCATTGCAAATTTCATCATGAATATTTGCAACACGTCATCATGCATAACATGCTCATACTTCTCCCCTTTTGTTATCAACTAAAAGGAGAAGTTCAACTATCAAGTGTTTGAGACATACTTTCAAATCATTGCAAAATAAATCTCAAGTTTTATCATCATGCAAGCTAGCAAACATTTGAGTTTTGTAAGATTGTAAACTTTGCTAGATGTGCAAGTTAGCATGTTTTGCTTCTTAAGATAGGCAATCTATCAATTTTTTTGGTGATGTTCAAGATAGCAAGCTCTTTCTTCTCTTTTGAGAAGTGTCATTTTTGCTTCCTTTGCAAAGTGCAAGCTAACAAAATTTTACATTATTTTACAACATACAAGCTAGCAATTTGACAAGTGTTACTTCTCTTTGAAGTATGAAGGCTAGCAAGTTTTTGAAAAATAATGCAAGATAACAAGCTAGCAAGATGCAATGTTTTACATGAAGCAAGCTACATGAAATACGTTTGCATCTTCTCTTTAGATGTGCTAGCAAGTAAACAAGTTTTTCTCCTTACAATTTGTGAGCTAGCAAATTTTACATATATGAAAGTTGGCAAGATTTTTGCATCTTTTTGAGATGAGCAAGCTTTTTGCTTCTTCTTGAAGTATGCAAGTTAGCTAGCAAGCTAGCAAAATTCAAGAAATCAAGAGAAACCATAATCCATTTTAACAAATCTCCTCTTAAATAATTAACGAAAAGAATTCTTAGGAGATCATGATATAGATAAAATTCATTTAATCTTGTAGGAGAACAAGATATCAATTCATGTATATAAAATCTCTCAATTCATTATGAATTATAATTCCGATAAATCATGATTCATTTAGATAGTATATAGCAAAAAGAAACAAGGAGAAAATGATTTTCATTCATAGAAAGATTTCAAGTATCAAATATCGAGAAATTAAGATCATGAATTGAATTATTTTCCTCTTTAGTAAATGGCAAAGAGAAACATAGGAGAAAAAGATTTCAATTCATACATAAGAAATCATATGATTCACATAGAAAAATCTATCTCTAGTAAAATACCAAGAAAAAAATCATAGGAGTACAAAGAAGAGATATTGATTCAAAAAATCTCAAGTAATTCCAAGAAACCAAGATCATGATTTTGATAAAACTCATTCAAATTAAAATCATCAAAATCATCAAAATCTCAACATTTCTTTCAAGAGATGCATAATGACATAAATAATTTTATTGATTTCTTAGTGAAAAATCGATAAGATAGAGAAAAGGAAATTTTATACTTTCCTCCTTTTGTTTCAACTCATTGATTGATTTTATGCATGCATGTTTTTTTTTTTAAATCTATGCATCATTCATTAACACCAAAAAAGAACTTTCAAAAGATCATAAAAATTATCATGCATAAGTTCGAAATATAAACTCATTAATCATGCTTTTAAATCATCATTACATTTTCATTAAGATATCAAGCATGGTTTCAATCAAAATCGGAAATCATCAAGATACACATTATTTCTTCTTGAAAAACATGCATAGGATTATCATTAGATTTAAATCTAACGTTTAATCCTTTAACATAAAATATGTAATTTTTTTTATCATTTTCAAAATTACTAGCATGATCCCAATTTTTACATTTTCATTACATCATTAAACATGCAATTTTTTTAAAAAAATTATATAATTTTTTAAACTAAATTAAAAACAAATCATGAAGAACATCATGTAATTTCAAAGTAAACTAAGGGAGTTTCATTTGAGTTGTTTATCTCATTGTCAAGAGTCACCAAAGCGAATTTCATCGTTTCTTCGTCATCGATTTCCTCCTCATCTTCGAATGCACTCGATTTGTCCCAAGTCGCCTTCTTCTTCTTTTTTAGTTTATTTTTAATTTTTAATTCATGTTTAAAAATTTTCATGAGGAGTTCAAGTTCATCATCACTTGAGCTTATGCTCGAGTGGTCTTCAATTGTTCTAAATATGAAATTCTTCCTATTCTTTGGAAGGTGGTTCTTGAGTTTATTTTGTGCCACATTGGTCATTTTGTAGATTATTAAAGATCTAATTAGTTCTTCAAGTTAAAATTATTAAGATCTTTTTCCTCTTGTATTGCGGTTACTTTCAGATTCCAACTCTTATTAAGAGAACGTAAAATTTTATTTACAAGTACAAAATCTGAAAAGCTTCTACGAAGTACTTTTAAACCATTGACGACATCCGTAAAATGAGTGTACATGTCAACAACGATTTCGCTTGGTGTCATATGAAACAATTCGAAATCATGCATCAAAAAGTTAATTTTTGAATTTTTAACTTTGCTAGTGCCTTCATGTGTGATTTCGAGAGTGTGCCATATATCGAAAGTCATTTTGCAAGTAGAAACCCAATTAAACTTAATTTTATCCAAAGCGCAAAATAGAGCGTTCATAGCTCTAGCATTTAAGGAAAAAGTCTTATTCTCTAGCGCAAAATAGAATAAGGAAATAGCTCATAGCTCTAGCGTTCATAGCTCTAGCGCAAAATAGAGCGTTCATTCCAATGGTTCATTGGAAGAGAAGGCATTCGAAAATCACTTTCAATAATATTCCATAAGTTTAAATCCAAAGAAAGCAAAAAAACTCTCAGTCGAGTTTTTCAATATATGTAGTCCATCCCATTGAATAAGGGAAGACGAATGAGAGAATAACCCTCTTGAAAGCCGAAATGAGCCATTTCTCTTGGGTGTTAAACCAAACGAGAAATACAAGGCTTTGATACAAATTATTAGGAACGAGTCGACACTATGAGGGGGAGAAAGAATTGATAGTGTGCACATCTCAAAGGAGAAGCAAAGATTGTTAACTAGCATATTTCAAGAAGCAAAAGTTGCTTTCTTAAACATCTCAAATATTGTTAGCTTATATTTTTTAAAATGATGTAAAAATTTGCTAGCTTACATAATGTAGAACTTGCTATCTTGAACATCACCAAGACTTGCTAGCTTGCAATCTCAAGAGAAGCATTGGTGCTATCTTGCCTATCTCAAGAAGCAAAACATGCTAAACTTACATATATATAGCAAAATTTATAAACTTACAAAACTCAAAATTTTTGCTAGCTTGCATGATGATAAAATTAAAGATTATGTTTATTATGCAACGATTTGAACTTGTATGTCTTAAAAACTTGATAGTTGTACTAGTTTTTGTTGATGACAATAAGTTTTATCATAAGTTTTATGATAATATGTTGCTTGGATTTTTGAATCCAAGAGTTCTATCAAATATGTCGTATTGATACGGGGAGTTTGTTTAAACTTCGTCATCAATTAGTTGTCATTATCAAAAAGGGGGAGATTGTTGAATCTTAGATTTTGATGATGAAACCAATTGATAAGTGTTTATGATTTGATCTGCATTTTGAGTGACGTAGGAATCTTCAATCAAGGAGAGGCAATTGAAGCAGGAAGAATCATGTTGGGCCAGAGAAAAACATGTCAGAAGATTGGACGTCGAGCCGAAGGATCAATCGACATATCGGCAGAAGGCTTCGTTCCATGGGTTTGAACATCGGGCCAAGACGAGTGAAAATTACACCAAGTAAATTTGAGTTACGGAGGTCAACTGGCTGATTAGGTAATAAGCCGCAAGAGATGACTACTAGTCATAGGTGCCCAGAAAGCCAATCACGTGAGTGATGGCACGTGTGACTTGACATGAAATCTTTTTGCTTATTATATTTTGACATTTCTCACTTTATATTGATTGTTACATATATGTATGTATATATTGTGATGTCCTTGGATCTGTGCAATGGGAATCGGATTGTGATGAGATCACGATAATGAGACTGATTCACCTTTAAACACAGATCCTAAATAATCCCGGTCATAGGTTACTCGAGAGGGACATCGAGATAACCGGACAGACTAGTATGCTGTATACCCATCCATATGATGGATGTAGTTGGTCTCATAGTTGCTCGTGTGGGGACACTAGAGATACAGTACAGGTGCTCATTGGAGAATGAGTTCATTGATTGATCCGCTTACAGAATGCTGGATGGTTGATGATGCCTTATTGTCAGACAACGATTCCGTAGTCCTAGTGGTGTATCTGGTCCTTAGACTTGAGACACCAAGAATGTCCTGTATGAGTGCTCCAGCCTTTGACACCAGACTTATAGGTTTGGATGTCCCAGATCTAGTACAGTAGGTCATTGGGAGTGGTAGTTGACCTTACGAGGGCTATTAAGTATCGATAGAGGATCATCCACTCTTGGCATCATGAGAGGAATATCCCATGTGTTCTTGCTTAGAAAAATCCCTAGCTAGGGTCATTTGGATTGAGAGAGAAAGAGTTCTCTGGGAGAATTCGATTAGAGCGAGACTCGAGAAGAAACCGTATAGGTCTGACAGCATCATACCCGATATACGGTATCTGAGATATTAGATGGATGAGGGACTATAGGTATATGGTAACTGAGGATAGACAGGTCCAATGGATTAGATTCCCCTGTATCATCTGGGGAGTACGGCGTAGTGGCCTAGTACGTCCGTAGTCGATGAGTCGAGTGAATTATTATAGAGATAATAGTTCACTAAGTTAGAAGGAGTTCTGATAGGTATGACTCACGCCCAGCTCGATATTAGGCCTAGAAGGTCACACACATATGATAGGTATTGCGATAACTAGAGGTTCGGATATGATATGTCCGCTGGAGCCCCTATCTGATTGGATATCCAATAAGCCCCTGAATTATTGGATCCCATGGACGAGATCCAATAAGAGCCTATGTGAGATTATTGGATAGAGATCCACTAATCTAAAAGGCTTAGGTAATTGGATGCAGATCCAATACCCACTAGGGGAGGATCCATTAGAGTTTGACAGGGGACCTCTATAAATAGGAGGGATTCAGTGGTTTATAGGCTAGAGCCTTTACTTGCCTCTCCTATTTTCCTCCCCCTCTCCACCTTAGAGTAGGCCTGGAGTTTTGAGGAGCCTCATCCTACTGTGTGGATCACCGCTAGAGAGGTGGACGCATGACCTATTGGGCAATCATGGGGGCGACATCACATGCGCAGCAGAAGAACAAGAAAAAAAATCCCCGATTCCCAAAAAGATGTTCGTCGTCGTGCGAAGATTGGTGTGCAAACTCCGCGAAACTCAAAACTGCGTATAAAGTAGATTGTGTTACCTAGGGAGATCGTATATCCCTGTTTCCTTACAGATCCTTAGGAGAGGGTGAAGGAGGTCAAGCATCCTCCTCTCTAGCGGTGATCCACACATCAGGGTTGTGACGACACTCCTCAAAACTCCAAGCCTGCTCTGAGGTGGAGAGGGAGAGGAGAATAGGAAAGGCAAGCAAAGACTCTAGCCTATGAGGCTCTGAATCCCTCCTATTTATAGAGGTCCCCTGTCAAACCCTAATGGGTCCTCCCCTAGTGGGTATTGGATCTGCATCCAATAAGACAAGGGCTTCGTCCGATATCTCATATCCGAACCTCTACTCATCGCAATGCCTACCATATGTGTGTGACCCTCTAGGCCTAATATCGAGCTGGCCATGAGTCATACCTGTCAGAACTCCTTCTTACTCAGTGAATTATTATCTCTGTAATAATTCACTTGACTCATCAACTACGGAAGTACTAGGCCACTACGCCGTAGTCCCCAGACGATACAGGGGAATCCAATCCATTGGACCTGTCTGTCCTCAGTTACCGTGTACCTATAATCCCTCATCCATCTAATATCCCAGAGACCGTATATCGAGCATTGTGTTGTCAGACCCATACGGTTTCTACTCGAGTCTCGCTCTAATCGGATTCTCCCGGAGAACTCTTTCTCTCTCAACCCGAATGACCCTGGCCAGGGATTTGTCTGAGCAAGAACACATGGGATATTCCTCTCATGATGCCGAGAGTGGATGATCCTCTATCGATACTCAATAACCCTCGTAAGGTCGACTACCACTCCCAATGACCAGCTGTACTAGAACTGGGACAGCCAAACCTATAAGTCTGGTATCAAAGAGTGGAGCACTCATACAGGACATCCTTGGTTTCTCAAGTTTAAGGACCAGATACACCATTAGGACCACGAAATCGCTGTCTAACAACAAGGCATCATCAACCATCCAGCATTCCATAAGCGGATCAATCAGTGAACTCATTCTCCAATGAGCACCTGTACTGTATCCCTAGTGTCCCTACACGAGCAGCTATAAAACCAGCTGCATCCATCATATGGATGGGTATATAGCACACTAGTCTATCCGGTTATCACGATGTCCCTCTCGAGTAACCTATGACCGAGATTATTTAGGATATGTGTTTAAAGGTGAATTGATCTCATTATCGTGATCTCATCACGATCCGATTCCCATTGCACAAATCCAAGGACATCACAATATATGTATGCATTTATGCAATAGTTATAAAGTGATATACGCCAAAATATAATAAGCGAAAAGATTCTGTATCAAGTCACACGTGCCATCACTCACGGGATTGGCTTGCTGGGCACCTATAACTAGCAATCTCCCACTTGACCTAAAGTCAATCACCTATGTGTCTGATCCCCATCAGACCCCTGCGACTCTCAAAGACAAAATGAGACACCGGCTTTGTTAGTGGATCTGCAATGTTATCTTCGGATGAAACTCTTTCCACTGCTGCATCTCCTCGGGTTACGATCTCTCTGATAAGTTGGAATTTCCTCAGAACACTTCTGATGAGACCTGGGTTCCCTTATTTGAGTAATCGTCCTGTTATTGTCGTAATATAAGGAGATCGGCTCCTCGCTACCCGGCACGACTCCCAAATCTATGATGAACTTCTTCACCCAGACTCCCTCCTTTGCTGCATCTGATGCAGCAATATACTCCGCCTCTGTGGTCGAGTCAGCAGTAGTATCTTGCTTGGAACTCTTCCAACATACTGCTCCTCCATTCAAGGTGTACACATACCCTGAATTCGACTTGCTATCATCGACATCAGACTGAAAACTTGAGTTAGAGTAGCCTTCAACCTTAAGGCTATTACCTCCATACACTAGTAAAAGATCCTTAGTCCTTCTCAAGTACTTAAGGATACACTTTACTGCTTTCCAGTGCTCCAAGCCTGGATCCGCCTGATACCTGCTCGTGACACTTAAAGCATGCGCTATATCAGGCCTAGTACATAACATGGCATACATGATAGACCCTATTACTGAGGCATAAGGTATCATATTCATGTTCGCCCTTTCTTCTGGAGTCTTTGGGGACATACTCGTAGAAAGCGATATCCCATGTCTCATCGGTATGAGACCTCTCTTGGAATTTTTCATGCCAAACCTTTTGACAATGGTTTCTATGTACCTGGACTGGGACAAGCCAAGCATCCTCTTGGATCTATCTCTATAGATTCTAATCCCCAAGATATAGGATGCTTCCCCTAAGTCCTTTATGGAGAAGTGTCTAGATAACCAAGCCTTTACTGTGGGTAGCTTTCCTACGTCATTCCCAATGATGAGGATGTCATCCACATATAACACCAAAAAGGTGATAGCGCTCCCACTTACCTTTCTGTATACACAAGGCTCATCTTCGTTCTTAACGAAGTCATAAGATCTGATTGCCTCATCAAATCTCATGTTCCAACTTCGGGAAGCTTGCTTTACTCCATAAATGGATCTAAGCAACCTACACACCTTATCTGGGCAGTTCTTGGACACGAATCCCTCAGGTTGCATCATATACACCTCATCCTCGAGGTTCCCATTGAGGAATGTGGTTTTCACATCTATCTGCCAGATCTCATAATTATAGTGTGCTGCAATAGCCAATATAATTCTGATAGATTTTAGCATTGCTACGGGTGAGAAGGTTTCGTCGTAGTCAACACCTTGCCTTTGACGATACCCCTTAGCCGCTAGCCTTGCTTTATAGGTCTCTACCTTTCCATCTACTCCGATCTTTTTCTTAAAGATCAATTTGCAATCGATGGGTACAATACCTTCGGGCGCATCAACTAGGTTCCAAACCTTATTAAAGTACACAGAATCCATCTCAGAATTCATGGCTTCTTGCCACTTCCCGGAGTCTATACTCATAATAGACTCCTCGTAGGTCCGAAGATCAATATTCTCAACATCCTCTCCTCTAATATGTCCCACATATCTCGCAGGAGGATGTGATGTCAGACCTGCGTAAAGTTGAAACTTGTGTATTAGGTACCTGAACAGACTTGGGCTGTAGAGTGGTGCTTGAGCTTGGTTCTCCAACCTCGGTCAACTCTATCATTCTCCCACTGTCTCTGCCAAGAATGTGTTCCTTCTCAAGGAACACTGCTCTCTTAGTTACAAAGACCTGTTGGTCCTCGAGATGATAGAAATAAAACCCACAAGTTTCCTTGGGGTGTCCCACAAATTTGCATCGCTCTGTCCTTGATTTTAACTTATCGGGGTTGTGTCTTTTAATGTGGACAGGGTAGCCCCAAATCTTAACAATCTTAAGATCAGGCTTCTTCCCTTTCCATATCTCATATGGTGTAGACACTACCAACTTAGTTGGAACTCTGTTCAGAAGGTAAGCTGCGGTTTCTAGGGCATATCCCCAGAATGAGATAGGTAGGTCAGTGAAACTCATCATGGACAGTACCATATCTAATAACGTACGATTTCTCCTTTCAGAGACACCATTGAGCTGAGGTGTGTAAGGAGGTGTCCATTGGGATAATATCCTATGGTCCTTGAGGAACTGAGTAAACTCTGTACTTAAGTACTCACCTCCTCGATCTGATCGAAGAGTTTTGATACTCTTTCCAGTCTGGTTCTCCACCTCATTCTTATACTCTCTGAATTTCTCAAAGGCCCCGGACTTGTATTTCATTAAGTACACATATCCATACCTTGAGAAATCATTAGTAAATGTAATGAAGTAGGAATAACCTCCAATGGCATGAGTTGACATGGGTCCACATACATCACTATGTATGAGTTCCAACAACTCAATGACTCTCTCTCCAGTTCTACTAAATGGAGAGTTGGTCAATTTTCCACGAATGCAAGGCTCACAAGTTGCATATGACACGTAGTCGAACGAATCTAGATATCCATCATTTAGTAACTTTTGAATCCTTCTTTCATGGATGTGACCTAGCCTACAATGCCACAAGTATGCACTGTTCACCTAATCTCGTTTCCTCTTAGACACATTTACATTCATGATATGTGGAGTAGTGTCTAACATAAATAAACCATTATGCAATATTCCTTTCGTGATGATCTTATCATCTAATAATATCAAACAACCATTGTTCTAAAAAACAAATTTATATCCACTAACTGTTAAACATAAAATGGAGATAATGTTTTTGATAATAGAAGGAACAAAATAACATGCATCTAATGCAATAAAAGCTCCACTAGGCAGATGTACGACGACCTTGCCAACAGCTACTACAGCAACTTTTGCTCCATTACCTATCTTGAGGTCCATCTCGCCTCTCTCTAGTCTCCTAGGCCTTGCCAGAACCTGCAACGAATTGCATATATGATAAGCACTACCGGTATCCAATACCCATGTGTTATCATAAGAGTCTGACAAATGGAGACTGATCATGAATGTACCTGAAGCTTCATCAAGCTTTTGTTTCGCCCTTTTTGCAAGGTACTCTTTGCAGTTCCTCTTCTAGTGCCCATCTTTACCACAGTGGAAGCATTGGCCTTTGTCCTTTACTAGGTCTTTCTTAGCAACCTTTGCTTTACCTGGTCTGCCCTTGCCCTTTCCCTTCTTAAGGGACCTTTCTGCTTTCCTTTTCTTTCTGGTCTCACCAGTGTAGAGAACTGGCTTCTCTTTCTTAATAGTACTCTCTACCTCCCTCAACATATTGAGGAGCTCTGGGAGAGTCACCTCAAGCTTGTTCAAGTTAAAATTCATTATGAACTGTGAAAAGGAATCTGGTAGGGACTGAAGCACAATGTCCACACACAAGTTATCCTCTAGGACCATTCCTAGACCTGTGAGTTTCTCTATCCACTCAATCATCTTTAGGACATGGTTCTGAACCGGTGTCCCCTCAGTCATCCTAGCGCGGAAAAGGCTCTTGGATATCTCATATCGTTGAGTCCTTCCCTGTTCCTCAAACAATTTGCGGACATGTAGGAGAATGGATCTGGCATCCATCTTTTCATATTGTCTTTGTAACTTAGGAGTCATAGAGCCCAACATATAGCACTTAGCAAGAGTGGAGTCATCAATGTACTTCACGTAGCAAGCGATCTCATCCTCGTTTGCCCCTTCTTCGGGCGTAGGTATCACTATATCAAGGACGTCCACAATTTTCTCCGCTGTGAGAACAATTCTCAAGTTACGGAGCCAATCCGTATAATTTGGACCAGTGAGGCGGTTGACATCAAGTATGCCACGTAAGGGATTTGAAAGCGACATTTTCTGATAATAAAGATGCAGCAGAAATGAATAACATGCAGATTTTGCAAGAAATAAACTATCAAGATATGGACTTCTATCTTAATATGCTCCCACTATTTTACTAATGAGTCACGCGACACCCTCAGCACGTGAAACCGAAGTCTCCGGCAGACTTCTAGTGGGGATCAGGATCCAATCAGGGTCTTAGTGTAACCTCGAGGGACTCGACCAATCACACTAAGCCTAAAAGGTAGGCAACTCTTGTCGATCACAACTCCTTGTGATTCTCGTCCTGTTCGGCCTCCGAATCACCATGGTCTCGAGGGACTCGACCAACCATGATGCTCGGTTAAGTCAACGCCTTCATTACAAGATGAGTCTGATTTGATGATATACCCTCGAGGGACTCGACCAAGCATACCATGCCCTCAGGTCACCGGTGACATCTCTATGTCGTAAGCAAGATAGCGAATCGCGATATAGGTGAGTCTAGAGGGACTCGACCAACTCAACCTACACCGGGAATCGGTTCCTACTCATAACGATGGAAGGCCACGTGGGTCAATCTAATTGCCTCACGTTTACCGACTTAATATTATCGAGAGATGTTTCTATGCTTTGGTCTCCTAATATGACATGTCACACATATACATATTTAATATATATCTACATCGCATGCAAATATATATAAATATCTAGTATGTGTATAAGCAATCACACCAGATGATCATGGACCACAACCTAATATGATTAGGCCCGAGCCAGTAGGCCTAATCACTTACATCAAGATCTATGTGTGCAACGGTGCATCTCCATGCCCCGTGATCGTCCATCTCATCCTCGTCGGTTCCATCGACATCTTGATGCATCTCCATGCATCACGATTGTCCGTCTCGTGGGTCTCGCTATCGCATCTACGCTCCCGCTGCGCCTCCTCATGTGATTACAACTTAATCATAGGCACGCAGGCCCGACAATAAACGAGAAATATAATGGAGGCTCGTAGACCTCAATAATAATAATCACAAGTACACACATCACACGGTCCATGATCATCCGTCAACACATCATACATCACATGTATAAATAATCATCATCATGTAGGACTACTAGATAATAATAAAAATAATAATCAACTAAACCTTTTAATTAATTAATATTCTCTGAAATCAGGGACATGTAGGGAATTTCGAAATTTATAGGGGTATTTTTATAATTTGGACAAAAGACAGAAATTGGAATTTCTCCAATTCCGAGGGGTAAAACTATCTTTTGCCCAGAAAACCCTAATGCCCTTTCCCCCTTTCGTTGCTGCTGCCGCCGCCACCCTGCCGGTGGCGGCTTGTGCGGCGGAGCGAGGGCACTGCCCTCGCCTGCAGGTGGCACGCCCGCTGGCGGCGACGCCGTTGCGAGTGGGCGCCCCCTTCGGGCCGCTGTGCTGCCCGCCTTCGGCTGCGCTTCATGCACGCAGATCGAGGGCAGCAACTGTTACTGTCCTTTCTCGCTTTTACGTCAACGATTTTGACGTCAACATTCTTCCTAAACACAACACACGCAGTTCAAAACCAATCATTCGCACGAACAACCTGGCTCTGATACCACTGTTGGGAAATCATGGGGGCGACATCACATGCGCAGCGGAAGAACAAGAAAACAAAATCCCCGATTCCCAAAGAGATGTTCGTCGTCGTGCGAAGTTTGGTGCGCAAAATCCGCGAAACTCAAAACTGCGTATAAAGTAGATTGAGTTACCTAGGGAGATCGTATATCCCTGTTTCCTTACAGATCCTTAGGAGAGGGTGAAGGAGGTCAAGCGTCCTCCTCTCTAGCGGTGATCCACATAGCAGAGTTGCGACGACGCTCCTCAAAACTCCAAGCCTGCTCTGAGGTGGAGAGGGAGAGGAGAATAGGAAAGGTAAGCAAAGACTCTAGCCTATGAGGCTCTGAATCCCTCCTATTTATAGAGGTCCCCTGTCCAACCCTAATGGGTCCTCCCCTAGTGGGTATTGGATCTACATCCAATATGACAAGGGCTCCGTCCGATATCTCATATCCGAACCTCTACTCATCGCAATGCCTACCATATGTGTGTGACCCTCTAGGCCCAATATCGAGTTGGCTGTGAGTCATACCTGTCAGAACTCCTTCGAACTCAGTGAATTATTATCTCTGTAATAATTCACTTGACTCATCGACTACGGAAGTACTAGGCCACTACGCCGTAGTTCCCAGACGATATAGGGGAATCCAATCCATTGGACCTGTTTGTCCTAAGTTACCGTGTACCTATAATCCCTCATCCATTTAATATCCCAAAGACCGTATATCGAGCATGGTGTTGTCAGACCCATACGGTTTCTACTCGAGTCTCGCTCTAATCGGATTCTCCCAGAGAACTCTTTCTCTCTCAACCCGAATGACCCTGGCCAGGGATTTGTGTACGCAAGAACACATGGGATATTCCTCTCATGATGCCGAAAGTGGATGATCCTCTATCGACACTCAATAGCCCTCGTAAGGTCGACTACCACTCCCAATGACCAGCTGTACTAGATCTGGGACAGCCAAACCTATAAGTTTGGTATCAAAGAGTGGAGCACTCATACAGGACATCCTTGGTGTCTCAAGTCTAAGGACCAAATACACCACTAGGACCACGGAATCGCTGTCTGACAATAAGGCATCATCAACCATCCAGCATTCCGTAAGCGGATCAATCAGTGAACTCATTCTCCAATGAGCACCTGTACTATATCCCTAGTGTCCCTACACGAGTAGCTATGAGACCAGCTGCATCCATCATATGGACGGGTATACAGCACACCAGTCTATCCGGTTATCACGATGTCCCTTCGAGTAACCTATGACCGGGATTATTTAGGATATGTGTTTAAAGGTGAATCGATCTCATTATCGTGATCTCATCACGATCCGATTCATATTACGAAAATCCAAGGACATCACAATATATGTATGCATTTATGTAATAGTTATAAAGTGATATACGCCAAAATATAATAAGCAAAAAGATTCTGTATCAAGTCACACGTGCCATCACTCACGTGATTGGTTTGCTGGGCACCTATGACTAGCATGACCTCCTTCACCCTCTCCTAGAGATCTGTAAGGAAACAAGGATATACGATCTCCCAAGGTAACATAATATATTATATATGTATTTTGTTTCACGGATTTTTATGCACCAATCTTTGCACGATAACGAACATCTTTTTGAGAAATTGGGGATTTTATTTTCTTGTTCTTCCGCTGCGCATGTGATATCCCCCCTATGATTTCCCAACAGTAGTATCAGAGCCAGGTTGTTTGTGCGAATGATTGGTTTTGAACTGCTTGTGTTGTGTTTAAGAAGAATTTTGACGTCAAATTATTGACGCAATAGACGAGGAAGGGCAGCAACTATTGCTGCCCTTGCTACGCTCAAAGATGGCTGCTTGCTTGCGGCCATCTTGATGCAGGCAGGCCGCCTACAGTGGTGGTGTGCAAGGGCGACGCCTGTAGGTGTTGGACCCGTGGGGAGAGGCACGACGGGGCAACGACGATTGTGGTTGCTTCTCCCGCGGGATTAGGCGCCGCTGCCCCAACGGCACTTGCGGCTACTCTCCAGCGGGCAAAACCCCCCCGTAGAGGCGGCCTCCTAGTGGGGCAGCATCGCTAGCGGGCGTGTCGCCTGCAAGTGAGGGCAGCGCCCTGCCCTCTGCCGCACAGCCTGCCGTCAGTAGGGTGGCGGCAACGACGGATACAACAGGGGAAAGGGAGAAAAGGGGGTTAGGGTTTTGGGCAAAAAGATAGTTTTGCCCCTTAGAATTTGAGAAATTTTAGTGTTTGTCTTTTGTACAAATTATGAAAATACCCCTAGGAATTCAGAAATTTCTTATATGTCCCTGATTTCAGAAAATATTAATTAATTAAAAGGTTTAGTTGATTATTATTATTTATTATTATCTAGTAGTCCTATATGATAATGATTTATATATGTGATGTTTAATATGTGGACGGATGATCATGGACCGTGTGATGTGTGTACTTGTGATTATTATTATTGGGGTCTGCGAGTCTCCATTATATTTCTTATTTATTGTCTGGCCTACGTGCCTATGATTAAGTTGTAATCACATGACGAGGTGTAGCGGGAGCGTGGATACGATAGCGGGACCCACGAGATGGACGATCGCGATGCATGAAGATGCATCAAGATGTCGACGGAACCGACGAGGACGAGATGGATGATCATAGGGTATGGAGATGCACCGTTGCACACATAGATCTTGATGTGAGTGATTAGGCTTACTGGCTCGGGCCTGATCACATTAGGTTATGATCCATGATCATCTAGTGTGATTGCTTATACACATACTATATATGTATATATATTTGCATATATATATTTGCATGTGATGTAGACATATATTAAATATGTATATGTGTGACATGTCATATTAGGAGACCAAATTATAGAAACATCTCTCTCGATAATATTAAGTCGGTAAACGTGAGACAATTATATTGACCCACATGGCCGTCCATCATTATAGGTAGGAACTGATTCCCGGTGTAGGCTAAGTTGGTCGAGTCCCTCGAGGCTCACCTATATCGCGATTCGCTATCTAGCTTACGACATAGAGATGTCACCGATGACCTGAGGACATGGTATGCTTGGTCGAGTCCCTCGAGGGTATATCATCAAATCAGACTCATCTTGTAATGATGGTGTTGACTTAATCGAGCATTATGGTTGGTTGAGTCCCTCGAGACCATGGTGATTCGAAGGCCGAACAAGACGAGAATCACAAGGAGTTGTGATCGGCAAGAGTTGCCTACCTTTTGGGATTAATGTGATTGGTCGAGGCCCTCGAGGTTACACTAAGACGCTGATTGGATCCTGATACCCACTAGAAGTCTAGTAGACTAGAGAGAGGCGAGATAGACCTCAAGATGGGCAATGGAGCAAAAGTTATTGTAGTAGCTGTTGGCGAGGTCGCCCTACATCTGCTTGGTGGAGCTTTTATTGCATTAGATGCATGTTATTTTGTTCCTTCTATTATCAAAAACATCATCTCTATTTCATGTTTGATAGTTAGTGGATATAAATTATTTTTTGAGAATAATGGTTGTTCGATATTATTAGATGATAAGATCATCATGAAAGGAACATTGATGTCCTCATTAAGGCCCAACATAACTTAGATCGAACCCTAGCATAGTGCATGTGAGGTTTAACTCAATGGTGGCTCCGAGTTTTCTGACTCCATCCATGGATAGCCCTTTCCTACTCGAGCCCTCTCCCAAATTCTAGGTCGGCTCTGATACCAAATGTCATGACTCGAGTCTGATGAGCCAATTGGCCAATAATTTCATTTTGGTCCTTCAACCACGGACCAAAATGCTTAAGCGGGAGTTAACATAGTGCACTCATCAGGCCCATATAAGCCAATCATACTCATTGCCCACTTCCGATGTGGGACTAATGGGATGTTACAAGAAGGTGAGTACTTAAGTACAGAATTTACTCAGTTCCTTAAGGACCATGGGATATTATCCCAATAGATACCTCCTTATACACCTTAGCTCAATGGTGTCTCTGAAAGGAGAAATCGTATGCGATTAGACATGGTATGGTCCATGATGAGTTTCGCTGACCTACCCATCTCATTCTGGGGATATACCCTAGAGATCGTAGCTTACCTTCTGAATAGAGTTCCAACTAAGTCGGTAGTGTTTACACCATATTTGATATGGAAAGGGAAGCAGCCCGATCTTAAGGTTGTTAAGATTTGGAGCTGCCCTACCCATGTTAAAAGACACAACCTCGATAAGTTGGAATCGAGGATAGAGCGATGCAAGTTTGTGGGATACCCCAAGGAAACTTGTGGGTATTATTTCTATCATCTCGAGGACCAAAAGGTCTTTGTATCCAAGAGAGCAGTGTTCCTTGAGAAGGAACACATTTTTGGCGGAGATAGTGGGAGCATGATAGAGTTGAGCGAGGTTAGAGAACCAAGCTCAAGCACAATTCTACAGCCCATGTCTGTTCAACTACCTAACACACAAGTTTCAACTTTACGTAGGTCTGGCAGGGTATCCCATCCTCCTTAGAGATACGTGGGACATATTAAAGGAGAGGATGTTGAGGATATTGATCCTCAAACCTACGAGGAGACTATTATGAGTATGGACTCCAGGAAGTGGCAAGAAGCCATGAATTTTGAGATGGATTCTATGTACTCCAATAAGGTTTGAAACCTAGTTGATGCACCAAAAGGTATTATACCCATCGGTTGCAAGTGGATCTTTAAGAAAAAGATTGGAGTAGATGAAAAGGTAGAGACCTATAAAGCAAGGCTAGTGGCTAAGGGGTATCATCAAAGGCAAAGTGTTGACTATGACGAAACCTTCTCACTTGTAGCAATGCTAAAATCTATCCGAATTCAATTAGCTATTGCAGCACACTATGATTATGAGATCTGACAGATGGATGTGAAAATAACATTCCTCAATGGGAACCTCGAGGAGGAGGTGTATATGATACAACTTGAGAGATTCGTATCCAAGAACTGCCCAGATAAGGTGTGCAAGTTGCTTAGATCCATTTATGGACTAAAGCAAGCTTTCCAAAGTTGGAACATAAGATTTGATGAGGCAATCAGATCTGGGAGTCGTGCCAGGTTGCGAGGAGCCGATTTCCTTATATTGCGACAACAATGGGGCGATTGCTCAAGCAAAGGAACCCAGGTCTCATCAGAAATCTAAGCATGTTCTGAGGAGGTTTCACCAAATTAGAGAGATCGTAACTCGAGGAGATGTAGCAGTGCAAAGAGTTTCATCCAAAGATAACATTGCAGATCCACTAGCTTTAGGTCAAGTGGGAGATTGCTAGTCATAGGTGCCCAGCAAGCCAATCACGTGAGTGATGACATGTGTGACTTGACACAGAATCTTTTTGCTTATTATATTTTGGCATTTATCACTTTATATTGATTGTTGCATATATACATATATATATATTGTGATGTCCTTGGATCTATGCAATGAGAATCAGATTATGATAAGATCATTATAATGAGACATATTCACCTTTAAACACAGATCATAAATAATCCAGGTCATAGATTACTCGAGAGGGATATTGAGATAATGGGATAGACTGGTGTGTTATATACCCGTCCATATGATGGATGCAGCTAGTCTCATAGCTGCTCGTGTGGGCACACTAGGGGATACAATACAAGTGCTTATTGGAGAATGAGTTCACTGATGATCTGCTTACGAAATGTTGGATGGTTGATGATGCCTTATTGTGAGACAGCGATTCCGTAGTCCTAGTGGGGTATCTGGTCCTTAGACTTGAGACACCAAGAATGTCCTTTATGAGTGCTCCACTCTTTGATACCAGACTTATAGGTTTGGATATCCCAGATCTAGTACAATTGGACTTTGGAAGTGGCAATTGACCTTAAGAGGGTTATTGAGTGTCGATAGAGGATTATCCACTCTTGGCATCATGAGAGAAATATCTCATGTGTTCTTGCTCAGACAAATCCCTGGCCAGGGTCATTCGGATTGAGAGAGAAAGAGTTCTCCGGAAGAATCCGATTAGAGCAAGACTCGAGAAGAAATCGTATGGGTCTGATAGCACCATGCCCGATATACGGTCTCTAGGATATTAGATGGATGAGGGACTATAGGCATACGGTAATTGAGGACAGACAAGTCCAATGGATTGGATTCCCTTGTATCATCTAGGGACTATGACATAGTGGCATAGTACGTTCGTAGTTGATGAGTCGAGTGGATTATTATAGAGATAAAAATTCACTAAGTTAGAAGGAGTTCTGATAGGTATGACTCACGGCTAGCTCGATGTTGGGCCTAGAGGGTCACACACATATGGTAGGCATTGCGATGAGTAGAGGTTCAGATATGAGATATTCGCCAGAGCCCCTATCTTATTGGATATCCAATAAGCCCATGAATTATTGGATCTCATGGATGAGATCCAATAAGAGCCCATGAGAGATTATTGGATAGAGATCCACTAATCTAAAAGAATTGGGTAATTGGATGCAGATCCAATACCCACTATGGGAGGATCCATTAGGGTTTGATAGGGAACCTCTATAAATAGGAGGGATTCAGCGGTTCATAGGCTAGAGCCTTTGCTTGCCTCTCCTATTCTCCTTCCCCTCTCCACCTTAGAGCTGTTAGGATCAAGAGTACTAAGAGGGGGGGGGGGGGTGAATTAGTGCAACGGAAAACTTTCAACGATTTAAAACGACGTTCGTACGATAAAATCGTTTCCGACGTAAAACCGTTTTCGAAAACTTAACTTGAAAGCGAGATCGTAAAGGAGTGCAGTAAAAGTAATTAGGAAGTAAAGCACATATGGAGGTTTGCAGTAAGGTAAGTAGCAAGAATAAATACAAACTAGAGAGCATCGCAATTTTAGAGTGGTTCGGTCAATCTTGACCTACATCCACTTTTGGCTTCCTCCTCCAATGAGGTCACCGACGTCCACTAAAGGCCTTCCTTCAATAGGCGAAGGCCAACCACCCATTTACAATTTCACTCCTTTTGACGGGCTTAGGAGACAACCCTTACAGAATTTTCACTCCTCTCTTGAATGATCGAAACTTGGAAGAAAAGAGGGAGGAGAACTTTTAGCTTATACAACACTTTTGAGCTCTAAAAATCATAGAGTAAGATTGGATTTTCGGTGCCATTTCATGTAGGAAAGGGTGGGGTTTATATAGGTCCCAAACTGATTTGAATTTGGAGCTCAAAAATGTCATCTCCCGGATTTTCTAGGTCCTGGCGGTACAATTACCATAACTGGGCGGTACTACCTCTCGGAGATCGAGCTCAGGCGGTACCATCGCCTAACAGGGGTGGTACCACTGCCTAGTCTCGCTCGGAGACTGAGCCCAAGCGGTACCATCGCTTGACCTAGGCGGTTGCACCGTTGGCTAGGAAATCTGGGTCCGAATGGGCTAATCCATTCGACCCAATTTGGGTCTGTCAAGGGCCCAATTGCCCCCAAATTAAGTTAATGGGATCACCTCCCATTCCTAGCTTAATCTACATGCTAACTACGATATTTCTTAAGACATTTATTGTAACTTACTCCGGTGCGTCAATTAATTCTTCTGGTGAGCTTCCGGCGAACTTTCGGTGAACATCCGACTAACCCTCGACGATACTCCGGCGGACTTTCGGCAAACTCCTAGACTTGCGACGATCCACTTGGTGAGTTCTAATGAGCTTCTTTGGCAAACTCTTGGACTTCTCGGATTTGTTCCCGTAGAACCTCCGACGACCGTTCGGATTTCCGTCGAACTCTCAAACCCCCAACGTGATCATGGTCTTGACTTCGGCATAACTCCTACTGTATGTCTTACTTCCATCGTAGTTAATCCTGCACACTTATCTCAGTATATGGATTAGATAACAAATGACAATTGACTTCATCATCAAAATCCGAGATTCAGCAATCTCTCCCTTTTTGATGATGACAATCAATTGATAACGGAGTTAACCTTAACTCCCCCTATCTATATGGCATACTTGAGATAAGTCATTCTTGAATTCAAAGCCTTTGAATTCAAGAGACATATTGATAAGTTAAGATCGTTTAACCTTATCAATACTCCCATCATGATTCCTATCATGATATATTTCTCTGAAAATTATGTCAAGACTTAACAATCATTTTCAGGTTTTATATTTCAAATGTGAAAGATAGCAATCGTAGCAATTCATTATATAGTAAGATATCAACATGTAAAACTGCGATGTAAGTTCTTGATATCTTAACATAATATAAATGTTTCAAGTGTTTAGCAATCATAGCATTTCATCACATGACAAGATATCAATTTGTAGAATTACGTTTTATGCTCTAGATATCTTAACATAGTGCAAATATGGCAATAACATAGTGCAAATATGGTAATCATAGCAATTCTATCACCAATTTATCATATATTTCGATGCAAGCTTTTGATATCTTAACATAATTCAAATTCAAATATGGCACTCATAACATCAATTTATATAGCATTAAATTCAAATATGGCACTCATAGCATCAATTTATATATTTCTCATTCAAATATAACACTCATAGTATCAATTCATATATTTCTCCCCCTTTATCATCAACAAAAGGGAGAACAATATTAGCAAATTTTAACTAGGTTTGTGTCATTTTTCAATAATGAGTGATAGGATACCAATTATACAAACATCTCAAGGAAAACATAACATGGAGATGACTTTCATTACTTCTTCCTCTTTATTTATTATTATCTTTTTGCATAAAGGAGGAAAGTCATTTTGTGAGCTTACTCGAATGAAGTTAAAATTGATAAGATATTAAAGCATGCTTTATTTTTACAAGAATCAAGATATGTGTGTGAATCAAATCCTTACACGTAAAACTATTTCTCAAAAGATATAAGAAGGAATCGTCAAATCTATTTCTCGAAAGATATTTTTCACATGATAAGTCTTTGAGAGATAGATTTGTTAGTTGATTCCATATGTCAAAAATCAATGATGTGAATCCAAAACTCGATATGACATATGTTTAGTCCGGAAGAGAATAATGTATTGAGAAAATCCGATTGTTAGGATCAAGAAGATCTGAAAATGAAATTTAACACTTTCATGCATTCGGACGAGGTTTTGCTATAGATTTTCAAATTAAAAAATGAAGATAAAAAATGCTTATTATCATGGAAATTTTTGTATCCAAAACACATAATTTCCAACATGTAATTAAGACATGTAATTGTATAAAATCATCATGGCAATTAAGTGATTTGATCATTAAATCAAAAAAGTCTGAAAAATAATCTTAACAAGTTCATGCATTCAGACATATTAACATTCCTAATTATCTTCTAATGAAATCAAATTGTTCTTCACTTAGAGGTTTTGTAAAAATATCAGCTAGTTGATGCTTAGTATTAATGAACTCAATGATTACATCATGATTAGTGACATGATCTCATATAAAGTTATGTCTAATATCAATATGTTTTATTATTGAGTGTTGAATGAGATTCTTTGTTAAACATATTGCACTTGTTTTATCACATTTAATGGAAATGTTTTTAAGATGAACTTTATAATCTTCTAAGGTGTTTTTCATCACCACAACTTGTGCACAGCATGCACTAGCTGCAATATACTCAGCTTCGGTTGTTGATAGTGCAACTGAGTTTTGTTTCTTAGATGACTAGGAAACAAGGGAATGTCCCAAATATTGACATGTTCCTGATGTGTTTTTTCTATCTAGTTTACACCCAGCAAAATCCGCATCAGCATAAGTAATTAACTCAAAATTTTTAGTTTGTGGATACCATAATCCTATATTTGTGGTACCTTTAAGATATCTAAGTATTCTTTTAACTACTTTGAGATGAGATATCTTAGGATTCGATTGAAACCTAGCACAAAGTCCTACACTGAACATGATATCTGGTCTAGTTGTAGTGAGATAAAGTAAACTTCCTATCATACCCCTATAAGTTTTTTGATCGAAGCTTTCTCCACTTTCATCAACTTCTAACTTAGTGGAGGTACTCATAGGAGTGTTGATAGCTTTTGAGCTATCCATATTAAATCTTTTTAGCAGATCTAAAGCATATTTAGTTTGACTAATAAAGATGACATTGCTTAGTTGCTTAATTTGTAAGCCTAAGAAAAAGGTTAATTCTCCCATCAAACTCATTTCAAATTTGAGACTCATGGTTTTAGCAAAAGATTCACAAAGAGATTCAACCAAAGATAATATCATCACCATAAATCTGAATAATGAGAAAATTATTTTCAAAATTCTTGATAAACAATGTAGTATCGACCTTGCCTTTTGTGAAATTACTTTCAATAAGAAAAGTACTAAGTCTCTCATACCAAGTCCTTGGGGCTTGTTTTAAACCATAGAGTGCTTTAGTTAATTTAAATACATGATTAGAGAGGCTATTATTTTCAAATCCGAGAGGTTGTTCAACATAAACTTCTTCAGAAATAAAGCCATTAAGAAAAGCGCTTTTAATATCCATTTGAAGCAACTTAAAATTATTGGGTGATGAGATAAATATTTCATGAATACAAAGAATTACATAAAAATCATATCATGAATACAAGGAATACAAGTCACAATCATTCAAGACAAAAATCATCATTCATTTTCAATTCATTCAATTTGATAAATCAAGATCATGATTTTGATAAAACTCATTTCAAATTTAAATCATCAAAATCATTTTTATGGCTCACAAAATTTATAACATAAATAAATTCATGATTTCATTGATAATATATTTTCCCCCTTTTTAAGTGTTTCATTTTAAGTGGTCGATTTCATGTTAGCATGCATTTTCATTTATGAAAACATGCATCAATTTTTTTAAAGCCACTGTTATTATCATGAAAATCGATAATCCATAAATATCAAGAATCATCATACATAATTTCAAAAATATATACTCATTAATCATAACTTCAAATTAAACATGATTTCATATACTCAAAATCGAGAAATAACAATGGAAATCAACATGATACACATTATTACTTCTCAACCACATATAGCATGATTTCATAAGGTATTTTCATTATAAAATTATTAAACATGCAATTTTCAAGAAGATTAAATAAAAAAGAAAAATGCTTTACGAAAAGCATCATGTAATTTCAAAGTAAATTAAAGGCATTTTGATTACCTCAGCGTCGAAAGGCGTAAAGGCGTAGTTTGCCACCTCGCCTTTGTTGATTTTCTCCTCGTCTTCAGAGGAGCTCAATTCATCCCAATTTTTGTTCTTCTTCTTGCGTTCAAAGCAAGTAGTTCTATTCTTTTTACTTTTTACTTTTTGTTTAATTTGTAGTTTAAGTTCATCATTGTCCTCATCACTTGAGTCTTCGCTCAAGTGGCATTCATTTGTCCGGAGTTCCAAATCCTTCCTATTCTTTGGAAGGTGATTGTGTTCAACATGTTCATCATGTGCATTGTGCACCATTTCATATGTCATCAACGAACCAATTAGTTCTTCAAGTGGTAAGTTGTTTAGGTTTTTAGCTTCTTGTATTGTAGTTACTTTTGAATCCCACTTCTTAGAAAGAGAACGCAAAATCTTGTTTACGAGTTCAAAATCCGAAAAATATTTTCCAAAAGCTCTTAAACTATTGACGACATCCGTGAAACGGGTGTACATGTCGCCTATAGTTTCGCTTGGTTGCATTCGAAAAAGATCAAAATCATGCAATAAAAAGTTAACTTTCGAGTCTTTGACTCTACTAGTTCCCTCGTGCGTGATTTCAAGAGTTCGCCAAATGTCAAAAGCCATTTCGCACGTAGAAATCCGATTGAACTCATTTTTGTCCAAAGCGCAAAATAAGGCATTCATAGCCTTTGCGTTTAAAAATACTTCTCCAAATCCCACCATTTGTTCATCAGTTTAGAGGGAAGTTGAAAACCGTTTTCAATGATATTCTATAAATCTAGATTCATAGAAATCAAGAAAACTCTCATTCGAGTTTTCCAATAAGTGTAGTCCAATCCGTTAAACAACGGTGGACGAACAACCAATAAGCCCTCTTGAAGAGCCATTTCTCTCGGGTATAAATCCGAAATGAGAAATACTAGGCTCTGATACCAATTGTTAGGATCGAGAGCACTAAGAGGGGGGGGTGAATAAGTGCAGCGGAAATTTTTCAGCGATTAAAACGAAAGCTGCGTTCGTTCGATAAAAACAATTTCGATGTGAAAGCCGATTCTAAGATTACTTTAACTTGAGATTAAGCGAGATGACGTTAAAGTAGATCTATGAAGGCAATTTGCAGTTTATGATGGAAAGCAGAATACAAGCGCAAAATGAAATGCGACGTTCGTACGATAAAAGCCGATTTACGTCTAAACGCAGATTTAGAAAGTTCTGAACTTAGAAACTTATTCATAAGATCACAGAAGGTAGTAAACAGTTATGATTGAAATCAAAACGTAAACGTAAACTGAAATATGATGATCGTACGAAAAAAGCCGATTTACGTCTAAATGCATATTCGGAAAGTTTTGAACTTAGAAACTCGTTCGTAAAATCGCAGAAGGCAGTAAGCTATTGAGAAGTTTGCAGTGAAGGTAAAATGCTCAAAGGAAATGCAAACCGAGATTTAGAGTGGTTCGGTCAATCTTGACCTACTCCACTTTTGGCTTCCACCACCGACGAGGTCATCGACGTCAACTAGAGGCCTTCCTTCAATAAGCGAAGGCCAACCACCCTTTTACAGATTCACTCCTTTTGACGGGCTTAGGAGACAACCCTTATCGAAGTTTTCTCTCCTCTCTTTACAACTCAAACTTTGAAGAACAGAAGGAGGACAACTTTTGGTTTTTACAACAGTTTTGAGCTCTAAGAATCACAGAAAGATATCAAGATTTCGAGTGTGAGTTCTTATTCACTCAGTGCTGAATGGGTGGGGTATTTATAGGCCCCAACCCAGTTCAAATTTGGAGCTCAAAACTGTCAATTCCCGGAATTTCGGGATCAGGCGGTTGCACCTCCTGACTAGAGCGGTTGCACCGCCTGGCAGAGCTCGAAGACTGAGCCTCTGGGTGGTGCCACCTCTGTCAGGGGCGGTTGCACCTCTCTGCTTGAGCTCGAAGACCGAGCTCAGGCGGTTGCACCTCTTGACTGGGGCGGTTGCACCACCTGGCAGAGCTCGAAGACTGAGCTCAAGCGGTGCCACCTCTTGTCAGGAGAGGTTGCACCGCCCAGTCTCGCTTGGAGACTGAGCCCAGGCGGTGCCACCTCCTGGCTGGGGCGGTTGCATCGCCCAACCTTCCTGGGAGACTTAGCCTAGGCGGTGCTACCTCCTGGCCTGGGTGGTTGCACCTCTTGGCACTATTTCAGATCATTGGTTGGGCTCCAAACTTGGCCCAAACCAGTCCGAATTCGGGCCCAATTGGCCCCTAACCGGGTTATAAGATTAACACCTAATCCTAACCCTAATTAATATGCTAACTAGGAATTTAAAGACATTTCTTAAGCTATTACAAAGTCCACAAGTCAAGACTTCTTCCGGCGAGCTTCCGGTGAACTTCCGGCGGTCTTCCGATATACTCTCGGAAACCATTCTGCGGACTGCCGGCAAGCTCCTAGACTTCACGATTTGAACTTGGCGAGTTCCGACGAGCTTCTTTGGCAAGCTTCTGGACTTCTCGGATTTGATCCCGAAAACCTCCGATGACCGTCCGAACTTCCGTCGAACTCTCGAACTCCCAACGTGATCATAGTCTTGACTCCAGCGCAACTCCAGCTACATGTCTTACTTTCATCGTAGTTAATCCTGCACATGTAAAATACAAACTTCGATCGAGACAATTAATCCTAAGCAATTAACCAAGTTGTCCGGCATGTCATTGGTCCCTTGACGCTTCGTCCGATTCTTCGGCGCATCGTCCTCTCCTGCAGCCTATTGCCCAATCGGCTAGTTGACTTCGTAACTCCGATATCCTTGGCACAATACCCGCTCTTCTTGGTATGATGCCCAAGTCCACGGCCCAAAGCCTTCTGTCGATACGTCGACCGATCCACCGGACCGACGTCCAATCTTCTGATATGTTCCTCCAGCACAACATGATTTTCCTGCTTTAATTGTCTCATCCTAATCGAAGTATCCTGCATTACTCAAAACACAGATTAAATCATAAACATATATCAAGTGGTTTCATCATCAAAATATGAGATTCAACAATACCAACTGTTAGGAATGAGTCGGCACTAAGAGGGGGGGGGAGAGGGTGAATTAGTGTAGCGGAAAAGATTATGTTGGTTTATAAAATATTCGTTCGATTTAAACCGATTTCAACGAAAACCATTTCGAAGATATATTAACTTTGAAATCATATTCATAAATGTAATGGAAGTAAAGAAAGTAAGTAGTTTGCAGTGAAGGTAAATAGTAAGAATAGAAATATAAACCAAGTTTTTATAGTAGTTCGGTCGCTGTGACCTACATCTACTCCGCCGATTCCCCCATCCGTCGAGGTCACTGGCATCCACTAATGATCTTCTTGTAATGAGCAAAGATCAACTACCCTTTTACACGCTTCCTCTTTTTCATGGGTTTAGGAGACAACCCTTACAAGCCTCTCTTTTTAGACCTCACTTCTCCCTTTAGACAAACTTCTAAATACTAGGAAGAAGTGATCCTAAATCCTAAGAGAGATTTCCAATTTTTTTATTAAGTATTTTTTCCCTTTTTTTTTAACTCAATTTCATGCTTAATTCTTACTACTCTATGCAAGAATAGCTGGGGTATTTATAGACCCCAAATGGCTCAAAACTTGGAGCCAAAATTCAAATCCCTGAAATTTTAGGGTATGGGCGGTACCACCGCCTGCACTGGGTGGTACCACCGCCTGCAGCTTGACATTGGGCAGTACCACCACCCAGTTTGGCAGTACCACCGCCTAGAAGACTGCGTCTGGGTAGTACCGTCGCTTGACACAATCTCGGAGACTATGCTACGATGGTTCCACCTATTTGATCACTGTTTGGGCCTTTCACTTAGCCCAACATAGCCCAAACTTGGGCCCAACTATCCTCTCATTGGGTTGGCCCGATTCCAATCCCAATTATATGCTAACTATGAAATTTAAGGCATATACTTTCGGTTAGTCTAGGTTTCTTCCGATGAGCTTCTAGCGATCTTCCGGTGAAATTCCGATGATCTCTCGGCAGTGTTCCAACGGACTCTCGGCAAGCTCCTGGACTTCACGATGATCTTCTTGGTGAGTTTCGATGAGCTTCTTTGGCAAGTTCCTGGACTTCTCGATCAATTCCGATAGAACTTCTGACGAACGTTCGGACTTCTGACGAACTCTCGAACTTCCAATGAAATCTCTTTTTTGACTCCGAGACTTCATTTTGCTTTATGCCTTAATCACTATCATAGTTAATCTTGTACACTTAAAACCTCCTTCGATCTAGACA
Source organism: Musa acuminata AAA Group (assembly GCF_036884655.1). Lineage (NCBI taxonomy): Eukaryota > Viridiplantae > Streptophyta > Magnoliopsida > Zingiberales > Musaceae > Musa > Musa acuminata. The sequence continues at coordinate 25,985,229 of NC_088346.1, forward strand.
ATTATTATAAGGCTTAAATCAAATGTTGTCTGGCATGTCATTGGTTCATTGAATCTTTGTCTGATTCTTCGGCACATCATCCTCTCTTGCGGCCTATTGCCCAATCGACCAGTTGACCTCCACAACTCCTATTTCCTTAGTGCAATTTCCACTCTTCTTGGCCTGATGCCTGAACCCATGTATCACGCCCCCTCAAATAATATCCATGATATTAAAAGATTCATCACAAATCCATCCAGGATCCAAACACACATTTGAGGACACTAAAAAACATTCTATCAAATTCACATCTATAAAACCTGTGCAGTTTATAATCATATATCACATCACTCGATAATTCACATTTATGACAACCCAAGCCAACTTAACAAACATGAATAACATTTATAAATCCACAAGTTAAGTAATTTATGCAATCAGAACTCCAACCATTTACCACAAGTTCATATCATCGTAAACTAGACTTGACATTTCGAAATTCCAAATAAGAGAGATCATTTAACACTTTTACAAGGTATATCCATTTCGGTTCATCGACAACATTTCATTACATACAAAATATGCTTATACAATAATAACATAATAACCAACAAGACTTGCCCATAATTCAGAATAGCTCTCCACTGCCTCAACCCAATTCAAACATCTCAAAGAGTGACAAGCTGACCTGAAAGATTTATATAACAACGGAGTGAGCTAAAAACAACTCAGCAAGTAACAAAGCATATATAGCACGAGAAGGGACAGTTTCAAACGAACAAGATATCACAATGCAAGAAAGAATCTAAGAGATTCAAGGATATCATCTCATTAGATACAGAATCGTAAATGTCATTTCATTCATAACATATTGGATTCATAACAAATGGAGCATAGAGTAATTGGAGCATATCAATAGCATACGAGATGATCCGGAGCATATTAATGGCAAATAGGATATTTCAGAATATATCAGTTCATAGCAAATGGAGCACAGAGTAATTGGAGCATATCAATAGCGTATGAAATGTTCCGGAGCATATCAATGACATATGGAACATTTCGAAGCGTAACAATAACAAATGAAACATTTCGGAGCATATCAAAGGCGTATGAAATGTTTCGGAGCATATCAATGACAAATGAAACATTTCGGAACATATCAATGGCATATGGACCATTTCGAAGCATATCAAAGAACGAATACGAAATAGAACCTCAGACGTCGTACCCTAGCATAGAGCATGTGAGGTTTAACTCAATGGTGGCTCCACGCCGTGATGAGTTCTCGACTCCATCCACGGGTAGCCCTTTCCTACTCGAGTCCTCTCACCCTACCCAAGTGCTAGGTCGGCTCTGAATTTCATATCAAACAGATAGAAGGTGAAGTGGGATTCCAAACATAATATGGTCTATTCATTTCTAAATGACCACAAACATAATCTAGAGCATCGCGGGCTCTAAGCACATACCCTTTACCATTTCTGGCAAAGGTCCAAATAATCCCACAAACACCAGAGTACAAAAGGGTATTGTGAACAATAAATTGGGACATATCGGAAGCACATGCGGAACAACGAAATGTACATATGCCTTTATGAAACATTACGATACAAACATGAAGTTTACATAACAGATTTAGGTATCCAAATACATATAGGACAAGAGCATACAAGAATTCAAAGCAGTAATATAAAGCTCAATTAAATAAGAAAGCAAAAGGATATCAATTTCCAAAGGAATGAAACCGAGAAATCGACCAAAGCTCGATTTCTGGCAGAATACAAGAGGCACATTGAACAAAAGATTCAAACTATCAATCGTACTCCAATATACTCAATAAAGCTATCAAAAGAAAGGTTTATGAGTCTACATTCCGATCAAATAAGTTTTGTCCAAATCAAAGGTCAATACATGAAGTTATAATCATAACAAGGTAGAAAGGTCAGAATCTCAGAAGTTACACAGATTCGAATCGTTACGTCTAAACAGGAGATATATCAAATGCAAGGCTAGAACAATTCAAAGTTCCTCATATTCAAAGCAAATATAGAGATAAAATTATAGTAAGGAAAGATCAGGACACTTGCAATAGGAAAGAATTGAAAGCTTGCAATAGGAAGGATCGAAACACTTGCAATAGAAAGGATCAAAACACTTGCAATAGAAAGGATCGAAACACTTGCACAATTACAGGAGAAACGATCGGGAACTTGCCTTTCAAAGATTTCGATCCGAAGATCCAAAGAAGGTGCCAACCAAAATCCTTCTACTTTTCCTCCGTGTCCTCTCTCTGTTTCGTTTTCTACATGTCTTTTCTTTTTCCTCCATAACTACAGCTCATGCAAAACATAGAGGCATAGTCACCTGCTCTCTCTTACTCTCATTCCTTCGTTTTCTTTTTCAAACACAGCTGTCGCAGCTATCGTCGTTGCCACTACCATAGTCGTAGCCATGACCGCAGTTGCTGTCACAACCGCAGCCCCTTCCACTGTACTACTTCCTTCCTCCCTTCTCTCGTTCCTACTTTTTCTTTCCCAAACACAACTGCCGCAGACGCAGTCGCCACCACCGCAGTCGCAATCACGGCCACGGCCCCCTTTTTTTTCTCTTTTTCTTTCCTACTCTTTCCCAAAAGCAGCTGCTGCAGCTGCCTCCCCTTCTCCTCTTCCTCTCTTCTTCCCTTTTCCTTTCTCTTCTTCCTTTCCTTCTCTTCTTTCCCAACTGCACTGCTGTAGTCCCAGCCTCAGCCACGGCCGTAGCCTCTTCTTCCCCCCCTGCTCATCTTCCTCTCCTTCTTCTCTGTCACGCCCCCCCGAATTTAATTCTCATTTAGGAGGTGTGAACCTAATTCAAGATTGATAATATTTAATTCAATAAACAATCCAGGATCCAATCACACATTTGAGGTCACTAAGAAAAACATTCAAATCATTCACCTCTACAATCCATAATTCATAAAACCTGTGCAGTTTATAATCATACATCATGTCACTAGATGATTCTTAAAATCCAAAAGCAACTTAACTAAACCATAACTATATCATAAATCCATAAGCGCGGCAATTAACGCAATCACAAAACCAACATGAACTACATGTTTATATCAGTACACAGTTTAGACTTAACATTTCGAAAATCCTGACGTAAGAGGTACTTTTCAAATATTTACAAGATACATCAATCTAGATTTGTCATTGATATTTCATTACACCCAAAAAGAACTTATACAACATCAACCTATCAAGTACAAAATATTTGCCCCAAAATCTTCAAGTCTTCCACTACCTCAACCCAATTTACACATTTTAGTGAGCGATAAGCTATCCTGAAAAATTTATATAGCAACGGGGTGAGCATATAAAGCTCAGCAAATGACTAATATATCCATAGCAAAGAGGATAGTTTTCAAACAAATGAGGTATCAAAATACAAAGCAGAGATACAAGATGAAATAGTAGCATGTTTTGTTTGAATGCAGAATTACAATATCATATCGTTCGAAGCACGTTTTATTCATATAATCGAGGAAAGGTAATTAGAGCATATCATTGGCATAAGGAGCATATCAATGACATGGTAATTTCAAGGCATAACAAAGACGTAAGGAGCATTTTGGATATCATGAATGCAGAATTACGATGTCATTTCGTTCAAAGCACGTTTTGTTTATACAATCGAGGAAAGATAACTGGAGCATATTATTGGCATAAGGAGCATACGATGACATATGGTAGCTTTCAAGGTATAACAAAGTCTTATAACATTTCGGAAATATATCAAAGAACAAAACATGAATAGAAGCTCAAATGTCACATAACGATGCATTCATTTCATTCTTATCCAAAGCATGCATAGAAATATAGCCAAAGCTTTGGATATCATATCAAACACATAGAAGGTGAAGTGGGATCATAACATAATATGGTCCATCCATTTCTGAATGACCAACAAACATGAGTCTCCCACGTCTGGGAGCTCCATCCACCCACGTCTGAGTGAAGTCATAGGGGGTCGGCAGAGCATCGCGGGCTCTAAGCATAACTCCCTTTACCATTTCTAGCAAAGGTTCACATTTATCCCACAAACACCGGAGTACAAAGGGACAGTATGAATACTAAAATTAGCATATATTGGAAGCACATGCGGAACAATGAAATGTACATATGCCTTTCGAGTCAATACGATACAAACATAATCTTTCACAATGTATTCAGATTTGAAAGGAAACAAAAGCAAGAGCTTACAAGGATTCCTAGAAACCATATATAGCTCAATTGAAATAAGAAAGTTAGATAAGTTCAATGTCTAAAGAAATGAAACTGGAAGAGGCACATATCGAAAGCAAATGCGGAACAATGGGATGCATATGCCGAATCATTACGATGCAAACATGATCTTTAGATGATAGCTGCAGATGTACAAATAAATAAAGGACAAAAGTATACAGGAATTTAAGGTAATAATGTAAAGCTTAAATGAAGTAAGAGTTTTTTTTTCGAAAATCGATTTCCAAAGAGAAGAAACAAGGAAAGCCGAAATCGACCAAAGCTCGATTCTGGCGGAATTTGATAGGAACATTGTATGAACTATTTGGATAACCAATTATGCTTCAATTTATACAAAATAGGTTTCATTAGAAAGCTTTGTCAATCTAGTTTTAGGAAAATCAAGTTTAACAAGAATTGGAATTTACGACAGGGAGTTACAGATAATTTTGTAGCGTAAGGTCTGAAAATATTAGCTCTGTTTTACTGAATCCATAGGGTCGATGAAAGCAGATGTTTCAGTTAGCAATTGTACTCCAAAAATTTCAAATCAGGTATATACAGAAATAATTTTGAGTCTAGCTTCGAATAAATTATACTTTGTATGAATCTGAGTTCACAGCAGAAAGTTATAAGTAGTTAAGCAACAAGAGGTCAGAAATTTCGGTCCTTGTTTTACAGAATCTGTAGGGTTAATTTAAACAGAAGTCTTAGTAGGCATTTAAACTCGAAATCGTTCGATCTTAGTATCAAAATAAAGGTTATTTTGTCTACTTTCAAATGGAATAGGTTTTGTCTAAATCAGAGTTTATTACAAAATGTTATGACCGAAACATTGCATAGAGGTCAGATTACCGAAAAATTACAGATTCATAGCTTTATATCAAAACGAAAGGAGGTCTGGTTCTCAGTTGAAATCTTTCAAATTTTGCAGAATAAAAATGGAAACAAAGATTAAGGTTACTGTGGGATGGGGTTAGAACACTTGTCTTAAAATTATTTGAATCCCAAATGTGAGAAAATTTGATGAAAAACATCAAGCTCTTCTTCTTCTTCTTCTTCTTCTTCTTCTTTTTCTTCTTCTTCTTCTTCTTCTTCCCTTCTCTTCTCAAACTCATGTTGGCTGCAACTCTTCACGTTTGTTTTCTTTAACCTTTTATCTAATTATTTGGGTTTTGGCTAATGCAAAAGTTGCAAGGTGTCATGCATGCATGAAAGGGGCTAGATGTCATCTTTAGAGCAAAGATAAGTGGCACTCTTAAGTTAGCTAGTGACACATGTCCACTATTTTTATATATATATATATATATATATATATATATATATATATATATAAACTTAAATCTGAATCTTTCATAAATTATATCAAACTTCTAATATTTACTCTTAGGTCCCTAGTCATAAACTTTTAATATAATATCATTTAATATAAAATAATTATTAAACAGTCCTTATTTTTACAAACAAACTTTTTACTAAATTTTCAAAAATGGGGGATGTTACACTCTCCCCTCCTTAAAGAAAAAATTAGTCCTCTAAATTTATCATACCTCATTCAACGAAAAGATGAGGATAAGCTTTCATCATTTCTTCCTAAGCTCCCAAGTTGTTTCCTCTTCAGAATGATATTTCCAGATCACTTTAACTAGAGGGATGACCCAATTCCTCAAGATCTTTTTTTTTTTTTTTTATCAATAATCTGAGTGGTCTCTTCCACATAAGACAAGTCTTTATCAATCACCATCGGCTCATACTTAATGATATGAGAGGGATCAGGTATATACTTTCTGATCATTGAAACATAAAATATATCATGGATATGGCATAATGATGGTGGCAAGGCAATCCTGTAAGCGGTAGAACTAACCCTTTTTAGAATCTCAAAAGGTCCAATAAATCTTGGGCTTAACTTTCCTTTCTTCCTAAATCTTACAATGCCTTTAGAAGGGGAGACCTTTAGGAATACAAAATCCCTGATTTGAAACTCAATATTTCATCTTCTGTTATCAACATAACTCCTTTGACGACTCTGAGCAGTCTTTAACATTTTTCTTATAAGTTGAATTTTCTCAGTAGTCTCTTGTACTTTTTCTGGTGCTAATAACTTTCTATCATCAATTTCTTCCCAACATATAGGTGTCCTACACTTTCGCCCATATATAGCTTCATAAGGAGCCATCTGAATACTTGAATGATAACTATTATTGTAAGTAAACTCAATAAGAGAAATATCTTTATCCCATTTACCTTTCCAATCCATAACATAGGCTTGAAGCAAATCCTCAAGTGTTTGAATGGTTCTTTCTGATTCACCATTAGTTTGAGAGTGATAAGCAGTGCTAAACTTGACTTTAGCGCCCATAGATTCCTATAACATTCTCCAAAAATCTAAATAGAAATCTGGAGTCTCTATCAAAGATGATCTCTTTTGGAACACCATGAAGTCTTACTATTTTATTGATATATAAATCTGCAAGCCTATCAAGAGAAAAAGTCATATTGATCGGTAGAAAATGTGCAGATTTCATTAACCTATCAATGATAACCCAAATAGCATCATGCTTTCTAGAAGTTCGGGGTAGTCCTGAAATAAAGTCCATGGTAATACATTCCCACTCTGTCACGCTTCCTCGAATTTAATTTTCATTCAGGAATATCTAAAGGTTGCAACAAACCTCCAGGTCTTTGGTGTTCTGCTTTGATTTGCTGACAAGTCAAACACTTTGAAACATATATTGCAATCTCCTTCTTCATGCCTTCCCACCAATAATGACTTTGGATATCTCTATACATCTTAGTGCAACCAGGTTGCATGGTATACTTTGAATTATGACCTTCCCTTAGGATTTGATTTTTTTTTATATCTGAGTCATTTGGAACACATATTCTATCCCCAAATCTTAATAGGCCATCATTTGAAACTCGAAAATTCAGTTTCAATCCCTTTTCCACTTTATTCCTTAAGCAGATCAAGCGTCGATCTCGTAGTTGTCATTCTTTAATTTGTTGAATGAGATCATATTGCACTTGGATGGAGGCTATTAATATCATTGAGTCTTGCCCTTCTCTCATAACATTCAAATTATAATTCTCTTCTAATAACTTCCATTACTTCACAACCAAAGTCATCATAAAACTTATAGATTTTTTTTTTTTTTTTTTTACTAAGGGCATCTGCTACAACATTAGTTTTACCCGGGTGATAATGAATGGTACAATCATAATCCTTTCGAAGTTCTATCCATCTCCGCTGCCTCATATTTAACTCTTTTTTTTTTTATAGTAAAAATATACTTTAAACTTTTGTGATCAGTAAAGATTTTAAATGTTCGCCCATACAAGTAATGCCTCCAAATCTTTAGAAAAAAAAATAATTGCTACCAATTCTAAATCATGAGTTGGATAATTCAGTTCATAACTCTTTAGTTGTCTAGAAGAATAAGCAATCACTTTCCCTTCTTACATCAAAACACATCCAAGGCCCTTTCTTGAAGCATCAGTGTAAACCATAAATCCCTCAACACCACTTGGAATAGTGAGAATAGAGGCACTAGTCAATCTCCTTTTTAACTCTTGAAAACTTTGCTCACAATCATCACCCCATGGTGAAGCACCGGGTCGAATGAAACCCTTATCTAATAGTTCTTGTAGTTGCTTTTTCAATTCCTCTAGCTCAAGTGGTGTCATTCCGTAAGGAGGCTTAGATATTTGGGTTGTCCTGGGGACCAGATCAATAGTAAATTCACCCTCTCTATCTGGAGATAAACCAGGCAAGTCATTTGGAAATACATCAGGCAAGGAGGTAAATCATGCCCAGTACTCTCAAAATAAAAGATGGGATGATCTAGTATACAAAAAGTGATCATTTTGTATAACAATCTATACTGGTATGATTGGAAGATAGTCAATACATACTTAGTATAATATCAAAACTCTAAATATCTAGGAGAACCAAATCAGCAAGAAGTTCGTGTTCTCCGATAGAAATCAAACAAGATGACCAGATCGAGTTTGTTATCAAACAATCCCCAATAGTAGTATTTACGTATATCATATAATCCAGTGGTTTAGGTTGAATACCCATGTGATAAGAAAAATATTGCGAATCAAATCATAAATGAGACACATGGTCAAATAAATATTTGCATTCTTTCATAAACATGAATTGTACCTTCGACCACTAATTCAGAAGTTTTCGAATCATATTCCGTGATAACATACACTCTGGCATGGGCTAATGATTTATGAGGCAGTGATTCTTTCTTCTTATCCAAAGGGCAGTCTTTTATTTTATGATCCAAATTTTCACTAGCAAAATAGGCTCCAGTCACCTACCAATACAAACTTATTTCATAATTTAACTCACATCGTACACAGGATTGAATCTTTTGTGGTGACTTCCCTTGTTAAATCGATGATGTCTTGACCCTCTTGTTATCACAATCTAATTCATTACTAATCTTTTTTTTTTTTTTTTTTAGTAAACTTGTCCTTCCTATTCCTGTTCTTGATCTCTAGAAATTCTTTTGATCACCAGAACAATTTCGTACATCAAATATCTTCTCCAATCGCATCATCTATTTTTTTTTCTGCTACAAATGTATTAGGTTCACCACGCTTTTATTGCGCCACTCTGATTTAATATCCTCGATCAACCCTTTTATCACACTTAATTAATCAAAATAGATAAAGTAGGAGGACTAAATGTCCTCGTCATCCTAAATTCCTAAAATGCATCAAAGAAAATTTCCACCAATCACTATAGTTCACTAGACCTCAATATATTTTGCACGTCAACATATCAAATATTTCAGTGATCCTCAAACCATGCTCTGATACCACTCTGTCACGCCCCCCCGAATTTAATTCTTATTTAGGAGATGTGAACCTAATTCAAGATTGATAATATTTAATTCAACAAACAATCCAAGATCCAATCACACATTTGAGGTCACTAAGAAAAACATTCAAGTCATTCACCTCTACAATCCATAATTCACAAAACCTGTGCAGTTTATAATCATACATCATGTCACTAGATGATTCTTAAAATCCAAAAGCAACTTAACTAAACCATAACTATATCATAAATCCATAAGCGCGGCAATTAACGCAATCACAAAACCAACATGAACTACATGTTTATATCAGTACACAGTTTATACTTAACATTTCCAAAATCCTGATGTAAGAGGTACTTTTCAAATATTTACAAGATACATCAATCTAGATTTGTCATTGATATTTCATTACACCCAAAAAGAACTTATACAACATCAACCTATCAAGTACAAAATATTTGCCCCAAAATCTTCTAGTCTTCCACTGCCTCAACCCAATTTACACATTTTAGTGAGCGATAAGCTATCCTGAAAAATTTATATAGCAACGGGGTGAGCATATAAAACTCAGCAAATGACTAACATATCCATAGCAAAGAGGACAGTTTTCAAACAAATGAGGTATCAAAATACAAAGCAGAGATACAAGATGAAATAGTAGCATGTTTTGTTTGAATGCAGAATTACAATATCATATCGTTTGAAGCACGTTTTATTCATATAATCGAGGAAGGGTAATTTGAGCATATCATTGGCATAAGGAGCATATCGATGACATATGGTAATTTCAAGGCATAACAAAGACGTAAGGAGCATTTTGGATATCATGAATGTAGAATTACGATGTCATTTCGTTCAAAGCACGTTTTGTTTATACAATCGAGGAAAGATAACTGGAGCATATCATTGGCATTAGGAGCATACGATGACATATGGTAGCTTTCAAGGTATAACAAAGTCTTATAACATTTCGAAAATATATCAAAGAACAAAACATGAATAGAAGCTCAAATGTCACATAACGATGCATTCATTTCATTCTTATCCAAAGCATGCATAGAAACATAGCCAAAGCTTTGGATATCATATCAAACACATAGAAGGTGAAGTGGGATCATAACATAATATGGTCCATCCATTTCTGAATGACCAACAAACATAAGTCTCCCATGTCTGGGAGCTCCATCCACCCACGTCTGAGTGAAGTCATAGGGGGGCCGGTAGAGCATCGCGGGCTCTAAGCATAACTCCCTTTACCATTTCTTGCAAAGGTTCACATTTATCCCACAAACACCGGAGTACAAAGGGACAATATGAATACTGAAATTAGCATATATTGGAAGCACATGCGGAACAATGAAATGTACATATGCCTTTCGAGTCAATACGATACAAACATAATCTTTCATAATGTATTTAAATTTGAAAGGAAACAAAAGCAAGAGCATACAAGGATTCCAAGAAACCATATATAGCTCAATTGAAATAAGAAAGTTAGATAAGTTCAATGTCTAAAGAAATGAAACTAGAAGAGGCACATATCGAAAGCAAATGCAGAACAATGGGATGCATGTGCCGAATCATTACGATGCAAACATGATCTTTAGATGATAGCTGCAGATGTACAAATAAATAAAGGACAAAAGTATACAGGAATTTAAGGTAATAATGTAAAGCTTAAATGAAGTAAGAGTTTTTTTTTCCAAAATCGATTTCCAAAGAGAAGAAACAAGGAAAGCCGAAATCGACCAAAGCTAGATTCTGACGGAATTTGATAGGAACATTATATGAACTATTTGGATAACCAATTATGCTCCAATTTATACAAAATAGGTGTCATTAGAAAGCTTTGTCAATCTAGTTTTAGGAAAATCAAGTTTAACAAGAATTGGAATTTACTACAGGGAGTTACAGATAATTTTATAGCGTAAGGTCTGAAAATATTAGCTCTGTTTTACTGAATCCATAGGGTCGATGAAAGCAGATGTTTCAGTTAGCAAATATACTCCAAAAATTTCAAAATAGGTATATACAGAAAGAATTTTGAGTCTAGCTTTGAATAAATCATACTTTGTATGAATCTGCGTTCACAGCAGAAAGTTATAAGTAGTTAAGCAACAAGAGGTCAGAAATTTCGGTTCCTGTTTTACAGAATCTGTTGGGTTAATTTAAACAGAAGTCTTAGTAGACATTTAAACTCCAAATCGTTCGATCTTAGTATCAAAATAAATGTTTTTTTGTCTAGTTTCAAATGTAACAGGTTTTGTCTAAATCAGAGTTTATTACAAAATGTTATGACCAAAACATTGCATAGAGGTCAGATTACCGAAAAATTACAGATTCATAGCTTTATATCAAAATGAAAGGAGGTCTGGTTCTCAGTTGAAATCTTTCAAATTTTGCAGAATAAAAATGGAAACAAAGATTATGGTTACTGTGGGATGGGGTTAGAACACTTGCCTTAAAATTATTTGAATCCCAAATGTGAGAAAATTTGATGAAAAACCTCAAGCTCTTCTTCTTCTTCTTATTCTTCGTCTTCTTCTTCTTCTTCTTCTTCTTCTTCTTCTTCTTCTTCTTCTTCTTCTTCCCTTCTCTTCTCAAACTCACGTTGGCTGCAACTCTTCAGGTTTGTTTTCTTTAACCTTTCATCTAATTATTTGGGTTTTGGCTAATGCAAAAGTTGCAAGGTGTCATGCATGCATGAAAGGGGCTAGGTGTCATCTTTAGAGCAAAGATAAGTGGCACTCTTAAGTTAGCTAGTGACACATGTCCACTATTTGTATATATATATATATATATATAAATAAATTAAATCTGAATCTTTCATAAATTATATCAAACTTCTAATATTTACTCTTAGGTCCCTAATCATAAACTTTTAATATAATATCATTTAATATAAAATAATTATTAAACAATCCTTATTTTTACAAACAAACTTTTTACTAAATTTTCAAAAATGGGGGATGTTACATTCTCTTCCAGCTGCAACTGCCATCGCCGTAGCCGCAGCCCCTTCTTCCCCTTCTCTTCTTCCTCTCCTTCTCTTCTTCCTTCCTCTTCCTCTTTCCCTACCACAGCTGCAGCTGCCACAGCCACAGCCGCAGCCGCAGCTGCTTCTTTCCCTTCTCCTCTTCCTTCTCCTTCCTTTCTTCTTCTTCTCTTCTTCCTCACCATCTCTTCCTCTCCTTCTCTTCTAGTTGTAGCTGCCACCGCCGCAGCCGCAGCTCCTCCTTTCCCTTCTCTTCTTCTTCTCCTCTTCTTCTTCCCTCCTCCTCCTCAGCGTCACACACACCCTCTCCTCTGTTTCCTCTGCAGGAAACAGAGGTATCACAACCTCTTCTCCTGCTTCCTCTTCTTCTTCTCTTCCTCTTCTTCTTCTCCCCGATGAACAGCACCTCCTCTCCTTTGTTTCCTCCTGCAGGAAACAAAGGTGTCGCCTCTTCACCCGCTTCTACTTCTTCTCTTCCTCTTCTTCTTCTTCTCCTTCTTCTCCTTCTTCTTCTCCTCTTCTTCCCTTCTCCTACCCGACACCCCACACCCTCTCATTGCAGCCCATGCCGCAGCCATCCTTCTTTTTTCTCTTTTTCTCTTCTTCTTTTTCCTCTTCTTCTTCTTCTCGTCCCCAACGCTCCACACCTCGTCTCCTCTATTTCCGCCTGTAGGAAACAGAGGTGCTGCAGCCCTAGCTGCTGCCACCTCTCGCTCCTCTCCCACTTCCCTCTCTTTTTCTTCTTCTTCTATTCTTCTCTTCTCCCTCTTCTTCCTCCTCTCTTCTTTTCCCTCTTCTTCTTCTTTTCTTCTTCTTCTCTTCTTCCTTTCTCCTCCCAAACGCCCCACAGCTCCTCGCTGCAGCCCTTGCCGCAACCACCTCCTCTTTTCTTCTTCTTCTTCTTCTTCTTCTTCTCTTCTTCTCCTCTTCTTCCCTTCTCCTCCCCGTCGCCCCCACACATGAACTCCTCTGTTTCCTCCTACACGAAACAAAGGTGCTATAGCCCTAGCTGCAGCAGCTATCTCTCTTTCCTCTCCCTCTTCCCTCTCTTCTTCTTCTTCTTTTCTTCTTTTCTCCCCTCTTCTTCCTCTCTTCTTCTCCCCACGCCCCACCGTTCATCTCTCTGTCTCGAGAATAGAGAGCGTGGGAGGCGGTGGGATAAAACCGAAATTTTTGGTTTTCTTTATTTTCTTTTCATTTTGCAACTTAGTAGTTTAGTCCTTGAAATTTCTATATTTATATATAGGTCCTCCAATTTACATATAAATCCTTATTAATAAATTTTCAAAAGTGAGGGATATTACACCATGGCCCAAAGCCTCCTGCCGATATGTCGATCGATCCTTCAGCTCGACGTCTAATTTTCTAACATGTTCTATTCCGGCCCAACATGATTCTTCTTGTCTTAATTGTCTCTCCCTGATCGAAGCTTCCTGCATCACTCAAAACGCAGTTCAAATCATAAATACTATCAATTTAGTTTTATCATCAAAATCCGAGATTCAACATGCCGGTGGCCTCGACGGAAGAGGAATCGGGAGTGGATGTAGGTCATGATGATCGAACCACTATAAAATCTAGTTTGCATTTCTGCTTTGCCATTTATATTTATTGCAAACTGCGATACTTCTTTATTACTTTGGTTGCACACTCTTATGAACATGTTTCAAGATAACATCTTTCCGAAATCAATTTTAATCGAACAAAGAAATTTCGAACCGACGTAATTTTATCCGCTACACTAATTTACCCCCCCCCCCCCTTAGTGTCGACTCGATCCTAACATTTGGTGTCAGAGCTACATTATTTCTCGCTTTGTTTAACACCTAAGAGAAATAGCTCTTTTCGGCTTTTAAGAGGGCTTGTTTATCGTTCGTCCTCCCATATTCAATGGGATGGACTACACTAATTGGAAAACTCGGATGAGAGTTTTTTTGCTTTCCTTGAACCTTGATTTATGGAATATTATTGAAAACGGTTTTTAATAGTTTTCTACTCTAATAAATGAATGAAATGATTTAGAGAAGAAAACTTTTTCTTTGAATGCTAGAGCTATGAACGCTTTATTTTATGCTTTGAGCAAAAATAAGTTTAATCGTGTTTCTTTATGTGAAACTAAACATAGATTTGGCACATACTATAAGTAATTCATGAAGGCACGAATAGAGTAAAAGAGTCTAGAATAAATCTTTTGATGCATGATTTTAAATTATTTCGAATGGAATCATGTCAAACTATTATTGACATATACACCCGTTTTACGGATGTCATCAATAATTTAAAAGTACTTGATAAATCTTTTTCTAATCTTGAACTTGTAAACAAGATTCTAAGATCTCTTTCTAAAAATTGGTATTTGAAAGTAACCACAGTACAATAAGCAAATGATTTGAACTATTTTTCACTTAATGAACTTATTGGGTCTTTGGTAACCAATGAAATGACTTATATTGAATATAATGAACATGAAAACTACCTTCCAAAGAATAGGAAGGATTTGACACTTCGAATAATAGAATACCACTCGAGTGATAACTCATGTGATGATGATGATGACTTTGAACTTCTCACAATAAAACATAAAAAGTTCTTAAAACACGAATCAAAAAATAAAAATAAACTTAAAAAGAAGAAGCTGCCAAAGAACAAGAAAGCACTTAAGGTGACTTGGGACGAAACTAGTGTATCCGAAGACGAGGAGCAAACCGACGAAGACGAAGTGGCGAACTTCGCTTTGTTGACTCTCAACAATGAGGTAAACAACTCAAACAAAACTCTTTTGCTTTATTTTGAAATTACTTGATGCATTTCTTGAGTCATTTTTAAATTAGTTTAGAAAAATTATAAATTGTTAAAAAATAAATAAAAAAATTGGGATCATGCTAGTAATTTTGAAAATGATAATTGCATGTTTTATGAAAATACAACAAAATGCTAGATTTAAATCTAATAATTAATCCTATGTATGTTTTTAAGAAAAAATAATATATATCTAAATTAATCATTTTCAATTTTGATTGAAGATGCCTTATGTTCAATGAAACCATGCTTGATGTTTTGATAAAAATGTTAAAAGGTTTGATATCATGCTTAATGAGTTTATAGCTTGAAATTGTGCATGTTATACCTTAAAAACTTGAAACCATGTTTTGGTATCATGCCCAAAGTTATGATGCATAATGATCATTCTTCATGAGTTTATATTTCAAAATTATGCTTGATGATTCTTATAATTTATTGCTTATCGATCTTTGCCATAATGAAATTTGATTTTCGATTTTAAACATGATGCATATTTTGATTTGACATAAATAGTAGAGGCATGCTTGTATGAAATAAAAAGGGAATACATTTCTTGAAAATTTCTCAATCTCTATCTTATCGAGTTTTCATCTTAGAGATCGTTATTAATGAATCTATTTATGTTATTAATTTTGTGAACCATGAAATTGATTTTGATGATTTGAATTTAATGGGTTTTATCAAAATCATCATCTTGATTTCTCAAGATTTATAACTTGAAATCGTTTTTGAATCAAGATCTATTATTATGTGTTCTCATATCTTCTTATTGAGATTTATCCAAATGAATCATGGATTTTCTCTTGATTTTTCAGAATTTATAACATAAGATTACCTTTGAAGATCATTGACTATTTAATCTTCTTAGATTTCTTTTTGTTTAGTGTATGTCTTAAAATTCATAGTTAGTACATAATTAGGTTAAAATTAGGTCAACTCAATTAGGGGACAATTGGGCCCAAGTTTGAGCTATGTTGGACCAAGTGAAAGGTCCAAACAGTGACCCAACAGGTGGTATGATTGGTGGCTCAATCTATGAGACACTGTCTCCGAGACTATGTAACATCCCTCATTTTTAAAAATTTTATAAGGGCCTATTTGTAATGTAGAGACTTAAATATAAATATTAGAAATGTGATACGATTTATGAAAGATTCATATTAGGTTAAGAAAAAAAGAAAAATAGTGGACATGTATCACTAGCTAACCTTAAGTTGGTGCCACCTATGTTTATTCTAAGGATGACACATAGGCTTGTTTTATGCATTCTTGCCACCTGCAATCCTTATATTAGCTAAATCTAATGCATTAGAGGAGAAATTAAAAGAGGAAAACTTAAGAGCTGCAACCAACGTGGGTTTGAGAAGAGAAGGGAAGAGGAAGAAAAAGCTTTGCTTTGGCTTAAGATTTTGCATCAATTCCACACATTTGTGACTCAAATTTTTTAAAGACAAGTGTTTTAACCCCTTTCTACAGAAATCTTGATCTCTTATTTTATCTTAATTTTGAAAACTTTGGAAGATTTTGTCTTCATACTTGATATTTCTATCGTTTAGGAATTAAATTGTGAATCTGAAATTTTTCGAGATTTAACTTTTCTGTATTGTTCTAGCCATAACATTCTGCATAGACTCTTGATTTTGGAAAATCTAAATGCATCTAAAAAAAGACTCATATCTCTTTCTTTTGATACCAATATTGATAAATTTGGAGTCTATTTACCTATTGAAAATATCATTTCAATTAACCCTATGAAATAAGTGAAATAAAGACTATCGGTTTTGACCTTTCAATACTGTTTTAACTCTCTGTTGAAAACTTTGATTTATGCGAAACATTATTTATTGGAAACTAGACTCATAAACATTTCTGGTCATATATAATTTGAATGATTTGGAGCATAAATTCCTATTAAATCATATGTTCTTATCAACACTATAAATTTTGAAAACAGAGATAATATTCTCTAATCTTTGGTTACTAAATTATTTATGACTCCTTGTTCGAAACTTCAATTCATACAAAACTTAATTTATCTAAAACTAGATTAATACATATTTTGAATGATCCCTATTTTGTACAAATTGGAGTATAATTGGTTATCCAAATAAATCATGCAATGTGCTCCTCAAATTCTGTTAGAATCGAGTTTTGATTGATTTCACCTATTCTTATTTCGTCTATTTGGAAATTCATTTCAGCTAAAATCATTACTTCAGTTCTGCTTTACATTATTGCTTTAAATTTCTGTATACTCTTGTCCTATAAGTATTTGGATACCTGAATCTATTATATAAACTTTATGTTTGTATCACAATGTTTTGTATAGGCACATGCATTCCGTTGTTCTGCATGTGTTTCCGATATGTGCCAACTTTATTTTTCACAATGCCCTTTTATACTTTGGTGTTTGTGGGATTATTTGGACCTTTGGTAGAAATAGTAAAGGGATTATCTGGACCTTTGCTAGAAATGGTAAAGGGTATATGCTTAGAGCCCATGATGCTCTACCGGACCCCTTTGGCTTCATCCAAACGTGGATGAATGATGCTCCCAAACATGGGAGATTATGTTTGGGATCCCGCTTCACCTTCTCTCTATTTGATATGATATCTAGAGTTTTGGTTATGTGCTTCTATATGTGCTTTGGATAAGAATGAAATGTATGCAACATCAAATGCGACGTTGAGCTTCTGTTTCGTATTTGTTCTTTGATATGTTTTGAAATAGAATATCTCCAAAATGTTCTATTTGTTATTGATATGCTCTGAAACATTTCATAAGCCATTGAAATATTCTAAAATGTTTCATCTGCCATTGATATGTTTCGAAGCATTTCATCTGCCTTTGATATGTTCCGAAGCATTTCATCCGCCATTGATATATTCTGAAATATTTTTTCTATCATTGATATGCTCTGAAATGCTTCATATGTCATTGATATGCTTCGTAACATTTCATATATCATTGATATGTTCCAAAATGTTTCATTTGTTATTGATATGCGATGAAACATTTTATATATCCTTGATATGCTCCGAAATACTTCCTATGTCATTGATATAGTCCGAAATGCTTCATATGCCATTGATATGCTCTAAAACATTTCATACATCATTGAAATATTCTAAAATATTTCATTTGTTATTGATATGCTCCGAAACATTTCATACGTCCTTGATATGCTCCGAAATGCTTTTTATGCCATTGATATACTCCAAAATGCTTCTTATACTATTGATATGTTTTGAAATGTTTCATCTGCCATTGATATGCTCCAAAATGCTTCATATGCCATTGATATGTTCCGAAGCATGTCATTCGCCATTGATATATTCTGAAATGTTTCATCCACCATTGATATACTCCAAAATGTTTATATGCCATTGATATATTCCGAAAAATTTCATACGCCATTAATATGCTCCAAAATATTTCATCCGCCATTGATATGATCCAAAATGTTTCTTATGCTATTGATATGTTCCAAAATATTTTATACACTATTGAAATACCTCGAACTGCTCCTTACATCAATGATTTTCTCCAATTAGTCTTTACTCCCTTATTATGAACAAAACATGCTTTGAATAAAATGACATTTTAATTCTGCATTTGTTGAGTGGCTATCTATAAACTCTTGTATCCTTGCCTTGCATTTGGTACCTTATTTGTATTAGGAATGAGTCAGCACTAAGAGGGGGGGGGGGGGGGGGGGGGTGAATTAGTGCAGCGGATAAAAACAATGGTTTTGAAAAACTCTGAAAAACTTCATACGATGAAAAATTGTATCGAAAATGTACTTGACTTGAAAGCGTAATGAATAAATAAGTAGATCAGTTAACAGTATGTAAATGGCAACAATAGAAATGCAAACCATAGAAGAACACGCCAATTTTATAGTGGTTCGGTCGTCCGACCTACATCCACTCCCGATACCTCCTCTAATGAGGTCACCAACTTCCACTATTGATCTTTCTTAAAGGACAAAGATCAATCACCCGTTTACAAAACTTTCACAAGTGGCTCACTCTCCTTTTACAAACTTTCACACTTAGAAACTATAGAGGTGAACTCTTAACTTTTACAAGCTATTTCACTATAGTTTCGTATCAGTTCTTATCACTTTTCTTCACTTACTAGCTGAGAAGTAAGGGGTATTTATTGTTGGGAAATCATAGGGGGGGCGACATCATATGCGCAGCGGAAGAACAAGAAAACAAAAATCCCCGATTCCCAAAAAGATGTTCATCGTCGTGCGAAGATTGGTGCGCAAAATCCGCAAAAACACAAAACTGCGTATAGAGATTGTGTTACCTAGGGAGATCGTATATCCCTGTTTCCTTGCAGATCCTTAGGAGAGGGTGAAGGAGGTCAAGCGTCCTCCTCTCTAGCGGTGATCCACACAGCAGGGTTGCGACGATGCTCCTCAAAACTCCAGGCCTACTCTGAGGTGGAGAGGGAGAGGAGAATAGGAAGGGCAAGCAAAGACTCTTGCCTATGAGGCTGTGAATCCCTCCTATTTATAGAGATCCCGTGTCATAACCCTAATGGGTCCTTTCCCTAGTGGGTATTGGATCTGCATCCAATAAGACAAGGGCTCCGTCGGATATCTCATATCCGAACCTCTACTCATCGCAATGCCTACCATATGTGTGTGACCCTCTAGGCCCAATATCGAGCTGGCCGTGAGTCATACCTGTCAGAACTCCTTCTAACTCAGTGAATTATTATCTCTGTAATAATTCACTCGACTCATCGACTACGGAAGTACTAGGCCACTACGCCGTAGTCCCCAGACGATACAGGGGAATCCAATCCATTGGACCTGTCTGTCCTCAGTTACCATGTACCTATAGTCCCTCATCCATCTAATATCCCAGAGACCGTATATCGAGCATGGTGCTGTCAGACCCATACGGTTTCTACTCGAGTCTCGCTCTAATCGGATTCTCCCGGAGAACTCTTTCTCTCTCAACCCGAATGACCCTGGCCAGGGATTTGTCTGAGCAAGAACACATGGGATATTCCTCTCATGATACCGAGAGTGGATGATCCTCTATCGATACTCAATAGCCCTCGTAAGGTCGACTACCACTCCCAATGACCAGCTGTACTAGATCTGGGAACAGCCAAACCTATAAGTCTGGTATCAAAGAGTGGAGCACTCATACAGGACATCCTTGGTGTCTCAAGTCTAAGAACCAGATACACCACTAGGACTACAGAATCATTGTCTGACAATAAGGCATCATCAACCATCCAGCATTCCGTAAGCGGATCAATCAGTGAACTCATTCTCCAATGAGCACCTGTACTGTATCCCTAGTGTCCCTACACGAGCAGCTATGAGACCAGCTGCATCCATCATATGGACGGGTATACAGCACACCAGTCTATCCGGTTATCACGATGTCCCTCTCGAGTAACCTATGACCGGGATTATTTAGGATATGTGTTTAAAGGTGAATCGGTCTCATTATCGTGATCTCATCACGATCCGATTCCCATTGCACAAATCCAAGGACATCACAATATATATGCATTTATGCAATAGTTATAAAGTGATATACACCAAAATATAATAAGCAAAAAGATTCTATATCAAGTCACACGTGCCATCACTCACGTGATTGGCTTGCTGGGCACTTATGACTAGCAATCTCCCACTTGACCTAAAGCCAATCACCTATGTGTCTGATCCCCATCAGACCCCTGTGACGCTCAAAGACAAAATGAGACAACGGCTTTGTCAGTGGATCTGCAATGTTATCTTCGGATGGAACTCTTTCCACTGCTACATCTCCTCGGGTTACGATCTCTCTTTTAAGCTGGAACCTCCTCAGAACACTTCTGATAAGACCCGGGTTCCCTTATTTGAGTAATCACCCCATAGTTGTCGCAATATAAGGAAGTCGACTTGTCGCTATCTGTATCGACTCCCAAATCTGTGATGAACTTCTTCACCCAGACTCCCTCCTTTGCTGCATCTGATGCAGCAATGTACTCTGCCTCTGTGGTCGAGTCAGCAGTGGTATCTTGCTTGGAACTCTTCCTGCACACTGCTCCTCCATTCAAGATGTACACATACCTTGAATTCGACTTGCTATCATCGACATCAGACTGAAAACTTGAGTCAGTGTAGCCTTCAACCTTAAGGCTATTACCTCCATATACTAGTAAAAGATCCTTAGTCCTTCTTAAGTACTTAAGGATACACTTTACTGCTTTCCAGTGCTCCAAGCCTGGATTCGCCTGATACCTGCTCGTGACACTCAGAGCATGCGCTATATCAGGCCTAGTACATAGCATGACATACATGATAGACCCTATTGCTGAGGCATAAGGTATCATATTCATGTTTGCCCTTTGGAATTTTCCATGCCAAACCTTTTGACAATGGTTTTTATGTACCTGGACTGGGACAAGCCAAGCATCCTCTTGGATCTATCTCTATAGATTCTAATCCCCAAGATATAGGATGCTTCCCCTAAGTCCTTAATGGAGAAGTGTCTAGATAACCAAGTCTTTACAGTGGATAGCATTCCTACGTCATTCCCAATGATGAGGATATCATCCACATATATCACCAAAAAGGTAATAGCGCTCCCACTTACCTTTCTTTATACACAAGGCTCATCTTCGTTCTTAACGAAGTCATAAGATCTGATTGCCTCATCAAATCTTATGTTCCAACTTCGGGAAGCTTGTTTTAGTCCATAAATGGATCTAAGCAACCTACACACCTTATCTGGGCAGTTCTTGGACACGAATCCCTCAGGTTGCATCATATACACCTCCTCCTCCAGGTTCCCGTTGAGGAATGCGGTTTTCACATCCATCTGCCAGATCTCATAATCATAGTGTGCTGCAATAGCCAATAGAATTCTGATGGATTTTAGCATTGCTACGGGTGAGAAAGTTTCGTCGTAGTCAACACCTTGCCTTTGACGATACCCCTTAGCCACTAGCCTTGCTTTATAGGTCTCTACCTTTCCATCTACTCCGATCTTTTTCTTAAAGATCCATTTGCAACCGATGGGTACAATACCTTCGGGCGCATCAACTAGGTTCCAAACCTTATTGGAGTACATAGAATCCATCTCAGAATTCATGGCTTCTTGCCACTTCCCGGAGTCTATACTCATAATAGCCTCCTCGTAGGTCTGAGGATCAATATCCTCTACATCCTCTGCTCTAATATGTCCCACATATCTCTCAGGAGGATGGGATACTCTATCAGACCTGCGTAAAGTTGATACTTGTGTATTAGGTACCTGAACAGACTCGGGCTGTAGAGTGGTGCTTGAGCTTGGTTCTCGAACTTCGCTCAACTCTATCATTCTCCCACTATCTCCGCCAAGAATGTGTTCCTTCTCAAGGAACACTGCTCTCTTAGCTACAAAGACCTTTTGGTCCTCGAGATGATAGAAATAATACCCACAAGTTTCCTTGGGGTGTCCCACAAATTTGCATCGCTCTGTCCTTGATTCTAACTTATCGGGGTTGTGTCTTTTAATGTGGGCAGGGCAGCCCCAAATCTTAACAACCTTAAGATCAGACTTCTTCCCTTTCCATATCTCATATGGTGTAGACACTACTGACTTAGTTAGAACTCTGTTCAGAAGGTAAGCTGCGGTCTCTAGAGCATATGCCTAGAATAAGATGGGTAGGTCAGTGAAACTAATCATGGACCGTACCATATCTAATAGCGTACGATTCCTCCTTTCAGAGACACCATTGAGCTGAGGTGTATAAGGAGGTGTCCATTGGGATAATATCCCATGGTCCTTGAGGAACTGAGTAAACTCTGTACTTAAGTATTCACCTCCTCGATCTGATCGAAGAGTTTTGATACTCTTTCCAGTCTGGTTCTCCACCTCATTCTTATGCTCTCTGAATTTCTCAAAAGCCTCGAACTTGTACTTCATTAAGTACACATATCCATACCTTGAGAAATCATCAGTAAATGTAATGAAGTAGGAGTAACCTCCAGCATGAGTTCCAACAACTCGGTGGCTCTCTCTCCAGTTCCACTAAATGGAGAGTTGGTCAGTTTTCCACGAATGCAAGGCTCACAAGTTGCATATGACACATAGTCGAATGGATCTAGATATCCATCATTTAGCAACTTTTGAATCCTTCTTTCATGGATGTGACCTAGCCTACAATGCCATAGGTATGCACTGTTCAACTCATCTCGTTTCCTTTTGGACACATTTATATTCATGATATGTGGAGTGGTGTCTAACATAAATAAACCATTATGCAATGTTCCTTTCGTGATGATCTTATCATCTAATAATATCGAACAACCATTGTTCTCAAAAACAAATTTATATCCACTAACTGTTAAACATGAAATGGAGATAATGTTTTTGATAATAGAAGGAACAAAATAACATGCATCTAATGCAATAAAAGCTCCACTAGGCAGATGTAGGGCGACCTCGCCAACAGCTAATACAGCAACTTTTGCTCCATTACCCATCTTGAGGTCCATCTCGCCTCTCTCTAGTCTCCTAGGCCTTGCTAGAACCTGCAACGAATTGCATATATGATAAGCACTACCGGTATCTAATACCCATGTGTTATCATAAGAGTCTGACAAATGGAGACTGATCATGAATGTACCTGAAACTTCATCAAGCTTTTGTTTCGCCCTTTCTGCAAGGTACTCTTTGCAGTTTCTCTTCCAGTGCCCATCTTTACCACAGTGGAAGCACTGGCCTTTGTCCTTTGTTGGGTCTTTCTTAGCAACCTTTGCTTTACCTTGTTTGCCCTTGCCCTTTCCCTTCTTAAGGGACCTTTCTGCTTTCCTTTTCTTTCTGGTCTCACCAGTGTAGAGAACTGGCTTCTCTTTCTTAATAGTACTCTCTGCCTCCCTCAACATATTGAGGAGCTCTGGGAGAGTCACCTCAAGCTTGTTCATATTAAAATTCATTATGAACTGTGAAAAGGAATCTGGTAGGGACTGAAGCACAATGTCCACACACAAGTTATCCTCTAGGACCATTCCTAGACCTGTGAGTTTCTCTATCCACTCAATCATCTTTAGGACATGGTTCTGAACCGGTGTCCCCTCAGTCATCCTAGCGCGGAAAAGGCTCTTGGATATCTCATATCGTTGAGTCCTTCCCTGTTCCTCAAACAATTTACGGACATGTAGGAGAATGGATCTGGCATCCATCTTTTCATGTTGTCTCTGTAACTCTGGAGTCATAGAGCCCAACATATAGCACTGAGCAAGAGTGGAGTCATCAATGTACTTCACGTAGCGAGCGATCTCATCCTCGCTTGCCCCTTCTTCGGGCGTAGGCATCATTGTATCAAGGACGTACACGATTTTCTCCGCTGTGAGAACAATTCTCAAGTTACGGAGCCAATCCGTATAATTTGGACCAGTGAGGCGGTTGACATCAAGTATGCCACGTACGGGATTTGAAAGCGACATTTTCTGAAAATAAAGATGTAGCAAAAAATGAATAACATGCAAATTTTGCAAGAAATAAACTATCAAGATATGGACTTCTATCTTAATATGCTCCCACTATTTTACTAACGAGTCACGCGACACCCTCAGCATGTGAAACGGAAGTCTCCGGTAGACTTCTAGTGGGGATCAGGATCCAATCAGCGTCTTAGTGTAACCTCGAGGGACTCGACCAATCACACTAAGCCTAAAAGGTAGACAACTCTTGCCGATCACAACTCCTTGTGATTCCCGTCCTGTTCGGCCTCCGAATCACCATGGCCTCGAGGGACTCGACCAACCATGATGCTCGGTTAAGTCAACACCTTCGTTACAAGATGAGTCTGATTTGATGATATACCCTCGAGGGACTCGACCAAGCATATCATGCCCTCAGGTCACCGGTGACATCTCTATGTCGTAAGCAAGATAGCGAATCGCGATATAGGTGAGTCTCGAGGGACTCGACCAACTCAACCTACACCGGGATTCGGTTCCTACTCATAACGATGGAAGGCCACGTGGGTCAATCTAATTGCCTCACGTTTACCGACTTAATATTATCGAGAGATGTTTCTATGATTTGGTCTCCTAATATGACATGTCACACATATGCATATTTAATATATATCTACATCGCATGCAAATATATATACATATCTAGTATGTGTATAAGCAATCACACCAGATGATCATGGACCACAACCTAATATGATTAGGCCCGAGCCAGTAGGCCCAATCACTCACATCAAGATCTATGTGTGCAACGGTGCATCTCCATGCCTTGTGATCGTCCATCTCGTCCTCGTCGGTTCCGTCGACATCTTGATGCATCTCCATGCATCACGATCGTCCGTCTCGTGGGTCCCGCTATGGCATCCACGCTCCCGTTGCGCCTCCTCATGTGATTACAACTTAATCATAGGCATGCAGGCCCGACAATAAACGAGAAATATAATGGAGGTTCGCAGACCTCAATAATAATAATCACAAGTACACACATCACACGGTCCATGATCATCCGTCCACACATCATACATCACATGTATAAATAATCATCATCATGTAGGACTACTAGATAATAATAAAAATAATAATCAACTAAACCTTTTAATTAATTAATATTTTCTGAAATCAGGGATATATAGGGAATTTCTCAATTCCTAAGGGTATTTTCGTAATTTGGACAAAAGACAAAACTGGAATTTCTCAAATTCCGAGGGGCAAAACTGTCTTTTGCCCAGAAAACCCTAATACCCTTTGCCCTTTTTGCTGCTGCCGCCGCCGCCACCCTGCCGGCGGCGGCCTGTGCGGCGGGGCGAGGGCACTGCCCTCGCCTGCAGGCGGCACGCCCGCTGGCGGCGATGCCGCTGCGGGTGGGCGCCCCCTTCGGGCGCCGCTGCCTCCGCAGACGGTGCTGTACCGCCGGGCGGCCGCCCCTGTGGGGGGTTTCGCCCGCGGGAGCAGCGGCGGCAGGCGCCGCTTCCTTTCGGTGGCAGGCGCCGCTTCCCTGCGGCGCCTCTGCCCGTGGGTTGCCAGCCCCGCCAGCAGCAAGCCTGCTGCAAGCAGACCGCCGGCCGGCTGCTGCAGGCACAGCGCTTGCGCATGCGCCGGCGCTGTGCTGCCTGGCTGCGGCTGCAGCTGTGGCTGCCGCTGCAGGTGGCTGCAGGTATGCAGATCGAGGGCAGCAACTGTTGCTGCCCTTCCTCGCTTTTGCGTCAATGATTTTGACGTCAATATTCTTCCTAAACACAACACACGCAGTTCAAAACCAATCATTCGCACGAACAACCTGGCTCTGATACCACTGTTGGGAAATCATAGGGGGGGCGACATCATATGCGCAACAGAAGAACAAGAAAACAAAAATCCCCGATTCCCAAAAAGATGTTCATCGTCGTGCGAAGATTGGTGCGCAAAATTCGCAAAAACACAAAACTGCGTATAGAGATTGTGTTACCTAGGGAGATCGTATATCCCTGTTTCCTTGCAGATCCTTAGGAGAGGGTGAAGGAGGTCAAGCGTCCTCCTCTCTAGCGGTGATCCACACAGCAGGGTTGCGACGACGCTCCTCAAAACTCCAGGCCTACTCTGAGGTGGAGAGGGAGAGGAGAATAGGAAGGGCAAGCAAAGACTCTTGCCTATGAGGCTGTGAATCCCTCCTATTTATAGAGATCCCGTGTCATAACCCTAATGGGTCCTTTCCCTAGTGGGTATTGGATCTGCATCCAATAAGACAAGGGCTCCGTCGGATATCTCATATCCGAACCTCTACTCATCGCAATGCCTACCATATGTGTGTGACCCTCTAGGCCCAATATCGAGCTGGCCGTGAGTCATACCTGTCAGAACTCCTTCTAACTCAGTGAATTATTATCTCTGTAATAATTCACTCGACTCATCGACTACGGAAGTACTAGGCCACTACGCCGTAGTCCCCAGACGATACAGGGGAA
This sequence comes from Musa acuminata AAA Group, assembly GCF_036884655.1. Classification (NCBI taxonomy): domain Eukaryota; kingdom Viridiplantae; phylum Streptophyta; class Magnoliopsida; order Zingiberales; family Musaceae; genus Musa; species Musa acuminata. Next base: position 26,012,042 of record NC_088346.1, read on the forward strand.
TCCAATCCATTGGACCTGTCTGTCCTCAGTTACCATGTACCTATAGTCCCTCATCCATCTAATATCCCAGAGACCGTATATCGAGCATGGTGCTGTCAGACCCATACGGTTTCTACTCGAGTCTCGCTCTAATCGGATTCTCCCGGAGAACTCTTTCTCTCTCAACCCGAATGACCCTGGCCAGGGATTTGTCTGAGCAAGAACACATGGGATATTCCTCTCATGATACCGAGAGTGGATGATCCTCTATCGACACTCAATAGCCCTCGTAAGGTCGACTACCACTCCCAATAACCAGCTGTACTAGATCTGGGAACAGCCAAACCTATAAGTCTGGTATCAAAGAGTGGAGCACTCATACAGGACATCCTTGGTGTCTCAAGTCTAAGAACCAGATACACCACTAGGACTACGGAATCGTTGTCTGACAATAAGGCATCATCAACCATCCAGCATTCCGTAAGCGGATCAATCAGTGAACTCATTCTCCAATGAGCACCTGTACTGTATCCCTAGTGTCCCTACACGAGCAGCTATGAGACCAGCTGCATCCATCATATGGACGGGTATACAGCACACCAGTCTATCCGGTTATCACGATGTCCCTCTCGAGTAACCTATGACCGGGATTATTTAGGATATGTGTTTAAAGGTGAATCGGTCTCATTATCGTGATCTCATCACGATCCGATTCCCATTGCACAAATCCAAGGACATCACAATATATATGCATTTATGCAATAGTTATAAAGTGATATACGCCAAAATATAATAAGCAAAAAGATTCTATATCAAGTCACACGTGCCATCACTCACGTGATTAGCTTGCTGGGCACTTATGACTAGCATTTATAGCCCTCAATTGGCTTCAAAATTGGAACCAAGAAGGTCTCATCCTGGGTTTCTCGGGTCTGGCGATACCACCGCTTGTGCTGCATGGTACCACCGCCCAGACTGACAGTATCATCGCCTGACACAGACACTGATACTAGGTGGTACCATAGTCCAGTCTGGCAGTACCACTGCCTGACACATTCTCGGAGACTGTGCCACGACGGTGCCACCTGTTGGGTCACTAGTTAGGCCTTTCACTTGGCCTGACACAGTTCATACATGGGCTCGCTTGGCCCTTAACTGGGTTGGCCCAATTTCAATCTCAATTATGTGCTAACTACAAAATTGAAGGCACACACTAAACAAGTTTGGTAAGTCTAGGTTTCTTCCAGCGAGCTTCCGATGATCTTTAAGCGAACTTCCAACGATCTCTCGACATTGTTCCAGCGGACTCTCGGTAAGCTTCTAGACTTCATGATGATCTTCTTGGTGAGTTCTGATGAGCTACTTTGGCAAGCTTCTGTACTTTTTGGTCAATTATGGCTGAACTTTTGACGAACATCCGGACTTCCAACAAACTCTCGAATTCCCAACGAAGTCTCGTTCTTGACTCTAGGAATTCAGTTTGCTTTATGCCTTGATCACTATCATAGTTAATCATGCATAAATAAAACCTACTTTGATCAAGATAATTATAATAAAGGCTTGAATCATGTTATCCGGCATGCCATTGGTTCATTGATGCTTCATTTGATTCTTTGGCACATAATCGTGTCTTGCGGCTTATGAATCTCGTATTTTGATGATGAAACTACTTGATATATGTTTATGATTTAATTTTTGTTTTGAGTGACGTAGGATGTCTCAATCAGGATGAGACAATTAAAGCAGGAAAATTATGTTGTGCCGGAGGAACTTGTCAGAAGATTGGACGTCGGGCCGGTGGATCGGTCGACGTATCGACAGAAGGCTTCGGGCCGTGGACTCAGGCATTGGGCCAAGAAGAGCGGGTATTGTGCCAAGGATATCGGAGTTGCGGAGCCAACTGGCCGATTGGGCAATAGGCCGCAGGAAAGGACGATGCGCCGAAGAATCGGACGAAGCATCGAGCGACCAATGACATGCCGGACAACTTGGTTAATTTCTTAGGATTAATTGTCTCGATCAAAGTTTTGTTTACATGTGCAGGATTAATTATGATGAAAGTAAGACATGCAGTAGGAGTTACGCCGGAGTCAAGACAATGATCATGTTGGGAGTTCGAGAGTTCGACGGAAGTTCGGACATTCGTCGGAGGTTCTACGGGAACAAATCCGAGAAGTCCATAAGCTTGCCAAAGAAGCTCGTCGGAACTCGCCAAGTGGATCGTCGCAAGTCCAGGAGTTTGCCGAAAGTCCGCAGGAGCATCACCGAGGGTTCATCGGATAATCGACGGAAGTTCGCCGGAAGCTCGCCGAAAGAAGCGATTGACGCACCGGAGCAAGTTGCAGTAAACGTCTTAGAAAATATCATAGTTAGCACAATGATTAAGTTGGAAATGGGAGGTGATCTCATTAACTTAATCTTGGGGCAATTGGGCCCCTAAAAAACCCAAATTAGGCCGAATGGATCAACCCATTCGGACCCTGATTGCTGTGGGAGGTGCAACCGCCCAGGCCAGGAGGTAGCACCGCCTAGGCTAAGTCTCCGAGTGAGACTGGGCGGTGCAACTGCCCTAGCTAGGAGGTGGAACCGCCTGGGCTCAGTCTCTGAGCGAGACTGGGCGGTGCAACCTCCCCTGACAGGAGGTAGCACCGCTTGAGCTCAGTCTTCGAGCTCTGCCAGGCGGTGCAACCGCCTCAGTCAGGAGGTGCAACCGCCTGAGCTCAGTCTTCGAGCTCTGGCAGGAGGTGCAACCGCCCCTAACAGGAGGTGGCACTGCCCAGAGGCTCAGTCTTCGAGCTGTGCCAGGCGGTGCAACCGCTCCAGTCAGGAGGTGCAACCGCCTGATCCCGAAATTTCGGGAATTGACAGTTTTGAGCTCCAAATTTGAACTGGCTTGGGGCCTATAAATACCCCACCCATTCAGCACTGAAATGGCATGAATTTAACACTGAAATCTTGATCCTTTTCTGTGATTCTTAGAGCTCAAAATTGTTGTAAAGGCCAAAAGTTCTTCTCCCTCTGTTCTTTCAAGTTTTGAGTTGTAAAGAGAGGATAGAAAATTTCTGTAAGGGTTGTCTCCTAAGCTCGTCAAAAGGAGTGAAACTGTAAAAGGGTGGTTGGCCTTCGCCTATTGAAGGAAGGCCTCTAGTTGATGTCGGTAACCTCGTTGGTGGAGGAAGCCCAAAGTGGAGTAGGTCAAGATTGACCGAACCACTCTAAATCTCGGTTTGCATTTACTTTGAGCATTTTATCTTTACTGCAAATCTCCTAAATAGCTACTACTGCCTTCTGCGCTTTTACGAATGAGTTTCTAAGTTCAAAGCTTTCCGAATCTGCGTTTAGATGTAAATTAGCTTTTTCATACGATCATTACATTTTAGTTTACGTTTACATTTTGATTTCAATCATAACTGCAAACTGCCTTCTGTGCATTTATAAAACGTATCTCAAAGTTCAGTATCTTCAAAATTGGCATTTAGATGTAAACCGGTTTTATCGTATGAACGTCGCATTTCAATTTGCGCTTATATTATGATTTTCATCATAAACTGCAAACTGCCTTCGTAGATTTACTTTAACGTCATCTCGCTTAATCTTAAGTTAAAATAATCTTAGAATCGGCTTTTACATCGAAATCGTTTTTATTAAACGAACGCAGTTTCGTTTTAATCGCAGAAAGATTTCCGCTGCACTAATTCACCACCCCCCCTCTTAGTGCTCTTGATCCTAACAATTGGTATCAGAGCCTGGTATTTCTCATTTCGGATTTACACCCGAGAGAAATGACTCTTCAAGAGGGCTTATCGGTTGTTCGTCCATCGTTGTTTAACGGATTGGACTACACTTATTGGAAAACTCGAATGAGAGTTTTCTTGATTTCTATGAATCTGGATTTATGGAATATCATTGAAAACGGTTTTCAACTTCCCTCTAAATCGATGAACAAATGGTCAGATTTGGAGAAATATTTTTCTTTAAATGCAAAGGCTATGAATGCCTTATTTTGCGCTTTGGACAAAAATGAGTTCAATCAGATTTCTACGTGCGAAACGGCTTTTGACATTTGGCGAACACTTGAAATCACGCACGAGGGAACTAGTAGAGTCAAAGACTCGAAAGTTAACTTTTTATTGCATGATTTTGAGCTTTTTCGAATACAACCAAGCAAGACTATAGGCGACATGTACACCCATTTCACGGATGTCGTCAATAGTTTAAGAGCTCTTGGAAAATATTTTTCGGATTTTGAACTCATAAACAAGATTTTGCATTCTCTTTCTAAGAAGTGGGATTCAAAAGTAACTGCAATACAAGAAGCTAAAAACCTAAACAACTTACCACTTGAAGAACTAATTGGTTCGTTGATGACATATGAAATGGTGCACAATGCACATGATGAATATGTTGAACACAATCACCTTCCAAAGAACAGGAAGGATTTGGAACTCCGGACAAATGAATGCCACTTGAGCGATGACTCAAGTAATGAGGACAATGATGAACTTGAACTTCGAACACTAAATCTTAATAAGTTTATTAAACAAAAATCTAAAATAGACAATGAACTTGAATGAAGGAAGAGGCCAAAGAAGAGAAAGGCAACTAAGGATGAATTAAGAACTTCCAAAGGTGAAACGACGAATTGAGCTTTGACGGGCTTCGACTATAAGATAAGTAACTCAACTCTCTTGAATTATTTTGAAATTACATGATGCTCTTCATAATACATTTTCTTTTTAATATAGAATTAATTTTCTTGAAAATTACATGTTAAAATATATATATATATATATATATATATATATATATATATATATATATATATATATATATATATGATGAAAATGTAAAATTTATGATCATGCTAGTAGTTTTGAAAATAATCATAAAAAATACATATTTTATGATAAACAAACAAAATGATTTTGATTGAAAATATGAAATCATGCTTGTTGATATAATGATGTTTTGATACCATGATTTTAATCTATGCATGAGATTTTAAAAATCGTGTTTATTGGTTTTATAATTATGGATGATGAATCTTGTGATTTTCGATTTTCACGGTAATGAAAGTATCTTATTGATCTTTGTCGTAATAAAACTTGCACTTTCGATTTTAAAACATGCTACATGTTTGGCATAGATGAAATAAAATCATATGAACTAAAACAACTAAAAAGAGAAAAGTATTTTTCTTGAAAATTTATTTTTCTCTACCGTATTGACTTTTTCACTAAGAGATCAATAAAATTATCTATGCCATTTTGAATCTCTTGAAAGTAATGTTGAGATTTTGATGATGTGTTCTTATTGAAATTTATTGAAATGAATCGTGATTTCTTGGAATTATAACTTGAGAATTCTTTTTATAAATCAAATTAACTTACTGTGATTCTTTCTTTTTGCTATTTGAGTTATCTAAAAAGAATCATAATATGTCTCTTAATATTCATAATTTGTCTACATGATTCATAAATCTCATTACCAACTCTTCTTGATATTCCTTATGTGATGATATGAATACATGAAATATTCATTAATTTATTTTGATGTATACAAATGAAAAGTTATGATCATGCATGGTAAGATATAATTTGACAAAATTGATACCATCATGATACGAAGCATTTATGATTTGCAATGATGCATGCAATACTTGAGCTTTTTAATTATGATGTGATGTATTGCATATGATGTAAATCATGATTTAAAATGCTATGAGTTGTTACTAAAATGATGTATGTTGATTTAATGTCATGAATACTCTAAATGATGAATGTTTGGTATCATGATCAAAATGTTGATAAATAGTTAAAAATTTAAGTATCATGTATGATATGCTCATAATATTGATTGATTTATTCAGTATCATGCATGAATGAAATATAAGGTTTTTGAAATTGTGCATGTTCGAATTTGAAAATATAATGATGCACAAATAAGATTGAAACCTTCCCTTGTCATGATTTAGAAATTAATGTAAAGGGTCTTCCCTTCTCTTTCCCAATGACATAGGGGGAGAAAGAGTTGCTAATGTGTATATCTCAAAGAGAAAATTGCTAGCTTTCGTCTCTTAAAATGTTGAAAATTTTTTGCTAGCTTGTATATTGTAAACTTGCTATCGTACTATCATGATGATGAGCATGTCTTATCTTCATAATTGCATTTGAAAAACTATGAAAAAAATATGTCCAAATGATTGAACTTATTAAAATTAATTTTCGGACTTTCTTGATTGAATGATCAAATCACTCGACTGCCATGATGATTTTACACAATTACATGCCCTAATAATAGGTTGGAAATTATGTGCTTTAGATACAAAAATTTCCATGATAATAAGCATGTTTTGTCCTCATGATTGTATTTGAAAATCAATAGCACAGCCTTGTCCGAATGCATGAAAGTGTTAATTTCATTTTCGGATTCTCTTAACTATTGGCATCCTAACAATTGGATTTTCGAATTATCCTCTTCCAGACATAATAAGCATATGTCATATCAAGTTTAATTCATATCATTAATTTTTAACATATGGAATTAATCAGCAAATACATCTCTTATACACTTATCATGTGAACAATATTTTGTTTTGAGAAATGGATTTGATGAAATGATTCCTGCTTATAAATTCCTTCTTGAAAAAGGAAGTCATTTTTACGTATAAGGATTTGATACATATCTTGATACTTGTAAAAATGAAGCGTGCTTTAATATCTTATCGATTTTAACTTCATTCGAGTAAGCTCAGAAATAGCTTTCCTCCGTCATGCAAAAAGAAAATAACAAATAAAATGGAAGAAGTTTTCAAAGCTATCTCCATGTCATGTTTTCCTTGAAATGTTTGAATATTTGGTATCTTATCACTTTTTGTTGAAAAATGACATGAACCTGCTTATGGCATCGCACTTATATTTAAAATTTGCTTATATCGTTCTCCTTTTTGTTGACGACAAAGGGGGAGAAATATATGAATTGATGCTATGATTGCCAAATTTGCATTATGCCATGTCTGCATCATGTGTTAAGATGTCAAGAACTTGTATCGTAATTTTACGCGTTGATATCTTACCATGTGATGAAATGCTACAATTGATAAACACTTGAAATGTTTGTGTTATGATATCAAAAGCTTACATCGCAATTTTACATGTTGATATTTGATAATAGCAAACTTGCATGATGATAAAACTTGATATTATGTTTTTCATGCAATGAGTTGAACCAATATCACAAACGCTTGATTGTGGTACTTCTCCTTTTTGTTGATGACAAAGGGGGAGAAGTATGATGTTATGCATAAGTTCATGATGACGTGTTGCAAGTATTCATGATGAATATTGCAATGACTTGAATTCAGTTTGAATTCAAGTTTTTATCAATATGGCATATTGATAGGGTGAGTTTGTTTAAACTCCGGGAGTTAAGTTTAACTCTGTCATCAAGTGGTTGTCATCATCAAAAAGGGGGAGATTGTTGAATCTCGTATTTTGATGATGAAACTACTTGATATATGTTTATGATTTAATCTACGTTTTGAGTGACGCAGGATACCTCGATCAGGATGAGACAATTAAAGCAGGAAAATCATGATGTGCCGGAGGAACATGTCAGAAGATTGGACGTCGGGCCGGTGGATCGGTCGACGTATCGATAGAAGGCTTCGGGCCGTGGACTCGGGCATCGGGCCAAGAAGAGCGGGTATTGTGCCAAGGATATCGGAGTTGTGGAGCCAACTAGCCGATTGGGCAATAGGCCGCAGGAAAGGATGATGCGCCGAAGAATCGGACGAAGCATCGAGGGACCAATGACATGCCGGACAACTTGGTTAATTGCTTAGGATTAATTGTCTCGATCGAAGTTTTGTTTACATGTGCAGGATTAACTATGATGAAAGTAAGACATGCAGTAGGAGTTGCACCGGAGTCAAGACAATGATCATGTTGGGAGTTCGAGAGTTCGACGGAAGTTCGGACATTCGTCGGAGGTTCTACGGGAACAAATCCGAGAAGTCCATAAGCTTGCCAAAGAAGCTCATCAGAACTTGCCAAGTGGATCGTCGCAAGTCCAAGAGTTTGCCGGAAGTCTGCAGGAGCATCACCGAGGGTTCATCGGATGATCGACGGAAGTTCGCTGGAAGCTCGCCGGAAGAAGCGATTGACGCACTGGAGCAAGTTGCAGTAAACGTCTTAGAAAAAATCATAGTTAGCACAATGATTAAGTTGGAAATGGGAGGTGATCCCATTAACTTAATCTTGGGGCAATTGGGCCCCTAAAAAACCCAAATTGGGTCGAATGCATCAACCCATTCGGACTCTGATTGCTGTGGGAGGTGCAACCGCCTAGGCCAAGAGGTAGCACCGCCTAGGCTAAGTCTCCGAGTGAGACTGGGCGGTGCAACCGCCCCAGCCAGGAGGAGGCACCGCCTGGGCTCAGTCTTCGAGTGAGACTGGGCGGTGCAACCTCCCCTGACAGGAGGTAGCACCGCCTGAGCTCAGTCTTCGAGCTCTGCCTGGCGGTGCAACCACCTCAGTCAGGAGGTGCAACCGCCTGAGCTCGGTCTTCGAGCTCTGGTAGGAGGTGCAACCGCCCCTGACAGGAGGTGGCACCGCCCAGAGGCTCAGTCTTCGAGCTCTGCCAGGCGGTGCAACCGCTCCAGTCAGGAGGTGCAACCGTCTGATCCCAGAATTTCGGGAATTGACAGTTTTAAGCTCCAAATTTGAATTGGCTTGGGGCCTATAAATACCCCACCCATTCAACACTGAAAGGGCATGAATTTAACACCGAAATCTTGTTCCTTTTATGTGATTCTTAGAGCTCAAAATTGTTGTAAAGGCCAAAAGTTCTTCTCCCTCTGTTCTTCCAAGTTTTGAGTTGTAAAGAGAGGAGAGAAAATTTCTGTAAGGGTTGTCTCCTATGCCCGTCAAAAGGAGTGAAACTATAAAAGGGTGGTTGGCCTTCGCCTATTGAAGGAAGGCCTCTAGTTGACGTCGGTGACCTCGTCGGTGGAGGAAGCCAAAAGTGGAGTAGGTCAAGATTGACCGAACCACTCTAAATCTCGGTTTGCATTTACTTTGAGCATTTTATCTTTAATGCAAACCTCCTAAATAGCTACTGCCTTCTACGCTTTTACGAACGAGTTTCTAAGTTCAGAGCTTTCCGAATCTGCGTTTAGACGTAAATCGGCTTTTTCGTACGATCATTACATTTCAGTTTACGTTTACGTTTTGATTTCAATCATAACTACAAACTGCCTTCTGCGCATTTATAAAACGTATCTCAAAGTTTAGTATCTTCAAAATTGGCATTTAGACGTAAACCGGTTTTATCGTATGAACGTCGCATTTCAGTTTGCACTTGCATTTTGATTTTCATCATAAACTGCAAACTGCCTTCGTAGATTTACTTTAATGTCATCTCGCTTAATCTTAAGTTAAAATAATCTTAGAATCGATTTTTACATTGAAATCGTTTTTATCAAACGAACGCAGTTTCGTTTTAATCGCAGAAAGATTTTCGCTGCACTAATTCACCACCCCCCCTCTTAGTGCTCTTGATCCTAATAGCGGCCTATTACCCAATCGGTCAGTTGACCTTGGCAACTCCAATTTTCTTAGTGAAATTTCTGCTCTTCTTTGCTCGATGCCCGAACTCATGACCCGAAGCCTTATATCGATACGTCGATCGAACTTCCGACTTGACATCTCTGACATGTTCCACTCCGGGCCAACATGATTCTTCCTTCTTTAATTGTCTCTCCCTAATCGAAGCTTCCTGCATCACTCAAAACATAGATTAAATCATAAACACTCTCAATTGGTTTCATTATCAAAATTCGAGATTAAACAATCTCCCCTATTTTGATGATGATAACTATTTGATGATGGAGTTAACCTTAACTCCCCCTATCAATATATCATATTGATAGAACTCTTGGATTCAAAAATCTAAGCAACATGTTATAATAAAATCATGCATAACATCATACTTCTCCCCCTTTGTCATCAACAAAAAGGAGAAGTTCAACTATCAAGTGTTTAGACATATAAGTTCAAATCATTACATAACTCTAGTTTTATCATCATGTGAGTTTTATAACATACATCTAGCAAATTTGTTCATCACCAAATCATCATTAATGTGCAAGATTACAAATTTTGTAAGTTTGCATTTTTACTTCTTAAGATAGGCAAGCTAGCAATCTTCGGTGATGTTCAAGATAGCATTTTCTTCTCTTTTGAGAAGTGTGATTTTTGCTTCCTTTGCAAAATGCAAGCTTACAAAATTTTACATTATTTTACAACATGAAAGCTAGCAATTTGGCAAGTGTTACTTCTCTTTGAAGTATGAAGGTTAACAAGTTTTTCAAAAAGAATGCAAGATAGCAAGCTAGCAAGATAGCAATGCATCATTTTAGAATATGCAAGCTAGCAAAATTTAAGTTTTGCAAGTTGTAAATTTTGCTAGATGTGCAAGTTAGTATTTTTGCTGAGTATCATGTATGATATGCCCATATTGACGATTGATTTATTTTTTGTATCATGTATGAAGGAAGGATGAAATGTAAGGTTTTGAAATTGTGCATGTTTTAATTTGAAACTATAATGATGCACAAACATATTAAAATAAGATTGATACTTTACCTTTGTCATGATTTAGAAATTGATATAAAGGGAAAATAATTACAAAATTATATTCTTCCCTTCTTTTTGACAATGACAAAGGGGGAGCAAACTTGCTAGTTTGAACATCGTAAAGAAAAGCAAACATGTTAACTTGTATATCTAGTAAAATTTATAAACTTGCAAAACTCAAAATTGTTGCTAGCTTGTAGGTTGTAAAATGATGTAAAATTTTGCTAGTTTGCGCTTTGCAAAGGAAGCAAAAATTACACTTCTCAAAAGAGAAGAAAGAAAATTACTAGCTTGCATGATGATAAAACTTGAGATTACATTTATAATGCAATAATTTGAAATTATGTATAAAAAAACTTGATAGTTGCACTTTTCCTTTTTGTTGATGATAAAGGAGGAGAAATTATTATGACAATCATGTATGGAATGATGTATTGAAAATTTGATTATGCATGATTTTATGATTACATGTTGTAAATATTCATGATAAAATATTACTTTGACTTGAATTCAACTTGAATTCAAGGTTCTATCAATATGGCATATTGATAGAGAAAGTTAACATTAACTCTATCATCAATTGATTGATATGATAAAAAAGGGGGAGATTGTTGAATCTCAGATTTTGATGATGAAACCAATTGATAAATGTTTATGAATTGATTTGCATTTTGAGTTATGCAGGAAGCTTCGATCAGGGAGAGATAATTAAAGCAGAAAGAATCATGTTGGGTAGGAGAAAAACATGTCAGAAGATTGGACATCGAGCCGAAGGATCAGTCAACGTATCGGCAGAAGGCTTTTGGCCATAGGTTCAGGCATCGAGCCAAGAAGAGTGAAAATTATGCTAAGGAAATTAGAGTTGCAAAGGTCAACTGACCGATTGAGCAATAGGTTGCAAGAGAGGACGATGCGTCGAAGAATTTGATGAAGCATCGATAAACTAATGACATGTTGGACAGCACTTGATTCAAGCTTTGTAATAATTGTCTAGATCGAAGTGGGTTTTAAGGGTGCAGGATTAACTATGATAGCGATCAAGGCATAAAGCTAAATAAAGTCCCAGAGTCCAGAACGAGATTTTGTTGGGAGTTCAAGAGTTCATTGAAAGTCCGGACGTTCGTTAGAAGTTCTACCAGAATTTACTATGAAGTCTAAGAGATTGCCACAGAAGCTCATCGAAACTTGCAAAGAAGATCGTTGTGAAGTCCTTACATAGAAGATATCAAGAAAAATTTGGTGATGAGATATACTTCATGAATATAAGAAAAATAAAAGATAAGATCATATGAATACCAAAATACATGATTCAAAATATTTTCTTTAATAAAATGCAAAAAACCATTTGAGAAATCAAGTTTTGATTTATATAAAGTGAGGAATCTCGATTCATATAAAGAAACTATCAAGTTTTGATTCCAAGAATTCAAGATCAATCATGATATAGATAAAACTCATTCAAATCATATGAAAATCATGACATGAAAGATCAAGAAAGATCAATTTGTAAATGATTTATCTTGACAAATCTCCTTTTTAGTAAATAACAAAAAGAAATCTTAGGAGATCAAATAATAAAAGATATTCGAAAGAAATTTGAAGTCATGAATTCTGAAAAAGATATTCTCTTTAGTAAATCGCAAAAAGAAACTTAGGAGAAAAATATTTCAATTCATGCATAAGAAATCTTATGATTCATATAGAAAATCTCCTCTTTAGTAAATGGTAAGAAGAACCATAGAAGAACAAGGAAGAGATATTGATTCGCATAAGATGAAATATATCTCAAGAGAAAGTTCATGATTCGATTGGAAAAATCTTATTTAGATTCAAATCATCAAATCATCAAAATCTTTTTCATAGTCCAAGAGACTCATGCAAATAGATTCATCAATCTCCTTTTTGAAAACTTGATAAGATAGGGATTGAGAAATTCTTAAGAAACATTTTTTCCTATTTTTAGTTATTTCAATTTAAGTGATTGATTTCTTACAAGCATGCCCAAGTTTTTACGCCAAATCAAAATGTGCATCATCGTTTAAAACCAAAAGACAAAGACAAGATTCATCACAAAAATCTTCATGACAAAAAATATAACACATTAAACATAAGACTTCTTTAAATAAGAGATTTGATTTATCATTTTAATTCCAATGACAATACATCTTCCTTTTTATGCGTTTCACTTTATGTTATTGATTTCATATAAGTATGCCCAAGTTTTTCATATGAAAACTATACATCATGTTTAAAATCAAATAGCAACTTTCATTAAGACAAAGATCAATCATCATGCATAATATAAAATCATCCTTACATGCATGATCATCATACATAATTTTAAATCATCATTTTATTATTACATCATTAAATCATCAAGCATGGTTTCATAAAGCATCTTGAATTAAAATCAAAAGGAAATACGGAAATCATCAAGATACATATTATTTCTTCTTAAAAACAGACATAGGATTATCATTAGATTTAAATCTAATATTTTGTTCCTTTATCATAAAATATTCAATTGTCATTATTATTTTCCAAATTACTAGCATGATCCTAATTTTTTAACATTTTCATTACATCATTAAACATGTAATTTTCAAGAAAAAATTATATATAATTTTTCTAAACTAAATTAAAAATAACTCATGAAAAGTATCATGTAATTTTAAAATAAATTAGGGGGATTTTGGTTACCTTGTCGTCGAAAGCCGTTAAGGCGTAGTTTGCCACATCGCCTTTGTTGATTTATTCTTCATCTTCGGATGAACTTGATTTATCCCAAGCCACTTTGAGTATTTTCTTCTTCTTTGGCAATATTTTCTTTTTAAGTTCATTTTTATTCTTTAATTCTTGTTTTAATTTTTTTTTAAATTTTAATGATAAGAGTTCAAGTTCATTATCACTTGAGTTTTCGCTCGAGTGGTCTTCTTTTATTCTAAGTGTAAAATCCTTCCTATTCTTTGGAAGGTTATTCTCAAGTTCATCATGTTCGACATGTACAATAAAAACTCATTTCATAGGTCATTAAAGACCCAATAAGTTCTTTGAGTGGAAAATGGTTCAAGTCCTTTGATTCTTGTATTGCTGTTATTTTTTATTTCTAATTTTTAGAAAGTAATCGTAAAACTTTATTAATGAGTGAAAAATGGTTCAAGTACTTTTAAACCATTAACGACATCCGTAAAACGGGTGTACATGTCAATAGTGGTTTCACTCGACTTCATTCAAAATAGTTCAAAATCATACATTAAACGATTGACTTTAGAATTTTTTACTCTACTCATGCCTTCGTGTGTGATTTCAAGAGTGTGCCAAATATCGAAAGTCGTCTTGCAAATAAAAACTTGATTAAATTCAATTTTGTCTAAGGCGCAAAATAAGGCATTCATAGCCTTTGTATTTAAAAAGAAAATCTTCTTCTCCAACTCATTCCAATCGTTTATTGGAAGAGAAGACTTTTTGAGTTTTCCATAAATCAAGATTCAACGAAAGTAAAAAACCCCACATTCGAGTTTTCCAATAAGTATAGTTCGTACCATTGAACTTGGGAGGACGAATGAGAGAGTGATCTTATTGAAAGCTGAAAAGAGCCATTTCTTGTGGGTGTTAAACAAAATGAGAAAAGAATGTGGCTTTGATACCCAACTGTTACATCAAGAGCGGCACTAGGGGGGGGAGGTGAATTAATGCAACGGAAAAATTGCTTCGGTTCAAAAAACATTTGTACATTGAAAACTAATCTTGAAAGATGTTCACTTGGAAGTGTAATGGAGCGTAATGAAAGCAATAAGAAGGTAGTTTGTAGTTAAAGTAAATTGTTCAAAAGAAATGCAAATCAGATTTTTTTAGTGGTTCGGTTGTTGTGACCTACGTCCACTCCACCGATTCCTCTTCCGTTGAGGCTACCGGCATCTACTATCAGTTGTCCTTTAATAAGCGAAGACCAACTACCTTTTTACAACTCTATTCTCCTTTTGCAGGCTCAGGAGAGAACCTTTACACCCCACTTACTCCTCTCTTAAACTACACTAACACTTAGAGCTTTTGAGAGAAGTTTTTGCAAGATTACAATAGCATTTTTCTACTTTTTTTCTCTCAATTCTTGTGTTATTTAACTAGGGATGAGAGGGGTATTTATAGGCCTAAAGTGGATTCAAACTTGAAGCCTAAAAGAGTCTTATTCTAGGTTTCTCAGGTCTTGGCGATACCATCGCTTGTGTTGGGCGGTACCACCGTCTGCAGCATTGACACTAGGCAGTACCACAGCCCAGTCTAGCAGTACCACTGTTGGAAAATCTTGGGGGTGATATCACATGTGCAGTGGAAGAACAAGAAAACAAAATCCCCTATTCTTAAAGAGATGTTCGTCGTCGTACGAAGATTGGTGCGCAAAATCTACAAAACTTAAAACACTCATCAGGCCCTTATAAGCTAATCATTCACATTGCCCACTTCGGATGTGGGACTAATGGGATGTTACAATATCCCCAACTCAATTAGCTTGCCGTGATGAGTTCTCAACTCCATCCACGGGTAGCCCTTTTCTACTCGAGCCCTCTCACCTTACCCAAATACTAGGTTGGCTCTGATACTAAATGTCACGACCTGAGTCTGATGAGCCAACTGGCTAATAACTCCATTTTGGTCCTTCAACCATGGACCAAAATGCTTAAGCGGGAGTTAACGTAGTACACTCATCAGGCCCTTATAAGCTAATCATACACATTGCCTACTTCCGATGTGGGACTAATGGGATGTTACAAGAATAGGAGAGGCAAGTAAAGGCTCTAGCTTATGAGGCTCTGAATCCCTTCTATTTATAGAGGCCGCCTGTCAAAACGTAATGGATCCTCCCCTAGTGGGTATTCGATCTACATCCAATTACCCAGGTTTTTTAGATTAGTGCATCTCTATCCAATAATCTCTCATGGGCTCTTATTGGATCTCGTCCATGAGATCCAATAATTCAGGAGCTTATTGGATATCCAATAAGACAAGGGCTCTGGCGGATATATCATATCCGAACCTCTACTCATCGCGATGCCTACCATATAGGTGTGACCCTCTAGGCCCAATATCGAGCTGGCTGTAAGTCATACCTATTAGAACTCCTTCTAACATAGTAAATTATTATCTATGTAATAATTCACTCGACTCATCGACTACGGATGTACTAGGCCACTACGTCGTAGCCCCTAAACGATATAAGGGAATCCAATCCATTGGACCTATCTATCCTTAGTTACCATGTACCTATAGTCCCTCATCCATCTAATATCCCAAATACCGTATATCGAGCATGGTGCTGTCAGAGACCCATATGGTTTCTACTCGAGTCTCGCTCTAATCAGATTCTCCCAAAGAACTCTTTCTCTCGCAACTCGAATGACCCTAGCTAGAGATTTATCTGAGCAAGAACACATGAGATATTCCTCTCATGACGCCAAGAGTGGATGATCCTCTATTGACACTCAATATCCCTCGTAAGGTCGACTACCACTCCCAATGACCAGTTGTACTATATTTGGGACATCCAAACCTATAAGTCTAGTATCAAAGAGTGGAGCACGCATATAGGACATCCTTGGTGTTTCAAGTCTAAGGACCAAATACACCACTAGGACAATGGAATCGTTGTCTGACAATAAGGCATCATCAACCATCTAGCATTCCATAAGTGGATCAATTAGTGAACTCATTCTCTAATGAGCACTTGTACTATATCCCTAGTGTCCCCACACGAGCAACTATGAGACCAGCTGCATCCATCATATGGACAGGTATACAGCACACCAGTATGTCCGGTTATCACGATGTCCCTCTCGTGTAACCTATGACCGGGATTATTTAGGATCTGCGTTTAAAGATGAATTGGTCTCATTATTGTGATCTCATCACGATCTGATTCCTATTGCATGGATACAACGACATCATAATATATACATGCATATATGTAATAATCAATATAAAGTGATAAATACTAAAATATAATAAGCAAAAAGATTCCGTATCAAGTCACACGTGCCATCACTCACGTGATTGGCTTGCTGGGCACCTATGACTAGCAATCTCCCACTTGACCTAAAGCCAATCACCTATGTGTCTGATCCCCATCAGACCCCTTATGACGCTCAATGACAATTTGAGACAATGGCTTTGTCAGTGGATCTGCAATGTTATCTTCGGATGAAACTCTTTCCACTACTACATCTCCTCGGGTTACGATCTCTCTGATAAGGTGGAACCTCCTCAGAACATGCTTAGATTTCTAATGAGACCTGGGTTCCTTCGCTTGAGCAATCGCCCCGTTATTGTCGCAATATAAGGAAATTGGCTCCTCGCTATCCGGCACGACTCCCAAATCTGTGATGAATTTCTTCACCCAGACTCCCTCCTTTGCTGCATTTGATGCAGCAATGTACTCCGCCTCTATGGTCGAGTCAATAGTACTATCTTACTTGGAACTCTTCCAACACACTGCTTCTCCATTCAAGGTGTACACATACCCCGAATTCAACTTGCTATCATCAACATCAGACTGAAAACTCGAGTCTGTGTAGCCTTCAACCTTGAGGCTACTACCTCCATATACTAGTAAAAGATCTTTAGTTCTTCTCAAGTACTTAAGGATACACTTTATTGCTTTTCAGTGCTCCAAGCCTAGATCTGCCTGATACCTGCTCGTTACACTCATAGCACGTGCTATATCAGGCCTAGTACATAGCATGACATACATGATAGACCCTATCATTGAGGCATAAGGTATCATATCCATGTTCGCCCTTTCTTCTAGAGTCTTTGGGGACATACTCCTAGAAAGCGATATCCCATGTCTCATCGGTATGAGACCTCTCTTGGAATTTTCTATGCCAAACCTTTTGACAATGGTTTCTATGTACCTAGACTAGGACAAGCCAAGCATCCTCTTGGATCTGTCACTATAGATTCAAATTCCCAAGATATAGGATGCTTCCCCTAAGTCCTTGTTGGGAAACCATGGGGGCGACATCACATGCGCAGTGAAAGAACAAGAAAACAAAATCCCCGATTCCCAAAAAGATGTTCGTCGTCGTGCGAAGATTGGTGCGAAAAAATCCGCAAAACATGAAACTGCGTATAGAGTAGATTGTGTTACCTAGGGAGATCGTATATCCTTGTTTCCTTGCAAATCCTTAGGAGAGGGTAAAGGAGGTCAAGCGTCCTCCTCTCTAGCGGTGATCCACACAACAGGGTTGCGACGACGCTCCTCAAAACTCCAGGCCTGCTCTGAGGTGGAGAGGGAGAGGAGAATAGGAAAGGCAAGCAAAGACTCTAGCCTATGAGGCTCTGAATCCCTCCTATTTATAGAGGTCCCCTGTCAAATCCTAATGGGTCCTCCCCTAGTGGGTATTGGATATGCATCCAATAAGACAAGGACTCCGTCGGATATCTTATATTCGAACCTCTACTCATCGCATTCCCTACCATATGTGTGTGACCCTCTAGGCCCAATATCAAGCTGGCTGTGAGTCATACCTGTCAGAACTCCTTCTAACTCAGTGAATTATTATCTCTGTAATAATTCACTTGACTCATCGACTACGGAAGTACTAGGCCACTACGCCGTAGTCCCCAGACGATACAGGGGAATCCAATCCATTGGACCTGTCTGTCCTCAGTTACCGTGTACCTATAATCCCTCATCCATCTAATATCCTAGAGACCGTATATCGAGCATGGTATTGTCAGACCCATACGGTTTCTACTCGAGTCTCGCTCTAATCGGATTCTCCCGAAGAACTCTTTCTCTCTCAACCCTAATGACCCTGGCCAGGGATTTGTCTGAGCAAGAACACATGGGATATTCCTCTCATGACGCCGAGAGTGGATGATCCTCTATCGACACTCAATAGCCCTCGTAAGATCGACTACCACTCCCAATAACTAGCTGTACTAGATCTGGGACAGCCAAACCTATAAGTTTGGTATCAAAGAGTGGAGCACTCATACAGGACATCCTTGGCGTCTCAAGTCTAAGGACCAGATACACCACTAGGACTACAGAATCGCTGTCTGACAATAAGGCATCATCAACCATCCAGCATTCCGTAAGCGGATCAATCAGTGAACTCATTCTCCAATGAGCACCTGTACTGTATCCCTAGTGTCCCTACACAAGCAACTATGAGACCAGCTGCATCCATCATATGGACGGGTATACAGCACACCAGTCTATCCGGTTATCATGATATCCCTCTCGAGTAACCTATGATCGGGATTATTTAGGATATGTGTTTAAAGGTGAATCGATCTCATTATCGTGATCTCATCACGATCCGATTCCCATTGCATAAATCCAAGGACATCACAATATATATATGTGTTGAATCTCGGATTTTGATGATGAAGTCAATTGTCATTTGTTATCTAATCTATGTGTTTGAGATAAGTGTGCAGGATTAACTACGATAAGAGTAAGACAAGCAGCAGGTGTTGCGCCGGAGTAAAGATCATGATCACGTTGGGAGTTCGAGAGTTCGACGGAAGTTCGGACGGTCGTCGGAGGTTCAGCGAGAACAGATCCGAGAAGTCCAGAAGCTTGCCAAGCGAAGCTCGTCGGAACTCGCCAAGTGGATCGTCGCAAAGTCCAGGAGTATGCCGGATGTCCGCAGAAGGATCACCGAGGGTTTATCGGATGATCGACAGAAGTTCGCCGGAAACTCGCCGGAAGAAGCGATTGACGCATCGGAGCATAGCTGCAGAAGTTGTCTTAGAGTTAATCGTAGTTAGCACGATGATTAAGCTTGAAAATGGGAGGTGATCCCATTAGCTTAATCTTGGGGCAATTGGGCCCCTGAAAAGATTCAAATTGGGCCGAATGGAGCGAACCATTCGGACCCTGATTGCACCAGGCGGTGCAACCGCCTAGGCCAGGAGGTGCAACCGCCAGGGCTGCGGGACTGGGCGGTGCAACCGCCCCAGCCAGGCGGTTGCACCGCCCAGGCCATGTCTTCCAGCGGGACTGGGCGGTGCAACCGCCCCAGCCAAGAGGTGCAACCGCCCAGGGCTCAGTCTTCGAGCTAGACTGGGCGGTGCAACCTCCTCTGTCAAGAGGTAGCACCGCCAGAGCTCAAGTTTCGAGCTCTGGCAGAGAGGTGCATCAGCCTGAGCTCAGTTTTGAGCTCTGCCAGGTGATGCAACCACCGAGCTCAGTCTTCGAGCTCTGGCAGAGAGGTGCAATCGCCTGAGCTCAGTCTTCGAGCTCTGCCAGGCGGTGCCACCTCTCCAGTCAAGAGGTGCAACCGCCTGATCCCGGAATTCCGGGATTTGATCGTTTTGAGCTCCAAATTTGAATTGGGTTGGGGCCTATAAATACCCCACCCATTCAACACTGAAAGTAGAGAGATCCACACCGAATTCTTGATCTTTTCAGTGATTCTAAGAGCTCAAATTTGTGTAAAGTCCTAAAGTTCTCCTCCTTCTGTTCTTTAAGTCTTGAGTTGTAAAGAGAGGAGAGAAAGGATCTGTAAAGGTTGTCTCCTAAGCCTGTCAAAAGGAGAGAAACTGTAAAAGGGCAGTTAGCCTTCGCCCATTGAAGGAAGGCAGCTAGTTGACGTCGGTGACCTCGTCGGAGGAGGAAGCCAAAAGTGGAGTAGGTCAAGACTGACCGAACCACTCTAAATCTCTGGTTTGCTTTTACCTTGAGCACTTTTCCATTACTGCAAACCTCCTACATTGCTACTGCCCTCTGCGCCTTTACGAACGAGTTTCTAAGCTCTGATCTTTCAGAATCTGCATTCAAACATAAATCGTGTTTTCGTACGATCTTCACACTGCAGTTTACGCTTACATTCGGATTCCATTTATAACTGCAAATTGCTTTCTACGTAAAACGCTTTTTCAGGTTCAAAACTGCTTTTAGACGCAAAACTACATTTAGACGTAAAATTACGTTTAGACGTAAAACTGCGTTTAGACGCAAAACTGCGTTTAGACGTAAAACTGCGTTTAGACGTAAAACTGCGTTTAGACGCAAAACTGCGTTTAGACGTAAAACTGCATTTAGACGTAAAACTGCGTTTAGACGTTAAACTGCGTTTGGACGTAAAACTGAGTTTAGACGCAAACTGCGCTTAGACGCAAACTGTGCTTAGACGCAAACTGCGCTTAGACGCAAACTTTGTTTAGACGCAAACTGCGCTTAGACGCAAAACTGCGCTTAGATGCAAAACTGCGCTTAGACGCAAACTGCACTGTGATTCTGCTTTTATATCGAAACCGTTTTTTATCGGACGAACGCAGCTTTCGTTTTTAAATTGCTATAAGATTTCCGCTGCACTAATTCACCCCCCCCCCCCTCTTAGTGCTCTCGATCCTAACAATATGCACATATGCAATAGTTATAAAGTGATATACGCCAAAATATAATAAGTAAAAATATTCTGTATCAAGTCACACGTGTCATCACTCACGTGATTGGCTTGCTGGGCACCTATGACTAGAAATCTCCCACTTGACCGAAAGCCAATCACCTATGTGTCTGATCCCCATCAGACCCCTGTGACGCTCAAAGACAAAATGAGACAACAGCTTTGTTAGTGGATCTGCAATGTTATCTTCGGATGGAACTCTTTCCACTACTACATCTCCTCGGGCTACGATCTCTCTGATAAGGTGGAACCTCCTCAGAACATGCTTAGATTTCTGATGAGACCTAGGTTCCTTTGCTTGAGCAATCGCCCCGTTGTTGTCGCAATATAGGGAGATCGGCTCCTCGCTACCTGGCACGACTCCCAAATCTGTGATGAACTTCTTCAACCAGACTCCCTCCTCTACTGCATCTGATGCAGCTATATACTCCACCTCTGTGGTCGAGTCAGCAGTGGTATCTTTCTTGGAACTCTTCCAGCACACTGCTCCTCCATTCAAGGTGTACACATACCCTGAATTCGACTTGCTATCATCGACATCAGACTGAAAACTTGAGTCAGTGTAGCCTTCTATCTTAAGGCTATTACCTCCATATATTAGTAAAAGATCCTTAGTCCTTCTCAAGTACTTAAGGATACACTTTACTACTTTCCAGTGCTTCGAGCCTGGATCCGCCTGATACCTGCTCGTGACACTCAGAGCATGCACTATATCAGGCCTAGTACATAGCATGACATACATGATAGACCCTATTGCTGAGGCATAAGGTATCATATCCATGTTCGCCCATTCTTGGAATTTTCAATGTCAAACATTTTGACAATGGTTTCTATGTACCTGGACTAGGACAAGCCAAGCATCCTCTTGGATCTATCTCTATAGATTCTAATCCCCAAGATATAGGATGCTTCCCCTAAGTCCTTCATGGAGAAGTGTATAGATAACCAAGCCTTTACCGTGGATAGCATTCCTACGTCATTCCTAATGATCAGGATGTCATCCATATATAACACCAAAAAGGTGATAGCGCTCCCACTTACCTTCCTGTATACACAAGGCTCATCTTCATTTTTAACGAAGTCATAAGATCTGATTGCCTTATCAAATCTTATGTTCCAGCTTCGGGAAGCTTGCTTTAGTCCATAAATGGATCTAAGCAACCTACACACCTTATCTGGGCAGTTCTTGGACACGAATCCCTCCGGTTGCATCATATACACCTCCTCCTCAAGGTTCCCATTGAGGAATGCAGTTTTCACATCCATCTGTCAGATCTCATAATCATAGTGTGCTGCAATAGCCAATAGAATTTTGATGGATTTTAGCATTGCTACGGGTGAGAAGGTTTCGTCGTAATCAACACCTTGCCTTTGACGATACCCCTTAGCCACTAGCCTTGCTTTATAAGTCTCTACCTTTCCATCTACTCCGATCTTTTTCTTAAAGATCCACTTGCAACCGATGGGTACAATACCTTCGGGCGCATCAACTAGGTTCCAAACCTTGTTGGAGTACATAGAATCCATT
Organism: Musa acuminata AAA Group; assembly: GCF_036884655.1. Classification (NCBI taxonomy): domain Eukaryota; kingdom Viridiplantae; phylum Streptophyta; class Magnoliopsida; order Zingiberales; family Musaceae; genus Musa; species Musa acuminata. The sequence continues at coordinate 26,034,601 of NC_088346.1, forward strand.
TCAGAATTCATGGCTTCTTGCCACTTCCCGGAGTCTATACTCATAATAGCCTCCTTATAGGTCTGAGGATCAATATCCTCAACATCCTCTCCTCTAATATGTCCCACATATCTCTCAGGAGGATGAGATACTCTATCAGGCCTGCATAAAGTTAAAAATTGTGTATTAGGTACCTGAACAGACTCGGGTTGTAGAGTGGTGCTTGAGCTTGGTTCTCCAACCTCGCTCAACTCTATCATTCTCCCACTGTCTCCGCCAAGAATGTGTTCCTTCTCAAGGAACACTGCTCTCTTAGCTACAAAGACCTTTTGGTCCTCGAGATGATAGAAATAATACCCACAAGTTTCCTTGGGGTATCCCACAAATTTGCATCGCTCTGTCCTTGATTCTAACTTATCGGGGTTGTGTCTTTTAACATGGGCAGGGCAGCCTCAAATCTTAACAACTTTAAGATCAGGCTTCTTCCCTTTCCATATCTCATATGGTGTAGACACTACCGACTTAGTTGGAATTTTGTTCAGAAGGTAAGCTGCGGTTTCTAGGGCATATCCCTAGAATGAGATGGGTAGGTTAGCGAAACTCATCATGGACCGTACCATATCTAATAACGTACGATTTCTCCTTTCAGAGACACCATTGAGCTGAGGTGTGTAAGGAGGTATCCATTAGGATAATATCCCATGGTCCTTGAGGAACTGAGTAAACTCTATACTTAAGTACTTACCTCCTCGATCTGATCGAAGAGTTTTGATACTCTTTCCAGTCTGGTTCTCCACCTCATTCTTATACTCTCTGAATTTCTCAAAGGCCTCGGACTTGTACTTCATTAAGTACACATATCCATACCTTGAGAAATCATCAGTAAATGTAATGAAGTAGGAGTAACTTCCAATGTCATGAGTTGACATAGGTCCACATACATCACTATGTATGAGTTCCAACAACTCAGTGGCTCTCTCTCCAATTCCACTAAATGGAGAGTTGGTTAATTTTCCTTGAATGCAAGGTTCACAAGTTGCATATGACACGTAGTCGAATGGATCTAGATATCCATCATTTAGTAACTTTTGAATCCTTCTTTCATGGATGTGACCTAGCCTATAATGCCACAGGTATGCACTGTTCACCTCATCTCGTTTCCTCTTAGACACATTTACATTCATGATATGTGGAGTAGTGTCTAACATAAATAAACCATTATACAATGTTCCTTTCGTGATGATCTTATCATCTAATAATATCGAACAACCATTGTTCTCAAAAACAAATTTATATCCACTAACTGTTAAACATGAAATGGAGATAATATTTTTGATAATAGAAGGAACAAAATAACATGCATCTAATGCAATAAAAGCTCCACTAGGCAGATGTAGGGAGACCTCGCCAATAGCTAATATAGCAACTTTTGCTCCATTACCCATCTTGAGGTCCATCTCGCCTCTCTTTAGTCTCCTAGGCCTTGCTAGAACCTGCAACGAATTGCATATATGATAAGTACTACCGGTATCCAATACCCATGTGTTATCATAAGAGTTTGACAAATGGAGACTAATCATGAATGTACTTGAAGCTTCATCAAGCTTTTGTTTCGCCCTTTCTGCAAGGTACTCTTTGCAGTTCCTCTTCCAGTGCCCATCTTTACCACAGTGGAAGCATTGGCCTTTGTCCTTTACTGGGTCTTTCTTAGCAACTTTTGTTTTACCTGGTCTGCCCTTGCCCTTTCCCTTCTTAAGGGACCTTTCTGCTTTCCTTTTCTTTTTGGTCTCACCAGTGTAGAGAACTGGCTTCTCATTCTTAATAGTACTCTCTGCCTCCCTCAACATATTGAGGGGCTCTAGGAGAGTCACCTCAAGCTTGTTCATATTAAAATTCATTATGAACTATGAAAAGGAATCTGGTAGGGACTGAAGCACAATGTCTACACACAAGTTATCCTCTAGGACCATTCCTAGACCTGTGAGTTTCTCTATCCACTCAATCATCTTTAGAACATGGTTCTGAACCGGTGTCCCCTCAGTCATCCTAGCGCGAAAAAGGCTCTTGGATATCTCATATCGTTGAGTCCTTCCTTGTTCCTCAAACAATTTGCGAACATGTAGGAGTATGGATCTGGCATCCATCTTTTCATGTTGTCTCTATAACTCAGGAGTCATGGAGCCCAACATATAGCACTGAGCAAGAGTGGAGTCATCAATGTATTTCATGTAGCGAGCGATCTCATCCTCGTTTGCCCCTTCTTTGGGCGTAGGCATCACTGAATCAAGGACGTACATGATTTTCTCCGCTGTGAGAACAATTCTCAAGTAATGGAGCCAATCCGTATAATTTGGACTAGTGAGGCGGTTGACATCAAGTATGCCACGTAAGGGATTTGAAAGCGACATTTTCTAAAAATAAAGATGTAGTAGAAATGAATAACATGCAGATTTTGCAAGAAATAAACTATCAAGATATGGACTTCTATCTTAATATGCTCCCACTATTTTACTAACGAGTCACGCGACACCCTCATCACGTGAAACGGAAGTCTCCGGTAGACTTCTAGGGGGGATCAGGATCCAATCAGCGTCTTAGTGTAACCTCGAGGGACTCGACCAATCACACTAAGCCTAAAAGGTAGGCAACTCTTGCCGATCACAACTCCTTGTGATTCCCGTCCTGTTCGGCCTCCGAATCACCATGGCCTCGAGGGACTCGAACAACCATGATGCTCGGTTAAGTCAACACCTTCGTTACAAGATGAGTCTGATTTGATGATATACCCTCGAGGGACTCGACCAAGTATACCATGCCCTCAGGTCACCGGTGACATCTCTATGTCGTAAGCAAGATAGCGAATCGCGATATAGGTGAGTCTCGAGGGACTCGACCAACTCAACCTACACCGGGAATCGGTTCCTACTTATAACGATGGAAGGCCACGTGGGTCAATCTAATTGCCTCACGTTTACCGACTTAATATTATCGAGAGATGTTTCTAAGATTTGGTCTCCTAATATGACATGTCACATATATACATATTTAATATATATCTATATCGCATGCAAATATATATACTTATCTAGTATGTGTATAAGCAATCACACCAGATGATCATGGACCACAACCTAATATGATTAGGCCCGAGCCAGTAGGCCTAATCACTCACATCAAGATCTATGTGTGCAACGGTGTATCTCCATGCCCTATGATCGTCCATCTTGTCCTCGTCGGTTCCGTCGACATCTTAATGCATCTCCATGCATCACGATCGTCCATCTCGTGGGTCCCGCTATCGCAACCACGCTCCCGCTACGCCTCCTTATGTGATTACAACTTAATCATAGGCACGCAGGCCCGACAATAAACGAGAAATATAATGGAGGCTCGCAGACCTCAATAATAATAATCATAAGTACACACATCACACGGTCCATGATCATCCGTCCACACATTATACATCACATGTATAAATAATCATCATCATGTAGGACTACTAGATAATAATAAAAATAATAATCAACTAAACCTTTTAATTAATTTATATTTTCTGAAATCAGGGACATGTAGGGAATTTCTGAATTTATAGGGGTATTTTCGTAATTTGGACAAAAGACAGAAACTGGAATTTCTCAAATACCAAGGGGTAAAACTATCTTTTTTCCAGAAAACCCTAATGCCCTACTATCCTTTGCTACTGCCGCCGCCGCCGTCACCCTGTTGGCGGCGGCCTGTACGGCGGGTGAGGGCACTGCCCTCGCCTGCAAGCGGCACGCCCGCTGGCGGCGCTGCCGCTGTGGGTGGGCGCCCCTTCGGGCGCCGCTGCCTTCGCAGGGGGTGCTGTCCCGCCGGGCGGCCGCCCTTGTGGGGGGGGGGTTTCGCCCACGGGAGCAGCGGCGGCAGGCGCCGCTGCCCTGCGGCGGTAGGCGCTGCTTCCTTGCGGCGGCTTGCGCCGCTGCCCGTGGGCTGCCAGCCCCGCCGACAGCAAGCATGCTGCAAGTAGGCCGCCGGCCGGCTACTGCAGACACAGCCCCTGTGCTGCCCGCCTTCGGCTGCGCTTCACGCACGCAGATCGAGGGCAACAACTGTTGTTGTCCTTTCTCGCTTTTGCGTCAACGATTTTGACATCAAAATTATTCCTAAACACAACACATGCAGTTCAAAACCTATCATTCGCACGAAAAACCTGGCTCTGATACCACTGTTGGGAAATCATGGGGGCGACATCACATGCGTAGCGGAAGAACAAGAAAACAAAATCCCCGATTCCCAAAAAGATGTTCGTCGTCGTGCGAAGATTGGTGCGAAAAAATCGGTGAAACATGAAACTGCGTATAGAGTAGATTGTGTTACCTAGGGAGATCGTATATCCCTGTTTCCTTGCAGATCCTTAGGAGAGGGTAAAGGAGGTCAAGCGTCCTCCTCTCTAGCGGTGATCCACACAGCAGGGTTGCGACGACGCTCCTCAAAACTCCAGGCCTGCTCTGAGGTGGAGAGGGAGAGGAGAATTCTCTTTGGTTCCCGATGCTAGCGGTGCCACCGCTTGTCAGTGTCTGACACTGACAGTGGACTGGCGGTGCCACCGCCCAGCCAAGCGGTGCCACTACCTGTGTAACACCCCTCATTTCCGAATGTTCGTATAAATTTCTGGTGATAATGTAAGCATCTATTTTAAATTGACAAAAGAAATAGAGTATGAATCAGAGGTAACTTATTTTTAAGATTTGGGAGATCTGTTCAAAAAAAAAAAAAAAAAAGAATCTGAGGACCTATATGTAAACCCTAAGGAACTAATCGTGAATATGATAAAAATAAGGACTAAACTACAAAACGCACAAAATGACAAATCCCACCGCTTAAGCGGTTTCTTACTCAATCTTCTCAATTGGGGGTCAAAATTCTCAAAGACAAGTGTTCTAACCCCATCCTACAGAAAATTAGTCTCTGTTTTTATGTTGTTTCAAAATAAACTGAAGGATTTCTAGTTAGAAACTGATGTGTCTCTCCTTGGACATAGAACCATGGATTCTGAAATTTTTTTGGTAAACTGACCCCTATATACGGTTCTGACTATAATTTTTAGTAAGAAATGCAGATTTGAATAGAACCTAGTTTGTTTGAAATTAGACTCTTATATCTTTCTTTTGACACAAATTTTGAAGATTTTGAACACCGAATGCTTACCCAAACGTTTGTTTCAAATGAGCCTATGGACGCTGCAAAACAGGGATTAAGATTTCTGACCTTTCGATACTAAAATGCCTATAACTCCCTGTTAGAAATTCTGAGTTGTACCAAACTGATTTTATTTGAAACTAGACTTGAAAATATTTCTTTTGATATATAGATTGAAAAATTTAGAATTCAAAGGCCTATTCTGCTATCCGTTGATTCCGCCCTATAAATTCTGTAAAACAGTGATTCAGTCTTTGACCTTTGGTCACTAAATCTATGGTAACTCCTTGTTGGAAACCTTGATTCGTATGAAACTTATTTCATTAGAAAACAGATTGATAGATCTGTCAATAGTAGTTTTCTTATGGGTATTGGAGTATAATTGATATTCTGAAGTATTTGTTCGATGTGCCACTTGAATTCTGTCAGAAATCGAGCTTTAGTCGATTTCGCATATTCTGTTCCATTCCTTTGGATATTGAATTCATCTCACCTTCTTATTTGAATTGAGCTAAATATGATTGCTTGGAATCCCTGTATACCCTTGCTCTCATTTCATTCCAAATATGAATACATTTGTGAGAGATTTGTTCCTTGCTTCGTATTGTCTCGAAAAGGCACATGTACGTTTTGTTGTTCCACGTGTGCTTCCGATATATGCTACTTATTGTTAAAACTACCTTCTTGTACTCTGGTGTTTGTGGGATTATCTGGACCTTTACCAAAAATGGTAAAGGGTATGTGCTTAGAGCCTGCGATGCTCTGCTGGCCCCTTCTGACTTCACCTAGACGTGGGTGGATGGAGCTCCCAGACTTGGGAGACTTCTGTCTGGTGGTCATTCAGAAATGGATGTATCACGTTTTGTTTGAGGTCCCACTACACCTTCTGTATGTTTGACATGATATCCAGCACTTTGGTTATGTGTTTCTGTACATGCTTTGGATAAGAATGATATGAATGCAATGTCAAAGACGACGTTTAAGCTTTTTTTCGGTATTTATTATTGATATGCTCTGAAATGTTTCATTCATTGTTGATATGCTTCGAAATGTTCCATATGCCGTTGATATATTCCGGAACGTTTCGTGCGCCATTGTTAAACTCCGAAATGTTTCATTTGTTATAGATATGCTCCAATTACTCTATGCCCCATCTGTTATGAACCAAATATGTATGATTGAAAGGACAATTGTGATACTGCACCTAATGATATTATGTCTACGAATTCGTATATTCTGCCTTATATTTTGAAACTTTATCGCTTTGGGAATTGTCCTCTTTGACATGGATATGTTAGTCACTTGCTGAGCTCTTTATGCTCACCCCGTTTGTTGATAAATTTTTCAAGATAGCGTATCGCTTGCTTAAATGTTAAGATTGGGCTGAGGCAGTGGAAAGTTAGTAGATTTTGGGTAGATTTTGTGTTAGCATATATGTATTTGTTGTATAAGCCACTCTGCATTTAATGAAATGTTGACGATGAATCTAAACCTGTGGATTTTATGTAAGTTAAAGGATCCCTCATGTTTAGGATTTTGAAATGTTAAGTTAAATTCATGTAATGATACGAACTTATGCTAATCGTTGGTTTGGTGACTGCATAGACTTCCCCACTTGTGAAATTATGTTGTGGTTATTATTTTGATGAGTTAAGTTCAGTTTGTTTGAATTATCGAGTGATGTGTGGGATGTTTATAAACTGCACAGGGTTATGAATTTGTAGACTATAGAGGTGAAATTTTTGATCTGAATGTTTTCTTAGTGACCTCAAATGTGTGTATGGATCCTGGATTAGTTGTGATGAAAATTTTAAATATCATGGATATTTTGAGGGGCCAGCCTGGCTCTCAGGTGCTGGGCGGTGCCACCGCCCAGTCTGGCGGTGCCACCGCTAGACCCTTCGGTTCACTGGTTGGGCTTTAAATTTAGCCCAAACCAAGTCTAATTTTGGGCCCAATTGACCCCTAATCAGGATATAGGATTATATTTTAATCCTAATCCTAATTAATATGCTAACTATGAATTTAAAGACATTTCCTAAGCTATTACAAAGTCCGCAAGTCAAGACTTCTTCCGGCGAGCTTTCGACGAACTTCCGGCGGTCTTCCGACGAACTCCCGGCAAGCTCCTAGACTTCACGATTTGATCTTAGCGAGTTCCAACGAGCTTCTTCGGCAAGCTCCGATCTTTCTCAGCGAGCTCCGCGAACTTCCAACGAACCTTCCGGCGAGCTTCCAAAAAACCCTTCGGCAAGCTCCCTACTCATTCTCGGCTAGTTCCGACAGCATTCCTGATGAACCTTCGGACTTCCGTCGAACTCTCGAACTCACAACAAATCCTTCGCGCTTGAATCCGACAATTTGTTTCGCTTTATGTCTTCATCGTTATCGTAGTTAATCCTGCACACACAAGCCAAAACTCTACTCCGATCTAGACAATTATTACAACGCGAATTGACATTCTGTTGCCCGGCACATCATTGGTTGGGCCGATGCCCGACGTCCGAAACCTTCTGCCATCCAATATCCTAACGTGATCTCCTCTAGCGTAATGTCAATTCCTCCTGCGTTAACTGTCTAATCTTGATCGAGTAGACCTGTATCACTCAAAACGTAGATTAAATCATAAACACATATCAAGTAGTTTCATCATCAAAATACGAGATTCAACATAAAGTTGGAACTTGTGTGTTTGATACCTGAACAGACTCAGGCTGTAAAGTGGTGCTTGAGCTAGGTTCTCCAACCTCGGTCAACTCTATTATGCTCCCACTGTCTCCACCAAGAATGTATTCCTTCTCAAGGAACACTGCTCTCTTAGCTACAAAGATCTTTTGGTCCTCGAGATGATAGAAATAATACCCACAAGTTTCCTTGGGGTATCCCATGAACTTGTACGACTCTGTCCTCGATTCCAACTTATCGGGGTTATGTCTTTTAACGTGGGCAGGGTAGCCCCAAATCTTAACAATCTTAAGATCAGGCTTCTTCCCTTTCCATATCTCATATGGTGTAGATACTATCGATTTAGTTGGAACTCTATTCAGAAGTTAAGCTGCGGTCTTTGGGGCACATCCCCAGAATGAGATGGGTAGGTCAGCGAAACCCATCATGGACCGTACCATGTCTAATAGCGTACGATTTCTCCTTTCAGACACACCATTGAACTGAGGTATATAAGGAGGTGTCCATTGGGATAATATCCCATGGTCATTGAGGAACTGAGTAAACTCTATACTTTAAGTACTCACCTCCTCGATTTGATCGAAGAGTCTTAATACTCTTTTTAGTCTGGTTCTCTACTTCATTCTTATACTCTCTGAAATTTTCAAAGGCCTTAGACTTGTACTTCATTAAGAACATATATCCATACCTTAAGAAATCATCAGTAAAGGTAATGAAGTAGGAGTAACCACCAATGGCATGAGTTGACATGGGTCCACATACAACACTATGTATGAGTTCCAATAGTTCAGTGGCTCTCTCTCCAGTTCCATTAAATGGAGAGTTGGTTAGTTTTCCACGAAGGTAAGGCTCGCAAGTGGCATATGACTCATAGTCGAATGGATCTAGATATCCATCATTTAGCAACTTTTGAATCCTTCCCTCATGGATGTGACCTAGCCTATAATGCCACAGGTATGCACTATTTATCTCATCTCCTTTCCTCTTAGACACATTTACATTCATGATAAGTGGAGTAGTGTCTAGCATAAACAAAACATTATGCAATATTCCTTTCGTGATGATCTTATCATCTAATAATATCGAGCAACCATTGTTCTCAAAAACTAATTTATATCCACTGACTATCAAAGATGAAATGGAGATAATGTTTTTGATAATAGAAGGAACAAAATAACATATATCTAATACAATAAAAGCTCCACCAGGCAGATGTAGGGCGACCTCACCAATAGCTACTATAGCAACTTTTGATCCATTGCCCATCTTGAGGTCCATCTTGCCTCTCTCCAGTCTCCTAGGCATTGCCAGAACCTGCAACGAATTGTATATATGATAAGCACTACCGGTATCCAATACCCATGTGTTATCATAAGAGTCTAACAAATAGAGACTGATCATGAATATATCTGAAGCTTCTCAAAGCTTCTATTTCGTCCTCTCTATAAGGTACTCTTTGTAGTTCCTCTTCCAATGCCCATCTTTGCTATAGTGGAAGCATTGGCCTTTGTCCTTTGTTGGATCTTTCTTAGCAACTTTTACTTTACCTAGTCTGCCCTTGCCCTTTCCCTTCTTCAGGGACTTTTCTACTTTCCTTTTCTTTCTTATCTCACCAATGTATAGAATTGGCTTCTCTTTCTTAATAGTACTCTCGGCCTCCCTCAACATATTGAGGAGCTCTAGGAGAGTCACCTCAAGCTTATTCATATTAAAATTCATTATGAACTGTGAAAAGGAATCTGATAGGGACTGAAACACAATGTCCACACATAAGTTATCATCTAGGACCATTCCTAGACCTATGAGTTTCTCCATCCACTCAATCATCTTTAGGACATAGTTCTGAACCAGTGTCCCCTCAGTCATCCTAGCGTGGAAGAGGCTCTTGGATATCTCATATCGCTGAGTCCTTCTCTGTTCCTTAAACAATTTATGGACATGTAGAAGAATGGATCTAGCATCCATCTTTCCATGTTGTCTCTATAACTCAGGAGTCATAGAGCCCAACATGTAGCATTGAGCAAGAGTGGAGTCATCAATGTACTTCACGTAGCAAGCGATTTCATCATCACTTGCCCCTTCCTTGGGCGTAGGCATCACTGTATCAAGGACATACGTGATTTTCTCTACCGTGAGAACAATTCTCAAGTTACGGAGCCAATCCGTATAATTTGGACCAGTGAGGCGGTTGACATCAAGTATGCCACGTAAGAGATTTAAAAGTGACATTTTCTGAAAATAAAGATGTAGTAGAAATGAATAACATGCAGATTTTGCAAGAAATAAACTATCAAGATATGGACTTCTATCTTAATATGCTCCCATTATTTTACTAGCGAGTCACAAGACACCCTCAGCACGTGAAACGGAAGTCTCTAGCAGACTTCTAGTGGGGATCAGGATCCAATCAGCGTATTAGTGTAACCTCGAGGGACTCAACCAATCACACTAAGCCCAAAAGGTAGGCAACTCTTGTCGATCACAACTCCTTGTGATTCCTATTAGGATCAAGAGCACTAAGAGGGGGGGGGGGGGGTGAATTAGTGCAGCGGAAAACCTTCTGCGATTAAAATCGAAAACTACGTTCGATAGAAGTGATTTTGGTAAGAAAACCGATTCGTAAATCACTTCAACTTTTGACTAGGAGAGATGCAGCAAAGATTTGAATACAGTTTACAATTATGATGGAAATCAGAATATAAGCACAAACTGAAATACGACGTTTGTACGATAAAAGCGATTTCGGTATAAAAGCAGATTCGTAAACCACTTTAACTTGAGATAAGGCGAGATGCAGTTAAAGCAAAGATATAAAGGAAGTTTGCAGTTATAATGGAAATCAGAACGTAAGTGCAAACTGAAATACGACGTTCGTACGATAAAACTGATTTGCGTCTTAAACCCCGATTCGGAAAGCTCTGAACTTTGAAACACGTTCGTAAAAACACAGAAGGCAGTAAGCTATTGAGGAGGTTTGCAGTAAAGATAAGATGTTCAAAGTAAATGCAAACTGAGATTTAGAGTGGTTCGGTCAATCTTGACCTACTCCACTTTTGGCTTCCTCCACCGACGACGTCACCGACGTCAACTAGAGGCCTTCCTTCAATAGGCGAAGGCCAACCACCCTTTTACAGTTTCACTCCTTTTGACGGGCTTAGGAGACAACCCTTACAGAATTTTCTCTGCTCTCTTTACAACTCAGAACTTGGAAGAAAAGAGGGAGAAGATCTTTTGGCCTTTACAATAATTTTGAGCTCTAAGAATCACAGAAAAAGATCAAGATTTTAGTGTAAGTTCATACCCTTTCAGTGCTGAATGGGTGGGGTATTTATAGGCCCCAACCCAGTTCAAATTTGGAGCTCAAAACTATCAATTCCCGGAATTTCGGGATCAGGCGGTTGCACCTCCTGACTGGAGCGGTTGCACTGCCTAGCAGAGCTCGAAGATTGAGCCTCTGGGTGGTGCTACCTCCTGTCAGGGGCGGTTGCACCTCCTGACAGAGCTCGAAGATCGAGCTCAGGCGGTTGCACCTCTTGACTGAGGCGGTTGCACCGCCTAGCAGAGCTCGAAGACCGAGCTCAGGCGGTGCCACCTCCTGTCAAGGGAGGTTGCATCGCCAAGTCTCGCTTGGAGACTAAGCCCCAGGCGATGCCACCGCCTGGCTGGAGCGGTTGCACCTCCCAGTCTCGCTCGGAGACTGAGCCCAAGCGGTGCAACCTCCTGCCTTGGGCGGTGCAACCGCCTGGCAGAAATCAGGGTCCGAATGGGTTGATCCATTCGACCCAATTTGGGTTTTTCAAGGGCCCAATTGCCCCAAGTTATTGGGATCACCTCCCATTTCCAACTTAATCAATATGCTAACTATGATTTTTCCTAAGACATTTACTGCAACTTGCTCCGGTGCGTCAATCGCTTCTTCCGGCGAGCTTCCGACGAACTTTCGTCGATCATCCGATGAACCCTCGGTGATGCTCCTGCGGACTTCCGGCAAAACTCTTGGACTTGCGACGATTCACTTGGCGAGTTCCAACGAGCTTCTTTGGCAAGCTTATGGACTTTTCGGATTTGTTCCCGCAGAACTTCCGATGACTGTCCGAACTTCCGTCGAACTCTCGAACTCCTAACGTGATCATTGTCTTTGCTCCGGCGTAACTCCTGCTGCATGTCTTTCTTCTTTCGTAGTTAATCCTGCACACTTAAAACAAAACTTTGATCGAGACAATTAATCCTAAGCAATTAACCAAGTTGTCTGGCATGTCATTGGTCCCTCGACGCTTCGTCCGATTCTTCGGCGCATCGTCCTCTCCTGCAGCCTATTGCCCAATTGGCCAGTTGACTCCGCAACTACGATATCCTTGGCACAATACCCGCTCTTCTTGGCCCGATGCTCGAGTCCACGGCCCGAAGCCTTCTGTCGATACTTTGACCGATCCATCGGCCCGACGTCCAATCTTTTGACATGTTCTTCCAGCACAACATGATTTTCCTGCTTTAATTGTCTCATCTTGATCGAAGCATCCTGCGTCACTCAAAACGTAGATTAAATCATAAACATATATCTAGTATGTGTATAAGTAATCACACCAGATGATCATGGACCACAATCTAATGTGATCAGACCCGAGCCTATAAGCCTGATCACTCACATCAAGATCTATGTACGCAACGGTGCATCTTCATGCCTTGTGATCGTCCATCTCATCCTCGTCGGTTCCGTGACATCTCGATGCATCTCCATATATCGCAATCGTCTGTCTTGTGGGTCCCGCTATCACATCCACGCTCCCGCTACACCTCCTTATGTGATTACAACTTAATCATTAGGCACGTAGGCCCGACAATAAACAAGAAATTTAATGGAGGCTCGTAGGCCCTAATAATAATAATCACAAGTACACACATCACACGGTCCATAATCATCCGCCACACATCATACATCACATGTATAAATTATTATCATGCAAGACTACTAGATAATAATAAAAATAATAATCAACTAAAACGTTTAATTAATTAATATTTTTTGAAATCAGGGACATGTAGGAAAATTTTGAATTTCTAGGGGTATTGTCATAATTTAGACAAAAGATAAAAAATTGGAATTTCTCAAATTCAAAGGGGCAAAACTATCTTTTTGCCCAAGTATGCCCTAATGCCATACTCCCCTTTGCTGTTGCCGCCGCCACCACCCTACTGGCGGTGGCTTGTGCGGCCAGGGCGGGGGCGTCGCCCCTACAGGTGGGTGCCCCGGTGGGTTGGCACCCATACGGGTGGCGCTGCGCCCGCAAGCGTTGTGCTCGCGGGTGTAGTGCCCCACCGGGCTGCCACCCCTGCGGGGGGGTTTGCCCGCAGGAGCAGCGACCGCGAGCGCCATTGCCCTGCGGTGCCTCAGCCCGCGGGCGCTACGGCCGTATGCGCCTTGCCTCGTGGTGCCTCTGCTTGCGGGTCCAGCACTCGCAGGCGTCGCCCTTGCACGCGGGCACAGTGCCCGCACGTAGGTGGCCGCCTTGCCTGTAGCCCTGCCTATCGATGCCGCTGCAAGCAGCGATCGCGGGTGGGGCACCCACGGGCTGCTAGCCCCGCCGGCTGCAGGCCTACTACAAGTAGGCCATCGGTTGACTACTATAGACGCAGCCCCTATGTTGCTTACTTGTGGTTGCGCTGCACGCACGTAGATCGAGGGCAGCAACTGTTGTTACCCTTTCTCACTTTTGCGTCAACGATTTTGACCTCGAAAGTTTCTCCAAAATACAACACACACAGTTCAAAACCAATCTATCGCACGAACAACCTGGCTTTGATACCACTGTTGGGAAATCTAGGGGGCGACATCACACGCGCAGCGGAAGAACAAGAAAACAAAATCTCTTATTCCCAAAGAGATGTTCGTTGTCGTGCGAAGATTGGTGCGCAAAATCCATGAAACTTAAAACTGTGTATTGAGTAGATTGTGTTACCTAGGGAGATCATATATCCCTGTTTCCTTACAGATCTTTAGGAGAGGGTGAAAGAGGTCAAACGTCCTCCTCTAAAGTGTCCTCCTCTCTATCTATTAATCTCTCATGGGCTCTTATTGGATCTCGTCCATGGGATCCAATAATTAGGTGCTTATTGGATATCCAATAAGATAGGGGCTTTGGCGGATATCTCATATCCGAACCTCTACTCATCGCAATTCCTACCATATATGTGTGACCCTCTAGGCCCAATATCGAGCTGGTCGTAAGTCATACCTGTCAGAACTTCTTCTAACTTAATGAATTATTATCTATATAATAATTCACTCGACTCATCGACTACGGACGTACTAGGCCACTACGTCATAACCCCAAGATGATACAAGGGAATCCAATCCATTGGACCTGTCTATCCTTAGTTACTGTGTACCTATAGTCCCTCATCCATCTAATATCCCAAAGACTATATATCGAGCACGGTGCTGTCAAACCCATACGGTTTTTACTTGAGTATTGCTATAATCGGATTCTCCCGGAGAGCTCTTTCTCTCTCAACCCGAATGACCCTAGCTACGGATTTGTCTAAGCAAGAACACATGGGATATTCCTCTCATGACGCCGAGAGTGGATGATCCTCTATCGACACTCAATAGCCCTTGTAAGGACGACTACCACTCCCAATGACCAGCTGTACTAGAACTGGGACATCTAAATCTATAAGTCTGGTATCAAAGAGTGGAGCACTCATACAAGACATCCTTGGTGTCTCAAGTCTAACGACCTAATACACCACTAGGACTATGGAATCGTTGTTTGACAAGAAAGCATCATCAACCATCCAGCATTCCAAATGCGGATCAATTAGTGAACTCATTCTCCAATGAGCACTTGTACTGTATCCCTAGTGTCCCCACACAAGCAGCTTTGAGACCAGCTGCATCCATCATATGGATGGGAATACAGCACACTAGTCTGTCCGGTTATCACGATGTCCCTCTCGAGTAACCTATGACCGGGATTAATTAGAATCTATGTTTAAAGGTAAATCGATCTCATTATTCTGATCTCATCACGATCCGATTCACATTGCACGGATCCAAGGACATCATAATATATACATGCATATATACAATAATCAATATAAAGTGATAAATACCAAAATATAATAAGCAAAAAGATTCTGTGTTAAGTCACACGTGTCATCACTCACGTGATTGGCTTGTTGGGTACTTATGACTAGCAGCCACCGCATGAAAGACTATGTCTAGGCGGTACCACCGCTTGATATTGCCACTAGGTGGTACCACCACCTGTTTGGTAGTACCACTACCTGACATAGTCTCGGATACTGTGCCACGATAGTGCCACTTGTTGGGTCATTATTTGGGCCTTGTAGTTGGCCCAACATAGCCCAAACTTAGGCCCAATTGACCCCTAATTGAGTTGGCCCAATTCCAACCCAATTATTTGCTAACTATAAATTTTAAGATATACATTAAGCTAAATAAGTCCGGTAAGTCTAGGTTTCTTCCGGCGAGCTACCGACGATCTTCTGGCGAACTTCCGACGATCTCTCGGCAATGTTACAATGGATTCCCAACAAGCTCTTGGACTTCATGATGATCTTCTTGGCGAGTTCCAATGATCTTCTTTGGAAAGCTCCTAGACTTCATGATTAATTACGGTAGAACTTCCGACGAATTGTCACGGACAAACTTCTAAACAAGGTGTTTGATGTAATGCTTATGTATGTCCGTGTCTTTTGGCATGTTCATGCCTTGTACAGCATGTAAAGTGGCGGCCGAAGGCTTAATAGTCCCATTTTAGTTTGGTTGGTGGCCTCTTTAGGCTTGTAAATAAAGGTTGTGTCATGTGGACACGTGCGAGAGATTCTCAGTCTATAATGGACCATTTTACCCTTTGTTGTGCCATTGTTCAGAGCTTGTAAAGTCTATTTGTAATTTGCATTGTCTATGAAGTGTTTTTCGGAGATGTTTGCTTATGGATCCCGATTGAGACGTTCTCTCTAGCCCGTTCTCTCTTTTGTTGGTCCTAAGGGACAATGGGAGACTTCGGGGAGGCTGACCTTTGCGGACGGACACGCAAGGGTGCCGCACGACTTAGGTAAAACCAGCTAAGTCCGTGACAGATGGTATCAGAGCGGGACAAGCACTCATAGAAACACTTAGCATGCAAACGTGGGGGACCTAGCGGGGCTGCGTAGAGGGCAGTCAGCACACACGCGACCATTTGGGGGGAAAACGGGCATGGAGATGTAGGGAAAATGAGTCGCTCAAAGGAGCGAACATCTGAGATTAGCATTCAGAGGAATGGCCAACCCTTCGCGCAAGAGGCACCACGAGAACAGGTAAGCTTGGAAGAATGTGGAGCGCACAAAGGTTGGGATGGCTGAGTTTGAGCTACGCTCAATGTTGACAACTATACTTGATGGTGCTCAAGCCAAGCGAGGCGCTTGGTAAAGGATGAGACCATGCAAGGTGGAATGAGTTGCTCAGCGATCGAAAGAGTTATGCAAAGCTCACAGAGGTGAGGGGAATTGCTAACTCAAAGAATTCAGTACTCATGCATGTGCTTGTATGCGGACGATGGAATGTTCGTGGCCATCCCAAGGCGACCGAAACTCGGTGCCATGGAGCATTGATACTTTCTCTTCGGCATGTGAAGGATACGTCCGTAGGAGGTTGAAGTGTGCAATGAGTTCAGCATGTTGCTAGGCCTTGAGGGGTGCAGCGGGGGCTGTATTGACGGGGAGTCGCAATCTAGCAAGTGCATTTGTAGGAGGCAGAACAATGCACAATTTGTTCAGTAGATCGGAGTAGTCCAAGGGGATGGTGGTCTTCGAAACGAAGAGAGATGTTGCTCCAATGGGACAGTTATCCAGGAGGGATAAGTCCCGGCTCTCTAGAGGGAGAATCATGTGAGACGGACCTCACATGTTGAGGAGGAGTACCTCAACAAACAACAACTCCACGAAGCTCGATGGACTGAGCAAGCGGCGAGGAGTCGTCGCATAATCTCGCTTGAGAGAATGCATTGGTGGATGCATGGCGAGATCAAGTGGGGGAGCCACCCAAAACAACTTAAATGAAGGCACACTTAGAGTCGATGTGGAGATCCGACTCAAAAGAGGGCTGACCCGTGGAATGGTGGGCGCGAGGGCCACCATCGACTCAATGCAAAAACGAGGAGCGGAGCAACTTCGGTATAACTTGGCGAAGTACTCAAGCCACATGAAGGGAGCCAGCACAGAAGTTGGAACGTGGAGCAGAGGCACAGTGCTTTCCTTAGACAAAGGTCAAGGACATGAACTCTTGTAGAGGCAAGAGTAGGATCATGTTGTTCCATGGGTCCTTCATTCTGATGGAGCGGACTCATCTTGCATGGTGCCAAAGACGAAGGGAGCTTCGGGGCACATGCACCTTATCTCGGAGAAGCATTTGATGGAGGAACTAAGGCGACTCAATTTGCGGAGGCGAAATTGGGTCCAGAAGGTCGTAGCACGGGGCAAGAGGACGCAGAGGTGGGTACTCTTGAAGAATATGCCACAGTGTTGCCATTCGAGTTGCTATGAAGGAAGCAGTGTGCAGCGGAGATTATGCTGGTAGGGGCAGAGGCCCAGGATCCAGACAATGGTGCACAAATTACAGTGAAGTCGGTGGACTTCGGGAGCTACTAGGCGACGGACTGTCCTAGAGTGGTGCTTCATCTAGGTGTGACCCAAGAGTGGGTGGATGAAGGTCGATTGCCAAAGGAGCAAACAAAATCGAAGGTGGAAGAGACCCTGCGATGTATTGGCAGAGGCCACACATGGAGGGTTCACAATTCGAGTTTATTCCACAAGGATCAGAATGCAATGGAGATGTCACCAGGAGGCGACATGGTGCAGCGGATCATGGTGGAATAGTTCGTGGCAATGTGATACACATGACTTAGTCTCGGGAGGGACTAGATCATATGGAGGTATGATCGGGAGCTAATGGGAGCTCCACTTCGGTGAACAACACGACGGCAAGAAGGGCTATGGATTCAAGGAGTGAAGGCCATGGTACCGCAGAGGCGGGTCTTCCGTGCGTTTATCGAATTTTGCATCGGATGAAAACCTTGGTCATCAGCATATGGGGGCTGGGTTCCACCAAGGAAAAAGTTCGAATGCAAGTACCAGTGAGTTCCATGGGAGGAACTTGATCATGCAGAGGTATGATCGAAGCAGCTGGAGAGTTGGACTGCTCCAGAGCTCATATTCGCTTAAGGGAGCCCGGCAAGTCAGAGGACAAGGCCGAGTAAGCGAACGTTGCTACCAAGGAAGCTAAGGAGAACAGAATTGGTGCAAACCCTACAACGTGATGGCAGAGGCCATGCATGGGAGTTGCAGTCTGTCTTTCCATCGACCAAACAGACTGCTTGGAGAACACAATGGTGTTGAAGCAAGGGGTCGAAAGGGGCGAGGAAGCGACGACGAGTCCAGAGGGACTTAGCTACCCAAAATCAAGCATCAGTTAGAATGGAGGTGGACTCAAAGGAGTGCCACGGAGACATATCTACTGATCGTGATGAAAAGGGATGCAGATGCGAGACGACGGATAGTAGGGCCATGGGCATGGCAGCGCCATGGTACCGCAGAGGTGGGACTTCCGTGAAAGTCATTGATCCCTTGCTCTCATGGAGGGAGAGCGCTTGGTCGTGAAAGGGGCCGAGGAGGTGGAGAATGCCTCTATTCTCCAAGTATCGAGACAAGGCTGAAGGGCAGAGGCTGAAGAACTTCGTAAGACCGGTGTCAATGTGCTTCTCATCAAGATAGCCAAAAGTGAAGGACTTCGGGTCATGCAAGAGTGCATAACCAAGGAACGAAGAAGGCAGTATGCGGTGCTGTACCTTTGCTACTCAGTGGAGTAGGCGACAGGGTTGATGGAGAAGATGGTACAATCCTAGAGGCGACCAAACCTATGAGAGAATTACTCCAAGTTGGGGTGAAAACTTCCTGCATTCCAGAAGTTCAATGGCATTGAGAAGGTGAATCACAGTAACTAACTCAACGCAAGGAGTGCAAACACTTTAAGTACTTCAGAAGTGTGAGCAAAGAGCAAGCGAAGGCTAGTAACCAGCTCGATGCATGGAGTACAACCTCGAGGAGGCGGGCGAAGTTAAGTAACCGAGTATCCCAATTCTCTTATCTATCCAGCAGAGGAGCTCTGCACAAGTTCAAAGACCATTCGAAGATAATGGAAGACAATAGTTGTCAAATCCTCACCAATGGTGATCAGTGCTACTGAGAGTAGATTGTCCGCTTCATTTTCCAACGAAATGCCAATCGAAAGCGGAAGTGATGCGAACCTACTTGGATGTGACAACTAAGTGAAAGAAGAGTCAATGAGCAAATGTTGTGGAGGAAGGACCCAAAACTTCAGAAGTTTGCGAGACGATGCTCGTTAAAGCTCCAACAAGCATCCACCCAGTTCAAGCAGCATGAGGAATTTGAGAGACTGGCGCAGTAAGGATGGTCTTTTCCTTCATTTCGGGGATCCGTAGGAATCAACAAGGATCAACACAACTCAGCTAACCCCACACCAGAGTCAGAGTCATTGGTGAGTTGAAGCAGCAGGGCGGATCAAAGGTTCGACTACTCAAAAACAGCAGCGGAGAGCAGCAAGGAGCCAAGAGGTGCATTGTAGCTAGAGCAGAAGATTTAAGACTTAGCAAAGGCGAGGAGTTGCAGTGTCGACAAAGGCTTCAACGAGGACGTCGAAAGAATAAGTGGGGGAGAATGTCACGGACAAACTTCTAAACAAGGTGTTTGATGTAATGCTTATGTATGTCCGTGTCTTTTGGCATGTTCATGCCTTGTACAGCATGTAAAGGGGCGGCTGAAGGCTTAATAGTCCCATTTTAGTTTGGTTGGTGGCCTCTTTAGGCTTGTAAATAAAGATTGTGTCATGTGGACATGTGCGAGAGATTCTCGGTCTGTAATGGACCATTTTACCCTTTGTCGTGCCACTGTTCAGAGCTTGTAAAGTCTGTTTGTAATTTGCATTGTCTATGAAGTGTTTTTCGGAGATGTTTGCTTGTGGATCCCGATTGAGGTGTTCTCTCTAGCCCGTTCTCTCTTTTGTTGGTCCCAAGGGACAATGGGAGACTTCGGGGAGGTTGACCTTTGCGGACGGACATGTAAGGGTGCCGCACGACTTAGGCAAAACCAGCTAAGTCCGTGACAGAACGTTCGGACTTCCAACGAACTCTCAAACTCCTAACAAAATCTCATTCTTGACTTCGGGACTTTATTTTACTTTATGCCTTGATCGCTATCATAGTTAATCCTGTACCCTTAAAACCCACTTCGATCTAGACAATTATTACAAAGCTTGAATCAAGTGTTGTTTGATATGTCATTAGTTTATCGATGCTTCGTCCAATTCTTCGACGCATCGTCCTCTCTTGTGGCCTATTACCCAATCGGTCAATTGACCTCCACAACTCCAATTTTTTTAGTTTAATTTTTGCTCTTCTTGTTGGCCTGATGCCTGAACCCATGGCCCAAAGCCTTCTGTCGATATGTCAAACGATCCTTCGGCTCGATGTCCAATCTTCTAACATGTTTTTCTCCGACCCAACATGATTCTTCCTGCTTTAATTGTCTCTCCCTGATCGAAGTTTCCTGTGTCACTCAAAATGAAGATCAAATCATAAAAACTTATCAATTGGTTTCATCATCAAAATTTGAGATTCAACAAAATTAAGACCTAAGTATGATAATTAAGGCTTAAACAATTATAATACAAGCAATCTTAGTTGTCAAACATATCATTTGTTCATCCGAACTCTCGACAAACTTTTGGCAAACTTTCAGCGAACTTCCGGTGCATCATCTGAACTTTTGGTGTATTGTTCGATCTATCGGCATGTTGACTCCGGCAACATCTGATCTTGGCACAACGTTCAATTCTTCCGACCGAATACCCGATCTTTGACTTCAGCGCAATGTTTGATTCTTATACTTTAATCATTTTTTCGTTTCTGATCAAAGTTAGTCTTGCGTCACTTTTCTCAAAGCATAGATTAGATCATAGCTTCATTAATTGATTTCATCATCAAAATCCGAGATTCAACAGCCAATACCCCGAAAACCCATAGATAAGACTTTTTGGCTCCATTTTTGAAGCTATTTGGGGTCTATAAATACCTACTTATTCACTTGAGATAGCAAGAAAAGAGCATGAAAAACTTGTGATTCTAAGTGTGCAAACTCTATTAAAAGTCTTGAGTTTCTTTCTCCTTAATCCTATAAGTCATCCTAAGGGAATTGTGAGGGCTATTTGCAAAAAGAGTTATAAAGATTCTCTCCTAAACCTATAAAAAGGAGAAAAGAGTTGTAACAAGGGTGGTTGATCTTCCCCCATTGAAAGAAAAACGTTAACAAGGGTGGTTGATCTTCCCCCATTGAAAGAAAAACGTTAGTGAAAGCCTATGGCCTCGACAAAAGAGGAATCGAGACTGGACGTAGATTACAACAATTAAACCATTATAATCCGGTGTTCATTTCCTTTGTGCTTTTCATTCTTATTGTATATTTATTTAGTTGCTTACTACTTTTACTCACATTTTAAGTCAAATGTATTTTTGATACGGGTTTAATCGAATAAAATTTAGTGGGAGTTAACGTAGTACACTCATCAGGCCCTTATAAGCTAATCATACACATTGCCCACTTCCGATGTGGGACTAATGGGATGTTACAATATCCCTAACTCAATTAGCTTGACGTCTTTGTCAAGGCCCGACATATCCCAGATCAAACCCTAACATAGTGCATGTGAGGATTAACTCAGTGGTGGCTCCACGCCGTGATGAGTTCTCGACTCCATCCACGGGTAGCCCTTTCCTACTCGAGTCCTCTCACCCTGCCCAAATGCTAGGTCTCACCCTACCCAAATGCTAGGTCGGCTCTGATACCAAATGTCATGACCCGAGTCTGATGAGCCAACTGGCCAATAACTCCATTTTGGTCCTTCAACCACGGACCAAAATGCTTAAGCGGGAGTTAACATAGTACACTCATCAGGCCCTTATAAGCTAATCATACACATTGCCCACTTCCGATGTGGGATTAATGGGATGTTACACTATCAGATCACAAAGTGTATTGAAGTCATGGCATGCAGACTTAAATTGCCTGAGGATGCCAAAATTCACCCTGTCTTCCACATGTCATGCTTGAAACCCAAGTTGGGAAAACACGAGTCACCCCAGATCCAACTGCCCAACACCACTAAGGATGGAGTTATTCAAGCCTAACCATAAGCCATCCTTGACCGTAGGATCGTGATACATCGCTGACGTCTCTCTACTGAAGTACTAGTGCATTGGAATAATTTACCACTTGAAGATGCTACATGGGAATCATATGAGGAGCTGAAGACCTAGTTCCCTGAGTTCATGGAATCTCAATCTTGAGGACAAGGTTGATTTGGAGAGGGCGGGCTTGATAGGACCCTAGCAGGGTTGGGTCTTATTCAACCAAGAAGTAGCTAATAAAACCCTGTAAGATTGTAATAAACCCCACCTAGCCACCTCTATCCTATAAAAAAGAGTGGCTAGGGTTTATATTTGGGCCTTGGGGCTTCCTAGCCATCACCTCTTTTACTGGGCTAGTTGGTTAGGGTTGAGGGCAAAAGGGGTAACTTACTTAGGAAGCAACCCCTAAGGCTAGGGTTAGGAGGTTATTTCTTAGAGAAGCATTAGGAGTTGTAAAGGAATAGGAGTCTTGAGTAGGATTCCTATTAGGAGTCCTATTAAGAGTTAGGGTTTAGAAGCCCTATAAATAGCCATGTATTCATCCTCTTTTCTAAAGCAATAGATGAATCTTTTCTGCAGCCTTTGAGTAGCAATTTGGAGGAATTAACTCCTATAGAGTTCCAAGGAGGCTGATCCCCTAAAGAGATCAACCCCAAGCTTAGAATCTATAAGGGTTCTATCAATGAGGGACTTTACATACATAGTAACTAAGAAAGGATATGTCCAAAGGATTGGATTCTCTTGTATCGTTTGGGGACTATGACGTAGTGTCATATTACATCCGTAGTTGATGAGTCGAGTAAATTATTATGGAGATAATAATTCACTGAGCTAGAAGGAGTTCTGACAAGTATGACTCATGACCAACTCGATATTCGACTTAGAGGGTCACACACAAATGGTAGGTATTACGACGAGTAGAGGTTTAGATATGAGATATCTGTAAGAGTCCCTATCTTATTGGATATCCAACAAGCCTTTGAATAGTTGGATCCTATGGATGAGGTCCAACAAGAGCCAATAAGAGATTATTGGGTAGAAACCTAGTAATCTAAGAGATTTGGTTAGTTAGATATGTTAGGATCGGGAGAACTAAGAGGGGGGGGTGAATTAGTGCAGCGGAAATCTTTCAGCGATTAAAAACGAAAGCTGCGTTCGTTTGATAAAACTATTATGATGCAAAAGCCGATTCTAAGAATATATATGATTAAGTGCAGTTTATGTCTAAACACAGTTTGCGTCTAAGCGCAGTTTACACAGTTTGCGTCTAAATGTAGTTTGCATCTAAATGCAGATTGCGTCTAAGCGCAGTTTGCGTCTAAGCGCAGTTTGCGTCTAAGATCAGATTGCGTCTAAGCGTAGTGCAGTTTGCGTCTAAATGCAGTTTTATGTCTAAACATAGTTTTACGTCTAATCGTAGTTTTACGTCTAAACGTAGTTTGCGTCTAAACGCAGTTTTACGTCTAAACGTAGTTTTGCGTTTAAAAGTAGTTTACGTCTAAAACACAATTTTACGTCTAAACACAGTTTGCATAGTTTACGTCTAAACGCAGTTTTAAAGGGATCTGAACTTAGAAACTTCGTTCGTAAAAGCGCAGAAGATAATTTTGCAGAATCAAAACGTAAACGTAAACTGTAATGTATGAAAACACCGATTTACGTCTGAATACAGATTCGAAAAGACCAGCACTTAGAAACTTGTTCGTAAAAGCGCAGAAGACAGTTTTGTAGAATCAAAACGTAAACGTAAACTGTAATGTATGAAAACATCGATTTACGTCTGAATGCAGATTCGAAAAGATCAGCACTTAGAAACTTGTTCGTAATGGCGCAAAGAGCAGTAGCTATGTAGGAGGTTTGCAGTAACGATAAAGTTCTCAAAATAAACGCAAACCAGAGATTTAGAGTGGTTCGGTCAGTCTTGACCAACTCCACTTTTGGCTTCCTCCACCGACGAGGTCACCGACGTCAACTAGAGGCCTTCCTTCAATAGGCGAAGGCCAACTGCCCTTTTACAGATTCACTCCTTTTGATGGGCTCAGGAGACAACCCTTATAGAACCTTTCTCTCCTCTCTTTACAACTCAAGACTTGAAGAACAGAAAGAGGAGAACTTTAGGACTTTACACAAATTTGAGTTCTTAGGATCACAGAAAAGATCAAGAATTCGGTGTAGGTCTATATCTTTTCAATGCTGAATGGGTGGGGTATTTATAGGCACCAACCCAATTCAAATTTGGAGCTCAAAACGATCAAATCCCGAAATTCCGGGACCAGGCGGTTGAACCTCCTGACTGGAGAGGTTGCACCGCCTAGCAGAGCTCGAAGACTGAGCCCAGGCGGTTGCACCTCTGTGTTAGGGGCGGTTGCAACGCCTGAGTCTGGCTCGGAGACTGAGCCCCACACCTCTGTGTCAGGGGCGGTTGCACCGCCTGAGTCTAGCTCGGAGACTCAGCCCCAAGCGGTGCCACCTCTTGACTGAGGCGGTTGCACCTCTCTACCAGAGCTCGAAGACCGAGCTCAAGCGGTGCCACCTCTCTGTCAGGGAGGTTGCATCTGTTGGGAAATCATGGGGGGCGACATCATATGCGTAGCGGAAGAACAAGAAAACAAAAAATCCCCGATTCCCAAAAAGATGTTCGTCGTCGTGCGAAGATTGGTGCGCAAAAAATCCGCAAAACACAAAACTGCGTATAGAGATTGTGTTACCTAGGGAGATCGTATATCCCTGTTTCCTTGCAGATCCATAGGAGAGGGTGAAGGAGGTCAAGCGTCCTCCTCTCTAGTGGTGATCCACACAGCAGGGTTGCGACGACGCTCCTCAAAACTCCAGGCCTACTCTGAGGTGGAGAGGGAGAGGAGACTAGGAAGGGCAAGCAAAGACTCTAGCCTATGAGGCTGTGAATCCCTCCTATTTATAGAGATCCCATGTCAAACCCTAATGGGTCCTTCCCTAGTGGGTATTGGATCTGCATCCAATAAGATAAGGGCTCCGTCGGATATCTCATATCCGAACCCCTACTCATCGCAATGCCTACCATATGTGTGAGACCCTCTAGGCCGAATATCGAGCTGGCCGTGAGTCATACCTGTCAGAACTCCTTTTAACTCAGTGAATTATTATCTCTGTAATAATTCACTCGACTCATCGACTACGGACGTACTAGGCCACTACGCCGTAGTCCCCAGACGATACAGGGGAATCCAATCCATTGGACATGTCTGTCCTTAGTTATCATGTACCTATAGTTCCTCATCCATCTAATATCCCAGAGACCGTATATCGAGCATGGTGCTGTCAGACCCATACGGTTTCTACTCAAGTCTCGCTCTAATCGGATTCTCCCGGAGAACTCTTTCTCTCTCAACCCGAATGACCCTGGCCAGGGATTTGTCTGAGTAAGAACACATGGGATATTCCTCTCATGATGCCGAGAGTGGATGATCCTCTGTCGACACTCAATAGCCCTCGTAAGGTCGACTACCACTCCCAATGACCAGCTGTACTAGATCTGGAACAGCCAAACCTATAAGTCTGGTATCAAAGAGTGGAGCACTCATACATGACATCCTTGGTGTCTCAAGTCTAAGGACCAGATACACTACTAGGACTAAGGAATCGTTATCTAATAATAAGGCATCATCAACCATCCAGCATTCCGTAAGCGGATCAATCAGTGAACTCATTCTCCAATGAGCACCTGTACTGTATCCCTAGTGTCTCTACACGAGCAGCTATGAGACCAGCTGCATCCATCATATGGACGGGTATACAGCACACCAGTCTATCCGGTTATCACGATGTCCCTCTCGAGTAATCTATGACCGGGATTATTTAGGATATGTGTTTAAAGGTGAATCGATCTCATTATCGTGATCTCATCACGATCCGATTCCCATTGCACAAATCCAAGGACATCATAATATATATATGCATTTATGCAATAGTTATAAAGTGATATACGCCAAAATATAATAAGCAAAAAGATTCTGTATCTAGTCACACGTGCCATCACTCACGTGATTGGCTTGTTGGGCACCTATGACTAGCAATCTCCCACTTGACCTAAAGCCAATCACCTATGTGTCTGATCCCCATCAGACTCCTATGACGCTCAAAGACAATCTGAGACAATGGCTTTGTTAGTGGATCTGCAATGTTATCTTCGGATGGAACTCTTTCCACTGCTATATCTCCTCGGGTTACGATCTCTCTAATAAGCTCGAACCTCCTCAGAACACTTCTGATGAGACTGGGTTCCCTTATTTGAGTAATCGCCCCATAGTTGTCGCAATATAAGGAAGTCGACTTCTCGCTATTCAGAACGACTCCCAAATCTGTGATGAACATCTTCACCCAGACTCCCTCCTTTGCTGCACCTGATGCAGCAATGTACTCCGCCTCTGTGGTCGAGTTAGCAGTGGTATCTTGCTTGGAACTCTTCCAGCACACTGCTCCTCCATTCAAGGTGTACACATACCCTGAATTTGACTTGCTATCATCGACATCAGACTGAAAACTTGAGTCAGTGTAGCCTTCAACCTTAAGGCTATTACCTCCATATACTAGTTAAAGATCCTTAGTCCTTCTCAAGTACATAAGGATACACTTTACTGCTTTCCAGTGCTCCAAGCTTGGATCCGCTTGATACCTGCTCGTGTCACTCAGAGCATGCGCTATATCAGGCCTAGTACATAGCATGGCATACATGATAGACCCTATTGCTGAGGCATAAGGTATCATATCCATGTTCGCCCTTTCTTCTGGAGTCTTTTGGGGACATTCTCGTAGAAAGCGATATCCCATGTCTCATCGGTATGAGACCTCTCTTGGAATTTTCCATGCCAAACCTTTTGACAATAGTTTCTATGTACCTGGACTGGGACAAGCCAAGCATCCTCTTGGATCTATCTCTATAGATTCTAATCCCCAAAATATAGGATGCTTCCCCTAAGTCCTTCATGGAGAAGTGTCTAGATAACCAAGCCTTTACTATGGATAGCATTCCTACATCATTCCCAATGATGAGGATGTCATCCACATATAACACCAAAAAGGTGATAGCGCTCCCACTTACCTTTCTGTATACACAAGGCGCATCTTCGTTCTTAACGAAGTTATAAGATCTGATTGCCTCATCAAATCTTATGTTCCAACTTCGGGAAGCTTGCTTTAGTCCATAAATGGATCTAAGCAATCTACACACCTTATCTGGGCAGTTCTTGGACAAGAATCCCTCAGGTTGCGTCATATACACTTCCTCCTCGAGGTTCCCATTGAAGAATGCGATTTTCACATCCATCTGCCAGATCTCATAATCATAGTGTGCTGCAATAGCCCATAGAATTCTGATGGATTTTAGCATTGCTACGGGTGAGAAAGTTTCATCGTAGTCAATACCTTGCCTTTGACGATATCCCTTAGCCACTAGCCTTGCTTTATAGGTCTCTACCTTTCCATCTACTCTGATCTTTTTCTTAAAGATCCACTTGCAACCGATGGGTACAATACCTTCGGGCACATCAACTAGGTTCCAAACCTTATTAGAGTACATAGAATCCATCTCAGAATTCATGGCTTCTTTCCACTTCCCGGAGTCTATACTCATAATAGCCTCCTCGTAGGTCTGAGGATCAATATCCTCTACATCCTCTGCTCTAATATGTCCCACATATCTCTCAGGAGGATGGGATACTCTATCAGACCTGCGTAAAGTTGATACTTGTGTATTAGGTACCTAAACAGACTCGGGCTGTAGAGTGGTGCTTGAGCTTGGTTCTCCAACCTCGCTCAATTTTATCATTCTCCTACTGTCTCCGTCAAGAAAGTGTTCCTTCTCAAGGAACACTGCTCTCTTAGCTACAAAGACCTTTTGGTCCTCGAGATGATAGAAATAATACCCACAAGTTTCCTTGGGGTATCCCACAAATTTGCATCACTCTGTCCTTGATTCTAACTTATCGGGGTTGTGTCTTCTAACATGGGCAGGGCAGCCCCAAATCTTAACAACCTTAAGATCAGGCTTCTTCCCTTTCCATATCTCATATGGTGTAGACACTACCGACTTAGTTGGAACTCTATTTAGAAGGTAAGCTGCGGTTTCTAGGGCATATCCCCAGAATGAGATGGGTAGGTCAGCGAAACTCATCATGGACCGTACCATATCTAATAATGTACAATTTCTCCTTTCAAAGACACCATTGAGCTGAGGTGTATAAGGAGGTGTCCATTGGGATAATATCCCATGGTCCTTGAGGAACTGAGTAAACTCTTTACTTAAGTATTCACCTCCTCGATCTGATCGAAGAGTTTTGATACTCTTTCCAGTCTGGTTCTCCACCTCATTCTTATACTCTCTGAATTTCTCAAAAGCCTCGGACTTGTACTTCATTAAGTACACATATCCATACCTTGAGAAATCATCAGTAAATGTAATGAAGTAGGAGTAACCTCCAATGGCATGAGTTGACATGGGTCCACATACATCACTATGTATGAGTTCCAACAACTCATTGGCTCTCTCTCCAGTTCTACTAAATTGAGATTTGGTCAGTTTTCCATGGATGCAAGGCTCACAAGTTGCATATGACACATAGTCGAATGGATCTAGATATCCATCATTTAGCAACTTTTGAATCCTTCTTTCATGGATGTGACCTAGCCTACAATGCCACAGGTATGCACTGTTCAACTCATCTCGTTTCCTTTTGGACACATTTACATTTATGATATGTGGAATGGTGTCTAACATAAATAAACCATTATGCAATGTTCCTTTCGTGATGATCTTATCATCTATTAATATCGAACAACCATTGTTCTCAAAAATAAATTTATATCCATTAACTGTTAAACATGAAATGGAGATAATGTTTTTGATAATAGAAGGAACAAAATAACATGCATCTAATGTAATAAAAGCTCCACTAGGCAGATGTAGGGCGACCTCGCCAACAGCTAATACAGCAACTTTTGCTCCATTACCCATCTTGAGGTCCATCTCGTCTCTCTCTAGTCTCCTAGGCCTTGCCAGAACCTGCAACGAATTGCATATATGATAAGCACTACCGGTATCCAATACCCATGTGTTATCATAAGAGTTTGACAAATTGAGACTGATCATGAATGTACCTGAAGCTTCATCAAGCTTTTGTTTTGCCCTTTCTGCAAGGTACTCTTTGCAGTTTCTCTTCCATTGCCCATCTTTACCATAGTGGAAGCACTGGCCTTTGTCCTTTGCTGGGTCTTTCTTAGCAACCTTTGCTTTACCTTGTTTGCCCTTGCCCTTTCCCTTCTTAAGGGACCTTTCTACTTTCCTTTTCTTTCTGGTCTCACTAGTGTAGAGAACTGGCTTCTCTTTCTTAATAGTACTCTCTGCCTCCCTCAACATATTGAGGAGCTCTCGGAGAGTCACCTCAAGCTTGTTCATATTAAAATTCATTATGAACTATGAAAAGGAATCTGGTAGGGACTGAAGCACAATGTCCACACACAAGTTATCCTCTAGGACCATTCCTAGACCTGTGAGTTTCTCTTTCCACTCAATCATCTTTAGGACATGGTTCTGAACCGGTGTCCCCTCAGTCATCCTAGCGCGGAAAAGGCTCTTGGATATCTCATATCGTTGAGTCCTTCCCTGTTCCTCAAACAATTTGCGGACATGTAGGAGAATGGATCTGGCATCTATCTTTTCATGTTGTCTCTGTAACTCTGGAGTCATAGAGCCCAACATATAGCACTGAGCAAGAGTGGAGTCATCAATGTACTTCACGTAGCGAGCGATCTTATCCTTGCTTGCCCCTTCTTCGGGCGTAGGCATCACTGTATCAAGGACGTACATGATTTTCTCCGCTGCAGGTGGCTGCAGGCATGCAGATCGAGGGTAGCAACTATTGCTGCCCTTCCTCGCTTTTGCGTCAACAATTTTGACGTCAATATTCTTCCTAAACACAACACACGCAGTTCAAAACCAATCATTCGCACGAACAACCTGGCTCTGATACCACTGTTGGGAAATCATGGGGGGCGACATCATATGCGCAGTGGAAGAACAAGAAAACAAAAATCCCCGATTCCCAAAAAGATGTTCGTCGTCGTGTGAAGATTGGTGCGCAAAAAATCCGCAAAACATAAAACTACGTATAGAGATTGTGTTACCTAGGGAGATCGTATATCCCTGTTTCCTTGTAGATCCTTAGGAGAGGGTGAAGGAGGTCAAGCGTCCTCTTCTCTAGCGGTGATCCACACAGTAGGGTTGCGACGACGCTCCTCAAAACTCCAAGCCTACTCTGAGGTGGAGAGGGAGAGGAGAATAGGAAGGGCAAGCAAAGACTCTAGCCAATGAGGCTGTGAATCCCTCCTATTTATAGAGATCCCGTGTCAAACCCTAATGGGTCCTTCCCTAGTGGGTATTGGATCTGCATCTAATAAGACAAGGGCTCCGTCGGATATCTCATATCCGAACCTCTACTCATCACAATGCCTACCATATGTGTGTGACCCTCTAGGCCCAATATCGAGCTGGCCGTGAGTCATACCTGTCAGAACTCCTTCTAACTCAGTGAATTATTATCTTTGTAATAATTCACTCGACTCATCAACTACGGACGTACTAGGCCACTACGCCGTAGTACCTAGACGATACAGGGGAATCCAATCCATTGGACCTGTCTGTCCTCAATTACCATGTACCTATAGTCCCTCATCCATCTAATATCCCAGAGACCGTATATCGAGCATGGTGTTGTCAAACCCATACGGTTTCTACTCAAGTCTCGCTCTAATTGGATTCTCCCGGAGAACTCTTTCTCTCTCAACCCGAATGACCCTGGCCAAGGATTTGTCTGAGCAAGAACACATGGGATATTCCTCTCATGATGCCGAGAGTGGATGATCCTCTGTCGACACTTAATAGCCCTCGTAAGGTCGACTACCACTCCCAATGACCAACTGTACTAGATCTGGGACAGCCAAACCTATAAATCTGGTATCAAAGAGTGGAGCACTTATACATGACATCCTTGGTGTCTCAAGTCTAAGGACCAGATACATCACTAGGACTACGGAATCACTATCTGACAATAAGGCTTCATCAACCATCCAGCATTCCGTAAGCGGATCAATCAGTGAACTCATTCTCCAATGAGCACCTATACTATATCCCTAGTGTCCCTACACGAGCAGCTATGAGACCAGCTGCATCCATCATATGGACGGGTATACAGCACACCAGCCTATCCGGTTATCACTATGTCCCTCTCGAGTAACCTATGACCGGGATTATTTAGGATATGTGTTTAAAGGTGAATCGATCTCATTATCGTGATCTCATCACGATCCGATTCCCATTGCACAAATCCAAGGACATCACAATATATATATGCATTTATGCAATAGTTATAAAGTGATATACGCCAAAATATAATAAGCAAAAAGATTCTGTATCAAGTCACACGTGCCATCACTCACGTGATTGGCTCGCTAGGCACCTATGACTAGCAGCACCGCCCAGTCTAGCTCGAAGACTGAGCTCAGGCGGTGCCACCTCCTGGCTGGGGCGGTTGCACCGCATAGTCTCGCTGGGAGACTTAGCCCAGTCGGTGCCACCTCCTGGCCTAGGCGGTTGCACCTCCTGATGCAATCAGGGTCCGAATGGTTAGCTCCATTCGGCCCAATTTCAGTCTTTCAGGGGCCCAATTGCCCCAAGATTAAGCTAATGGGATCACCTCCCATTTTCCAGCTTAATCAATGTGCTAACTACGATTAGATCTAAGACAATTTCTGCATCTTTGCTTCGGTGCGTCAATCGCTTCTTCCGGCGAGTTTCCGGCGAACTTCCGTCGATCATCCGATGAACTCTCGGTGATGCTCCTGCGGACTTCCGGCAAACTCCTGGACTTTGCGACGATCCACTTGGCGAGTTCCGACGAGCTTCGCTTGGCAAGCTTCTGGACTTCTCGGATCTGTTCTCGCAGAACCTCCGACGACCGTTCGAACTTCCGTCGAACTCTCGAACTCCCAACGTGATCATGAACTTGACTCCGGCACAACTCCTGCTGCTTGTCTAACTTTTATCATAGTTAATCCTGCACACTTATCTCAACGCATAGATTAGACAACAAATGACAATTGACTTCATCATCAAAATCCGAGATTCAACAATCTCCCCCTTTTTGATGATGACAATCAATTGATAATGGAGTTATCCTTAACTCCCCCTGTCTATATGCCATAGTTGAGATAAGTCAGCTTTGAATTCAAGACCTAAGAATTCAAGTGACGTATTGATAAGTTAGATCAGTTAAACTTATCAATACTCCCATCATGATACTCATCATGATGTATCTCTTCAAAGATGATGTCAAGGCTTGACATACATCATCAAGTTTGTATGATTGTGTTTGTAACTATTCATCATGTAGTTTGAACATTATCATATAAAGCTGTGAAGCACTATTACATGATGCACACATTTGAAATATTCTAGCAAGTTTTGCATTTTCTTCACATGATAAGATATCAACTCAGGGCATAATGCAAACTTTAGCACATGTTCATATATCTCTTGGTGATGCAAGGATGGCATAATCATAGCAGTGTTTATAGCATCACTCATAGTATTTCTAATCATGGCAGTGTTTATCAATTCATATATCTCCTCCCCCTTTGTCATCAACAAAAAGCATAGTAATTATGATACCAGGAAAATAATAATAGCAAGCTTATAGAGGAATTTTACATAGATTGCTTTAAATACATCTTCCCCTTTTTGTTATAATCCATTGTCTATGTAAAGATTTTGCAGGATGGAATACATACATATGAATCACTTCATCAAATCTATTTCAGAAACTTATTTTTCATGAAAGTGTACGAGAAAATCTGTTTTATGGCATTCGAATAAATTCGGACAAGATTTTGTTGCAGATTTTCACATATAATCATAGAAACATGACAATCAAGTGATTTGATCATTCAATATAGTCCGAAAAATAATTTTAATAAATTTATCTATTCGGACACATCAACATTCCTAATTCTCTTCGAATGAAATCAAATTGTTCTTCACTTAGAGGTTTTGTAAAAATGTCAGCTAGTTGATGTTTAGTATCAATGAACTCTATGGTTATATCATGATTAGTGACATGATCTCGTATAAAGTGATGTCTAATATCAATATGTTTTGTTCTTGAGTGTTGTATAGGATTCTTAGTTAAGCATATTGCACTCGTGTTATCACATTTAATGGGAATATCTTTAAGATTAACTTTGTAATCTTCTAAAATGTTTTTCATCCATACAACTTGTGCACAGCATGCACTTGCTGCAATATATTCAGCTTCGGTTGTTGATAGAGCAACCGAGCTTTGTTTCTTAGATGACTAGGAAACAAGGGCATGTCCTAAAAATTAACATGATCCTGATGTGCTTTTTCTATCTAGTCTACAGCCAGCGAAGTCCGCATCAGCATAAGTTGTTAACTCAAAATTTTCTGATTTTGGGTACCATAATCCTAAATTTGTGGTTCCATTAAGATATCTAAGTATTCTTTTAACTGCTTTTTGATGAGACATCTTAGGGTTTGATTGAAATCTAGCACAAAGTCCTACATTGAACATGATGTCTGGTCTGGTGGCAGTGAGGTAAATAAACTTCCTATCATACCCCTATAAGTTTTTTGATCAAAGCTTTCTCCACTTTCATCAATTTCTAACTTAGTGGAGGTGCTCATAGGAGTGTTACTAGCCTTTGAGTTGTTCATATTAAACCTTTTTAATAAATTCATGGCATATTTAGTTTGACAAATAAAGATGCCATTGCTTAGTTGTTTGATTTGTAAACCTAAGAAGAATGTTAATTCTCCCATTAAGCTCATTTCGAATTCAAGACTCATAGTTTTAGCAAAAGATTCACAAAGAGATTCATTTGTAGAGCCAAAGATAATATCATCAACATAAATCTGAACAATGAGAAAATTATTTTCAAAATTCTTGATAAACAATGTAGTATCAACCTTGCCTTTTGTAATGTTATTTTTGATAAGAAAAGAACTAAGTCTCTCATACCAAGCCCTTGGGGCTTGTTTTAAACCATAGAGAGCTTTAGTTAATCTAAACACATGATTAGGGAGGCTATTATTTTCAAATCCAGGAGGTTGTTCAACATAAACTTCTTTGGAAATAAAGCCATTTAGAAAAGCGCTTTTAACATCCATTTGAAATAACTTAAAATTATTACTACTAGCGTAGGCAAGGAGCATCCTTATGGCTTCCAATCGAGTCACAAGTGCGAAGGTTTCTTCGTAATCGATACCTTCTTCTTGGTTGAAACCTTTGGCAACTAATCTAGCTTTGTTTCTAACCATGATACCATTTTCATCTTGCTTGTTTCTGAAAACCCATTTAGTACTAATAACTAAATGGTCATTTGGCCTAGGAACAAGCTTCCACACCTCATTTCTCTCAAATTGATTCAATTCATCTTGCATTGCGATAATCCATGAATCATCTTTCATGGCTTCGTCAACGCATTTGGGTTCAATTTGGGAGAGAAAGGCGGCGTTTGCAAAAAAAGTTTTAAGAAAAGATCGTGTTTGAACCCCCTTTGACGTGTCTCCTAAGATTAGCTCCTTGGGATGAGCATCTACATACTTCCAATCCTTGGGTAAGGATATTTCGGGAGTGGATGCATCCAAGTTGCTAGTTGGAGAAGGGGTTTCATTTAAATTCAAGGAATCAAAATTAACATCTTCGTCAAGATCATTTTTCGTGATTTCGGAAATCTCATTGAAAACAACATGAATGGATTCTTCGATAATTAAAGTTCTTTTATTGAAGATATGAAAGACTTTAGAAACAGTAGAATAACCAAGAAAGATTCCTTCATCGGATTTAGCATCAAATTTTCCTAAGTTGTCCTTTTCATTTAAGATAAAACACTTACACCCAAAGACTTTAAAATATGAAACATTGGGTTTTTTATTGTTCCATAACTCATAGGGAGTTTTGGTTAGTAGAGGTCTTACTAGAACTCTATTCAAAATGTAGCATGCAGTATTTACGGCTTCGGCCCAAAAATATTTGGGTAGGTTGTGTTCATTTAATATGGTTCTTGCCATTTCTTGTAAATTTCGATTTTTTCTTTCTACAACTCCATTTTGTTGAGGATTTCTAGGAGTAGAGAAATTATGGTTGTATCCATTGAGTTCACAAAATTCCTGGAAATCATGGTTTTGAAATTCACCACCATGATGACTTCTAATTGATGAAATCATAGACCCTTTCTCATTCTGAACAAGTTTGCAAAACTTGGTAAAAGATCTAAGGCACTCACTTTTCTGTTTTAAGAAGTAAGTTCATGTGTATCTGCTATAGTCATCCACGATGACGAAGGCGTATTTGCTACCTCCTAGGCTTGATGTGGAGATTGGTCCGAACAAGTCCATATGGATCAATTGTAAGGGCCTAGAGGTGCTTATTTGATTTTTAGATTTGAAGCTACTCTTAATTTGTTTACCTAATTGGCAAGCATCACATACATTATCTTTGATGAACTTGATATGAGGAATTCCTCTTACAAGTTCTTTAGATGATATTTGAGTGATTAGTTTCATGCTAGCATGACCTAATCTTCTATGCCATATCCAAGCATCCTCATTCAAAGCAGAAAAACACATTTCATTACACAAATCATTGATGTCAATAGTGTATACGTTATTTTGTTTCAATGCAATCATAGATATATTTTTGTATGGTTTTTCAATGATGCAAGCATTAGATTCAAATCTTATAATATATCCTTTATCACATAATTGACTAATGCTCAAGAGGTTATGTTTTAAACCATCAACTAGCAAAACATCGTCAATAGAGAAGTTGGATTTGTTACCTATGGTTCCTTTGCCAATGATTTTACCCTTGTTGTTGTCTCCGAAGGTGACATATCCTTCGTCTATGCTAGTGAGCTTAGAGAATTGAGATGGATCTCCGGTCATATGCCCTGAGCATCCACTATCAAGGTACCATCTCTTGCTCCTAGCTTGCGAAGGTTTAGTTTTCTACAAGAAAGGATGATGTTTAGGTACCCATTTGCTTTTGGGTGCCTCATAAATAGATCTACATTTCTTATCATGTTGCATAGAATTTGTCATGGTTCCTTTAGGAACCCAAATCAATTTGTTTGGACTTATTTTCTTGAATGGACAACAATATGTCTTGTGTCCAAATTTACAACAGAAGTTACATTTGTCTTGATGTCGAATATGTAAGATGGAGCCTTTTATGAAGGTGGTTGGATTTTGGTGAGGACTTCTCACGAATCCAATTCCACTTCTTTTGGGAACGTGACCCTTGTTTGTAAGGATCATGTTCAATGACTTGCTACCAACCTCGAATTTCTTCAAGGTGTCCTTAAGTAGCAAGTTTTCTTTTTGGAGAGTTTCTAGATCATGGAATTTTATGCATGGGCTTAAACTATCATGATGTTCAGCATTTAACTTATCAAAATTACAAATAATATTATCATGCTCCTTTTTTAGCAATTTGTATTTACTATTGATAGTCTTACACTCATCAAATAATTCATGGAAAGCATTTAATAATTCATCGAATGATAAATCTGCATCTATTGAATTTGTTACCTCATCTTCGATGGCCATTAAGGCGTAATGAGCAACTTGCTCGGTGTTGGACTCCTCATCTTCGGATGCGCTCGAGTCATCCCATGTTGCTTGAAGCGCCTTCTTCTTTGATGTTCTCCTTTTGACTTGGGGACAATCACTCTTGTAGTGTCCCGGCTTTTTGCATTCATAGCAGATTACTTGGTCCTTCTTGGGTTCAAGTTTATTTTTTGCATCATTCTTAAACTTGTTTCTTTTAAAGAACTTTTTAAACTTTCTTGTTAGAAGTGCCAAGTCATCATCACAATCCTCATCACTTGAGTTTTCTCTCAAATGGCATTCAGAAGTTTTGAGTGTCATATCCTTCCTGTTCTTTGGAAGGATGTCTTCCTGCTCTTCATGAGCTTTACAAGTCATTTCGTAGGTCATTAATGACCCGATTAGTTCTTCAAGAGGGAAATTTCGCAAATCTTTTGCCTCTTGAATAGCAGTGACTTTAGGATCCCAACTCTTAGGAAGGGATCTTAGTATCTTATTAACATGCTCAAAATCAGAAAAGCTCTTTCCGAGTCCTTTTAGACCGTTGACGACATCCGTGAAACGGGTAAACATGTCGCCAATGGTTTCACTCGGTTTCATCCGGAAAAGTTCGAAAGAATGTAACAGCAAATTGCTTTTTGACTCTTTTACTCTACTTGAGCCTTCATGGGTCACTTCGAGTGTGTGCCAAATATCAAATGTAGTTTCATAAGTTGAAACACGGTTAAACTCGTTTTTATCAAGTGCACAAAATAAGGCATTCATAGCCTTTGCATTAAGAGCGAAAGCCTTCTTTTCCAAATCATTCTAATCGATCATTAGAAGAGAAGACTTCGAAAATCCGTTTTCGACAAGATTCCACAGTTCAAAATCCATAGAAATAAGAAAGATCCTCATTCGGGTCTTCCAGTAGGTGTAGTCCATCCCACTGAACATGGGTGGACGCGTAATAGAATGCCCCTCTTGGTTTCCAACGTACGCTATTTCTCTTGGGTTTTAATCCGTTAGAGAGTTAACCTTGCTCTGATACCAATTATTAGGATCGAGAGCACTAAGAGGGGGGGGTGAATTAGTGCAGCGGAAATCTTTCAGCAATTAAAAACGAAAGCTGCGTTTGTTTGATAAAACTATTATGGTGCAAAAGCCGATTCTAAGAATACTTATGATTAAGTGCAGTTTACGTCTAAACACAGTTTGCGTCTAAGCACAGTTTACACAGTTTGCGTCTAAATGTAGTTTGCGTCTAAATGCAGATTGCGTCTAAGCGCAGTTTGCGTCTAAGCGCAGTTTGCGTCTAAGATCAGATTGCGTCTAAGCGCAGTGCAGTTTACGTCTAAACGCAGTTTTACGTCTAAACACAGTTTTACGTCTAAATGTAGTTTTACGTCTAAACGCAGTTTGCGTCTAAACGCAGTTTTACGTCTAAATGTAGTTTTGCGTTTAAAAGTAGTTTACGTCTAAAACACAGTTTTACGTCTAAACACAGTTTGCACAGTTTACGTCTAAACGCAGTTTTAAAGGGATCTGAACTTAGAAACTTCGCTCGTAAAAGCGTAGAAGACAGTTTTGCAGAATCAAAACGTAAACGTAAACTGTAATGTATGAAAACACCAATTTACGTCTGAATACAAATTCGGAAAGATCAGCACTTAGAAACTTGTTCGTAAAAGCGCAGAAGATAGTTTTGCAGAATCAAAACCTAAACGTAAACTGTAATGTATGAAAACACCGATTTACGTCTGAATGCATATTCGGAAAGATCAGCACTTAGAAACTTGTTCATGAAGGCGTAGAGAGCAGTAGCTATGTAGGAGGTTTGTAGTAATGATAAAGTGCTCAAAATAAACGTAAACCAGAGATTTAGAGTGGTTCGGTCAGTCTTGACCTACTCCACTTTTGGCTTCCTCCACCGACGAGGTCACCGACGTCAACTAGAGGCCTTCCTTCAATAGGCAAAGGCCAACTGCCCTTTTACAGATTCACTCCTTTTGATGGGCTCAGGAGACAACCCTTATAGGACCTTTCTCTCCTCTCTTTACAACTCAAGACTTGAAGAACAAAAAGAGGAGAACTTTAGGACTTTACACAAATTTGAGCTCTTAGAATCACAGAAAAGATCAAGAATTCGGTGTAGGTCTATATCTTTTCAGTGCTGAATGGGTGGGGTATTTATAGGCCCCAACCCAATTCAAATTTGGAGCTCAAAACGATCAAATCCCGGAATTCCGGGACCAAGCGGTTGCACCTCCTGACTGGAGAGGTTGCACCGCCTGGCAGAGCTCGAAGACTGAGCCCAGGCGGTTGCACCTCTGTGTCAGGGGCGGTTGCACCGCTTGAGTCTGGCTCGGAGACTGAGCCCCAGGCGGTGCCACCTCTTGACTTAGGCGGTTGCACCTCTCTGCCAGAGCTCGAAGACCGAGCTCAGGCGGTGCCACCTCTCTGTCAAGGAGGTTGCACCGCCCAGTCTAGCTCGAAGACTGAGCTCAGGCGGTGCCACCTCCTGGCTGGGGCGGTTGCACCACCCAGTCTCGCTAGGAGACTTAGCCCAGGTGGTGCCACCTCCTGGCCTAGGCGGTTGCACCTCCTGATGCAATCAGGGTCCGAATGGTTAGCTCCATTCGTCCCAATTTCAGTCTTTCAAGGGCCCAATTGCCCCAAGATTAAGCTAATGGGATCACCTCCCATTTTCCAACTTAATCAATGTGCTAACTACGATTAGATCTAAGACAATTTCTGCAGCTTTGCTTCGGTGCGTCAATCGCTTCTTCCGGCGAGTTTCCGGCGAACTTCCGTCGATCATCCGATGAACCCTCGGTGATGCTCCTGTGGACTTCCGGCAAACTCCTGGACTTTACGACGATCCACTTGGTGAGTTCCGACGAGCTTCGCTTGGCAAGCTTCTGGACTTCTCGGATCTGTTCTCGCAGAACCTCCGACGACCGTCCGAACATCCGTCGAACTCTCGAACTCCCAACGTGATCATGAACTTGACTCCGGTGCAACTCCTGCTACTTGTCTAACTTTTATCGTAGTTAATCCTGCACACTTATCTCAACGCATAGATTAGACAACAAATGACAATTGACTTCATCATCAAAATCCGAGATTTAACAAGATAGAGATCCAATACCCAATATGGCGAAATATATTACGATTAAGTTGATAGGAGGCCTCTATAAATAGAAGAGAACCAAAGGGCCATGGGATATGCTCTTTTTAGCTGCCACCTCCTATTCTCCTCTCTCCCTCTCCTCCTCGACCTGTAGCCCCTATTTGGGGCTTGTGGACAACAAGAAGGGGCAGCCCCTACTTGATTGCATGGTGCACGCTGCGAGGAGGATTGTATCACGATTTGAGGAGCGTCTTCGTTGCCCCCATCATGTGGATTACTGCTAGAGAGGAGGATAGTTGACTTCCTTTATCCTCTCCTATAGATCTATAGGAAATCAGGGATATATGATCTCCCTAGGTAACAAAATCTCCCTTGTATGCATAGTTTTTTTATTTTATGAGTTTTTGCACACCAATCTTTGCACGATAATGAAACCTTATTTCCTGCAAAAAATTCTAGGATTTTGTTTCATATTCTTCTGCTACACATGTGATGTTACTCCTGATTTCCCAATAAGAGTTAGATGAGAAAGACATTATAAGGATACGTACCGATATGAGGGATCAAGATGTGCATCTGTGACGAATCAACAAGGGATCACTTAGTAGGAAGGTTATGCTTCCTAGGCTATGTTATCTGATTTGGTTGTACAACATGGAGTGTATTAAGTAATGCTATTGTAACATCCCTCATTTCTGAATTTTCGTATAAGTTTCTAGTTGTAATGTAAGTATTTATTTTAAATTTAATAAAAGAGCCAAAGTATGAATCTGAGAACTTATTCATAAGATTTGGAGGATTTGTTCAAAAAAAAAAATCTGAGGACCTATATGTAAACCCTGAGGACCTAATCGTAAATATAATAATACAAGGACTAAACTACAAAATGTACAAAACTACAAATCCCACCATTTAAGCCTCTCTGCCTTCATTCTTAAGGAACCAGAGAAGCAACTGCGTGGATGAACAGAGAAAGAAAGAAAGAAGAAGAGGAAAAAAAAGGGGGAAGAAGAAGAAAAAAATTTGGGGCTTTAAGGTTTCTTGCTCAAATCTTCTCATTTAGTGTCATA
This sequence comes from Musa acuminata AAA Group, assembly GCF_036884655.1. Taxonomy (NCBI): domain Eukaryota; kingdom Viridiplantae; phylum Streptophyta; class Magnoliopsida; order Zingiberales; family Musaceae; genus Musa; species Musa acuminata. Next base: position 26,075,545 of record NC_088346.1, read on the forward strand.
ATTCTCAAAGGCAAGTATTCTAACCCCATCCTACAGAAGTATTAGTCTCTATTCTTATATTGATTCTGAAATTTTTCTGCTTAGAACCTGATATTTCTCTCTTTGGATATATAACTAAGGATCTGGAATTTTTTTGGTAAACTGACCCCTATACACTGTTTCAGCTATAATTTTTAGCACCAAATGTGGATTTAGGCAGGACCTAGCTAGTTTGAAATTAGACTCTTGTATCTTTCTTTGGACACTAATTTTATAGATTTTGGACATCGAATACTTACCCAAACGTCTGTTTCAAATGAGCCTATATATGCTGCAGAACAGGGATCAAAATTTCTGACCTTTCGATACTAAAATACCTATAAGTCCCTGTTGAGAATTCTAATTTGCACCAAATGACTTCATTCGAAACTAGACTTGTAGACCTTTCTTTTGACACATAGATTGAAAAATTTGGAATTCAAATGCCTATCCTGTTATCTGTTGAATCCGACCCTATGAATTCTGCAAAACAGTGATTTTGTTTTTGACCTTGTGTTACCAAATCAAAGGTAACTCCTTGTTGGAAACCATGATTTGTATGAAGTATATTTCTTCAGAAAATAGATTGATATATATTTCAACAATAGCCTTCTTGAGGGTATTGGAGCATAATTGACAATCTGAAGTATTTATCCAATGTGCCTCTCGAATTCTGTCAGAAATCGAGCTTTGATTGATTTCGCATCTTTTGTTTTCGTTCGTTTGGAAATAGATTTCATTCAGTTCCCTTCACTCAATTGTGGCTTATATTAATGCTTGAATTCTCGTTTGCTCCTGTCTATAAATTATTTTCATTCCTGAATCTATTGTGTAACGTTTATGCTATATCACATTGACTTATATAGGCACATGTATATCCCATTGTTCCGCATTTGCTTTTGATATGTGTCTATTCTAGTTTCATTCCTTTGGATATCAAATTTATCTAACCTTCTTTATTTGAATTGAGTTGTATGTGATTGCTTGGATTCCGTGTGTGCCCTTGCTTTCATTTCCTTTCAAGTCTAAATACAATGGTGAAAGATTATTGCTTACTTCGTATTGACTCGTAAAGGCACATGTACGTTTTGTTATTCCACGTGTGCTTTCGATATGTGCTATTCATTGTTCATACTATCCTTTTATACTATGGTGTTTGTGGAATATTGTGAACCTTTGCCAGAAATGGTGAAGGGAGTTATGCATAAAGCTTGAGATGCTCTGCCGGCCCTTATGACTTCACTTAGACGTGGGTGGATGGAGCTCCCACACATGGGAGACCTCCCAGACGTGAGAGACTTATGTTTGGTGTAACATCCCCCATTTAAAAAAAAAAATTAGTAAATGCATGTTTGTAAATATGAGGATTATTTAATAATTTTTTATTAAATAATATTATATTAAAGTTTATGGCTAAGGACCTAAGAGTAAATATTAAAATTTTGATATGATTTATAGAATATTTAGAATTGAGTAAATAAAAATAAAATAAATTAAAATAAAATGGAGGACATGTGTCATTAACAAGGATGAGCCACTTGCATTTATTCTAAAGTTGACACCTAAACCCCCATGCATGCTTGCCACCTCACTATTTTAGCATGAGCCAAACTTAAGTAATTTAAGGCACCATTAAAAAGAAACTTTGCAGCCAACATTAGTTTGAGGAGAAGAAGAAGAAGAGAAGAAGAAGAAGAAGAAGAAGAGGAAACTTTGTTTGAGATTTTGCATCCACTCCCTATATTTCGGAATCAAACTCATCTGAGGCAAGTGTTATAACCCATCCTAGAGCTAAAATTTGATCCTTGTTTCCACCTTGAATTTGAAAAAATTGGGAGATTGTGGCTGCATGTAAGATATCTATGCCACATATACATCAAATGTTGAATCTGAAATTTTTCAGATTTTGACCTTTCTGGTATGACCATAACTTTTTGCACCAATTTCAGATTGAGGAAAAACTCTTTCATACGAAAGGAGACTTATAGAGCTTTTATTTGACATAAAAATTGAAAGATTTAGAGTAAATTTACCTATCCAAACAATTGAATGAAAAGACCTCATGTATTTGGTAAAATAGATACTATGAATTCTGATATTCTATTACTAAATTGCTCATAACTCTCTAGTGAAAATTCTGAATTATACAAAACTTAGTTTTTTAGAAACTAGATTCACATATCTTTCTTTTGACATATAATATAGAAATTTTGAAGTACGTTTGCCTTTTGAAAAATCTGTTTAAATTGATTCTATCAATTTTGTAAAACAGAGATGATTAATTCTGACCTTCTATTACTAAATTACTCATAACTCTCTAGCAAAAATTCAAACTTATACAATGCTTAGTTCTTTGAAAAATAGATTCGTATATCTTTCTTTTGACATATAATTTGGAAATTTTGAAGTATGTTTGCCTTCTGAAACATCTATTTAAATTAATCCTATCGATTCTGCAAAACAGAGATGATCAATTCTAACCTTCCTTTACTCTATTTGTTGTAACTTCCTGTTTTTAGTTCATCTAAAAAATATATTGATACAGCTTTCCAATGACACCCATTTTTAGTGAATTGGAGCATGCTTGGTCACTCAAACAATTTAGGAAATGTACCATTCAAATTCTATCAGAATTGAAAACTTTGTTGGGTTTTGCCTATTCAATTTTTATCCTATTGGAAATTTGATTTCTGCTAAATTCTTTTTAAATTGAGCTTTATATTAGTCCTTTGAAGTTCTTATATTGTTCATCCTGAAATTATTGTATATCTGAAATTTATTATGTAATGCTTTGTTTGCATTTCCTTGTTTGATAAAGGCACATGCATATCTTCGTTGTTCCTCATGTGCTTCTGATATGTGTCAATGTTATTGTTCATACTACCGTTTTGTACTCTGGTGTCTTGTGGGATATTGTGAACCTTTGCCAGAAATAGTAAAGGGAGTTATGCTTAGAGCCCGCGATTGCTCTGCCAACCCCATTGACTTCACTCAAACGTGGGTGGATGGAGCTCCCAAACGTGGGAGACTTATGCTTAGTGGTCATCTAGAAATGGTTGAATCACCTTATGTATGTAGTCCCACAGTGCCCTCTATGTTTATTGATATGATATCCAAAGCTTTGTTTATGAGTTCATATTATGCTTTGGATAAAAATGGAATGCATGCTACATAAAAAATGACATACAAGCTTGTGTTTATTATTCAGTTCCCTTGTTATACTTTGAAATGTTTCATTTGTCATTATTATGCCCCCAAACACTCTTATGTCTTTGATATGCACCTAAATACTTCATGTTCCATTTGATACATGCCTAAATGCTTCTTTTGCCAATGAATTGTTCCAATTTCCTTTCTCCTATTGTTATGTCTAATGCCTATTTTTGAATGAGGTAAACCTTTGTGATTTTATATCAAATGAGATGACTTCAAATGAACACTTGTATTTCTACTTTTGTATCTTAATACTAAGCCTGCTTGAACTTCTCCTATCGCCATGGATATGTTAGACACTTGCTGAGCTCTTTATGCTCACCCCGTTGCTATATAAATTTTTCAGGGTAGCTTGTCACGCACTGAAAAGCTAGAATTGGGTTAAGGCAGTGAAAGGCTAGAAGATTTTTAAGCTAATCTTTGTTGGATGACAGGTTTTTGTTGTATAGTATACTTTACTTCTGATGTAATGTTAAGGATCTCTTAATACTTTTGTGTTGTAAAAGTTTAAAGGACCGCTCATGTGTATGAAATGATAAGTTTAAGTTATATAAGGATAAGAACTCATGGTAAATAATTATCTTTTTATGATTGTATATACTTCTACGATTATGGATTTATGTTGTGGTTGATGTTTAGTTGAGTTGCCTTTGGATTTTGTGAATCTCTGAGTGAAGTGGATTATGATTTATGTAACGTACATATTTATGAATTATGAATATTGATTTTTGAATGATTCTTAGTATCCTCAAATTGTTATATTGGATCTTGGATTGAATTGATGATGAATTATAATATTATTGATTTTAGATAGGGTCACACTTCCTGAATGTGAGAATTCGGGGGGCGTGACAAAGTTGGTATCAGAGCATGATTTGAGGATTTCTAAGAATTTTGATATGCTAGATGTGTAATAAATTTTGAGGTTTAGTGATTTCTATTTAGAGACTGATCAAAAGTTTTTTTTTTGTTATTTTTAGGAAGCAAGGATGACAAGGTCATCTGGTTCTCCTATTGCATCTACTTCTGATCAATTGAGTGGAATTATGAAAACTCTAGAGACGATGACACAAGTAATGCAACAACAAGTCCGACAAGGAAGAAATGATGAAGCTGGGAATTCAAACTAGACTGGGTTGGGAATTGAACAGTTTAAGAAGCTTAGTCCTCCTAGTTTTAATGGTGAGCCTGATCCAATGGTAGCAGAACAATGGACGATGCAGATAGAGAAAATATTTGATGTTTTAAATTGTCCAGATGATAAGAAGGTTTCTCTTGCTACCTTCACGATAGAAGGAGAGGTTGAGCATTAGTGGCAAACCATGAAGAGGATTTCTAAAGCTCGACAGGAGCCAATCACTTGGAAGGTATTTACAGAAAAGTTCAATGATAAATATTTTCCAGATTGTATCAGAGAGCAGAAAGAATTGGAGTTCCTGAATCTCATCCAGGGAAATTTGATAGTAGCCAAATATGAGTCTAAATTTTCCACATATATGATTGATGATGAATATAGGAAAGCAAGAAGTTTTGAAAGAGGATTAAGGCCGACAATAAGAAGCCGGATATTAGTTTTAAAACTCCAAATATACACTGATGTAGTAGAAAGAAGTAACAATAAGTTTGTTGGTAAAAGTAAGAGAGGAAACGAAGTAGAAAGAAGTAACAAGAAGGTAAAGGTACCTAGATTTGAGAAAGGAACTCCATCACAAAGAACTCTATCATGTACAAAATGTGGACGTAATCATGAAACAAGTGCATGTTTTCGGGTGACTGGAGCCTGTTTTGCCTGTGGAAAGTTAGATCATAAAGTCAGAGACTGCCCACTAAACGAGAAGAAAGAGCCACTACTCCCTAAACCGACAGCCCATGCTAGAGTATATGCTATCACAGAACAAGATTCCAGAGCCTCTAAATCAGTGGTTGAAGGTATTCTACATGTTTCTAATAGAAATGCAAAAGTTTTGTTTGATCCTGGCTCCAACTTGTCTTTTGTTTCACAATATTTTGCTTGTCCCTTGGGCATTCAACCTAAACCATTGGATTATTTGCTACACGTAACTACTGTTGTTGGGGATTCCTTGACTATAAATCTGGTTTATCCATCTTGTTTGATTTCTATTAGAGAACATGAACTCCTTGCCGATTTGATACTCCTAGAAATCCAAGGTTTTGATATTATACTTGGCATGGATTGGCTATCTTCCTATCATGCTAGTATTGATTGCTATATAAAAATAATTACTTTCTGCATACCAGATCAGCCTATATTTTACTTTGAGGGTTTTAGGCATGATATGCCTCCTTGCTTGATATCAACACTTCAAGCTTATCGTCTTATGCAGAAGGGTTGTTTTTGTTATATTGTGTGTGTAAAGGAGCATTCAAATCAAGAAACTCACCTAAATGAAATTACAGTGGTCAAAGAGTTCCTTGATGTATTTCCAGATGAATTGCCTGGTTTACCTCCAGATAGAGAGGGAGAATTTGCTATTGATTTGGTCCCCTGGACAGCCCCAATATCTAAGCCTCCCTACAAAATGGCACCACTCGAGCTCGAGGAATTGAAGAAGCAAATACAAGAGTTGTTAGATAAGGGTTTCATTCGACCCAGCGTCTCACCGTGGGGTGCTCCAGTGCTATTAGTTAAGAAGAAGGATGTGACGTTGAGGCTTTGTATTGATTATAGACAGTTGAATCAAGTGACCATAAAAAACAAGTATCCCCTACCCAGGATTGATGACTTGTTTGATCAATTGCAGGGTGCACAAGTATTCTCCAAGATTGATCTAAGATCAGGTTACTATCAGTTGAAGGTCAAGAAGGAGGATATTCCAAAAATAGCCTTTAGGACTCGATATGGTCACTACGAATTTTTAGTAATGCCTTTTGGCTTGACTAATGCTCCTGCAGCTTTTATGGAACTGATGAATAGAATATTTCAGCCACTCTTAGATGATTGTGTAATTGTATTCATTGATGACATATTAGTATATTTAAGAAGTAATCAAGAGCATAATAAACACTTGAGAGATGTATTATCTATACTAAGAGAAAAGAAGCTATATGCAAAGTTCAGCAAATGTGAATTTTGGTTGAAGGAAATTGCTTTCTTAGGCCACGTGATTTCAGGAAGGGGCATATATGTTGATCCAAAGAAGGTGGAAGCAGTAGTTAATTGGGAAGTGCCAACAAATGTAATAGAAATTAGAAGTTTCTTAGGCATGGCAAGTGTTAGGATCGAGAGCACTAAGAGGGGGGGGGGGGGTGAATTAGTGCAGCGGAAATCTTACAATAATTTAAAAACCAAAAGCTGCGTTCGTTCAAAAACTAGTATGATGCAAAAGCAAATTCTCAGTTTGTATCTAAGTGCAGTTTGCGTCTAAGCGCAGATTGCGTTTAAGCGCAGTTTTGAGTCTAAGCGCAGTTTTGCGTCTAAGCGCAGTTTTGCGTCTAAACTCAGATTTACGTCTAAATGCAGATTTACGTCTAAACGCAGATTTACGTCTAAACGCAGATTTACGTCTAAACGCAGATTTACGTCTAAACGCAGTTTTACGTCTAAACGCAGATTTACGTCTAAACGCAGTTTTATGTCTAAACGTAGTTTTACGTCTAAACGCAGATTTACGTCTAAACGCAGTTTTACGTCTAGACGCAGATTTACGTCTAAACTTTGAAACTCGTTTGTATACTCACAGAAGGGAGTATGCAGTTGAAATCAAGACGTAAACGTGAACTGAAATCTGATGATTGAGCGAGGAAAGCCGATTTACGTCTGAATGCAGTTTTACGTCTAAATGTTGAAACTCGTTCGTAAAATCGTAGAGGACAGATTGCAGTTATTAATAGGATTAAAATGTAAGCGTAAACTGCAAAGAAGCTCGTTCGTAAAAGCACGGAAAACAGTTCTGCAGAATCAAACGTAAACGTAAACTGTAATGTATGAAAATACGAATTTACGTCTGAATGCAGATTTGGAAGAACAGCACTTAGAACTTGTTCGTGAAAGCGCAGAGAGCAGTAGTGATGAGGGAGGTTTGCAGTAATGATAAAGTGCTCGAAAATAAACGCAAACCAGAGATTTAGAGTGGTTCGGTCAGCCTTGACCTACTCCACTTTTGGCTTCCTCCACCGATGAGGTTGCCGACGTCAACTAGGTGCCTTCCTTCAATGGGCGAAGGGCAAACTGCCCTTTTACAATTTCTCTCCTTTTGACAGGCTTAGGAGACAACCTTTACAGACCTTTCTCTCCTCACTTTACAATTGAAAACTTGAAGAACAGAAGGAGGAGACTTAAAGGCTTTACAACACTTTTGAGCTCTTAGAATCACAGAAAAGATCAAGATTTCGGTGTAGGTCTGTATCTTTTCAGTGCTGAATGGGTGGGGTATTTATAGGCCCCAACCCAATTCAAAATTCGAGCTCAAAACGATCAAATCGATCAAATCCCAGAATTCTGGGATCAGGCGGTTGCACCTCTTGACTGGAGAGGTGGCACCGCCTGGCAGAGCTCGGAGACTGAGCTCAGGCGATTGCTTCTCTCTGCCAGAGCTCGAAGACTGAGCTCGATGGTTGCATCACCTGGCAGAGCTCGAAGACTGAGCTTAGTGGTTGCATCACCTGGCAGAGCTCGAAACTGAGCTCGGTGGTTGCATCACCTGGCAGAGCTCGAAACTGAGCTCAGGCTGATGCACCTCTCTGCCAGAGCTCGAAGACTGAGCTCGGTGATTGCATCACCTGGCAGAGCTCGAGACTGAGCTTAGGCTGATGCACCTCTCTGCCAGAGCTCGAAGACTGAGCTCGGTGGTTGCATCGCCTGGCAGAGCTCGAAACTTGAGCTCTAGCGGTGCTACCTCTTGGCAGAGGAGGTTGCACCGCCCAGTCTAGCTCGAAGACTGAGCTCTGGGCGGTAGCACCTCTTGGCTGGGGCGGTTGCACCTCCCAGCCTCGCAGCCCTGGCGGTTGCACCTCCTGGCTGGGGCGGTTGCACCTCCCAACCTCACAGCCCAGGCGGTTGCACCTCCTGGCTGGGGCGGTTGCACCTCCTGGTGCAATCTGGGTCCGAATGGTTCACTCCATTCGGCCCAATTTGAATCTTTTCAGGGGCCCAATTGCCCCAAGATTAAGCTAATGGGATCACCTCCCATTTTCATGCTTAATCATCATGCTAACTACGATTAACTCTAAGACAACTTCTGCAGCTTTGCTCCGATGCGTCAATCGCTTCTTCCGACGAGTTTCCGGCCAACTTCCGTCGATCATCCGATAAACCCTCGGTGATCCTTCTGCGGACATCCGGCATACTCCTGGACTTTGCGACGATCCACTTGGCGAGTTCCGACGAGCTTCGCTTGGCAAGCTTCTGGACTTCTCGGATCTGTTCTCGCTGAACCTCCGACGACCGTCCGAACTTCCGTCGAACTCTCGAACTCCCAACGTGATCATGATCTTGACTCCGGCGCAACACCTGCTGCTTGTCTTACTCTCATCGTAGTTAATCCTGCACACTTATCTCAACACATAGATTAGATAACAAATGACAATTGACTTCATCATCAAAATCCGAGATTCAACAATCTCCCCCTTTTTGATGATGACAATCAATTGATAAAGGAGTTATCCTTAACTCCCCCTATCTATATGCCATAGTTGAGATAAGTCAACCTTGAATTCAAGACCTAAGAATTCAAGTGACGTATTGATAAGTTAGATCAGTTAAACTTATCAATGCTCCCATCATGATGCCCATCATGATGTATCTCTTCAAGAATGATGTCAAGGCATGACATACATCATCAAGTTTGTATGATAGTGTTTGTAACCATTCATCATGTAATCATATAAAGCTACGAAGGACTTTTTACATGATGCTCACATTTGAGATTTTCTAGTAAGTTTGCATTTTCTTCACAATATCAAATCAAGATATGATGCAAACTATAGTACATGTTCACATATCTCTTGGTGATGCAAGGATGGCATAACATTGTTTATAGCATCACTCAAGTATTTGCAACTATGACATAGATATGATTATGGCAGTTCAGCTATGACATAGTGTTTATCAATTCATATGTTTCTCCCCCTTTGTCATCAACAAAAAGCATGATAGCATTATCAAGCATATAAAGGAAGTCATGACACATATATCTCTTTATTGTTTTTGCTTGACGGAGGAAAGTCATTTTCCAAAGAGTTTTCATAAGAGTGTACGGGAACATTCCATTTTTAGCATACAACCCGAAAAATGAACTTCTTACATGCATTTGGTTAAAAATATTTGTCACATAATTTGCAACATGTTATTTGATCAAGCGTTGTCAAGGCATGTAATAGTAATAACATCCGAAAAATAATTTTAACTAGTTTAAGTATTCGGATACATCAACATTCCTAATTCTCTTCTTATGTAATCAAATTGTTCTTCACATAGGGGTTTTGTGAAGATATCAGCCAGTTGATGTTTGGTATCAGTAAACTCTATGGTTACATCATGATTAGAGACATGATCTCGTATAAAGTGATGTCTAATATCAATGTGTTTGATACTTGAGTATTAAGCTTTTGATGTAGTAACACAATTGTTTCAAGTGCAGCATTCTATCATATTGCATAGCAAGATTTTTATTTCAGCAAGTGTAGCATTGTATCATATTGCATAGCAAGATTTTTATTTCAGCAAGTGTAGCATTGCATCACATGGTAAGATATCAGCTCGTATGATGCAAATTTTTGTTTGATATCTTGATACATGGCATGATAGCAATCATATTAGCAATAGCAACCATATCAATGTCATACTGCTGACTTATCAACTTACATTGGTATGTTGCTTCATATTTTTCAAGGCATAGGCTTTTAAACCTTTTTAGATTCAGTGCAAAAACCGAGATAAACAACAAGAGATGTTTGCAAATATGCTTACAAAGATAACCATATCAGGGTAACATATGTACAGCATATCAGGTAACCACAAAGTCCTTCATGAATAACATAGGGAGTTTACAACATGTCATATCAAAAACATCAGATGTTTATACAAGCTTATTCATGAGGTGGAAGATTAAAGTGCCTAAGTAAAGAGTCAAATTGTCAATGGATTTGCTGCAGCTCGGTTAGGATTTGATCTTGTCGAAGTTCAAGCCGTTCTTGTCTTTGTTCAAATCGGTCCATCCGAATCCCGATATCTTCGATGGATGATGTGTGAGTTTGCTCAACCGGATGTGTTTCCTCAAAGGGACAGATCGGAGGAGAGTGGGTACTCCTAAAGACTGGGGTTTCCGGCTCTGGTTCAGGTTCAGGTTCAGGCTGAGGGGGATCAGTTCTTCTAGGCATTCTAACCCAGTTACCGTTTCTATAGTGACATCTTAGTCGGTAAAGTAGATTTTTGTTTATTATGCTGAATCTATCTGCTTTCATTACTTCTTCTTCTAGTGGTATTTGAATGTCGTAAGCTTTCATTATTCTAGTAATTATTCCACCATATGGGAGCATCATATCTTTCGTAGATAATTCTAACATGTTTTGTTGGATCAGATAGCCAAGACAAATGTCACGTCCTTTCATGATTAGGTACATAATTCCTAATTCCAATTGACTCACTTCATCATGATGGTATTGTTTAGGAAGAATTATACTAGTCATGATATGATGAAGTATCTTAGTGTTAAAGGGCAATAGATGTTCACAACTTTTAGGAATAGATTCTATGTTAGGATTGGCAAGGATTGTTCCTAAGGCTTCAACGTAGGATGTTTCAATAGTTTTTTCATCCCATGATCCTTTAAAGTAAAGTCCTATACTTTTCATGGGAATACCTATCATATCACAAATGAATCTATCAGTGATTGAGATGTGTTGTCCTAAGAGATAGGTTGATATCCTTTCTTCATCATCTATTTGCATGTTGTTGTAAAACAATCTAACTAGTCTAGGATAAATGGGTTCGTTGATCTGCAAAATGGGAAGTAGATTTAGGTTTGCAAACCAATGGATAGTCTCTACATCTCTTAGTTCATTCAGATCTACGTATTTTCCCTTATTGATGCTTCTTAGTTCGAAGGAGAGAAATTTTTCAGCATGGTTTTTGGAATCAAAAAGAGTGAGATCAAACTCTTCTATTACTCTCCTCTTTCCCTTGTCCCTTGAGGATCTTCTAGATCCCATTACTACTGCTGTTTAGAGGGATGATGATGAGCTAAAGTAAATGAAGAACAAAACAGAATTTAAGAGCTTCTTAGAGAGTACCTTTGTGAAATCTTCAAGAGAAGGAAGGATTCTTGATGTTTTGCTCCGAAATGGGAGGTATTTGGAAGGCTTAGAGGAGTGAAATGGGAATGGAGGAGACTTGGAAGAGTAGAGGAGGAAATGGGGGTGAGTTGGGGTCGGTTCCTTAGCCGGCCCTAGTGTGGTTTTAAAGGGCAGAGCTTGCTGGCGGTTGCACCTCTGGCTGGAGCGGTGCAACCTCTGGCAACCCGTGATGGCTGGAGGTGCCACCGCCAGCTGGAGAGGTGCCACCGCCTGCAGCAGGTGAGCACCTAAGATGATTTGATTAGGGAGCCTTTGCCTTGAGGAGAGTTTCAGAGCAATTAATGTTTGTTACATGATTTCGTATGAGTTTTTATTTAAGGAAGAAGCTCTTTGTACGATCAAGATAGATCTTTTAACGTGCATACGTATGTTTGTTTGGTATCCCTTTTAAGATCATGACATATTTAGTTTCTACAAGAATTAATTCGTAGATGAACGGGTTTTAAAGATCAGGGGGGGTATGTGAATTTGGATATCATATGTTTCTAATAAGGTTGTATCGTTTTTGTGATTTCACAACTTCCACTTGTTACTTAAGCGTTGCGAGTTCCTTTTTGATTCTTGGTTTATGACCATTGAGAGTCAAGGAGCAGAATATTATTTCTTGCTCCGGCCTAGACTTTTAATGTTTTTATAGGAAGGGATGATCTTTAGGAACCCATTTGCTTTTGGGTGCCTCATAAATAGATCTACATTTTCTATCATGTTGCATAGAGTTTATCATGGTTCCTTTAGGAACCCAAATTAATTTGTTTGGACTTATTTTCTTGAATGGACAACAATGTGTCTTGTGTCCAGATTTGCAACAAAAGTTGCACTTGGTTTGGTGTTGAACATGTAAGATGGGGCCTTTTACAAAGGTAGTTGGATTTCGGTGAGGACTCCTCACAAATCCAATCCCACTTCTTTTGGGAGCATGACCCTTGTTTGTAAGGATCATGTTTAATGACTTGCTACCAACCTCGAATTTCTTCAAGGTGTCCTTAAGTAGCAAGTTTTCTTTTTGTATAGTTTCTAAATCATGACATTTGATACATGAATTTAAACTATCATGATGTTCGACTTTTAACTTATCAAACTCACAGGTAAGATTATCATGTACCTTTTTTAGCAACTTGTATTTTCTATTTATAACTTTGCATTCATCAAATAAATCATGGAAGGCATTTAATAATTCATCGAAAGATAAATCAGCATCTAATAAATCCGTTACCTCCTCTTCGATGGCCATAAAGGCGTAATGAGCAACTTGCTCGGTGTTGGACTCCTCTTCCTCATATGCGCTCGAATCATCCCATGTTGCTTGGAGCGCCTTCTTCTTTGTTGTTCTTTTCTTGACTTGGAGACAATCACTCTTGTAGTGTCCCGGCTTTTTACATTCGTAGCAGATTACTTGGTCCTTCTTGGGTTCAAGTTTATTTTTCACATCGTTTTTAAACTTGTTTCTTTTGAAGAATTTCTTAAACTTTCTTGTCAAAAGTGCCAAGTCATCGTCACAATCCTCATCACTTGAGTTTTCTCTCAAGTGGCATTCAGAAGTTTTAAGTGCCATATCCTTCCTGTTCTTTGGAAGGATGTCTTCTTGCTCTTCATGAGCTTTGCAGGTCATTTCGTAGGTCATTAATGACCCGATTAGTTCTTCAAGAGGGAAATTTCGCAGATCTTTTGCCTCTTGAATAGCAGTGACTTTAGGATCCCAACTTTTAGGAAGGGATCTTAGTATCTTATTAACAAGCTCAAAATCCGAAAAGCTCTTTCCGAGTCCTTTTAGACCGTTGACGACATCCGTGAAACGGGTAAACATGTCGCCAATGGTTTCACTCGGTTTCATTCGGAAAAGTTCAAAAGAATGCAGCAACAGATTGATTTTTGACTCTTTCACTCTACTTGTGCCCTCGTGGGTCACTTCAAGTGTGTGCCAAATATCAAAAGCAGTTTCGCAAGTTGAAACACGATTAAACTCGTTTTTATCAAGTGCGCAAAATAAGGCATTCATAGCCTTTGCATTAAGAGCGAAAGCCTTCTTTTCCAACTCATTCCAATCGATCATTGGAAGAGAAGACTTTGAAAATCCGTTTTCAACAAGGTTCCACAGTTCAAAATCCATAGAAATAAGAAAGATCCTCATTCGGGTCTTCCAGTAAGTGTAGTCCGTTCCACTGAACATGGGTGGACGTGTAATCGAATGCCCCTCTTGGTTTCCGGCGTATGCCATCTCTCTTGGGTTTTAATCCTTTAGAGAGTTAACCTCGCTCTGATACCAATTGTTAGGATCGAGAGCACTAAGAGGGGGGGGGGGTGAATTAGTGCAGCGGAAATCTTACAATAATTTAAAAACCAAAAGCTGCGTTCGTTCAAAAACTATTATGATGCAAAAGCAAATTCTCAGTTTGTATCTAAGTGTAGTTTGCGTCTAAGCGCAGATTGCGTTTAAGCGCAGTTTTGCGTCTAAGCGCAGTTTTGCGTCTAAACTCAGATTTACGTCTAAATGCAGATTTACGTCTAAACGCAGATTTACGTCTAAACGCAGATTTACGTCTAAACGCAGTTTTACGTCTAAACGCAGATTTTCGTCTAAACGCAGTTTTACGTCTAAACGCAGTTTTACGTCTAAACGCAGATTTACGTCTAAACGCAGTTTTACGTCTAGACGCAGATTTACGTCTAAACTTTGAAACTCGTTTGTATACTCGCAGAAGGCAGTATGCAGTTGAAATCAAGACGTAAACGTGAACTGAAATCTGATGATTGAGCGAGGAAAGCCGATTTACGTCTGAATGCAGTTTTACGTCTAAATGTTGAAACTCGTTCGTAAAATCATAGAGGACAGATTGCAGTTATTAATGTTGAATCTCGGATTTTGATGATGAAGTCAATTGTCATTTGTTATCTAATCTATGTGTTGAGATAAGTGTGCAGGATTAACTACGATGAGAGTAAGACAAGCAGCAGGAGTTGCGCCGGAGTCAAGATCATGATCACATTGGGAGTTCGAGAGTTCGACGGAAGTTCGGACGGTCGTCGGAGGTTCAGAGAGAACAGATCCGAGAAGTCCAGAAGCTTGCCAAGCGAAGCTCGTCGGAACTCGCCAAGTGGATCGTCGCAAAGTCCAGGAGTATGCCGGATGTCCGCAGAAGGATCACCGAGGGTTATCGGTTGATCGACGGAAGTTGGCCGGAAACTCGCCGGAAGAAGCGATTGACGCATCGGAGCAAAGCTGCAGAAGTTGTCTTAGAGTTAATCGTAGTTAGCATGATGATTAAGCATGAAAATGGGAGGTGACCCCATTAGCTTAATCTTGGGGCAATTGGGCCCCTGAAAAGATTCAAAGTGGGTCGAATGGAGTGAACCATTCGGACCCTGATTGCACCAGGAGGTGCAACCGCCCCAGCCAGGAGGTGCAACCGCCTGGGCTGTGGGGTTGAGAGGTGCAACCGCCCCAGCCAGGAGGTGCAACCGCCTGGGCTGTGGGGTTGAGAGGTGCAACCGCCCCAGCCAGGAGGTGCAACCGCCTGGGCTGCGAGGCTGGGAGGTGCAACCGCCCCAGCCAAGAGGTTGCACCGCCAGAGCTCAAGTTCCGAGCTCTGCCAGGCGATGCAACCACCAAGCTTAGTCTTCGAGCTCTGGCAGATTGGTGCATCAGCCTGAGCTCAGTCTCGAGCTCTGCCAGGTGATGCATTCACCAAGCTCAGTCTTCGAGCTTTGGCAGAGAGGTGGATCAGCCTGAGCTCAGCTTGGAGCTCTGCCAGGTGATGCAACCACCGAGCTCAGTTTCGAGCTCTGCCAGGTGATGCAATCACCAAGCTCAGTCTTCGAGCTCTGCCAGGTGATGCAACCATCGAGCTCAGTCTTCGAGCTCTGGCAGAGAGAAGCAATCGGCAGAGCTCAGTCTTCGAGCTCTGCCAAGCGGTGCCACCTCTCCAGTCAAGAGGTGCAACCGCCTGATCCCAGAATTCTGGGATTTGATCGATTTGATCGTTTTGAGCTCGAATTTTGAATTGGGTTGGGGCCTATAAATACCCCACCCATTCAGCACTGAAAAGATACAGACCTATACCGAAATCTTGATCTTTTCTGTGATTCTAAGAGCTCAAAAGTGTTGTAAAGCCTTTAAGTCTCCTCCTTCTGTTCTTGAAGTTTTCAATTGTAAAGTGAGGAGAGAAAGGTCTGTAAAGGTTGTCTCCTAAGCCTGTCAAAAGGAGAGAAACTGTAAGAGGGAAGTTTGGCCTTCGCCCATTGAAGGAAGGCACCTAGTTGACGTCGGCAACCTCATCGGTGGAGGAAGCCAAAAGTGGAGTAGGTCAAGGCTGACCGAACCACTCTAAATCTCTGGTTTGCGTTTATTTTCGAGCACTTTATCATTACTGCAAACCTCCCTCATCACTACTGCTCTCTGCGCTTTCACGAACAAGTTCTAAGTGCTGTTCTCCCAAATCTGCATTCAGACGTAAATTCGTATTTTCATACATTACAGTTTACGTTTACGTTTGATTCTGCAGAACTATTTTCCGTGCTTTTACGAACGAGCTTCTTTGCAGTTTACGCTTACATTTTAATCCTATTAATAACTGCAATCTGTCCTCTACGATTTTACGAACGAGTTTCAACATTTAGACGCAAAACTGCATTCAGACGTAAATCGGCTTTCCTCGCTCAATCATCAGATTTCAGTTCACGTTTACGTCTTGTTTTCAACTGCATACTGCCTTCTGCGATTATACAAACGAGTTTCAAAGTTTAGACGTAAATCTGCGTCTAGACGTAAAACTGCGTTTAGACGTAAATCTGCGTTTAGACGTAAAACTATGTTTAGACGTAAAACTGCGTTTAGACGTAAATCTGCATTTAGACGTAAAACTGCGTTTAGACGTAAAACTGCGTTTAGACGTAAAACTGCGTTTAGACGTAAATCTGCGTTTAGACGTAAATCTGCATTTAGACGTAAATCTGAGTTTTGACGCAAAACTGCGCTTAGACGCAAAACTGCGCTTAAACGCAATCTGCGCTTAGACGCAAACTGTACTTAGATACAAACTGAGAATTTGCTTTTGCATCATAATAGTTTTTGAACGAACGCAGCTTTTGGTTATTAAATTCTTATAAGATTTCCGCTGCACTAATTCACCCCCCCCCCCTCTTAGTGCTCTTGATCCTAACAATTGGTATCAGAGCAAGGTTAACTCTCTAAAGGATTAAAACCCAAGAGAGATGGCATACGCCGGAAACCAAGAGGGGCATTCGATTACACGTCCACCCATGTTCAGTGGAACGGACTACACTTACTGGAAGACCCGAATGAGGATCTTTCTTATTTCTATGGATTTTGAACTGTGGAACCTTGTTGAAAATGGATTTTCAAAATCTTCTCTTCCAATGATCGATTGGAACGATTTGGAGAAGAAGGCTTTCGCTCTTAATGCAAAGGCTATGAATGCCTTATTTTGCGCTCTTGATAAAAATGAGTTTAATCGTGTTTCAACTTGCGAAACTGCTTTTGATATTTGGCACACACTTGAAGTGACCCACGAGGGCACAAGTAGAGTGAAAGAGTCAAAAATCAATCTGTTGCTGCATTCTTTTGAACTTTTCCGAATGAAACCGAGTGAAACCATTGGCGACATGTTTACCCGTTTCACGGATGTCGTCAACGGTCTAAAAGGACTCGGAAAGAGCTTTTCGGATTTTGAGCTTGTTAATAAGATACTAAGATCCCTTCCTAAGAGTTGGGATCCTAAAGTCACCGCCATTCAAGAGGCAAAAGATCTGCAAAATTTCCCTCTTGAAGAACTAATCGGGTCATTAATGACCTACGAAATGACCTGCAAAGCTCATGAAGAGCAAGAAGACATCCTTCCAAAGAACAGGAAGGATATGGCACTTAAAACTTCTGAATGCCACTTGAGAGAAAACTCAAGTGATGAGGATTGTGACGATGACTTGGCACTTTTGACAAGAAAGTTTAAGAAATTCTTCAAAAGAAACAAGTTTAAAAACGATGTGAAAAATAAACTTGAATCAAAGAAGGACCAAGTGATCTGCT
The DNA here is from genome assembly GCF_036884655.1 of Musa acuminata AAA Group. Classification (NCBI taxonomy): domain Eukaryota; kingdom Viridiplantae; phylum Streptophyta; class Magnoliopsida; order Zingiberales; family Musaceae; genus Musa; species Musa acuminata. Next base: position 26,093,129 of record NC_088346.1, read on the forward strand.
ACGAGTGTAAAAAGCCGGGACACTACAAAAGTGATTGTCCCCAAGTCAAGAAAAGAACAACAAAGAAGAAGGCGCTCCAAGCAACATGGGATGATTCGAGCGCATCTGAGGAAGAGGAGTCCAACACCGAGCAAGTTGCTCATTACGCCTTTATGGCCATCGAAGAGGAGGTAACGGATTTATTAAATGCTGATTTATCTTTCGATGAATTACAAAATGCCTTCCATGATTTATTTGATGAATGCAAAGTTATAAATAGAAAATACAAGTTGCTAAAAAAGGTACATGATAATCTTACTTGTGAGTTTGATAAGTTAAAAGTCGAACATCATGATAGTTTAAATTCATGTATCAAATGTCATGATTTAGAAACTATACAAAAAGAAAACTTGCTACTTAAGGACACCTTGAAGAAATTCGAGGTTGGTAGCAAGTCATTAAACATGATCCTTACAAACAAGGGTCATGCTCCCAAAAGAAGTGGGATTGGATTTGTGAGGAGTCCTCACCAAAATCCAACTACCTTTGTAAAAGGCCCCATCTTACATGTTCAAACCAAGTGCAACTTTTGTTGCAAATCTGGACACAAGACACATTGTTGTCCATTCAAGAAAATAAGTCCAAACAAATTAATTTGGGTTCCTAAAGGAACCATGATAAACTCTATGCAACATGATAGAAAATGTAGATCTATTTATGAGGCACCCAAAAACAAATGGGTACCTAAACATCATCCTTTCTTGTAGAAAACTAAACAATCGCAAGCTAGGAGCAAGAAATTGTACCTTGATAGTGGATGCTCAAGGCATATGACCGGAGATCCATCTCAATTCTCTAAGCTCTCTAGCATAGACGAAGGATATGTCACCTTCGGAGACAACAACAAGGGTAAAATCATTGGCAAAGGAACCATAGGTAACAAATCCAACCTCTCTATTGAAGATGTTTTACTAGTTGATGGTTTAAAACATAACCTCTTGAGCATTAGTCAATTATGTGATAAAGGATATATTATAAGATTTGAATCTAATGCCTGCATCATTGAAAAACCACACAAAAATATATCTATGATTGCATTAAAACAAAACAACGTATACACTATTGACATCAATGACTTATGTGATGAAATGTGCTTTGCCGTTATGAATGAGGATGCTTGGCTATGGCATAGAAGATTAGGTCATGCTAGCATGAAACTAATCAATCAAGTATCATCTAGAGAACTTGTAAGAGGAATTCCTCATATCAAGTTCATCAAAGATAATGTATGTGATGCTTGCCAATTAGGTAAGCAAATTAGGGGTAGCTTCAAAGCTAAGAATCAAATAAGCACCTCTAGGCCCCTACAATTGATCCATATGGACTTGTTCGGACCAATCTCTACATCGAGTCTAGGAGGTAGCAAATACGCCTTTGTCATTATTGATGACTACAGCAGATATACATGGACCTACTTCTTAAAACAAAAAAATGAATGCTTTAGACATTTTACCAAGTTTTGTAAACTTGTTCAAAATGAGAAGGAATCTATGATTTCGTCAATTAGAAGTGATCACGGTGGAGAATTTCAAAACCATGACTTCCAAGAATTCTGTGAACTCAACGGATACAACCATAACTTCTCTACTCCAAGAAATCCTCAACAAAATGGGGTAGTAGAAAGAAAAAATCGAAATTTACAAGAAATGGCAAGAACCATGTTGAATGAACATAGTCTACCCAAATATTTTTGGGCCGAAGCTGTAAACACTGCATGCTATATTTTAAATAGAGTCCTAGTAAGACCCTTACTCACCAAAACTCCTTATGAGTTATGGAATAACAAAAAACCCAATGTCTCATATTTTAAAGTCTTTGGGTGTAAGTGTTTTATCTTGAATGAAAAGGATAACTTAGGAAAATTCGATGCTAAATCTGATGAAGGAATCTTTCTTGGTTATTCTTCGGTTTCTAAAGCTTTTCGCATCTTCAATAAAAGAACCTTAATTATTGAAGAATCCATCCATGTTGTTTTCAATGAGATTTCAGAAATTAAGAAAAATGATCTTGATGATGATGTTAATTTTGATTCCTTGAATTTAAACGAATCCCCGTCTCCAACCAGCAACTTGGTTGCATCCACTTCCAAAACATCCTTACCCAAGGATTGGAAGTATATAGATGCTCATCCTAAGGAGCTAATCCTAGGAGACACATCAAAGGGGGTTCAAACACGATCTTCTTTTAAAAACTTCTGTGTCAACGCCGCTTTTCTCTCCCAAATTGAACCCAAATGTGTTGATGAAGCCATGAAAGATGATTCATGGATTATCGCAATGCAAGATGAATTAAATCAATTTGAGAGAAATGAGGTGTGGACGCTTGTTCCTAGGCCAAATGACCATTTAGTAATTGGTACTAAATGGGTCTTTAGAAACAAGCAAGATGAAAATGGTATCGTGGTTAGAAACAAGGCTAGATTAGTGGCCAAAGGTTTCAACCAAGAAGAAGGTATCGATTACGAAGAAACCTTCGCACCTGTGGCTTGATTGGAAGCCATAAGGATGCTCCTTGCCTACGCTAGTTGCAATAATTTTAAGTTATTTCAAATGGATGTTAAAAGCGCTTTTCTAAATGGTTTCATTTCCGAAGAAATTTATGTTGAACAACCTCCTGGATTTGAAAATAATGGCTACCCTAATCATGTGTTTAGTTTAACTAAAGCTCTCTATGGTTTAAAACAAGCCCCAAGGGCTTGGTATGAGAGACTTAGCTCTTTTCTAATTGAAAATAATTTCATAAAAGGCAAGGTTGATACCACATTGTTTATCAAAAATTTTGAAAATGATTTTCTCATTATTCAGATTTATGTTGATGATATTATCTTTGGTTCTACAAATGAATCTCTTTGTGAATCCTTTGCGAAAACTATGAGTCATGAATTCGAAATGAGTCTAATGGGAGAGTTAACATTCTTTTTAGGCCTACAAATCAAACAACTAAGCAATGGCATCTTTATTAGTCAAACCAAATATGCTGTGAGTCTACTAAAGAAGTTCAAAATGAATAATTCAAAAGCCATTGACACTCCTATGAGCACCTCCACTAAGTTAGAAATTGATGAGAATGGAGAAAGCTTCGATCAAAAAACCTATAGGGGTATGATAGGAAGTTTACTTTACCTCACTGCCACCAGACCAGACATCATGTTCAGTGTAGGACTTTGTGCTAGATTTCAATCAGACCCTAAGATATCTCATCTCAAAGCAGTCAAAAGAATACTCAGATATCTTAATGGAACTACCAATCTAGGATTATGGTACCCAAAATCAGAAAACTTTGAATTAACAGCTTATGCTGATGCGGACTTCGCTGGCTGTAGACTAGACAGAAAAAGCACATCAGGATCATGTCAATTTTTAGGACATGCCCTTGTATCCTGGTCATCTAAGAAACAAAACTCGGTTGCCCTATCAACAACCGAAGCTGAATACATTGCAGCAAGTGCATGCTGTGCACAAGTTGTATGGATGAAAAACACTTTAGAAGATTACAAAATGAATCTTAAAGATATTCCCATTAAATGTGATAACACGAGTGCAATATGCTTAACTAAAAATCCTATACAACACTCAAGAACAAAACACATTGATATTAGACATCACTTTATACGAGATCATGTCTCTAATCATGATGTAACCATAGAGTTTATTGATACCAAACATCAACTGGCTGATATCTTCACAAAACCCCTATGTGAAGAACAATTTGATTACATAAGAAGAGAATTAGGAATGTTGAATTGTCCGAATACTTTAACTAGTTAAAATTATTTTTCGGATGTTATTACTATTACATGCCTTGACAAACGCTTGATCAAATAACATGATGCAAATTATGTGACAAATATTTTTAACCAAATGCATGTAAGAAGTTCATTTTTCGGGTTGTATACTAAAAATGGGATGTTCCCGTACACTCTTATGAAAACTCTTTGAAAAATGACTTTCCTCCGTCAAGCAAAAACAATAAAGAGATATATGTGTCATGACTTCCTTTATATGCTTGATAATGCTATCATGCTTTTTGTTGATGACAAAGGGGGAGAAAAATATGAATTGATAAACACTATGTCATAGCTGAACTGCCATAATCATATCTATGTCATAGTTGCAAATACTTGAGTGATGCTATAAACAATGTTATGCCATCCTTGCATCACCAAGAGATATGTGAACATGTACTATAGTTTGCATCATATCTTGATTTGATATTGTGAAGAAAATGCAAACTTACTAGAAAATCTCAAATGTGAGCATCATGTAAAAAGTCCTTCGTAGCTTTATATGATTACATGATGATTGGTTACAAACACTATCATACAAACTTGATGATGTATGTCATGCCTTGACATAATTCTTGAAGAGATACATCATGATAGGCATCATGATGGGAGCATTGATAAGTTTAACTGATCTAACTTATCAATACGTCACTTGAATTCTTAGGTCTTGAATTCAAGGTTGACTTATCTCAACTATGGCATATAGATAGGGGGAGTTAAGGACAACTCCTTTATCAATTGATTGTCATCATCAAAAAGGGGGAGATTGTTGAATCTCGGATTTTGATGATGAAGTCAATTGTCATTTGTTATCTAATCTATGTGTTGAGATAAGTGTGCAGGATTAACTACGATGAGAGTAAGACAAGCAGCAGGAGTTGCGCCGGAGTCAAGATCATGATCACGTTGGGAGTTCGAGAGTTCGACAGAAGTTCGGACGGTCGTCGGAGGTTCAGAGAGAACAGATCCGAGAAGTCCAGAAGCTTGCCAAGCGAAGCTCGTCGGAACTCGCCAAGTGGATCGTCGCAAAGTCCAGGAGTATGCCGGATGTCCGCAGAAGGATCACCGAGGGTTATCGGTTGATCGACGGAAGTTGGCCGGAAACTCGCCGGAAGAAGCGATTGACGCATCGGAGCAAAGCTGCAGAAGTTGTCTTAGAGTTAATCGTAGTTAGCATGATGATTAAGCATGAAAATGGGAGGTGACCCCATTAGCTTAATCTTGGGGCAATTGGGCCCCTGAAAAGATTCAAAGTGGGTCGAATGGAGTGAACCATTCGGACCCTGATTGCACCAGGAGGTGCAACCGCCCCAGCCAGGAGGTGCAACCGCCTGGGCTGTGGGGTTGAGAGGTGCAACCGCCCCAGCCAGGAGGTGCAACCGCCTGGGCTGCGAGGCTGGGAGGTGCAACCGCCCCAGCCAAGAGGTTGCACCGCCAGAGCTCAAGTTCCGAGCTCTGCCAGGCGATGCAACCACCAAGCTCAGTCTTCGAGCTCTGGCAGATTGGTGCATCAGCCTGAGCTCAGTCTCGAGCTCTGCCAGGTGATGCATTCACCAAGCTCAGTCTTCGAGCTTTGGCAGAGAGGTGGATCAGCCTGAGCTCAGCTTGGAGCTCTGCCAGGTGATGCAACCACCGAGCTCAGTTTCGAGCTCTGCCAGGTGATGCAATCACCAAGCTCAGTCTTCGAGCTCTGCTAGGTGATGCAACCATCGACCTCAGTCTTCGAGCTCTGGCAGAGAGAAGCAATCGGCAGAGCTCAGTCTTCGAGCTCTGCCAGGCGGTGCCACCTCTCCAGTCAAGAGGTGCAACCGCCTGATCCCAGAATTCTGGGATTTGATCGATTTGATCGTTTTGAGCTCGAATTTTGAATTGGGTTGGGGCCTATAAATACCCCACCCATTCAGCACTGAAAAGATACAGACCTATACCGAAATCTTGATCTTTTCTGTGATTCTAAGAGCTCAAAAGTGTTGTAAAGCCTTTAAGTCTCCTCCTTCTGTTCTTGAAGTTTTCAATTGTAAAGTGAGGAGAGAAAGGTCTGTAAAGGTTGTCTCCTAAGCCTGTCAAAAGGAGAGAAACTGTAAGAGGGAAGTTTGGCCTTCGCCCATTGAAGGAAGGCACCTAGTTGACGTCGGCAACCTCATCGGTGGAGGAAGCCAAAAGTGGAGTAGGTCAAGGCTGACCGAACCACTCTAAATCTCTGGTTTGCGTTTATTTTCGAGCACTTTATCATTACTGCAAACCTCCCTCATCACTACTGCTCTCTGCGCTTTCACGAACAAGTTCTAAGTGCTGTTCTCCCAAATCTGCATTCAGACGTAAATTCGTATTTTCATACATTACAGTTTACGTTTACGTTTGATTCTGCAGAACTGTTTTCCGTGCTTTTACGAACGAGCTTCTTTGCAGTTTACGCTTACATTTTAATCCTATTAATAACTGCAATCTGTCCTCTACGATTTTACGAACGAGTTTCAACATTTAGACGCAAAACTGCATTCAGACGTAAATCGGCTTTCCTCGCTCAATCATCAGATTTCAGTTCACGTTTACGTCTTGTTTTCAACTGCATACTGCCTTCTGCGATTATACAAACGAGTTTCAAAGTTTAGACGTAAATCTACGTCTAGACGTAAAACTGCGTTTAGACGTAAATCTGCGTTTAGACGTAAAACTACGTTTAGACGTAAAACTGCGTTTAGACGTAAATCTGCGTTTAGACGTAAAACTGCGTTTAGACGTAAAACTGCGTTTAGACGTAAAACTGCATTTAGACGTAAATCTGCGTTTAGACGTAAATCTGCATTTAGACGTAAATCTGAGTTTTGACGCAAAACTGCGCTTAGACGCAAAACTGCGCTTAGACGCAAAACTGCGCTTAAACGCAATCTGCGCTTAGACGCAAACTGTACTTAGATACAAACTGAGAATGTGCTTTTGCATCATAATAGTTTTTGAACGAACGCAGCTTTTGGTTATTAAATTCTTATAAGATTTCCGCTGCACTAATTCACCCCCCCCCCCCTCTTAGTGCTCTTGATCCTAACAATTAATAGGATTAAAATGTAAGCGTAAACTGCAAAGAAGCTCATTCGTAAAAGCACGGAAAACAGTTCTGCAGAATCAAACGTAAACGTAAACTGTAATGTATGAAAATACGAATTTACGTCTGAATGCAGATTTGGAAGAACAGCACTTAGAACTTGTTCGTGAAAGCGCAGAGAGCAGTAGTGATGAGGGAGGTTTGCAGTAATGATAAAGTGCTCGAAAATAAACGCAAACCAGAGATTTAGAGTGGTTCGGTCAGCCTTGACCTACTCCACTTTTGGCTTCCTCCACCGATGAGGTTGCCGACGTCAACTAGGTGCCTTCCTTCAATGGGCGAAGGCCAAACTGCCCTTTTACAATTTCTCTCCTTTTGACAGGCTTAGGAGACAACCTTTACAGACCTTTCTCTCCTCACTTTACAATTGAAAACTTGAAGAACAGAAGGAGGAGACTTAAAGGCTTTACAACACTTTTGAGCTCTTAGAATCACAGAAAAGATCAAGATTTCGGTGTAGGTCTGTATCTTTTCAGTGCTGAATGGGTGGGGTATTTATAGGCCCCAACCCAATTCAAAATTCGAGCTCAAAACGATCAAATCGATCAAATCCCAGAATTCTGGGATCAGGCGGTTGCACCTCTTGACTGGAGAGGTGGCACCGCCTGGCAGAGCTCGGAGACTGAGCTCAGGTGATTGCTTCTCTCTGCCATAGCTCGAAGACTGAGCTCGATGGTTGCATCACCTAGCAGAGCTCGAAGACTGAGCTTAGTGGTTGCATCACCTGGCAGAGCTCGAAACTGAGCTCGGTGGTTGCATCACCTGACAGAGCTCGAAACTGAGCTCAGGCTGATGCACCTCTCTGCCAGAGCTCGGTGATTGCATCACCTGGCAGAGCTCGAGACTGAGCTCAGGCTGATGCACCTCTCTGCCAGAGCTCGAAGACTGAGCTCGGTGGTTGCATCGCCTGGCAGAGCTCGAAACTTGAGCTCTGGCGGTGCTACCTCTTGGCAGAGGAGGTTGCACCGCCCAGTCTAGCTCGAAGACTGAGCTCTGGGCGGTAGCACCTCTTGGCTGGGGCGGTTGCACCTCCCAGCCTCGCAGCCCTGGCGGTTGCACCTCCTGGCTGGGGCGGTTGCACCTCCCAACCTCACAGCCCAGGCGGTTGCACCTCCTGGCTGGGGCGGTTGCACCTCCTGGTGCAATCTGGGTCCGAATGGTTCACTCCATTCGGCCCAATTTGAATCTTTTCAGGGGCCCAATTGCCCCAAGATTAAGCTAATGGGATCACCTCCCATTTTCATGCTTAATCATCATGCTAACTACGATTAACTCTAAGACAACTTATGCAGCTTTGCTCCGATGCGTCAATCGCTTCTTCCGGCGAGTTTCCGGCCAACTTCCGTCGATCATCCGATAAACCCTCGGTGATCCTTCTGCGGACATCCGGCATACTCCTGGACTTTGCGACGATCCACTTGGCGAGTTCCGACGAGCTTCGCTTGGCAAGCTTCTGGACTTCTCGGATCTGTTCTCGCTGAACCTCCGACGACCGTCCGAACTTCCGTCGAACTCTCGAACTCCCAACGTGATCATGATCTTGACTCCGGCGCAACACCTGCTGCTTGTCTTACTCTCATCGTAGTTAATCCTGCACACTTATCTCAACACATAGATTAGATAACAAATGACAATTGACTTCATCATCAAAATCCGAGATTCAACAGCAAGTTATTACAGGAGATTTGTGGAGGGATTTTCTCAAATTGCTCATCCCCTTACCAAACTAACTCAAAAGAATGCGAAATTTGAATGGAGTAGTGATTGTGAGCAAAGTTTCCAAGAATTAAAAAGAAGATTAACTAGTGCCCCTATTCTCACTATTCCTAGTGGTAATGAAGGATTTGTAGTTTATACTGATGCTTCAAGAAAGGGCCTTAGATGTGTTTTGATGCAAGAAGGGAAAGTAATTGCTTATGCTTCAAGGCAGCTAAAGAATTATGAATTGAATTATCTGACTCATGATTTGGAATTAGCAGCAATCATCTTTGCTCTAAAGATTTGGAGACATTACTTGTATGCGCGGACATTTGATATCTTTACTGATCACAAGAGTTTAAAGTACATTTTTACACAGAAGGAGTTAAATATGAGGCAGCGAAGATGGATAGAACTTCTAAAGGACTATGATTGTACCATCCGTTATCACCCAGGTAAAGCAAATGTTGTAGCTGATGCACTTAGTAGAAAATCTACAAGTTTTATGGCTAGTCTGGTTGTGAAACAATTCAAGTACTTGAGGATTTGTTTAGAGCCTATGTTATGGATTGGAGAGGTGAATGGGATAAAGATATTTCTCTTATTGAGTTCACTTATAATAATAGTTACCATTCGAGCATTTAGATGGCTCCTTATGAGGCATTGTTTGGGCGAAAATGTAGAACACCTATATGTTGGGAGGAAGTTGGTGATAGAAAATTGTTAGCACCAGATAAAGTACAATAGACTACTGAAAAAATTCAGGTTATCATAAAAAGGCTAAAGGCTGCTCAGAGTCGGCAAAAGAGCTATGCTAACAACAAAAGACGAGATATCAAGTTCCAAGTAGGGGATTTTGTATTCCTAAAGGTCTCCCCTTCCAAAGGCGTTGCAAGATTTGAAAAGAAAGGAAAGTTAAACCCAAGGTTCGTTGGACCTTTTGAGATCCTTGAAAGAATTGGCTCTGTCGCTTACAAGATTGCTTTACCACCATCGATGTGTCATATTCATGATATATTTCATTTGTCAATGCTTAGAAAGTATATACCTGATCCCTCTCATGTCATTGAGTATGAGCCGATTGTGATTGAGAAAGACTTATTTTACAATGAAGAGCCCATTCGGATTATTGATAAAAAAGAGAAGATCTTAAGAAATAGAATCATTACTCTGGTTAAAGTAATTTGGAAGCATCATTCTACAAATGAAACGACTTGGGAGCTAGAGGAAGAAATGAAGAAAGCTTATCCTCATCTTTTCGCTAAAAGAGGTATGACAAATTTAGAGGACTAAATTTTCTTTTAAGGAGGGGAGAGTGTAACATCCCCCATTTAAAAAAAAAAAAATTAGTAAATGCGTGTTTGTAAATATGAGGATTATTTAATAATTTTTTTATTAAATAATATTATATTAAAGTTTATGTCTAAGGACCTAAGAGTATGAAAGGAGACTTATAGAACTTTCATTTGACATAAAAATTAAAAGATTTGGAGTAAATTTACCTATCCAAACAATTGAATAAAAAGAACTTATGTATTTGGTAAAACAGATACTATGAATTCTGACCTTTTGTTACTAAATTGCTCATAACTCTCTAGTGAAAATTATAAATTATAATAAACTTAGTTCTTTAGAAACTAGATTCACATATCTTTCTTTTGACATATAATATAGAAATTTTGAAGTACGTTTGCCTTTTGAAAAATCTGTTTAGATTGCAGTAGCGTTTTCTAACTTTTAAATTCTCTGTGCTTATGCATTTTAACCAGGGATGAGAGGGGTATTTATAGGCTTTAAGTTGATTCAAACTTGGAGCCTAAAAATATCTCATCCCAGGTTTCTCGGGCATGGGCTGTACCACCGCTTACACTAGGCGGTACCATCGCTAGTGTCAGTCTGACACTGACATTGTGCTGGGTGGTACCACCACCCAATCTGGCGATACCACCACTTGGGGGGTTGTGCTAGGCGGTACTACCACCCAGATCGGTAGTACCACTGCTTGTAGACTCTCAGAGGCTATGTCTGGGTAGTGGTGACATAGTCTCAGAGATTGTGCCATGATGGTGTCACCTCTTGGGGCACTATTTGGGCCTTACATTGGGCCCAACATAGTCCTTACATGGGCCCAACTGGCTCCTAATTGGGTTGACCCAAATCCAAACCCAATTATATGCTAACTACGATTCCTAAGACATATTCTAAGCTAAACAAGTCTGTAAATCTAGTTTCTTCCAGTGATCTTCCAACGAACTTCCGACGATCTCTCGGCAATGTTCCAGCGGACTCCCGGCAATCTCTTGGACTTCACGATGATCTTCTTGGCGAGTTTCGATGAGATTCTCTAGCAAGCTCTGAGACTTCTCAACTGGTTCCGACATAACTTTCGATGAACGTCCAGACTTCCGACGAACTCTCAAACTCCTAACAAAATCGCATCCTTAATTCCGGAACTTTATTTTGCTTTGTGCCTTGCTATCGTAGTTAATCCTGCACATGTATAAACACACTTCGATTTAGACAATTAATACTAAACATTAATCATGTTGTCTGGTATGTCATTGGTCCCTCGACGCTTCGTCTGATTCTTCGACGTATCATCCTCTCTTGCGACCTATTGCCCAATCGGCCAGTTGACTTCACAACTCCAATATCCTTAGTGCAACATCCGCTCTTCTTGGCCCAATGCCTGAATCCATGGTCTGAAGCCTTCTGTCGATACGTCGACCAATCCTCCAGCCCGACGTCCAATCTTCTGACATGTTTTCCTCTAGCCCAACATGATTCTTCCTGCTTGTCTCATCATGATCGAAGCATCCCGCATCACTCAAAATGCAGATTAAATCATAAACACTCGTTAATTGGTTTCATCATCAAAATCTAAGATTCAACTATGCACACTATAAGATCTTGATTCAGTTGAGTGATCAAGAAAGTCCGAAAATCAAAATTTAATAGATTCATGTATTCGGACAGTATAACATCCCTAATTCCCTTTTAATGAAATCAAATTGTTCTTCATTTAAAGGTTTTGTAAAGATATCGGCTAATTGATGTTTCGTATCAATAAACTCTAATATTACATCATGATTATTAATAAGATCTCCTATAAAGTGATGCCTAATGTCAATGTGTTTAGTTCTAGAGTGTTGAATAGGATTTTTTGCTAAGCATATTACACTAGTGTTATCACACTTTATAGGTATGTTTTTCAAGTCAATTCCATAATCCTTTAAATTATTTTTCATCCATATAACTTGAGCATAGCCTGCACCTGCAGCTATATTATAGATAATGCAACTGAGTTTTATTTCTTGGAAGACCAAGAAACAAGTGCGTGTCCTAAAAATTGACACGTTGCGGATGTGCTTTTTTTATCTAAACTATATCTAGCAAAATCCGTATCGGCGTAATCAAGCAATTCAAAATTCTTAGATTTAAGATACCATAATCCTAGTTTAGGAGTTCCTTTTAGGTATCTAAATATCCTTTTAATAGCTTTTAAATGAGATTGCTTAGTGTTGGATTGAAATCTAGTACAAAGTCCTATCCTAAACATAATGTCCGATCTAGTTACTGTGAGGTAAAGTAAACTACTTATCATACCCCTATAAGCTTTTTGATCAAAGCTTTCTCCACTTTCGTCAATGTCTAACTTAGTGGAGGTACTCATATGAGTGTTAATAGCCTTTGAACTATTAATGTTAAATCTTTTTAGTAAGTCTAAAGCATATTTTATTTTATTAAGAAAAATACCATTGCTAAGTTGTTTAAATTGTAAGCCTAAAAAGAATGTTAGTACCCCCATTAGGCTCATTTCAAATTCTAGACTCATGCTTTTGGCAAATGATTCACATAAGAATTCATTTGTAGAACAAAAAATAATGTCATTAACATAAATTTAAAAAATAAGAAAATCATTTTCAAAATTTTTAATAAACAATGTAGTATCGACCTTGCCTTTAGAGAAATTATTATGAATTAAAAATGAGTTGTCTCTCATACGAAACCCTTGGGGCTTGTTTTAATCTATAGAGAGCTTTAGTTAATTTAAACACATGATTAGGAAAATTAGCATTCTCAAATCCATGAGGTTGTTCAACATAAACTTCTTCGGAAATAAAGCCATTAAGAAAAGCACTTTTAACATCCATTTGAAATAACTTAAAATTATTACTACTAGCATAGGCAATGAGCATCTTTATAGCTTCTAATCGTACCACAAGAGTGAAGGTTTCTTCATAATCAATACCTTCTTCTTGGTTGAAACCCTTGGCCACTAATCTAGCCTTGTTTCTAACCACGATACCAAATTTATCTTGCTTGTTTCTAAAGACCCATTTAGTACCAATAACTAAATGGTCATTTGGCTTTGGAATAAGCTTCTATACTTTATTTCTCTCAAATTAATTCAATTCTTCTTATATTGCGATGACCAATGAATCATCTTTCATGGCTTTATCAATGCATTTAGGTTCAATTTGGGAGAGAAAAACAATGTTGGCATAAAAATTCTTAAGAGAAGAATGAGTTTGAACCCCTTTCGATGTGTCTCCTATAATTAGCTCCTTAAGATGAGTATCTACATACTTCCATTCCTTCGGTAAAGAAGGTTCGGAAGAAGATGCATCCAAGTTGCTAGATGGAGAAAGGGATTCATTTAAATTCAAAGTATCAAATTTAAGATCATCATCAAAATCATTTTTCTTGACTTCAGAAATTTTATTAAAAACAACATGAATAGATTCTTCTATAACTAAAGTTCTTTTATTAAATATTCGAAAAGCCTTTGAAATAGAAGAATAACCAAAAAAAAAATCCTTCATCGGATTTTGCATCAAACTTTCCTTAGGTATCTTTCTCATTCAAAATAAAATATTTACACCCAAAAACTTTAAAGTATGAAACGTTGGGCTTTTTGTAGTTCCACAACTCATAAGGAGTTTTAGAAAGTAATGGTCTTACTAGAACCCTATTCATAACATAGCATGCCATATTTACGGCATCGGCCCAAAAATATTTGGGTAGGCTATATTCGTTTAACATAGTTTTGGCCATTTATTGTAAGTTTCTATTCTTTCTACTACTCCATTTTGTTGAGGAATTCTTGGAGTACAGAAGTTGTGGTCATATCCATTAGACTCATAAAATTCTTGGAAATCATGGTTTTGAAATTCACCACTATGATCACTTCGAATTGACGAAATCATAAAACCTTTTTCATTTTGAACAAATTTACAAAACATGGAGAAATACCTAAAGCAATCATTTTTGTGTGCTGAGAAGTAAGTCCAAGTATATCTACTATAATCATCAACAATAATGAAGGCATATTTACTACCTCATAGGCTTGATGTAGCAATTGGTCCAAACAAGTCCATATGGATCAATTGTAATGGTCTAGAGGTGCTTATTTGATTCTTTGGTTTGAAACTACCTTTTATTTGTTTTCCTAATTGACATGCATCACACACATTGGACTACATCTTTTAAGTGGACATTTATAGGCAATATGTCCGAGTTTGTAATAAAAGTTGCACTTGATGTGAGGTGAAACATGCAAGGTCGGACCTTTAATAAAGGTGATTAGATTTTGGTGAGAGCTACTCACAAATCCGATTCCACTTTTCTTATGAATGTGACCCTTATTGGCAAGGATCATGTTCAAAGACTTACTACTAATCTCAAATTTTTATAAAGTTTCTTTGAGTAGCATGTTTTCTTTTTTAAGAATTTCTAGTTTATCACATTTCATACAAGGAATTAAACTACTATTATGCTCAACCTTTAATCTATCCAAATCACTAACAAGAGAAGCATGCTGTTTTTTAATAATTTATATTTTTATTAATTAATTTATATTCATCAAACAAATCATGAAAATCACTTAATAATTTATCAAAAGATAAATTTACGTCAATTGAATTACTTACCTCATCTCCGATAGCGCAAATTGCTCGGTGCTAGTTGGATCTTGTAATATCCCTCACTTTTGAAAATTATTAATAAGAAACTATATGTAAATTTGAGGACCTATATGTAAATATAAAAAAATTCAAGGACTAAACTTCTAAGTTGCAAAATGAAAAGAAAATAAAGAAAACCGAAAATTTCGGTTTTATCCCACCGCCTCCCACGCACTCTCTGTTTCTTTGAGAAACAGAGAGGAGTGGTGGGGCGTGAGGAGAGAAGAAAGAAGAAGAAGAGGGAAAAGAAGAGAGGAGGAAGAGGGAGAAGAGAAGAAAAGAAGAAGAAGAAGAAGAGAGGGAAGATGGAGAGGAGAGGGAGAGGCAGCAGCAGCAGCTAGGGCTACTGCACCTCTGTTTCCCGCAGGTGGAAACAGAGGAGAGTATGTGTGGGGCGTTGGGGAGGAGAAGAGAAGAAGAAGAAGAAGAAGAAGAAGAAGAAGAAGAGAGGAGGATAGCTGCAGCACGGTTGCAGCGAGGAGGTGTGTGGCGTTGGGGAGGAAAAGGGAAGAGGAGAAGAAGAGAAGGAGAAGAAGAGGGAAAAGAGAGGGAAGAGGGAGAGGAGCGAGAGGTGGCAGCAGCTAGGGCTGCAGCACCTCTGTTTCCTGCAGGTGGAAATAGAGGAGAGGTGTGGGGCGTTCGAAGAGGAGAGGAAGGAGAAGAGGAAGAGAAGAAGAAGAGGAAGTAGGAGAAGAGGTTGTGATATCTCTATTTCCTGCAGAGGAAACAGAGGAGAGGGTGTGTGTGATGCCGGGGAGGAGGAGGGAAGAAGAAGAGGAGAAGAAGAGAAGGGCAAGGAGGAGCTGTGGCTGCGGTGGTGGCAGCTGCAGCTGGAAGAGAAGGAGAGGAAGAAAAGAAGGTGAGGAAGAAGAGAAGAAGAAGAAAGGAAGGAGAAGGAAGAGGAGAAGGAAAAGAAGCAGCTGCGGCTGCGGCTGTGGCAGCTGCAACTGTGGTAGGGAAAGAAAAAGAGGAAGGAAGAAGGGAAGGAGAGGAAGATGAGCAGGGGAGGAAGAAGAGGCTGCGGCCATGGCTGAGGCTGCGACTGCAGCAGTGCAGCTGGGAAAGAAGAGAAGGAAAGGAAGAAGAAGAGAAAGGGGAGGAGAGGAAGAAGAGAGGAAGAGGAGAAGGGGTGGCAGCTGCGGCAGTGGCAGCTGTAGTTGGAAGAGAAGAAGGAGAGGAAATAGAGTAGCGGAGGAAGAAGAGGCTGCGGTTGTGGTGGTTGCGGCCATGGTTGCGACTACGATTGCGACTGCGGCAGTTGTAGCTGGGAAAGAAAAGAAAGGAAAGGTGGAAAAAGGGGCTGCAGATGGGATTACGGCCGCAGCGGCAGCGACTGCGTATGCAGCAGTTATTGTCTGCGAGAGAAGGGAGGAAGGAAGGTAGTGCGGTGGAAGGGGCTGCGATTGTGGCAGCGGTAGCGGCGGCGGCTGTGGCAGCTGCGTTTGGGAAAGAAAAAGAAGGAATGAGAGTAAGAGAGAGCAGGTGACTGTGCCTCGATGTTCAACATGTGGTGTAGTTGCGAAGAAAGGAAGAAAACGGGAGCAAAAAACGAAACAGAGAGAGGACAAGGAGGAAAAGTAGAAGGATTTGGGCTAGCACCTTCTTTGGATCTTCGGATCGAAATCTTTGAAAGGCAAGTTCCCTGATCGTTTCTCCTATAATTGCTTTGATATTTCTTATTGCAAGTTCCCTGATCGTTTCTCCTATAATTGCTTTGATATTTCTTATTGCAAGTTCCCTGATCGTTTCTCCTATAATTGCTTTGATATTTCTTATTGCAAGTTCCCGATTCGTTCCTCCTGTAATTGTTCTAGTCTTTCCTATTGCAAGTATCCTGATCTTTCCTTACTGTAATTTGATCTCTACATTTGATTTTAATATGTGGAACTTGAATTGTTCTAGCCTTGCATTTGATATATCTCTTGTTTAGACATATCGTTCCGAATCTGTGCAACTTCTGAGATTCTGACCTTTCGTCCTTGTTATGATTATAACTTCATGTATTGACCTCTGATTTGGACAAAACTTATTTGATCAGAATATAGGCTCAAAACCTTTGTTTTAATAGCTTATTTTAAGAATTTGGAGTAAGTTTGTCTGCCCAAACTTCTGTTTCAAATGAGCCTACTGATTTTGCGAAACAGAGATCGTAATTTCTGACCTTTTGATACTGAACTGCTTATAAGTCCCTATTGCAAATGTTGATTTATTCAAATCTTATTTCAATGGAAACTAGACTCGTAGATCTTTCTTTGATATATGGATTGAAAGATTTGGAATCCAAACACCTGCCCAGTTATCTGTTGAATCTGACATTATGAATTCTGCCAAACAGAGATTTTGTTCTACGACCCTTGTTTACCAAATTATTTGTAACTCTCTCTATTGGACAGTTCAATTCATATGAAGCATGTCTTATCTGAAAGTATAATCCAATGATATATTTCTGAGTAAATTGGAGCACGATTGATAGTTTGAATCATTTGTTCAATGTGCCTCTTGTATTCTGCCAGAAATTGAGCTTTGGTCGATTTCTAATATTCTGGTTTCATTCCTTTGGAAATTGATATCCTTTAGCTTTCTTATTCAATTGAGCTTTATAATACTGCTCTGAATTCTTGTATACTCTTGTCCTTAAAGTTATTTGCATTCTTGAAAACTATTGTGTAACGTTTAAGCTATATCGTATTGACTCCTATAGGCACATGTATAACCCATGATTCCGCATTTGCTTTCGATGTGTGCCTATTCTAGTTTCATTCCTTTGGATATTGAATTCTTCTAACCTTCTTATTTGAATTGAGCTAAATATGATTGCTTGGATTCCCTGTATACTCTTGCTTCCATTTCATTCCTAATATGAATACATTTGTGAGAGATTTGTTCCTTGCAGCATATTGTCTTGAAAAGGCACATGTATGTTTTGTTGTACCGTGTGTGCTTCCGATATATACTACTTATTGTTAAAACTGCCCTCTTGTACTCTGGTGTGTGGGATTGTCTGGACCTTTGCCAGAAATGGTAAAGGGTATGCGCTTATTACCCGCTCTGTGGGATATTTTGGACCTTTGCCAGAAATAGTAAAGGGTATGTGCTTAGAGCCTACGATGCTCTGCCGGCCCCCTCTGACTTCACCTAGACGTGGGTGGATGGAGCTCCCAGACGTGGGAGACTTTTGTCAGGTGGTCATTCAGAAATGGATGAATCACATTCTGACTGAGATCCCACTACACCTTCTGTATGTTTGATATGATATCTAGAGCTTTGGTTATGTGTTTCTGTACATGCTTTGGATAACATTGATATGTTTGCAACGTCAAAGATGACGTTTGAGCTTCTGTACGGTATTTGTTATTGATATGCTCTGAAATATTTCATCCACTGTTGATATGTTTTGAGGGGCGTGACAGAGGTGGTATCAGAGCATTGTTTGAGGATTATTGGAATATTTGATATGTTGACGTGCAAAATATATTGAGGTCTAATGAACTATAGTGATTGATGGAAATTTTCTTTGATGCATTTTAGGAATCTAGGATGATGAGGACATTTGGTCCTCCTATGTCATTTGTTTCTGATTAATTAAGGGGAATGAAAGGATTGATTGGGGATATTGAATCAGAGTGGCGCAGTAGAAGCATGATGAACCTAATTTCATTGGTGGTAGAAAAATGGATGATACAAATGGAGAAGATATTTGATATACAAAATTGTTCTAATGATCAAAAGATTTCTTTTGCTACCTTATATTGGAAGTAGAGGCTGATTATTATTGGCAACAATGAAAAGAATTTTTGGAGATATGTGGCAAGAATGATAAGGATAAGTTTACCAATAAAAATATGATTGGAAATGAATCATAAAGTAATAACAAGAGGGTCGAGACATTTGGATTTGAAATGGGAAGTCACCACAAAAGACTCAATCATGTGTGAATTATAAGTTAAATTATGAAACAAATTTGTGTTTCGGGTGATTGGAGTCTATTTTGCTTGTAGAAAGTTGGATCATAAAATAAAAGACTGTCCTTTGAACAAGAAGAAAGAGTCACTGCCTTATAAACCATCAGCCCATGTCAGAGTGTATGCTATCACTGAATATGATTCTAAAACTTCTGAATTAGTGACCGAAGGTATTATGCATGTTTATGAAAGAATGCAAATATTTGTTCGACCATGGGTCTAATCTACGATTTGATTCGTAATATTTTGCTTATCATTTGGGTATTCAACCTAGACCACTGTATTATGTGATATATGTAAGTACAATCATTGGAGATTCTTTGATAACGGACTTGAATCTGGTCCTCTTGTCTGATTTTTATTGGAGAACTTGAACTTTTTCGTTGATTTAGTTCTCCTAGAGATTTGGAGTTTTGATATTATACTTGGTATGGATTGACTATCTTCCTATCATACCAGTATGGATTGGTATATAACAAATGATCACTTTTTGTACATTTGATCAGCCGATCTTTTATTTTGAAAGTATTGGACATGATTTATCTCCTTGCCTAATGTATCCCAGAATGACTTGCTTGGATTACCTCCAAACGTGACTTTGCTTTTGATTTGGCCTTTAGGATAATCCCAATGTCTAAGCCTCTCTGCAGAATGATATCATTTGAGTAAGTGGAATTAGAAAAACAACTACAAGGATTATTAAATGAGGATTTTATTTGGTTTAATATTTTATCACGGGGTGCTCTGGGGTTAGTTAAAAAGATGGATGGAACATTGTGGCTTCGTATTGATTATGGATAGTTGAATCAGGTGATCATCAAAAACGAGTATTTTCTGAAGTAACGACTTGCTTGATTAATTACAGGGTGCGCAAGTATTTTTAGAAATTGATTGAAGGTCGGGTTACCGTCTATTGAGGAACAAGGAGGAGAATATTTCAGTCACTCTTGGATAATTATGTCATTATATTGTATTGATGAAATTATTTGAGAGCAGGAGAAAATAAAGATATCATAATCCTCATCTTTTCGTTGATTGAGCTATGATCAATTTAGAGGACTAAATTTTCTTTTAAGGAGGGGAGAGTGTAATATCCCTCACTTTTGAAAATTATTAATAAGAAACTATATGTAAATTTGAGGACCTATATGTAAATATAAAAAAATTCAAGGACTAAACTTCTAAGTTGCAAAATGAAAAGAAAATAAAGAAAACCGAAAATTTTGGTTTTATCCCACCGCCTCCCACGCACTCTCTGTTTCTTCGAGAAACAGAGAGGAGCGGTGGGGCGTGAGGAGAGAAGAAAGAAGAAGAAGAGGGAAAAGAAGAGAGGAGGAAGAGGGAGAAGAGAAGAAAAGAAGAAGAAGAAGAAGAGAGGGAAGATGGAGAGGAGAGGGAGAGGCAGCACTAACTGCTGCACCTCTGTTTCCCGCAGGTGGAAACAGAGGAGAGTATGTGTGGGGCGTTAGGGAGGAGAAGAGAAGAAGAAGAAGAAGAAGAAGAGAGGAGGATAGCTGCAGCACGGCTACAGCGAGGAGGTGTGTGGCGTTGGGGAGGAAAAGGGAAGAGGAGAAGAAGAGAAGGAGAAGAAGAGTGAAAAGAGAGGGAAGAGGGAGAGGAGCGAGAGGTGGCAGCAGCTAGGGCTGCAGCACCTCTGTTTCCTGTAGGTGGAAACAGAGGAGAGGTGTGGGGCGTTCGAAGAGGAGAGGAAGGAGAAGAGGAAGAGAAGAAGAAGAGGAAGCAGGAGAAGAGGTTGTGATACCTCTGTTTCCTGCAGAGGAAACAGAGGAGAGGGTGTGTGTGACACCGGGGAGGAGGAGGGAAGAAGAAGAGGAGAATAAGAGAAGGGGAAGGAGGAGCTGGGCTGCGGCGGTGGCAGCTGCAGTTGGAAGAGAAGGAGAGGAAGAAAAGAAGGTGAGGAAGAAGAGAAGAAGAAGAAAGGAAGGAGAAGGAAGAGGAGAAGGAAGAGGAGAAGGAAAAGAAGTAGCTGCGACTGCGGCTGTGGCAGCTGCAATTGTGGTAGGGAAAGAAAAAGAGGAAGGAAGAAGGGAAGGAGAGGAAGATGAGCAGGGGAGGAAGAAGATGTTGGGAAATCATGGGGGCGACATCACATGCGCAGCGGAAGAACAAGAAAACAAAAATCCCCGATTCCCAAAAAGATGTTCGTCGTCGTGCGAAGATTGGTGCGTAAAAAATCCGCAAAACACAAAACTGCGTATAGAGATTATGTTACCTAGGGAAATCGTATATCCCTGTTTCCTTGCAGATCCTTAGGAGAGGGTGAAGGAGGTCAAGCGTCCTCCACTCTAGCGGTGATCCACATAGTAGGGTTGCGACGATGCTCCTCAAAACTCCAGGCCTACTATGAGGTGGAGAGGGAGAGGAGAATAGGAAGGGCAAGCAAATACTCTAGCCTATGAGGCTGTGAATCCCTCCTATTTATAGAGATCCCGTGTCAAACCCTAATGGGTCCTTCCCTAGTGGGTATTGGATCTGCATCCAATAAGACAAGGGCTCCGTCGGATATCTCATATCCGAACCTCTACTCATCGCAAAGCCTACCATATGTGTGTGACCCTCTAGGCCCAATATCGAGCTGGCCGTGAGTCATACCTGTCAGAACTCCTTCTAACTCAGTGAATTATTATTTCTGTAATAATTCACTCGACTCATAGACTACGGACGTACTAGGCCACTACGCCGTAGTCCCCAAATGATACAGGGGAATCCAATCCATTGGACCTGTCTGTCCTCAGTTACCATGTACCTATAGTCCCTCATCCATCTAATATCCCAGAGACCGTATATCGCGCATGGTGCTGTCAGACCCATACGGTTTCTACTCGAGTCTTGCTCTAATCGGATTCTCCCGGAGAACTCTTTCTCTCTCAACCCGAATGACGCTGGCCAGGGATTTGTCTGAGCAAAAACACATGGGATATTCCTCTATTGACGCCGAGAGTGGATGATCCTCTATCGACACTCAATAGCCCTCGTAAGGTCGACTACCACTCCCAATGACCAGCTGTACTAGATCTGGGACAGCCAAACCTATAAGTCTGGTATCAAAGAGTGGAGCACTCATACAGGACATCCTTGGTGTCTCAAGTCTAAGGACCAGATACACCACTAGGACTACGGAATCGCTGTCTGACAATAAGGCATCATCAACCATCCAGCATTCCGTAAGCGGATCAATCAGTGAACTCATTCTCCAATGAGCACCTGTACTGTATCCCTAGTGTCCCTACACGAGCAGCTATGAGACCAGCTGCATCCATCATATGGACGGGTATACAGCACACCAGTCTATCCGGTTATCACGATGTCTCTCTCGAGTAACCTATGACCGGGATTATTTAGGATATGTGTTTAAAGGTGAATCGATCTCATTATCGTGATCTCATCACGATCCGATTCCCATTGCACAAATCCAAGGACATCACAATATATATATGCATTTTTGCAATAGTTATAAAGTGATATACGCCAAAATATAATAAGCAAAAAGATTCTGTATCAAGTCACACGTGCCATCACTCACGTGATTGGCTTGCTGGGCACCTATGACTAGCAATCTCCCACTTGACCTAAAGCCAATCACCTATGTGTCTGATCCCCATCAAACTCTTGTGACGCTCAAAGACAATCTGAGACAACGGCTTTGTCAGTGGATCTGCAATGTTATCTTCGGATGGAACTCTTTCCGTTGCTACATATCCTCGGGTTACGATCTCTCTGATAAGTTGGAACCACCTCAGAACACTTCTGATGAGACTCGGGTTCCCTTATTTGATTAATCGCCCCGTTGTTGTCGCAATATAAGGAGATCGGCTCCTCGCTACCCGGAACGACTCCCAAATCTGTGATGAACTTCTTCACCCAAACTCCCTCCTTTGCTGCATCTGATGCAGCAATGTACTCCGTCTCTGTGGTCGAGTCAGCAGTGGTATCTTGCTTGGAACTCTTCCAGCACACTGCTCCTCCATTCAAGGTGTACATATACCCTGAATTCGACTTGCTATCATCGACATCTGACTGAAAACTTGAGTCAGTGTAGCCTTCAACCTTAAGGCTATTACCTCCATATACTAGTAAAAGATCCTTAGTCCTTCTCAAGTACATAAGGATACACTTTACTGCTTTCCAGTGCTCCAAGCCTAGATCCGCTTGATACCTGCTCGTGACACTCAGAGCATGCGCTATATCAGGCCTAGTACATAGCATGGCTTACATGATAGACCCTATTGCTGAGGCATAAGGTATCATATTCATGTTTGCCCTTTCTTCTAGAGTCTTTGGGGACATACTCGTAGAAAGCGATATCCCATGTCTCATCGGTATGAGGCATCTCTTAGAATTTTCCATGCCAAACCTTTTGACAATGGTTTCTATGTACCTGGACTGGGACAAGCCAAGCATCCTCTTAGATCTATCTCTATTGATTCTAATCCCCAAGATATAGGATGCTTCCCCTAAGTCCTTTATGGAGAAGTGTCTAGATAACCAAGTCTTTACTATGGATAGCATTCCTACGTCATTCCCAATGATGAGGATGTCATCCACATATAACACCAAAAAGGTGATAGCGCTCCCACTTACCTTCCTTTACATACAAGGCTCATCTTCGTTCTTAACGAAGTCATAAGATATGATTGACTCATCAAATCTTATGTTCCAACTTCGGGAAACTTGCTTTAGTCCATAAATGGATTTAAGCAACCTACACACTTTATTTGGGCAGTTCTTGGGCACGAATCCCTCAGGTTGCATCATATACACCTCCTCCTCGAGGTTCCCATTGAGGAATGCGATTTTCACATCTATCTGCCAGATCTCATAATCATAGTGTGCTGCAATAACCAATAGAATTCTGATGGATTTTAGCATTGCTACGGGTGAGAAAGTTTCATCGTAGTCAACACCTTGCCTTTGACGATACCCCTTAGCCACTAGCCTTGCCTTATAGGTCTCTACCTTTCCATCTACTCCGATCTTTTTCTTAAAGATCCACTTGCAACCGATGGGTACAATACCTTCGGGCGCATCAACTAGGTTCCAAACCTTATTGGAGTACATAGAATCCATCTCAGAATTCATGGCTTCTTGCCATTTCCCGGAGTCTATACTCATAATAGCCTCCTCGTAGGTCTGAGGATCAATATCCTCTACATCCTCTGCTCTAATATGTCCCACATATCTCTTAGGAGGATGGGATACTCTATCAGACCTACGTAAAGTTGATACTTGTGTATTAGGTACCTGAACAGACTCGGGCTGTAGCGTGGTGCTTGAGCTTGGTTCTCCAACCTCGCTCAATTCTATCATTCTTCCACTGTCGCCGTCAAGAATGTGTTCCTTCTCAAGGAACACTGCTCTCTTAGCTACAAAGACCTTTTGGTCCTCGAGATGATAGAAATAATACCCACAAGTTTCCTTGGGGTATCCCACAAATTTGCATCGCTCTGTCCTTGATTCTAACTTATCGGGGTTGTGTCTTCTAACATGGGCAGGGCAGCCCCAAATCTTAACAACCTTAAGATCAGGCTTCTTCCCTTTCCATATCCAAATCTTAACAACCTTGAGGAACTGAGTAAACTCTGTACTTAAGTATTCACCTCCTCGATCTGATCGAAGAGTTTTGATACTCTTTCCAGTCTGGTTCTCCACCTCATTCTTATACTCTCTGAATTTCTCAAAGGCCTCGGACTTGTACTTCATTAAGTACACATATCCATACCTTGAGAAATCATCAGTAAATGTAATGAAGTAGGAGTAACCTCCAATGGCATGAGTTGACATGGGTCCACATACATCACTATGTATGAGTTCCAACAACTCATTGGCTCTCTCTCCAGTTCTACTAAATGGAGATTTGGTCAGTTTTCCACGAATGCAAGGCTCACAAGTTGCATATGACACATAGTCGAATAGATCTAGATATCCATCATTTAGCAACTTTTGAATCCTTCTTTCATGGATGTGACCTAGCCTACAATGCCACAGGTATACACTGTTCAACTCATCTCGTTTCCTTTTGGACACATTTACATTCATGAAATATGGAGTAGTGTCCTGCATAAACAAACCTTTATGCAATATTCCTCTCGTCAATCTCCCCTTAGCTTTGCTAGAATTTATAATAAATTGTAGATGTGATAAGCAATATTGGTATCCAATACCAATGCACTATCACAAAAATCTAACAATTGGAGATTATTCATGAATATACTTGAAGCTTCACCAAGCTTCTTGTTTCGCCCTTTCTGCAAGGTACTCTTTGCAGTTCCTCTTCTAGTTCCCATCTTTACCACAGTGGAAGCATTGGCCTTTGTCCTTTGCTGGGTCTTTCTTAGCAACCTTTGCTTTACCTGGTCTGCCCTTGCCCTTTCCCTTCTTAAGGGACCTTTCTGCTTTCCTTTTTCATTCTGGTCTCACCAGTATAGAGAACTGGCTTCTCTTTCTTAATAGTACTCTCTGCCTCCCTCAATATATTGAGGAGCTCTGGGAGAGTCACCCAAGCTTGTTCATATTAAAATCCATTATGAACTATGAAAAGGAATCTGATAGGGACTGAAGTACAATGTCTACACACAAGTTATCCTCTAGGACCATTCCTAGACCTGTGAGTTTCTCGATCCACTCAACCATCTTTAGGACATGGTTCTGAACCGGTGTCCCCTCAGTCATCCTAGCGCGGAAAAGGCTCTTGGATATCTCATATCGTTGAGTCTTTCCCTGTTCCTCAAACAATTTGATGACATGTAGGAGAATGGATCTGGCATCCATCTTTTCATGTTGTCTTTGTAACTCTGGAGTCATAGAGCCCAACATATAGCACTGAGCAAGAGTGGAGTCATCAATGTACTTCACGTAGCGAGCGATCTCATCCTCGCTTGCCCCTTCTTCGGGCGTAGGCATCACTGTATCAAGGACGTACACGATTTTCTCCGCTGTGAGAATAATTCTCAAGTTACGGAGCCAATCCATATAATTTGGACCAGTGAGGCGGTTGACATCAAGTATGCCACGTAAGGGATTTGAAAGCAACATTTTCTGAAAATAAAGATGTAGCAGAAACGAATAGCATGCAGATTTTGCAAGAAATAAACTATCAAGATATGGACTTCTATCTTAATATGCTCCCACTATTTTACTAACGAGTCACGCGACACCCTCAGCACGTGAAACGGAAGTCTCCGGCAGACTTCTAGTAGGGATCAGGATCCAATCAGTGTCTTAGTATAACCTCGAGGGACTCGACCAATCACACTAAGCCTAAAAGGTAGGCAACTCTTGCCGATCACAACTCCTTGTGATTCCCGTCCTGTTCGGCCTCCGAATCACCATGGCCTCGAGGGACTCGACCAACCATGATGTTCGGTTAAGTCAACACCTTCGTTACAAGATGAGTCTGATTTGATGATATACCCTCGAGGGACTCGACCAAGCATACCATGCCCTCAGGTCACCGGTGACATCTCTATGTCGTAAGCAAGATAGCGAATCGCGATATAGGTGAGTCTCGAGAGACTCGACCAACTCAACCTACACCGGGAATCGGTTCCTACTCATAACGATGGAAGGCCACGTGGGTCAATCTAATTGCCTCACGTTTACCGACTTAATATTATCGAGAGATGTTTCTATAATTTGGTCTCCTAATATAACATGTCACATATATACATATTTAATATATATCTACATCGCATGCAAATATATATACATATCTACTATGTGTATAAGCAATCACATCAGATGATCATGGACCACCACCTAATATAATTAGGCCCGAGCCAGTAGGCCTAATCACTCACATCAAGATCTATGTGTGCAACGGTGCATCTCCATGCCCTGTGATCGTCCATCTCGTCCTCGTCGGTTCCGTCGACATCTTGATGCATCTCCATGCATCACGATCGTCCGTCTCGTGGGTCCCGCTATCGCATCCACGCTCCCGCTGCGCCTCCTTATGTGATTACAACTTAATCATAGGCACGCAGGCCCGACAATAAACGAGAAATATAATGGAGGTTCGCAGACCTCAATAATAATAATCACAAGTACACACATCACACGGTCCATGATCATCCGTCCACACATCAGACATCACATGTATAAATAATCATCATCATGTAGGACTACTAGATAATAATAAAAATAATAATCAACTAAATCTTTTAATTAATTAATATTTTTGTGAAATCAGGGACATGTAGGGAATTTCTCAATTCCTAAGGGTATTTTCAAAATTTGGACAAAAGACAGAAACTGAGATTTCTCAAATTCCGAGGGGTAAAACTATCTTTTTCCCATAAAACCCTAATGCCCTACTATCCTTTGCTGCTGCCGCCGCCGCCGCCACCCTGCTGGCGGCGGCCTGTGCGGCGGGGCGAGGGCATTGCCCTCGCTTGCAAGTGGCGCTGCCGCTGCAGGTGGGCTCCCCCGCGTGCGCCGCTGCCTCCGCAGGCGGTGCTATCCCGCCGGGCGGTCGCCCCTGTGGGGGGGGGGGGGGGGGGGGGGGCGGGGGGTTTCGCCAGCGGGAGCAGCGGTGGCAGGCAAGCGCCGCTTCCTTGTGACGGCAGACGCCGTTTCCCTGCGGCGGTAGGCGCTGCTGCCCAACGCCGCCTCTGCCCGTGGGCTGCCAGCCCCGCCGGCAGCAAAGCTGCTGCAAGCAGGCCGCTGGCCAGCTACTGCAGACGCAGCCCCTGTGCTGCCCGCCTTCGGCTGCGCTTCACGCACGCAGATCGAGGGCAGCAAATATTGCTGCCCTTTCTCGCTTTTGCGTCAACGATTTTGACGTCAAAATTCTTCCTAAACACAACACACGCAGTTCAAAACCAATCCTTCGCACGAACAACCTAGCTTTGAAACCACTGTTGGGAAATCATGGGGGCGACATCACATGCACAGCGGAAGAACAAGAAAACAAAAATCCCCGATTCCCAAAAAGATGTTCGTCGTCGTGCGAAGATTGGTGCGTAAAAAATCCGCAAACCACAAAACTGCGTATAAAGATTGTGTTACCTAGGGAGATCGTATATCCCTGTTTCCTTGCAGATCCTTAGGAGAGGGTGAAGGAGGTCAAGCGTTCTCCTCTCTAGCGGTGATCCACACAGCAGGGTTGCGACGACGCTCCTCAAAACTCCAGGCCTACTCTGAGGTGGAGAGGGAGAGGAGAATAGGAAGGGCAAGCAAATACTCTAGCCTATGAGGCTGTGAATCCCTCCTATTTATAGAGATCCCGTGTCAAACCCTAATGGGTCCTTCCCTAGTGGGTATTGGATCTGCATCCAATAAGACAAGGGCTCCGTCGGATATCTCATATCCGAACCTCTACTCATCGCAATGCCTACCATATGTGTGTGACCCTCTAGGCCCAATATCGAGCTGGCCGTGAGTCATACCTGTCAGAACTCCTTCTAACTCAGTGAATTATTATTTCTGTAATAATTCACTCGACTCATGGACTACGGACGTACTAGGCCACTACGCCGTAGTCCCCAGACGATATAGGGGAATCCAATCCATTGGACCTATCTGTCCTCAGTTACCATGTACCTATAGTCCCTCATCCATCTAATATCCCAGAGACCGTATATCGAGCATGGTACTGTCAGACCCATACGGTTTCTACTCGAGTCTTGCTCTAATCGGATTCTCCCGGAGAACTCTTTCTCTCTCAACCCGAATGACCTTGGCCAGGGATTTGTCTGAGCAAGAACACATGGGATATTCCTCTCATAACGCCGAGAGTGGATGATCCTCTGTCCACACTCAATAGCCCTCGTAAGGTCGACTACCACTCCCAATGACCAACTGTACTAGATCTGGGACAGCCAAACCTATAAGTCTGGTATCAAATAGTGGAGCACTCATACAGGACATCCTTGGTGTCTCAAGTCTCAGGACCAGATACACCACTAGGACTACAGAATCGCTGTCTGACAATAAGGCATCATCAACCATCCAGCATTCCGTAAGCGGATCAATCAGTGAACTCATTCTCCAATGAGTAGCACCTGTACTGTATCCCTAGTGTCCCTACACGAGCAGCTATGAGACCAGCTGCATCCATCATATGGATGGGTATACAGCACACCGGTCTATCCGGTTATCAGGATGTCCCTCTCGAGTAACCTATGACCGGGATTATTTAGGATATGTGTTTAAAGGTGAATCGATCTCATTATCGTGATCTCATCACGATCCGATTCCCATTGCACAAATCCAAGGACATCACAATATATATATGCATTTATGCAATAGTTATAAAGTGATATACACCAAAATATAATAAGCAAAAAGATTCTGTATCAAGTCACACGTGCCATCACTCACGTGATTGGCTTGCTGGGCACCTATGACTAGCAGAAGAGGCTGCGGCTGTGGCTGAGGCTGCGACTGCAGCAGTGCAGTTGGGAAAGAAGAGAAGGAAAGGAAGAAGAAGAGAAAGGGGAGGAGAGGAAGAAGAGAGGAAGAGGAGAAGCGGTGGCAGCTGCAGTTGGAAGAGAAGAAGGAGAGGAAATAGAGTAGCGGAGGAAGAAGAGGCTGCGGTTGTGGTGGCTGTGGCCATGGTTGCGACTGCGACTGCGACTGCGACTGCGGCAGTTGCAGCTAGGAAAGAAAAGAAAGGAAAGGGGGAAAAAGGGGCTACGGACGGGATTGCGATCGTAGCGGCAGTGACTGCGTATGCAGCAGTTATTGTCTGCGAGAGAAGGGAGGAAGGAAGGTAGCGCGGTGGAAGGGGCTGCGATTGTGGCAGCGGTAGCAGCGGCGGCTGTGGCAGCTGCGTTTGGGAAAGAAAAAGAAGGAATGAGAGTAAGAGAGAGTAGGTGACTGTGCCTCGATGTTCGACACGTGGTGTAGTTGCAAAGAAAGGAAGAAAACGGGAGCACAAAACGAAACAGAGAGAGGACACGGAGGAAAAGTAGAAGGATTTGGGCTAGCACCTTCTTTGGATCTTCGGATCGAAATCTTTGAAAGGCAAGTTCCCTGATCATTTCTCCTATAATTGCTTTGATATTTCTTATTGCAAGTTCCCTAATCGTTTCTCCAATAATTGCTTTGATATTTCTTATTGCAAGTTCCCTGATCGTTTCTCCTATAATTGCTTTGATATTTCTTATTGCAAGTTCCCGATTCGTTCCTCCTGTAATTGTTCTAATCTTTCCTATTGCAAGTATCCTGATCTTTTCTTACTGTAATTTGATCTCTACATTTGATTTGAATATGTGGAACTTGAATTGTTCTAGCCTTGCATTTTATATATCTCCTGTTTAGACATATCGATCCGAATCTGTGCAACTTCTGAGATTCTGACCTTTCGTCCTTGTTATGATTATAACTTCATGTATTGACCTCTGATTTGGACAAAACTTATTTGATCAGAATATAGGCTCATAAACCTTTGTTTTGATAGCTTATTTTAAGAATTCGGAGTAAGTTTGTCTTCCCAAACTTCTGTTTCAAATGAGCCTACTGATTTTGCGAAACAGGGATCGTAATTTCTGACCTTTTGATACTGAACTGCTTATAAGTCCCTGTTGCAAACGTTGATTTATTCAATTCTTATTTCGTTGGAAACTAGACTCGTAGGTCTTTCTTTTGATATATGGATTGAAAGATTTGGAATCCAAACACCTACCCAGTTATCTGTTGAATCTGACATTATGAATTCTGCCAAACAGAGATTTTGTTCTACGACCCTTGTTTACCAAATTATTTGTAACTCTCTCTATTGGATAGTTCAATTCATATGAAGGCTGTCTTATCTGAAAGTATAATCCAATGATATATTTCTGAGTAAATAGACACCACAGAGCGGGTAATAAGCGCATACCCTTTACCATTTCTGGCAAAGGTCCAAACAATCCCACACACCAGAGTACAAGAGGGCAGTTTTAACAATAAGTAGCATATATCGGAAGCACACGCGGAACAACAAAACGTACATGTGCCTTTTCAAGACAATATGCTGCAAGGAACAAATCTCTCACAAATGTATTCATCTTAGGAATGAAATGGATGCAAGAGTATACAGGGAATCCAAGCAATCATATTTAGCTCAATTCAAATAAGAAGGTTAGAAGAATTCAATATCCAAAGGAATGAAACTAGAATAGGCACACATCGAAAGCAAATGCGGAATCATGGGTTATACATGTGCCTATAGGAGTCAATACGATATAGCTTAAACGTTACACAATAGTTTTCAAGAACATATCATCATATGAAGGAATATTAAACAAAATTTGGTGATGAGATATTACTTCATGAATACAATAAAATTCATATAGCATATCATGGTTTATTAGAATTAGTCTTCTTTTTTGTGAATAGAAAAAGAATAGTAGGAGAGCAAAATCTCAATTCATGCATATCAAATATTCAATCATCAAAATCATGATTCATCTAGAAAATTCTTCTCTTTAAATATTCAAAGAGAGAATCATGATGAACAATCTTGATTTATATAAAGTTTCAAAACATAATTATTAAGATCATGAATACTAAAAGACCATGAAACATTTCGACAAATCTCCTTTTAAATATAAAACAATCTTGATTCATTCAATAGAAAATTCAAATTATAATTACGAGAAATCAAGACCATGATTTCATTAAAACCCATTAAATTCAAATCATTTTCTTAATCCATGAGATTCATAAAAATAATACAAATGGATTCATTAAAGTTAATAAGATAGAGAAAAAAAATTTTCAAGAAAAATACTTTTCTCTATTTAGTTGTACACGGTAACTAAGGACAAACAGGTCCAATGAATTGGATTCTCCTGTATCGTTTGGGGACTACGGTGTAGTGGCCTAGTACGTCTGTAGTCGATGAGTCGAGCGAATTATTACAAAGATAATAATTCACTAAGTTAGAAGGAATTCTAATGGGTATGACTCATGGCCAGCTCGATAATGGGCCTAGAGGGTCACACACATATGGTAGGCATTACGATAAGTATAGGTTTGTATATAAGATATCCGCTAGAGCCCTTATCTTATTGGATATCCAATAAGCCCCTAAATTATTGGATCTCATAGACGAGATCCAATAAGAGCCCATGAGAGATTATTGGATAGAGATCCACTAATCTAAAAGGCTTGGGTAATTAGATACAAATCCAAAACCCACTAGGGGAGGATCCATTAGGTTTTGACAGGGGTCCTCTATAAATAGGAGGGATTCATAACCTCATAGGCTAGAGCCTTTGCTTGCCTCTCCTATTCTCCTCCCCCTCTCCACCTCAGAGTAGGCCTGCAGTTTTGAGGAGCATCGTCGCAGCCCTACTATGTGGATCACTGCTAGAGAGGAGGATGATTGACCATCTTCACCCTCTCCTAAAGATCTATAAGGAAACAAGGATATACGATCTCCCTAGGTAACACAATCTACTTTATATGTAGTTTTAAGTTTCGCGGAATTTACGCACCAATCTTTGCACGACGACGAACATCTCTTTGGGAATAGGGGATTTTTGTTTTCTTGTTCTTCCACTGCATATGTGATATCGCCCCCAGATTTCCCAACATCTTCTACTTTTCACAGAATTAGGATATAACCCTTACAAGCACTCACTCTCTACTCTAAACAGAATTCTAACACTTAGACTAGAGGAGGATTCTCGCAAGAGATTTCTACAGCAATTCTTCACTATTTAAACTCTCTGTGCTTGTGTGCTTTAACCAGGGATGAGAGGGGTATTTATAGGCTTCAAGTTGATTCAAACTTGGAGCCTAAAACTTTCCCATCCCGGGTTCCCCGGGCACGGGTGATACCACCGCCTGCGTTGGGCGGTACCACTGCCTAGTGTCAATCTAACACTGACACTGCCCTGGGCAATACCACTGCCCAGGTCTGGCGGTACCACCACCTGGGGGGTAGTGCTGGGCGGTACCACCGCCCAGATTGGCGGAACCACCGCTTGGCACCCTGCTAAGGGTGGTATAACCACCCAGACTAGCGGTACCACCATTTGATATAGTCTCGAAGACTGTGCCACGATAGTGAGACTTCTTGGGGCACTGTTTGGGCCTCTTATTAGGCCCAACATAGTCCTTACATGGGCCTAGCTAACCCCTAATTGGGTTGGCCCAAATCAAAACCCAATTACGTGCTAACTATGATTCCTAAGACATTTGCTAAGCTAATCAAGTCCCTATGTCTTGGTTTCTTCCGCGTGAGCTTTCGGCGATCTTCCGGTGAACTTCCGACGATCTCTCGGCAATGTTCCGGTGGACTCCAAGCAAGCTCTTGGATTTCACAACGATCTTCTTGGTTAGTTTCAATGAGATTCTCTGGCAAGCTCCGAGACTTCTCGGCTGGTTCCGCCAGAACTTCCGATAAACGTCTGGACTTTCGACGAACTCTCGAACTCCCAATGAAATCGCGTCCTTGACTCCGAGACTTCATTTTTCCTCATGCCTTGATATCGTAGTTAATCCTGCACATGTAAAAATAAATACACTTCGATCTAGACAAATAATACTAAGCATTAATCATGTTGTCCGGCATGTTATTAGTCCCATGACGCTTCATCCGATTCTTCGACGCATCGTCCTCTCTTGCGGCCTATTACCCAATCAGCCAGTTGACTCCGCAACTTCGATATCCTTGGCGCAATATCCGCTCTTCTTGGCCCGATGCTCGAATCCATGACCTGAAGCCTGTTGGGAAAATCTTTGGGGGCGACATCACATACGTAGCGGAAGAACAAGAAAACAAAATCCTCGATTCCCAAAGAGATGTTCGTCGTCGTTCGAAGATTGGTGCGCAAAATCCATGAAACAAAAAAACTGCATATAGAGTAGATTGTGTTACCTAGGGAGATCGTATATCCCTGTTTCCTTGCAGATCCTTAGGAGAGGGTGAAGAAGGTCAAGCGTCCTCCTCTCTAGCGGTGATCCACACAACAGGGCAGCGACGATGCTCCTTAAAACTCCAGGCCTGCTCTAAGGTGGAGAGGGGAAGGAGAATAGGAGAGGTAAGCAAAGGCTCTAGCCTATGAGGCTTTGAATCCCTCCTATTTATAGAGGTCTCTTGTAAAACCCTAATGGATCCTCGCTTAGTGGGTATTGGATCTGCATCCAATAACCCAAGCCTTTTAGATTAGTGGATCTCTATCCAATAATATCTTATGGGCTCTTATTGGATCTCGTTCATGGGATCCAATAATTCAGGGGCTTATTGGATATCCAATAAGACAAGGGCTCCGTCGGATATCTCATATCCGAACCTCTACTCATTGTAATGCCTACCATATGTGTGTGACCCTCTAGGCCTAATATCGAATTGGCCATGAGTCATACCTGTTAGAACTCATTCTAACTCAATGAATTATTATCTCTGTAATAATTCACTTGACTCATCGACTACGGACGTACTAGGCCACTATGCCGTAGTCCCCAGATGATACAGGGGAATCCAATCCATTAGACCTGTCTATCCTCAGTTACCGTGTACCTATAGTCCCTCATCAATCTAATATCCCAAAGATCGTATATCAAGCATGGTGCTGTCAGACCCATACAGTTTCTACTCGAGTCTCGCTCTAATCGGATTCTCCCGGAGAACTCTTTCTCTCTCAACACGAATGACCCTGGCCAGGGATTTGTCTAAGCAAGAACACATGGGATATTCCTCTCATGATGCCGAGAGTGGATGATCCCCTATTGACACTCAATAGCCCTCGTAAGGTCGACTACCACTACCAATGACCAGTTGTACTAGATCTAGGGCAGTCAAACATATAAGTTTGGTATCAAAGAGTGGAGCACTTATACAGGACATCCTTGGTGTCTCAACTCTAAGGATCAGATATACCACTAGGATTATGGAATCGCTGTTGTTAAATCTTGTATTTTAATGATAAAACCACTTGATATGTGTTTATAATTTAAACTGCATTTTGAGTGATGCAGGTCTACTCGATCAGGATTAGACAATTAACGCAGGAGGAATTGACGTTGTACCGGAAGAGATCACGTCAGGATATTGGACGGTAGAAGGCTTCGGACGTCAGGCATCGGGCTAAGGAGAGAGGAATTACGCCAACGATATCAGGGTTGCGGAGGTCAACCGTCGATTGGGCAACAAGCCGCAACAGAGGACGATGCACTGAAGAATCGGACGAAGCACCAGCCAATGACGTTCCGAGCAACAGAATGTCAATTCGCGTTGTAATAATTGTCTAGATCGAAGTAGAGTTTTTACTTGTGTGTACAGGATTAACTACGTTAATGATGAAGACATAAAGCGAAACAAAGTGTCAGAGTCAAGCGCGAAGGATTTGTTGCGAGTTCGAGAGTTCGACGGAAGTCCAAAGGTTCGTCGAGAATGCTGCCAGAACTAGCCGAGAATGAGTAGGGAGCTTGCCGAAGGGTTTTTCGGAAGCTCACCGGAAGGTTCGTTGGAAGTTCGCGGAGCTCGCCGAGAAAGATCGGAGCTTGCCGAAGAAGCTCATCGGAACTCGCCAAAATCAATTCGTGAAGTCTAGGAGCTTGCCAGGAGTCCGCAGAATGGTTTCCGAGAGTTTATCGGAAGACCGCCAGAAGTTCGCTGGAAGCTCGCCGGAAAAAGTCTTGACTTATGAACTTTGTAATAGCTTAGAAAATGTCTTTAAATTCATAGTTAGCATGTTAATTAGGGTTAGGATTAGGTGATAATCCTATAACCCAAGTAGGGACCAATTGGGCTCGAGTTCGGACTGGTTTGGGCCAAGTTTGGAGCCCAATCAGTGATCTGAATTGGCCTAGGCGGTGGCACCGCCAAGACTGGGTGGTGGCACCGCCCAGCACCCGAGAACTGGCCGGTGGCAACGCTTGGTTGGGCGGTGACACCGCCAGTCCACTATTTGTCAGACACTGACAGACGGTGGCACCGCCGGCCTCAGAAATCAAAGAGAATTCAAATTTTGGAGCCCAAATTTGAATCCTCTTGAGGCCCATAAATACCCCTCATTTCTTAGCAGAGAAGACAACCTTTTGAGAAGCTAGAAGTTGAGAAAAGCTTTAGGAAAAGTCTTGTTTTCAATAGTTTGAGTGTTCACCTCCTTTCCTTTCATTGAAATCTTTGTAAAAGGGTGAACTACTTGTAAGAGGTTGTAAGAGGGGTGTAAGAAGGAGGTTGATCTTCACCTAGTAAAGGAAGATCATTAGTGGATGCCGGTGGCCTTGATGAAAGAGGAAACGGAGGAGTGGATGAAGTCACGATTTACCGAACCACTATAAACTACCGTCTTCTCTGGTTTGCATTTTATTCTTGCCATTTACATACTGCAAACTACTTTACTTAGTCACTACGCTTCCATACGCTTCTAAGTTATTAAGCTTTTCAAGTTCGGTTTTTTATCGTACGAAAGATTTTTCCAAAACTGAAGTTTTAATCCGCTGCCCCTCTTAGTGCCACTCCGATCCTAACAATTGGTATCAGAGCACAGTTTTTCTCATTTTGGATTTACACCCGAGAGAAATGGCTCTTCATGGCTTTCAAGAGGGCTTTTCGGTTGTTCGTCCACCGTTGTTTAACGGATTGGACTACACTTATTGGAAAACTCAAATGAGAGTTTTCTTGATTTCTATGAATTTAGATTTATAGAATATCGTTGAAAACGGTTTTCAACTTCCCTCTAAACCGATGAACGAATGGTCGGATTTGGAGAAGATGTATTTTTCTTTAAACGCAAAGGCTATGAATGCCTTATTTTGCGCTTTGGACAAAAATGAGTTCAATCGGATTTCTACATGCGAAATGACTTTTGATATTTGGCGAACACTTGAAATCACGCACGAGGGAACTAGTAGAGTCAAAGACTCGAAAGTTAACATTTTAATATATGATTTCGAGCTTTTTCAAATGAAGCCGAGCGAAACCATTGTTGACATGTACACCCGTTTTATGGATGTCGTCAATGGTTTATAAGCTCTTGGTAAATGTTTCTCGAATTTTGAACTTGTTAGTAAAGTTTTACGATCACTTTCTAAAGCTTGGGAATCAAAAGTAACGGTAATACAAGAAACAAAAGATTTAAATATTTTTTCACTTGAAGAACTTATCGGCTCATTGATGACATATGAAATGGTGCGCAATGCACATGATGAACACAATGAACACTTGAACCACCTTCCAAAGAATAGGAAGGATTTGGAACCCCGAACAAATGAATACCACTTGAGCGATGACTCAAGTGATGAGGACAATGATGAACTTGAACTTCAAATACTAAATTTTAATAAGTTTATTAAACAAAAATCTAAAATAAACAATGAACTTGAACGAAGGAAGAAGCCAAAGAAGAGGAAGGCAACCAAGGATGAATCAAGAACTTCCAAAGGTGAAACGGCGAATTGGGCTTCGACGGGCTTCAACTATAAGGTAAGTAACTCAACTCTCTTGAATTATTTTGAAATTACTTGAAGACTTTCATGAGTTCTTAATTTAGATAGTAGGAATAGGAAATAAAAAATTATTTTTTAAAAATTATATCATGTTTTTCTTTTTAGCATCTTTGAAAAAATTAAAAATTTGATCATGAAAAGTATATTGCTAAGGTTTCATGCATGTTATGTTTTGAAATGTTGAATGAAGTATGCAACATTATGGATGATAGTTATATGATATGTGATAATGCTTAGGATTAATCCATGCATGTGTATTTTGATGATTTTATGTCATGCATGAGTTTTTGAAGTAAATGTTGATTTGATACTCTCATTTTGGATTAACATGTTTTTGGTTTAATCATTTTTATGACGAATTAAGATGACATTCTCATGATATATTAAGATGACATAGTGCATGTACATCTATATATGAATTTCTTGATAATCTTTTGATGATAGATGTGATATCATGATGTTTTATTTTTGATGTGTTTGGTCTTGACGGCTTTATGACGAAACTTATGTTTTGACTTTAAATGATGATACAATGTTTTCACAAAATGACTTGAACACCCTCACATGAAATCTATTGCATGAAATGGAAATGAATTTTATATCCTATTGAGATTAATGAATTTATTTTACCAATCTTGTGAATCTCATGAAAATAAACATGATGAATTTTTTGAAAATAAATGAGTGTATCATGCATTTGGTCTTAATGATTTCTCTTGAACATACTTTTTGAAATCATACTTATAATGAATATCAAGATTTTAAAAGGATGTTATCATGGAATCATGCTTGATAATTTATTTTTACGAAATTTCCCTGTCTATCTTGAATGTTGACATTTTTTTTTAAAGCAAAGTTATGCTCATAAGAAGCAAATCACATGAATAGAAATTTATAAAAATGAAATGTAATCCTCTATCTTATTGATTTCAGATTTGACAAATGCTTGATTCGTATTTATGACATAAGATACATTTTAAATATGAATCATGCTTCAATCATGTTAAATGCTTCAATCATTTTCTATCTCTAGAGTTCTCGATTTTGATGAAATACAAGTGATAAATTCATTTATAATATCTTGTAAATCACTTGAATTATAAATAAGTTTTTTTTACGATGTGTTAAAAGAATCACTTAAAAAGAAAATGCTTTTCCCATCTTATCGAGATTAATGATTTCATGATATTGTGTAAATCTTGAAATTGATTTTGATGAAATAGTAATAATGTTATTCATGTTATCAATCTCAAAAATGATAATTTGTTTATGATTTTTTTTTAATTAACTTGAATGAAATTTTGTTTTAACCGAATCATGAACTTTCCCTTGACTTCTTGAGTTAAGAATTTTGAAGAAACATGATGATTACTTGATATTTGATACTTGAAATTTCTTGTAAAATGTGATCTTGATAAGAATGTTTCAATTTGCTCTTTGTGCTATATCTTTTCAAATGAATCATGAGCCTTGA
The DNA here is from genome assembly GCF_036884655.1 of Musa acuminata AAA Group. Classification (NCBI taxonomy): domain Eukaryota; kingdom Viridiplantae; phylum Streptophyta; class Magnoliopsida; order Zingiberales; family Musaceae; genus Musa; species Musa acuminata. The sequence goes on from NC_088346.1 coordinate 26,131,563, forward strand.
TATCATAATATAGAAATAACAAGATTTCTTTGCCTTGTATGTCTTGTGTGATGATTGTACATCAATTTGCTTTATTATGAATTATATGAATCTTGATCGTGAACTTGTTAAGAAGAATTTTAATGAACCATGAATCATATCTTTGGTATTCACGAATTGATCCTTATTGATATCTTTCATGAATTCTTTGCATATTTGGCTTGTTGAATGGTTGAAATTTTTAGCCATTGAGTTCTCCCTTCTTTTCGATAATTGATAAAGGGGGAGTTAGTTTACTAGCCCGCATATTTCAAAAGAAGAAAAATTTGCTAGCTCAATCATTTCATTGAAAGAACTTGCTATCATAAACACTACCAATGAATTGCAATATAAAGAGAAGCAAAGAATTGCTATTTCGAAAGAAGCAAAAAAAATGCAAAACTTAGAAAACTTGCAATATAATTGCTCTTGCCATGCTTTGTATCAAAAATAGGTTGATATCCTTAAAAGCATCGCATTAAAGTTTTTAGTGTATCGCAATGTATCACATGTATCACAAATTGAAAATTTTGAGACTATTATCATATCATGTTTAACAATTGATATCTTTCATTGATATGATAATTTATCATCTCATGATATATCGCATAATTATATCATGCTTTGCGATTGTATCATTTGATCTTTGCTGAATTTTCACATTAATATTCTTCATGACATGATTTCTTTGCATTGTTGTATGCTTCATGTGATAATATGAATACATGAAACACTTATGATATGATTTTTATACAATTTCGTGTATTCATAAAATATTTATCTCATCACCCAATAATTATTCTTGATATTCCTTTAGAGATGAAATGAAATAATGCATGAAATATAAATTAGAAGTTAATGATCATGTATGATAGGATGTAATGAATTTTGACATTTAGATACCATCATTTGAATAGCTATGATCAAGTTGCCAAAATGATATATCATGAATGCTTGAATATCATGTTTGATATGCTCATAATGATGATTGATTTTTCGGTATCGTGCATAAAAAAAATGAAATGTAATGTTAATGAATTTTTGCAATGAAACTATAATGATGCACAAATAAGAATGATTACTTACCTTTGTCATGATTTAGAAATTGATGTAAGGGTTTTTCCCTTCTTTTTTGACAATGACAAAGGGGGAGATAGCTAGCTTACACAATTCAAGAAGAAAGCAAAAATTGCACTTTTCAAAAGAAAAGAAATTGCAATCTTGAACATCACTGAGAATTGCTAGCTTGAAACATCAAGAAAATGTAAAAATGTGCTATCGTGCCTATCTCAAGAAAAGCAAATATGCCAACTTACATATATTTGAATTTGCTAGCTTATAAAACTTGCATATTTCAAGAAGCAAGAGTTGCTTTCTTGAACATCTCTAAATTGCTAGCTTGCAAGTTCTTAAATGTTGTAAAACTGCTAGATTGCATGATGATAAAAATTTAATATTATGTTTTTCATGCAATGAGTTGAACCAATATAACAAACACTTGATTGTGGTACTTCTCCATTTTGTTGATGACAAAGGGGGAGAAGTATGTTGATGACATGACATGTGATGCATAAGTTTTATGCATATGTTCATGATGATGTGTTGCAAGTATTCATGATGAATATTGTAATGACTTGAATTCAGTTTGAATTCAATGTTCTATCAATATGGCATATTGATAGGGGGAGTTTGTTTAAACTCCGGGAGTTAAGGTTAACTCCGTCATCAAGTGGTTGTCATCATAAAAAATGGGGAGATTGTTGAATCTCATATTTTGATGATAAAACCACTTGATATGTGTTTATAATTTAAACTGCATTTTGAGTGATGCAGGTCTACTCGATCAGGATTAGATAGTTAACGCAGGAGGAATTGACAATGCACCGGAGGAGATCACGTCAGGATATTGGACGGCAGAAGGCTTTGGACGTCGGGCATCAGGCCAAGGAGAGCGAAATTATGCCAAGGATATCGGGGTTGTGGAGGTCAACCGTCGATTGGGCAACAAGCCGCAAGAGAGGACGATGCGATGAAGAATCGGATGAAGCGCCAACCAATGACGTGACGGGCAACAGAATGTCAATTCGCGTTATAACAATTGTCTAGATCGGAGTAAAGTTTTTACTTGTGTGTGCAGGATTAACTACGATAATGATGAAGACATAAAACGAAACAAAGTGTCGGAGTCAAGCGCGAAGGATTTGTTGCGAGTTCGAGAGTTCGATGGAAATCCGAAGGTTCGTCGAGAATGCTGTCGGAACTAGCCGAGAATGAGTAGGGAGATTGCCGAAGGGTTTTTCGGAAGCTCGCCGTAAGGTTCGTTGGAAGTTCGCGGAGCTCGCCGAGAAAGATCGGAGCTTGCCGAAGAAGCTCATCGGAACTCGCCAAGATCAAATCGTGAAGTCTAGGAGCTTGCCGGGAGTCCGCATAATGGTTTCCGAGAGTTTATCGGAAGACCGTGGGAAGTTCGCCGGAAGAAGTCTTGACTTATGTACTTTGTAATAGCTTAGAAAATGTCTTTAAATTCATAGTTAGCATGTTAATTAGGGTTAAGATTAGGTGTTAATCTTATAACCCAAGTAGGGGCCAATTGGGCCAGAGTTCGTACTGGTTTGGGCCAAGTTTGGAGCCCAACCTGTGATCTGATTTGGCCTAGGCGGTGGCACCACTCAGCACCCGAGAACTGGCCGGTGGCACCGCTTGGCTGGGCGGTGGCACCACCAGTCCACTATTAGTGTCAGACACTGACAGGCGGTGGCACCGCCGGTCTCAGAAACCATAGAGAATTCAAATTTTGGAGCCCAAATTTGAATCCTCTTGAGGCCTATAAATACCCCTCATTTATCAGCAGTGAAAACAACCTTTTGAGAAGCTCGAAGTTGAGAAAAGCTTTAAGAAAAGTCTTGTTTTCAATAGCTTGAGTGTTCACCTCCTTTCCTTTCATTGAAATATTTGTAAAAGGGTGAACTACTTGTAAGAGGTTGTAAGAGGGGTGTAAGAAAGAGGTTGATCTACGCCTAGTAAAAGAAAATCATTAGTGGATGCCAGTGGCCTCGACAGAAGAGGAATCGGAGGAGTGGATGTAGGTCACGATTGATCGAACCACTATAAACTACCATCTTCTCTGGTTTGCATTTTATTTTTGCTAGTCATAGGTGCCCAGCAAGCCAATCACGTGAGTGATGGCACGTGTGACTTGATATAGAATCTTTTTGCTTATTATATTTTGGCGTATATCACTTTATAACTATTGCATAAATGCATATATATTATGATGTCCTTGGATTTGTGCAATGGGAATCGGATCGTGATGAGATCACGATAATGAGATCGATTCACCTTTAAACACATATCCTAAATAATCCCGATCATAGGTTACTCGAGAGGGACATCGTGATAACCGGATAGACTGGTGTGCTGTATACCCGTCCATATGATGGATGCAGCTGGTCTCATAGCTGCTCGTGTAGGGACACTAGGGATACAGTACAGGTGCTCATTGGAGAATGAGTTCACTGATTGATCCGCTTACGGAATGCTAGATGGTTGATGATGCCTTATTGTCGGGCAGCGATTTCGTAGTCCTAGTGGTGTATCTGGTCCTTAGACTTGAGACACCAAGGATGTCCTGTATGAGTGCTCCACTCTTTGATACCAGACTTATAGGTTTGGCTATCCCAGATCTAGTACAGCTAGTCATTGGGAGTGGTAGTCGACCTTACGAGGGCTATTGAGTATCGACAGAGGATCATCCACTCTCGGCGTCATGAGAGGAATATCCCATGTGTTCTTGCTCAAAAAAATCCCTGGCCGGGGTCATTCGGGTTGAGAGAGAAAGAGTTCTCCGGGAGAATCCGATTAGAGCGAGACTTGAGTAGAAACCGTATGGGTCTGACAGCACCATGCTCGATATACGGTCTCTGGGATATTAGATGGATGGGGGACTATAGGTACATGGTAACTGAGGACAGACAGGTCCAATGGATTGGATTCCCCTATATCATCTGGGGACTACGACGTAGTGGCCTAGTACGTCCGTAGTCGATGAGTCAAGTGAATTATTACAGAGATAATGATTCACTGAGTTAGAAGGAGTTCTGACAGGTATGACTCACGGCCAGCTCGATATTGGGCCTAGAGGGTCACACACATATGGTAGGCATTGTGATGAGTAGAGGTTCGGATATGAGATATCCGACGGAGCCCTTGTCTTATTGGATGCAGATCCAATACCCACTAGGGAAGGACCCATTAGGTTTTTGACACGGGATCTCTATAAATAGGAGGGATTCACAGCCTCATAGGCTAGAGTCTTTGCTTGCCCTTCCTATTCTCCTCTCCCTCTCCACCTCAGAGTAGGCCTGGAGTTTTGAGGAGCGTCGTCGCAACCCTACTGTGTGGATCACCGCTAGAGAGGAGGACGCTTGACCTCCTTCACCCTCTCCTAAGGATCTGCAAGGAAACAGGGATATACGATCTCCCTGCGTGCCTATGATTAAGTTGTAATCACATGAGGAGGTGCAGCGGGAGCGTGGATGCGATAGCGGGACCCACGAGACGGACGATCGTGATGCATGGAGATGCATCAAGATGTCGACGGAACCGACGAGGACGAGATGGACGATCATAGGGCATGGAGATGCACCGTTGCACACATAGATCTTAATGTGAGTGATTAGGCCTACTAGCTCGGGCCTAATCATATTAGGTTGTGGTCCATGATTATCTGATGTGATTGCTTATACACATACTAGATATGTATATATATTTGCATGCGATGTAGATATATATTAAATATGTATATGTGTGACATGTCATATTAGGAGACCAAATTATAGAAACATCTCTCGATAATATTAAGTCGGTAAACGTGAGGCAATTAGATTGACCCACGTGGCCTTCCATCGTTATGAGTAGGAACCGATTCCCGATGTAGGTTGAGTTGGTCGAGTCCCTCTAGACTCACCTATATCGCGATTCGCTATCTTGCTTACGATATAGAGATGTCACCGGTGACCTGAGGGCATGGTATGCTTGGTCGAGTCCCTCGAGGGTATATCATCAAATCAGACTCATCTTGTAACGAAGGTGTTGACTTAACCGAGTATCATGGTTGGTCGAGTCCCTCGAGGCCATGGTGATTCAGAGGCCGAACAGGACGGGAATCACAAGGAGTTGTGATCGGCAAGAGTCGCCTACCTTTTAGGCTTAGTGTGATTGGTCGAGTCCCTCGAGGTTACACTAAGACGCTGATTGAATCCTAATCCCCAATAGAAGTCTGCCGGAGACTTCCGTTTTACCTGCTGAGAGTGTCGCGTGACTCGATAGTAAAATAGTGGGAGCATATTAAGATAGAAGTCCATATCTTGATAGTTTATTTTTTGCAAAATCTGCATATTATTCATTTCTGCTACATCTTTATTTTCTAGAAAATGTCGCTTTCAAATCCCTTACGTGGCATACTTGATGTCAACCGCCTCACTGGTCCAAATTATACGGATTGGCTCCGTAACTTGAGAATTGTTCTCACAGCGGAGAAAATCGTGTACGTCCTTGATACAGTGATGCCTACGCCCGAAGAAGGGGCAAGCGAGGATGAGATCGCCCGCTACGTGAAGTACATTGATGACTCCACTCTTGCTCAGTGCTATATGTTCGGCTCTATGACTCCAGAGTTACAGAGACAACATGAAAAGATTGATGCCAGATCCATTCTCCTACATGTCCATAAATTGTTTGAGGAACAGGGAAGGACTCAACGATATGAGATATCCAAGAGCCTTTTCCGCGCTAGGATGACTGAGGGGACACCGGTTCAGAACCATGTCCTAAAGATGATTGAGTGGATAGAGAAACTCACAGGTCTAGGAATGGTCCTAGAGGATAACTTGTGTGTGGACATTGTGCTTCAGTCCCTACCAGATTCCTTTTCACAGTTCATAATGAATTTTAATATGAACAAGCTTGAGGTGACTCTCCCAGAGCTCCTCAATATGTTGAGGGAGGCAAAGAGTGCTATTAAGAAAGAGATGCCAGTTCTCTACACTAGTGAGACCAGAAAGAAAAGGAAAGCAGAAAGGTCCCTTAAGAAGGGAATGGGCAAGGGCAAACAAGGTAAAGCAAAGGTTGCTAAGAAAGACCCAACAAAGGACAAAGGTCAGTGCTTCCACTGTGGTAAAGATGGGCACTGGAAGAGAAACTGCAAAGAGTACCTTGCAAAAAGGGCGAAACAAAAGCTTGATGACGCTTCAGGTACATTCATGATCAGTCTCCATTTGTCAGACTCTTATGATAACACATGGGTATTGGACACCGGTAGTGCTTATCATATATGAAATTCGTTGCAGGTTCTGGCAAGGCCTAGGAGACTAGAGAGAGGTGAGATGGACCTCAAGATGGGTAATGGAGCAAAAGTTGATGTATTAGCTGTTGGCGAGGTCGCCCTACATCTGCCTAGTGGAGCTTTTATTGCATTAGATGCATGTTATTTTGTTCCTTCTATTATCAAAAACATTATCTCCATTTCATGTTTAACAGTTAGTGGATATAAATTTGTTTTTGAGAACAATGGTTGTTCGATATTATTAGATGATAAGATCATCACGAAAGGAACATTGCATAATGGTTTATTTATATTAGACACCACTCCACATATCATGAATGTAAATGTGTCCAAAAGGAAAAGAGATGAGTTGAACAGTGCATACCTGTGGCATTGTAGGCTAGGTCACATCCATGAAAGAAGGATTCAAAAGTTGCTAAATGATGGATATCTAGATCCATTCGACTATGTGTCATATGTAACTTGTGAGCCTTGCATTCATGGAAAACTGACCAAATCTCCATTTAGTAGAACTGGAGAGAGAGCCAATGAGTTGTTGGAACTCATACATAGTGATGTATGTGGACCCGTGTCAACTCATGCCATTGGAGGTTACTCCTACTTCATTACATTTATTGATGATTTATCAAGGTATGGAAATGTGTACTTAATGAAGTACAAGTCCGAGGCCTTTGAGAAATTCAGAGAGTATAAGAATGAGGTGGAGAACCAGACTGGAAAGAGTATCAAAACTCTTCGATCAGATCGAGGAGGTGAATACTTAAGTACAAAGTTTACTCAGTTCCTCAAGGACCATGGGATATTATCCCAATGGACACCTCCTTATACACCTCAGCTCAATGGTGTCTCTGAAAGGAGAAATCGTACATTATTAGATATGGTACGGTCCATGATGAGTTTCGCTAACCTACCCATCTCATTCTGGGGATATGCCCTAGAAACCGCAGCTTACCTTGTGAACAGAGTTCCAACTAAGTCGGTAGTGTCTACACCATATGAGATATGGAAAGGGAAGAAGCCTGATCTTAAGGTTGTTAAGATTTGGGGCTGCCTTGCCCATGTTAAAAGACACAACCCCGATAAGTTAGAATCAAGGACAGAGCGATGCAAATTTGTGGGATACCCCAAGGAAACTTGTGGGTATTATTTATATCATCTCGAGGACCAAAAGGTCTTTGTAGCTAAGAGAGCAGTGTTCCTTGAGAAGGAACACATTCTTGACGGAGACAGTGGGAGAATGATGGCATTGAGCGAGATTGGAGAACCAAGCTCAAGCACCACTCTACAGCCCGAGTCTGTTCAGGTACCTAATACACAAGTATCAACTTTACGCAGGTCTGATAGAGTATCCCATCCTCCTGAGAGATATGTGGGACATATTAGAGCAGAGGATGTAGAGGATATTGATCCTCAGACCTATGAGGAGGCTATTATGAGTATAGACTCCGGGAAGTGGAAAGAAGCAATGAATTCTGAGATGGATTCTATATACTCCAATAAGGTTTGGAACCTAGTTGATGCGCCCGAAGGTAGTGTACCCATCGGTTGTAAGTGGATCTTTAAGAAAAAGATCGGAGTAGATGGAAAGGTAGAGACCTATAAAGCAAGGCTAGTGGCTAAAGGGTATCGTCAAAGGCAAGGTGTTGACTACGACGAAACCTTCTCACCCGTAGCAATGCTAAAATCCATCAGAATTCTATTGGCTATTACAGCACACTATGATTATGAGATCTGGCAGATGGATGTGAAAACCGCATACCTCAATGGGAACCTTGAGGAGGAGGTGTATATGATGCAACCTAAGGGATTCGTGTCCAAGAACTGCCCAAATAAAGTGTGTAGGTTGCTTAAATCCATTTATGGACTAAAGCAAGCTTCCCGAAGTTGGAACACAAGATTTGATGAGTCAATCAGATCTTATGACTTCGTTAAGAACAAAGATGAGCCTTGTGTATACAGGAAGGTAAGTGGGAGCGCTATCACCTTTTTGGTGTTATATGTGGATGACATCCTCATCATTGGGAATGACGTAGGAATGCTATCCACAGTAAAGACTTGGTTATCTAGACACTTCTCCATAAAGGACTTAGGGGAAGAATCCTATATCTTGCAGATTAGAATCTATAGAGATAGATCCAAGAGGATGCTTGGCTTGTCCCAGTCCAGGTACATAGAAACCATTGTCAAAAGGTTTGGCATGGAAAATTCCAAAGGCCAAACATGAATATGATACCTTATGCCTCAGCAATAGGGTCTATCATGTATTGCATGCTATGTATTAGGCCTGATATAGCGCATGCTCTGAGTGTCATGAGCAGGTATCAGGCGGATCCAGGCTTGGAGCATTGGAAAGTAGTAAAGTGTATCCTTAAGTACTTGAGAAGGACTAAGGATCTTTTACTAGTATATGGAGGTAATAGCCTTAAGGTTGAAGGCTACACTGACTCAAGTTTTCAGTCTGATGTCGATGATAACAAGTCGAATTCAGGGTATGTGTACACCTTGAATGGAGGAGCAGTGTGCTGGAAGAGTTCCAAGCAAGATACCACTGCTGACTCGACCACAGAGGCGGAGTACACTGCTGCATCGGATGCAGCAAAGGAGGGATTCTGGATGAAGAAGTTCATCACTGATTTGGGAGTCGATACAGATAGCGACAAGTCAACTTCCTTATATTGCGAGAACTATGGGGTGATTACTCAAATAAGGGGACCCGGGTCTCATCATAAGTGTTCTGAGGAGGTTCCAGCTTATAAGAGAGATCATAACCCGAGGAGATGTAGTAATGGAAAGAGTTCCATCCGAAGATAACATTGCAGATCCACTGACAAAGCCGTTGTCTCAGATAGTCTTTGAGCGTCACAGGGGTCTGATGGAGATCAGACACATAGGTGATTGGCTTTAGGTCAAGTGGGAGATTGCTAGTCATAGGTGCCCAGCAAGCCAATCACGTGAGTGATGGCACGTGTGACTTGATATAGAATCTTTTTGCTTATTATATTTTGGCGTATATCACTTTATAACTATTGCATAAATGCATATATATTGTGATATCCTTGGATTTGTGCAATGGGAATCGGATCATGATGAGATCACGATAATGAGATTGATTCACCTTTAAACACATATCCTAAATAATCCCGGTCATAGCTGCTCGTGTAGGGACACTAGGGATACAGTACAAGTGCTCATTGGAGAATGAGTTCACTGATTGATCCGCTTACGGAATGCTGGATGGTTGATGATGCCATATTGTCGGACAGCGATTCCGTAGTCCTAGTGGTGTATCTGGTCCTTAGACTTGAGACACCAAGGATGTCCTGTATGAGTGCTCCACTCTTTGATACCAGACTTATAGGTTTGGTTGTCCCAGATCTAGTACAGCTGGTCATTGGGAGTGGTAGTCGACCTTACGAGGGCTATTGAGTGTCGACAGAGGATCATCCACTCTCGGCGTCATGAGAGGAATATCCCATGTGTTCTTGCTCAGACAAATCCCTGGCCAGGGTCATTCGGGTTGAGAGAGAAAGAGTTCTCCGGGAGAATCCGATTAGAGCGAGACTTAAGTAGAAATTGTATGGGTCTGACAACACCATGCTCGATATACGGTCTCTGGGATATTAGATGGATGAGGGACTATAGGTACATGGTAACTGAGAATAGACAGGTCCAATGGATTGGATTCCCCTGTATCGTCTGGGGACTACGGCGTAGTGGCCTAGTACGTCCGTAGTCGATGAGTCGAGTGAATTATTACAGAGATAATGATTCACTGAGTTAGAAGGAGTTCTAACAGGTATGACTCACGGCCAGCTCGATATTGGGCCTAGAAGGTCACACACATGGTAGGCATTGCGATGAGTAGAGGTTCGGATATGAGATATCCGACGAAGCCCTTGTCTTATTGGATGCAGATCCAATACCCACTAGGGAAGGACCCATTAGGTTTTTGACACGGGATCTCTATAACTAGGCAGGATTCACAGCCTCATAGGCTAGAGTCTTTGCTTGCCCTTCCTATTCTCCTCTCCCTCTCCACCTCAGAGTAGGCCTGGAGTTTTGAGGAGCGTCGTCGCAACCCTGCTGTGTGGATCACCGCTAGAGAGGAGGACGCTTGACCTCCTTCACCCTCTCCTAAGGATCTGCAAGGAAACATGGATATACGATCTCCCTAGGTAACACAATCTACTTTATATGTAGTTTCATGTTTCGCGGATTTTTTCGTACCAATCTCCGCACGACGAGGAACATCTTTTTGGGAATTGGGGATTTTGTTTTCTTGTTCTTCCGCTGCGCATATGATGTCGCCCCCCATGATTTCCCAACAATTCTTGCCATTTACATACTGCAAACTACTTTACTTAGTCACTACGCTTCCAAATGCTTCTAAGTTATTAAGCTTTTCAAGTTCGGTTTTTTATCGTACGAAAGATTTTTCCAAAACTGAAGTTTTAATCCGCTGCCCCTCTTAGTGCCACTCCGATCCTAACAATTGGTATCAGAGCACGGTATTTCTCATTTCGGATTTACACCCGAGAGAAATGGCTCTTCATGGCTTTCAAGAGGGCTTTTCGGTTGTTCGTCCGCCGTTGTTTAACGGATTTGACTACACTTATTGGAAAACTCAAATGAGAGTTTTCTTGATTTCTATGAATTTAGATTTATGGAATATCGTTGAAAACGGTTTTTAACTTCCCTCTAAACCGATGAACGAATGGTCGGATTTGGAGAATATGTATTTTTCTTTAAACGCAAAGGCTATGAATGCCTTATTTTGCGCTTTGGACAAAAATGAGTTCAATCGAATTTCTACATGCGAAATGGCTTTTGATATTTGGCGAACACTTGAAATCACGCACGAGGGAACTAGTAGAGTCAAAGACTCGAAAGTTAACATTTTAATACATGATTTCGAGCTTCTTCAAATGAAGCCAAGCGAAACCATTGTAGACATGTACACCCGTTTTACGGATGTCGTCAATGGTTTACAAGCTCTTGGTAAATGTTTCTCAAATTTTGAACTTGTTAGTAAAGTTTTACGATCACTTTCTAAAGCTTGGGAATCAAAAGTAACGGCAATACAAGAAACAAAAGATTTAAATATTTTTCCACTTGAAGAACTTATCGGCTCATTGATGACATATGAAATGGTGCACAATGCACATGATGAACACAATGAACACTTGAACCACCTTCCAAAGAACAGGAAGGATTTGGAACCCCGGACAAATGAATACCACTTGAGCGATGACTCAAGTGATGAGGACAATGATGAACTTGAACTTCAAATACTAAATATTAATAAGTTTATTAAACAAAAATCTAAAATAAATAATGAACTTGAACGAAGGAAGAGGCCAAAGAAGAGGAAGGCAACCAAGGATGAATCAAAAACTTCCAAAGGTGAAACGGCGAATTGGGCTTCGACGGGCTTCAACTATAAGGTAAGTAACTCAACTCTCTTGAATTATTTTGAAATTACTTGAAGATTTTCATGAGTTCTTAATTTAGATAGTAGGAATAGGAAATAAAAAATTATTTTTCAAAAATTATATCATGTTTTTCTTTTTAGCATCTTTGAAAAAATTAAAAATTTGATCATGAAAAGTATATTGCTAAGGTTTCATGCATGTTATGTTTTTAAATGTTGAATGATGTATGCAACAATATGGATGATAGTTATATGATATGTGATAATGCTTAGGATTAATCCATGCATGTGTATTTTGATGATTTTATGTCATGCATGAGTTTTTGAAGTAAATGTTGATTTGATACTCTCATTTTGGATTAACATGTTTTTGGTTTAATCATTTTTATGACGAATTAAGATGACATTCTCATGACATATTAAGATGACATAGTGCATGTACATCTATATATGAATTTCTTGATAGTCTTTTGATGATAGATGTGATATCATGATGTTTTATTTTTGATGTGTTTGGTCTTGACGGCTTTATGACGAAACTTATGTTTTGACTTTAAATGATGATACAATGTTTTCACAAAAAGACTTTAACACCCTCATATGAAATCTATTGCATGAAATGGAAATGAATTTTATATCCTATTGAGATTAATGAATTTATTTTACCAATCTTGTGAATCTCATGAAAATAAACATGATGAATATTTTGAAAATCAGTGAGTGTATCAAGCATTTGGTCTTAATGATTTCTCTTGAATATACTTTTTGAAATCATACTTGATAATGAATATCAAGATATTAAAAGGATGTTATCATGGAATCATGCTTGATAATTTATTTTTACGAAATTTACCTTTCTATTTTGAATGTTGACATTTTTTTTAAAAGCAAAGTTATGCTCGTAAGAAGCAAATCACATGAATAGAAATTTATAAAAATGAAATATAATCCTCTATCTTATTGATTTTTCAATAAATCTATGCTAGTCATATATGAATTTATTGAATGTAATTTTGAGGATGATTTCAGATTTGACAAATGCTTGATTTGTATTTACGACATAAGATACATTTTAAATATGAATCATGCTTCAATCATGTTAAATGCTTCAATCATTTTCTATCTCTAGAGTTCTCGATTTTGATGAACTACAAGTGATAAATTCATTTATGATATCTTGTAAATCACTTGAATTATAAATAAGTTTTTTTTACGATGTGTTAAAAGAATCACTTAAAAAGAAAATGCTTTTCCCATCTTATCGAGATTAATGATTTCATGATATTGTGTGAATCTCGAAATTGATTTTGATGAAATAGTAATAATGTTATTCATGTTATGAATCTCAAAAATGATAATTTGATTATGATTTTTTTTGAATTAACTTGAATGAAATTTTGTTTTAACCGAATCATGAACTTTCCCTTGACTTCTTGACTTAAGAATTTAGAAGAAACATGATGATTACTTGATATTTGATACTTGAAATTTCTTATAAAATGTGATCTTGATGAGAATGTTTCAATTTGCTCTTTGTGCTATATCTTTCCAACTGAATCATGAGCCTTGATATCATAATATAGAAATAACAAGATTTCTTTGCCTTGTATGTCTTGTGTGATGATTGCACATTAATTTGCTTTATTATGAATTATATGAATCTTGATCGTGAACTTGTTAAGAAGAATTTTAATGAACTACGAATCAAATCTTTGGTATTCACAAATTGATCCTTATTGATATCTTTCATGAATTCTTTGCATATTTGGCTTGTTGAATGGTTGAAATTTTTAGCCATTGAGTTCTCCCTTCTTTTCGATAATGATAAAGGGGGAGTTAGTTTACTAGCCTGCATATTTCAAAGGAAGAAAAATTTGCTAGCTCAATCATTTCATTGAAAGAACTTGCTATCATAAACACTACCATTGAATTGCAATATAAAGAGAAGCAAAGAATTGCTATTTCAAAAGAAGCAAAAAAAATGCAAAACTTAAAAAACTTGCAATATAATTGCTCTTGCCATGCTTTGTATCAAAAATAGGTTGATATCCTTAAAAGCATCACATTAAAGTTTTTAGTGTATCGCAATGTATCACATGTATCACAAATTGAAAATTTTGAGACTACTATCATATCATGTTTAACAATTGATATCTTTCATTGATATGATAAATTATCATCTCATGATATATCGCATAATTATAGCATGCTTTGCGATTGTATCATGTGATCTTTGCTGAATTTTCACATTAATATTCTTCATGACATGATTTCTTTGCATTGTTGTATGCTTCATGTGATAATATGAATACATGAAACACTTATGATATGATTTTTATACAATTCCGTGTATTCATAAAATATTTATCTCATCACCCAATAACTCTTCTTGATATTCCTTTAGAGATGAAATGAAATAATGTATGAAATATAAATGAGAAGTTAATGATCATGCATGATAGGATGTAATGAATTTTGACATTTAGATACCATCATTTGAATAGCTATGATCATGTTGCCAAAATGATATATCATGAATGCTTGAATATCATGTTTGATATGCTCATAATGATGATTGATTTTTCGGTATCGTGCATAAAAAAAATGAAATGTAATGTTAATGAATTTGTGCATTGAAACTATAATGATGCACAAAAAAGAATGATTACTTACCTTTGTCATGATTTAGAAATTGATGTAAAGAGTTTTTCCCTTCTTTTTTGACAATGACAACGGGGGAGATAGCTAGCTTACACAATTCAAGAAGAAAGCAAAAATTGCACTTCGCAAAAGAGAAGAAATTACTATCTTGAACATCACTGAGAATTGCTAGCTTGAAACATCAAGAAAATGCAAAAATGTGCTATCGTGCCTATCTCAAGAAAAGCAAATATGCCAACTTGCATATATTTGAATTTGCTAGCTTATAAAACTTGCATATTTCAAGAAGCAAGAGTTGCTTTCTTGAACATCTCTAAATTGCTAGCTTGCAAGTTCTTAAATGTTGTAAAACTGCTAGATTGCATGATGATAAAAATTTAATATTATGTTTTTCATGCAATGAGTTGAACCAATATAACAAACACTTGATTGTGGTACTTCTCCTTTTTGTTGATGACAAAGGGGGAGAATTATGTTAATGACATGACATGTGATGCATAAGTTTTATGCATATGTTCATGATGATGTGTTGCAAGTATTCATGACGAATATTGTAATGACTTGAATTCAGTTTGAATTCAAGGTTTTATCAATATGGCATATTGATAGGGGGAGTTTCTTTAAACTCCGGGAGTTAAGGTTAACTCCGTCATCAAGTGGTTGTCATCATCAAAAAGGGGGAGATTGTTGAATCTCATATTTTGATGATAAAACCACTTGATATGTGTTTATAATTTAAACTACATTTTGAGTGATGCAGGTCTACTCGATCAGGATTAGATAGTTAACGCAGGAGGAATTGACATTGCACCGGAGGAGATCACGTCAGGATATTGGATGGCAGAAGGCTTTGGACGTCGGGCATCGGGCATCGGGCCAAGGAGAGTGGAATTATGCCAAGGATATCGGGGTTGCGGAGGTCAACCGTCTATTGGGCAACAAGCCACAAGAGAGGACGATGCGCTGAAGAATCGGATGAAGCGCCAACCAATGACGTGACGGGCAACAGAATGTCAATTCGCGTTGTAATAATTATCTAGATCGGAGTAAAGTTTTTACTTGTGTGTGCAGGATTTACTACGATAATGATGAAGACATAAAGCGAAACAAAGTATCGGAGTCAAGCGCGAAGGATTTGTTGCGAGTTCGAGAGTTCGATGGAAGTCCGAAGGTTCGTCGGGAATGCTGCCGGAACCAACCGAGAATGAGTAGGGAGCTTGCCGAAGGGTTTTTCGGAAGCTCGCCGGAAGGTTCATTGGAAGTTCGCGGAGCTCGCCGAGAAAGATCGGAGCTTGCCGAAGAAGATCATCGGAACTCGCCAAGATCAAATCGTGAAGTCTAGGAGCTTGCCGGGAGTCCGCAGAATGGTTTCCGAGAGTTTATCGGAAGACCGCCGGAAGTTCGCCGGAAGAAGTCTTGACTTATGGACTTTGTAATAGCTTAGAAAATGTCTTTAAATTCATAGTTAGCATGTTAATTAGGGTTAGGATTAGGTGTTAATCCTATAACCCAAGTAGGGGCCAATTGGGCCCGAGTTCGGACTAGTTTGGGCCAAGTTTAGAGCCCAACCTATGATCTGAATTGGCCTAGGCGGTGGCACCGCCCAGCACCCGAGAACTGGCCGGTGGCACCACTTGGCTGGGCGGTGGCATCGCCAGTCCACTGTTAGTGTCAGACACTAACAGGCGGTGGCACCACCGGCCTCAGAAACCATAGAGAATTCAAATTTTGGAGCCCAAATTTGAATCCTCTTGAGGCCTATAAATGCCCCTCATTTCTCAACAGAGAAGACAACCTTTTAAGAAGCTCGAAGTTGAGAAAAGCTTTAGGAAAAGTCTTGTTTTCAATAGCTTGAGTGTTCACCTCCTTTCATTTCATTGAAATATTTGTAAAAGGGTGAACTACTTGTAAGAGGTTGTAAGAGGGGTGTAAGAAAGAGGTTGATCTTCACCTAGTAAAAGAAGATCATTAGTGGTTGCCGGTGGGCTCGACGGAAGAGGAATCGGAGGAGTGGATGTAGGTCACGATTGACCGAACCACTATAAACTACCGTCTTCTCTGGTTTGTATTTTATTCTTGCCATTTACATACTGCAAACTACTTTACTTAGTCACTACGCTTCCATATGCTTCTAAGTTATTAAGCTTTTCAAGTTCGGTTTTTTATCATATGAAAGATTTTTCCAAAACTGAAGTTTTAATCCGCTGCACTAATTCGCCTCCCCCTCTTAGTGCCGCTCCGATCCTAACAGCTGTCTGACAATAAGGCATCATCAACCATCCAGCATTCCATAAGCGGATCAATCAGTGAATTCATTCTCCAATGAGCACCTGTACTGTATCACTAGTGTCCCTACTCGAGCAGCTATGAGACCCACTGCATCCATCATATGGACGGGTATACAGTACACTAGTCTGTCCGGTTATCATGATGTCCCTCTCAAGTAACCTATGATCGGGATTATTTAGGATATGTGTTTAAAGGTGAATCGATCTCATTTTCGTAATCTCATCACGATCCGATTCTCATTGCACAAATCTAAGGATATCATAATATATATGAATATATGCAATAGTTATAAAGTGATATATGCCAAAATATAATAAGCAAAAAAGATTCTGTATTAAGTCACACGTGCCATCACTCACGTAATTGGCTTGCTGGGCACCTATGACTAGCAATCTCCCACTTGATCTAAAGCCAATCACCTATGTGTTTGATCCCCATCAGACCCCTATGTCCCTCAAAGACAATATGAGACAACGGCTTTGTTAGTGGATCTGTAATATTATCTTCGGATGTAACTCTTTCCACTACTACATCTCTTCGGGTTACTATCTCTCTGACAAGGTGGAACCTCCTCAGAACATGCTTAGATTTCTGATGAGACCTAGGTTCCTTCGCTTGAGCAATCGCCCGGTTATTGTCGTAATATAAGGAGATCGGCTCCTCGCTACCCGGCACGACTCCCAAATCTGTGATGAACTTCTTCAACCAGACTCTCTCCTTTGCTGCATCTGATGCAGCAATGTTCTCCACCTCTGTGGTCGAGTCAACAGTAGTATCTTGCTTGGAACTCTTCTAGCACACTGCTCCTTCATTCAATGTATACACGTACCCCGAATTCGAATTGCTATCATCGACATCAAACTGAAATCTTGAGTCTGTGTAGCCTTCAACCTTAAGGCTATTACCTCCATATACTAGTAAAAGATCCTTAGTCCTTCTCAAGTACTTAAGGATACACTTTACTGCTTTCTAGTGCTCCAAGCCTGGATCCGCCTGATACCTGCTCGTGACACTCAAAGCATGCACTATATTAGGCCTAGCACATAGCATGGCATACATGATAGACCCTATTACTGAGGCATAAGGTATCATATCCATGTTTGCCCTTTCTTCTGGAGTCTTTGGGGACATACTCGTAGAAAGCGATATCCCATGTCTCATCGGTATGAGACCTCTCTTGGAATTTCCATGCCAAACCTTTTGACAATGGTTTCTATGTACCTGGATTGGGACAAGCCAAGCATTCTCTTGGATCTATCTCTATAGATTCTAATCCCCAAGATATAGGATACTTCCCCTAAGTCCTTCATGGAGAAGTGTCTAGATAACCAAGTCTTTACTGTGGATAGCATTCCTACGTCATTCCCAATGATCAGGATGTCATCCACATATAACACCAAAACGATGATAGCGCTCCCACTTACCTTCCTGTACATACAAGGCTCATCTTCATTCTTAACGAAGTCATAAGATCTAATTGCCTCATCAAATCTTATGTTCCAACTTCGGGAAGCTTGCATTAGTCCATAAATGGATCTAAGCAACCTACACACCTTATCTGGGCAGTTCTTGGACACAAATCCCTTAGGTTGCATCATATACACCTCCTCCTCAAGGTTCCCATTGAGGAATGTGATTTTCACATCCATCTGCCAAATCTCATAATCATAGTGTGTTGCAACAGCCAATAGAATTCTGATGGATTTTAGCATTGCTACGGGTGAGAAGGATTTGTCGTAGTCAACACCTTGCCTTTGACGATACCCCTTAGCCACTAGCCTTGCCTTATAGGTCTCTACCTTTCCATCTACTCCGATCTTTTTCTTAAAGATCCACTTGCAACCGATGGGTACAATACCTTCGGGCGCATCAACTAGGTTCCAAACCTTATTGGAGTACATAGAATCCATCTCAGAATTCATGGCTTCTTGCCACTTCCCGGAGTCTATACTCATAATAACCTCCTCGTAGGTCTGAGAATCAACATCCTCAGCATCCTCTCCTCTAATACGTCCCACATATCTCTCAGGACGATGGGATACTCTATTAGACTCACGTAAAGTTGAAACTTGTGTAGTAGGTACCTGAACAGACTCGGGCTGTAGAGTGGTGCTTGAGCTTGGTTCTCCAACCTCGCTCAACTTTATCATTCTCCCACTATCTCTGCTAAGAATGTGTTCCTTCTCAAGGAACATTGCTCTCTTAGCTACAAAGACATTTTGTTCCTCGAGATGATAAAAATAATACCCACAAGTTTCCTTGGGGTACCCCACAAATTTGCATCGCTTTGTCCTTGATTCTAACGTATCGGGGTTGTATCTTTTAACGTGGGTAGGGCAGCCCCAAATCTTAACAACCTTAAGATCAGGCTTCTTCCCTTTCCATATCTCACATGGTGTAGACACTACCGACATAGTTGGAACTCAGTTCTAGGGCATATCCCTAGAATGAGATGGGTAGGTCAGCGAAACTCATCATGGACCGTACCATATCTAATAGCATACGATTTCTCCTTTCAAAGACACCATTGAGTTGAGGTGTATAAGGAGGTGTCCATTGGGATAATATCCCATGGTCCTTGAGGAACTAAATAAACTTTGTACTTAAGTACTCACCTCCTCGATATGATCGAAGTGTTTTGATACTCTTTCCAGTTTGGTTCTCCACCTCATTCTTATACTCTCTGAATTTCTCAAAGGCCTCGGACTTGTACTTCATTAAGTACACATATCTATACCTTGAGAAATCATTAGTAAAGGTAATGAAGTAGGAGTAACCACCAATGGCATGAGTTGACATGGGTCCACATACATCACTATGTATGAGATCTAACAGCTTAGTGGCTCTCTCTCCAGTTCCACAAAATGGAGAGTTGGTCAGTTTTCCACGAAGGCAAGGCTCGCAAGTTGCATATGATACATAGTCGAATGGATCTAGATATCCATCATTTAGCAACTTTTGAATCCTTCTTTTTTGGATGTGACCTAGCCTACAATGCCACAAGTATTCACTGTTAATCTCATCTCATTTCCTCTTGGACACATTTACATTCATGATATGTGGATAGTGTCTAACATAAATAAACTATAATGCAATGTTCCTTTCGTGATAATCTTATCATCTAATAATATCGAACAACCATTGTTCTCAAAAAACTAATTTATATCCACTAACTATCAAACATGGAATGGAGATAAAGTTTTTGATAATAGAAAGAACAAAATAACATGTATCTAATGCAATAAAAGCTCCACCAGGCAGATGTAGGGTGACCTCGCCAACAGCTATTACAATAACTTTTGCTCCATTACTCATCTTGAAGTCTATTTCGCCTCTCTCTAGTCTCCTAGGTCTTGCTAGAAATTGCAATGAATTGCATATATGATAAGCACTACCGGTATCAAATACCCATGTGTTATAAGAGTCTGGCAAATGAAGACTGATCATGAATGTACCTGAAGCTTCATCAAGCTTTTGTTTCACCCTTTCTTCAAAGTACTCTTTGTAATTCCTCTTCTAGTGCCCATCTTTACTACAATGGAAGCCCTGGCCTTTATCCTTTGCTGGGTCTACCCTTGCCCTTTCCCTTCTTAAGGGACCTTTCTGCTTTCCTTTTCTTTCTGGTCTCACCACTGTAGAGAACTAGCTTCTCTTTCTTAATAGTACTCTCTACCTCCCTCAACATATTGAGGAGCTTTGGGAGAGTCACCTCAAGCTTGTTCATATTAAAATTCATTATGAACTATGAAAAGGAATATGGTAGGGACTGAAGCATAATGTCCACACACAAGTTAACCTTTAGGACCATTCATAGATCTGTGAGTTTCTCTATCCACTCAATCATTTTTAGGACATGGTGCTGAACCGGTGCCCCTCAGTCATCCTAGCGCGGAAGAGACTCTTGGATATCTCATATCGTTGAGTCCTTCCCTGTTCCTCAAACAATTTACGGACATGTAGGAGAATGGATCTGGCATCCATCTTTTCATGTTGTCTCTGTAACACAGGAGTCATAGAGCCCAACATATAGCATTGAGCAAGAGTGGAGTCATCAATGTACTTCACATAGCGAGCAATCTCATTCTCGCTTGCCCCTTCTTCGGGCGTAGGCATCACTGTATCAAGGACGTACACGATTTTCTCCGTCATGAGAATAATTCTCAAGTTACGGAGCCAGTCCGTATAATTTAGACCAGTGAGGCAGTTGACATCAAGTATGCCATGTAAGGGATTTGAAAGCTACATTTTCTGAAAAGATGTAGCAAAAATGAATAACATGTAGATTTTGCAAGAAATAAACTATCAAGATATGGACTTCTATCTTAATATGCTCCCACTATTTTACTAACGAGTCACGCGACATCCTCAGCACGTGAAATGGAAGTCTCCGGTAGACTTCTAGTGGGGATCAGGATCCAATCAGGGTCTTTGTGTAACCTCGAGGGACTCGACCAATCACACTAAGCCTAAAAGGTAAGCAACTATTGTTGACTACAACTCCTTGTGATTCCCGTCCTGTTCGGCCTCCGAATCACCAAGGTCACGAGGGACTCGACCAACCATGATGCTCGGTTAAATCAATACCTTCGTTACAAGATGAGTCTGATTTGATGATATACCCTCGAGGGACTCAACCAAGCATACCATATCCTTAGGTCACCTGTGACATCTCTATGTCGTAAGCAAGATAGTGAATCGTGATATAGGTGAGTCTCGAGGGACTCGACCAACTCAACCTACACCGGGAATCGGTTCCTACTTATAACGATAGAAGGCCATGTGGGTCAATCTAATTGCCTCACATTTACTGACTTAATATTATCAAGAGAGATGTTTCTATGATTTAGTCACATAATATGACATGTCACACATATACATATTTAATATATATCTACATCGCTTGCAAATATATATACATATCTAGTATGTGTATAAGCAATCACACCATATGATCATAGACCACAACCTCATGTGATTAGGCCCGAGCTAGTAGGCCTAATCACTCACATCAAGATTTATGTGTGCAACGGTGCATCTCCATGCCCTGTGATTGTCCATCTCATCCTCGTCGGTTTCGTCGACATCTCGATGCATCTTCATGCAATGCGATCGTCCGTCTTATGGGTCCGCTATCGCATCCATGCTCCCGCTGCGCCTCCTCATGTGATTACAACTTAATCATAAGCACGCGGGCCCGACAATAAACGAGAAATATAATGGAAGCTCGCAGACCCCAATAATAATAATCACAAGTACACACATCACACGGTCTATGATCATCCGTCCACACATCATACATCACATGTATAAATAATCATCATCATGTAGGACTACTAGATAATAATAAAAAATAATAATCAACTAAACTTTTTAATTAATTAGTATTTTATGAAATCAGGGACATATAGGAAATTTCTTAATTCCTATGGGTATTTTCATAATTTAGATAAAAGACAGAAACTAGAATTTCTCAAATTCCGAGGGGGAAAACTATCTTTTGCCCAAAAAACCCTAATGCCCTCATCCTCCCCTACTGCTACTGCTACTGCCGCCGCCTCCGCCACCCTACCGGCGGCGAGCTGTGCGGTGGAGGGTGGGGTCGCTGCCCTCGCCTACAAGCGGCACGCCCGCTGGCAGCGCTGCCCCTGCAATTGGGCGCCCTCGTGGGCGCCGCCGTTTCTACGGGCGGGCACCCCTTTGGGTGTCGTCCCCTCCGTGGGCGGTTCTGCCCGCGAGGCAACGCCCGCAGGCGATGCTGCCTCGTCGGGTGACCGCCCCTACTGGGTTTTTGCCCGCAGGAGCAGCGACCACAGGCGCCGCTGCCCTTGCGGTTGTTGCTGCAGGCTGCTTGCTTGCACGCAGATGGTAGTGCTACCATCTGTGATGGTAGCGAGGGTAGCAACAGTTGCTGCCTTTTTTGCTTTTGCATTAACGATTTTAAGGTCAAAAGCTTCTCCAAAATACAACACACGCAATTTAAAACCCATCTATCGCACGAACAACCTAGCTCTGATACCACTATTGGGAAAATCTTTGGGGGCGACATCACATGCATGGTGGAAGAACAAGAAAACAAAATCCCTCATTCCCAAAGAGATGTTCGTCGTCGTGCAAAGATTAGTACGCAAAATCCGCGAAACTGAAAAACTGCGTATAGAGTAGATTGTGTTACCTAGGGAGATTGTATATCCCTATTTCCTTGCAGATCCTTAGGAGAGGGTGAAGAAGGTCAAGCGTCCTCCTCTCTAGTGGTGATCCACACAGTAGGGTTGTGACGATGCTCCTCAAAACTCCAGGTCTGCTCTGAGATGGAGAGGGGAAGGAGAATAGGAGAGGCAAGCAAAGGCTCTAGCCTACGAGGCTCTGAATCCCTCCTATTTATAGAGGTCCCCTGTCAAATCCTAATGGATCCTCGCCTAGTGGGTATTGGATATGCATCCAATAACCCAAGCCTTTTAGATTAGTGGATCTCTATCCAATAATCTCTCATGGGCTCTTATTGGATCTCGTCCATAGGATCCAATAATTCAGGGGCTTATTGGATATCCAATAAGACAAGGGCTCCGTCGGATATCTCATATCCGAATCTCTACTCATCGCAATGCCTACCATATTTGTGTGACCCTCTAGGCCCAATATCGAGATGGCCGTGAGTCATACATTTTAGAACTCATTCTAACTCAATGAATTATTATCTTTGTAATAATTCACTTGACTCATCGACTACAGACGTACTAGGCCACTACGTCGTAGTCCCCAAACAATACAAGGGAATCCAATCTATTGGACTTGTCTGTCCTCAGTTACCGTGTACCTATAGTCCCTCATCCATCTAATATCCCAAAGATCGTATATCGATCATGATGCTGTCAGACCCATATGGTTTCTACTCGAGTCTCGCTCTAATCGGATTCTCGTGGAGAACTCTTTCTCTCTCAACCCGAATAACCCTAGCCAGGGATTTGTCTGAGCAAGAACACATGGGATATTCCTCTCATGACGCCGAGAGTGGATGATCCTCTATTGACACTCAATAGCCCTCGTAAGGTCGACTACAACTCCCAATGACTAGTTGTACTAGATCTAGGACAGCCAAACCTATAAGTCTGGTATCAAAGAGTGGAGCACTCAAACAAGACATCCTTGGTGTCTCAAGTCTAAGGACAAGATATACAACTAGGACTATGGAATCGTTGTCTAACAATAAGGCATCATCAACCTTCCAGCATTCCGTAAGTGGATCAATCAGTGAACTCATTCTCCAATGAGCACCTGTACTATATCTCTAGTGTCTCTACACGAGCAGCTATAAGACCCACTACATCCATCATATGGACGGGTATACAGCACACCAGACTGTCCGATTATCACGATGTCCCTATTGAGTAACCTATGACCGGGATTATTTAGGATATGTGTTTAAGTTGAATCGATCTCATTTTCATGATCTCATCATGATCCTATTCTCATTGCACAAATCCAAGGACATCACAATATTTATGCATATATGCAATAGTTATAAAGTGATATATGCCAAAATATAATAAGCAAAAAAGATTATGTATCAAGTCACACATGTCATTACTCACGTGATTGGTTTGTTGGGCACCTATGACCAGCAAAGCCTTCTATCGATACGTCAACCGATCCACTGGTCCAACATCCAATCTTCTGACATTTTTTCCTCCGGCACAATATGATTCTTCCTACTTTAATTGTCTCATCTTGATCAAAGCATCCTTTGTCACTCAAAATGCAGATGAAATCATAAACAATTATCAATTGGTTTTCATCTTCAAAATATGAGATTCAACAAAAATACCTTGAGGTGGAGGTGTGATCATCAAAGTTTCCCACCCAATCGGTATTAGCAAAGGCATGGAGATGAAGTGGAGTGTGTTTGCAGAGAAAGAGACCATGATTGAGGGTCCCTTTAAGATACCGTAAAATTTGTTTAACCGTAGACCAATGCATAGCAGAAAGGCTGGTGCATGTTTTGAGACAGTTTATTGACTGCAAATGAGATATCTGGATGGGTGAGAGCCAAGTACTATAAGGAGCCAATTACTTGGCGGTATTGAGTTAAGTCTATAAGAGTGCTGTCATCACTTATTTTGAGTGATGCACTAGTAGAGAGAGGAGTTGCAATCTCTTTTATATCCTATATATTTGTCTTTGATAATATATCTTGAATATACTTTTGTGATAGGAGGAGACCTGAGGATGTAAATATTGCTTCCATTCCCAAAAAGTAGCTTAGGGGTCCTAAATCTTTGAGGGAGAATCGATTAGCCAGTTGCTTTAAAAATGTCTGAATCTCTAAGGTATCATTGCTTGTGATAATAATATCATCTACATACACTAAAAGATATACTGTATTTACATTTTATTGTTGTAAGAATAAAGAGGTATCAGACTTGGAGTTGATGAAGCTAATTCATATCAGAAACGATCCAAGTTTAGTATACTAAGCTCTTAGAGCCTGACGGAGTCCATAAATGGCTTTTTGTAATTTACAGACATGTCTCGGATACTAGTGATGAATGAAGCCAGGGGGTTGCTATTGAATCTCGTATTTTGATGATGTAACCACTTGATAAGTGTTTATGTTTTAATCTACATTTTGAGTCATGCAGGATGCTTCGATTAGGATGAGATAATTAAAATAGGAAGAATCATGTTGTGCTAGAGGAAAACGTGTTAGAAGATTGGACGTCGAGCCGGAGGATCGATCAACGTATCGATAGAAGGCTTCGGGCCATGGATTCGGGCATCAGGCCAAGAAGAGCGGATATTGCGCCAATGATATCGGAGTTGCAGAGTCAACTAGCCGATTGGGCAATAGGCATCAAGAGAGGACGATACGCCAAAGAATCGAATGAAGCGTCAAGGGACCAATGACATGCCAAACAACATGATTAATGCTTAGTATTAATTATCTAGATCAAAGTGTGTTTTTATATGTGCAGGATTAACTACGATAGCAAGCCTTGAAGCAAAATGAAGTCCCGGAGTCAAGGACGTGATTTCGTTGGGAGTTCGAGAGTTCGTCGAAAGTCTAGATGTTCATCGGAAGTTCTGTCAGAACCAGCCAAGAAGTCTCGGAGCTTACTAGAGAAGCTCGTCGGAACTCGCCAAGAAGATCATCATGAAATCCAGGAGCTTGCCGGGAGTCCGCTGGAACATTGCCGAGAGATTGTCGGAAGTTCGCCGGAAGATCGCTGGAAGAAACCAAGACATAGGGACTTCTTTAGCTTAGCAAATGTTTTAGGAATCGTAGTTAGCACGTAATTGGATTTGGATTTGGGCCAACCCAAATAGGGGCCAGCTAGGCCCATGTAAGGACTGTGTTGGGCTCAATAAGAGGCCCAAACATTGCCCCAAGAAGTAGCACCATTATGGAACAATCTTCGAGAAGTTGTACCGCCCAGCACAGCCCCCTAGACGGTGGTACTACTAGACTGGGCGGTCGTACCGCTCAATGCAGTGTCAATGTTAGATTGACACTAGCGGTGATACCGCCCAATGCAAGCGGTGGTATCGCCCGTGCTCGGGAAACCTGGGATGAGATGTTTTTAGGCTCCAAGTTTAAATCAACTTGAGCCAATGAATACCCCTCTCATCACTGGTTAAAACACACAAGCACAGAGAATTTAAAAGTGAGAAAACGCTACTACAATCTCTTGAGAAATTTCCTCCTCCACTCTAAGTTTAGAATTCTATAAGAGAGGAGTGAGTGCTTGTAAGGGTTGTCTCCTAAACCCGAGAAAAGGAGAAGAGGGGTGTAAAAGGTAGTTGGTCTTCACCTATTGAAGGAAGACCAATAGTGGATGCCAGTGGCCTCAACGAAGGAGGAATCAACGTAGTGGATGTAGGTCACGACGATCGAACCACTTTAAAATTGGCATGTTCTTTGGTTTGCATTTACTTTCTACCATTTACATATTGCAAACTGAATCTTTACTTGCCTACTGCATTCACTAAATAAACGTACGCTTTCAAAGTTAAGTTTTCGAAATCGATTTTCATCGGAATCGATTTTAATCGAAACGAAAGGTTTTTGAAGATATGATTTTACCGCTGCACTAATTCACCCCCCCTCTTAGTGCCGACCCCAATCCTAACAATTGGTATCCGAGTCTCGTTATTTCTCATTTGGTTTAACACCCAAGAGAAATGGCTCTTTTCGGCTTTCAAGAGGGTCACTCTCTCATTCGTCCTCCCTTTTTCAATAGGACGGACTACACTTATTGGAAAACTCGAATAAGAGTTTTCTTGCTTTCATTGAATCTCGATTTATGACACATAGTCAAATTTGGTTTTCAAAAGTCTTCTCTTCCAATGAACCATTGGAATGATTTGGAGAAGAAGGTTTTTTCTCTAAATGCAAAGGCTACGAATGCCTTATTTTGTGCCTTAGACAAAAACAAGTTTAATCGGGTTTCTTTGTATGAAACGGCTTTCGATATTTAGCACATTCTTGAAACCACACATGAAGGCACAAGTAGTGTTAAGGATTCTAAAGTTAATTTTTTGATGCACAATTTTGAACTGTTTCATATGAAATCAAGCAAAACCATTAGAGACATGTACACCCGTTTTACGGATGTTGTCAATGGTTTAAAAGCTCTTGGTAATAGCTTTTCGAATTTTGAACTCATTAACAAGATTTTAAGATCTCTATCTAAAAATTGGAATTCAAAAGTAATGGCAATACAAGAATAAAAAAAATTGAACTATTTTCCTCTCGAAGAACTAATAGGGTCTTTGATGTCCTATAAAATGACATGCAATGCACGTGAAGAACTTGAGAATCACCTTCTAAAGAACAGAAAGGATTTCAGACTTAGAATATTTGAAGACCACTCAAGCATAAGCTCAAGTGATGGTGAACATGAACTCCTTACTAATAAATTTAAAAAGTTAATGAAACAAAAATTAAAGAATAAAAAGTATGCAACTACTTGCTTTGAATGCAAGAAGAAGAACACAAGTTGGGATGAATCGAGCCCCTCCGAAGATGAGGAAAAAATCAACAAAGGCGAGGTGGCAAACTACGCCTTAACGACATTCGAAGATGAGGTAATCAAAATCCCCTTAGTTTATTTTGAAATTACATTATGCTTTTCATGATGCTTTTTTTTTTATTAGTATAGAATTCATTTTCTTGAAAATTACATGTTTAATAATGAAAATGTAAAAATTAGGAATCATGCTTATCATTCTAGTAATTTTAAAAATAATCATGAAAATTACATGTTTTATGATAAACAAACAAAATGATTTTGAATGCCTTATGAAATCATGCTTGATGTTTTAATGATGTAATAATGCAATAAAATGTTAGATATAAATCTAATGCTTGTACACCTAACAAGATTAGTTTAAGAAGCATTAATGTGTATCTTGATGATTTCAAGATTTTGATTAAAGATGATTTATGTTTAATGAAATCATGCTTGATGATTTTATACTATGCATGAGACTTTGAAGTTATTCATGTTAGGATCAGAGCGACACTAAGAGGGGGGGGTGAATTAGTGCAGCGGATTAAAACTTCGGTTTTGGAAAAATCTTTCGTACGATAAAAAACCCAACTCATAAGTTCTTAACTTGAAAGCGTGTTCATAAAGGTGTGCAGCAAAAGTAATAAGGAAGTAAAGCACGTATGAAGGTTTGCAGTAAGGTAAATAGCAATAAGTAAATGCAAACTAGAGAACACACCAATTTAAAATGGTTCGGTTAAAATGACCTACATCCACTTGTGAAGCCTTCTTCGAAGAGGCTCCCAACTTCCACTAGCAAATCACTTTGAAGGGGAAGGACAAATACCCCTCTTACAACCTTTTACAAGTGGTTCACACTCTTACAAATTTTCAAAGAGAAAGAGGGAGGTGAACTCTCAAGCTATTGAAAACAAAAACTTGCTAAAGGCTTTGCTAAGACTTTTATCTCAATCTCTTGCTTCTCAAAGGTTGTTCTCTCAATTGAGAATTGAGGGGTATTTATAGGCCTCAAGAGGATTCAAATTTGGGCTCCAAAATTTAAATTCTCTTTGGTTCCCGATGCTGGCGGTGCCACCGCCTGTCAGTGGTGGTGCCACCGCCTATCAATGTCTGACACTGATAGTGTACTGGCGGTGCCACCGTCGAACCTCTCGGGTGCTGGGTGGTGCCACCGCTCAGTCCAGCGGTGCCACCGCTTGGTTCTCGGGTTCTAGGTGGTGCCACCGCCTACACTATTTCAGCTCATTGGTTGGGCTCCAAACTTGGCCCAAACCAGTCCAAACTCGGGCCCAATTGGCCCCTACTTGAGTTATAGGATTAATACCTAATTCTAACCCTAATTAATGTGCTAACTACGAATTTAAAGATATTTTCTAAGCTATTACAAAGTCCGCAAGTCAAGACTTTTTCCGGCGAGCTTCCGGTGAACTTCCGACGGTCTTCCGACGAACTATCGGAAACCATTCTACGAACTCCCGGCAAGCTCCGAGACTTCATGATTTGATCTTGGCGAGTTCCAATAAGCTTCTTCGGCAAGCTCCGATCTTTCTCAGCGAGCTCCACGAACTTCCAACTAACCTTCCGGCGAGCTTCCGAAAAACCCTTCGGCAAGCTCCCTACTCATTCTCGGCTAGTTCCGGCAGCATTCCCGATAAACCATCAGACTTTCGTCGAACTCTCGAACTCACAACAAATCCTTTGCGCTTGACTCCGACACTTTGTTTTGCTTTATGTCTTCATCGTTATCGTAGTTAATCCTGCACACACAAGCCAAAACTCTACTCCGATCTAGACAATTATTACAAAGCGAATTGACATTCTGTTGCCCGGCACGTCATTGGTTGGCACTTCGTCCGCTTCTTCGGCACATCGTCCTCTCTTGTGGCTTGTTGCCCAATCGGCGGTTGACCTGCGCAACCCCGATATCCTTGGCGCAATTCCGCTCTTGGCCCGATGCCCGACGTCCGAAGCCTTCTGCCATCCAATATCCTAACGTGATCTCCTCCGGTGCAATGTCAATTCCTCCTGCGTTAACTGTCTAATCCTAATCGAGTAGACCTGCATCACTCAAAATGCAGTTAAACATCTAAACACAATCAATTAGTTTCATCATCAAAATCCGAGATTCAACAATCTCCCCCTTTTTGATGATGACAACTAATTGATGACTAATGGAGTTAACCTTAACTTCCCGAAGTTTAACCAAACTCCCCCTATCGATATGCCATTGATAGAATACTTGGATTATCCCAAACCCAAGTAACATTCATCACATGTTATGAAAAACATTTAAACCATCATGCAAATATTTATAAAATATTCAATTCAATGCATGAAGTCATCAATATACTTCTCCCCCTATGTCATCAATAAAAAGGAGAAGTAGCTCTAGCTATTTTAAAAGATATTCAAGTTTTTGTAACATGAAGCTAGATTTTCATCACAACATATAAGCACAAATGCACAGTAAGATTCTTAAGTTCAATCATGGCAATTCAACACTTGCTTCTTGTGCAAGATTGCACTTTACTTTTCTTTGCATGTTCTAACTAGCAAAAGCTTCCTCCCCTTTGTTTTTGTCGAAAAGAAGGGAAGAGTACAAGCTAGCCAGCATTTGCCTTGAGTTAGCAATCTTTCTCCCCCTATGTCATTGCCGAAAAGAAGGAGAGGAACCAATGATTTAGACTTTTACATAAATTATGAATTTGCATCAATCAATATTTCAATCATCACATGATATATATAAGACAAAAATGCAAAGAAATCAGGTCATGAAAGACATCAATTGTTAAACATGATATGATAATAGTCTCAAAAATTTCAATTTGCGATACATGTGATACATTGTGATACTAAAAAATTTAATGTGAAGCTTTTAAGGATATCAACCTATTTTTGATACAAAGCATGGCAAGAGCAATTTTGTTGCAAGTTTTCGAAGTTTTGCACTTTTTGCTTCTTTCGATAGGCAAGATCTTTCTTCTCTTTTTGAGAAGTGCAAGCTTGCAAGTTTTACTTCCTTAGCATGCTAGGAAGTTTACTTTCATTTTCAATGCACAAGCTAGCAAAACCTTCTCCCCCTTTATCAAAGTCAAAAAGAAAGGGAGGACTCAATGGCTAAAAATTTCAACCATTCAACAAGCTAAATATGCAAAGAATTCATGAAATATATCAATAAGGATCAATTCATGAATACCAAAGATATGATTCATGGTTCATTAAAATTCTTCTTAACAAGTTCACGATCAAGATTCATTTGAAAAGATATAGCACAAAGAGCAACTTGAAATATTCTTATCAAGATCACATTTTAAAATATTCCAAGTATCAAGAGGAATTAATTGGGTGATGAGATAAATATTTCACGAATACATGGAATTGTATAAAAAATCATATCATAAGTGTTTCATACATTCATATCATCACATGAAGGAATATAAACAAAAATTAGTGATGAGATATTACTTCATGAATACAATAAAATTCATATAGCATATCATGGTTTATTAGAATTAGTCTTCCTTTTGTTGAATAGCAAAAAGAATAGTAGGAGAGCAAGATCTCAATTCATGCACATCAAATATTCAATCATCAAAATCATGATTCATCTAGAAAATTCTCCTCTTTAAATATTCAAAGAGAGAATCATGATGAACATTCTTGGTTTACATAAAGTTTCAAAACATAATTATCAAGATCATGAATACTAAAAGACTATGAAACATTTCGACAAATCTCCTTTTAAATAGAAAACAATCTTGATTCATAAAGGATTTCATGTTATAAATTTCAAGAGATCAAGATCGTGATTTCGATAAAAATTTATTCAAATTAAAATCATTAAAATCATTATCAAAATCCAAGAGATTCACAAAGATGATACAAATGGATTCATCAAAATCAATAAGATCGAGCAAAATAATTTTCAAGAATGTTTCCCTCTTTTCGATTGTTTCAAAACATATGATTTTGTTTCATTTATGCCAAATAAAAACATGTATCATGTTTATAACTGAAAGAGTAAGATTTATTACAACAAAGATCAATAAGGTACTTTCATTATGGTAAAAATCAATAATCCATAAATCGTAAGATTCATCATGCATAATTTCGAGATTTATTAAGCATGATCAATATGCATTACACTAAAACATGGTTTCAAAATGTTTAATATTTTTATTACACAATTTCATCATTATGCATCATTATATATAACTTTACAATGTCATGCATAAAATCATCAAATCATAATATTAAAATATTAATATTTTCATTACAACTTTATGCATCATTAAGTATACAATTGTCGAGCATGACACTTCACTATTTCATATAAGCATGCCTATTTCATTTATGTCAAATCAAATCATACATCATTTTTTAAAGTCACTTTTATGTCAAATAAAAAAATGCATCATTAAGCATGATCATTATGCATTACTTCAAATCGAACATGATTTCATTTATTTTCAAAATATTTATCATGATGGAGCATATAAGCCAAAGAAACTATTAAACATAAAGAATATTCATCAATGATGATTTCATTGAGTATAAAGTATTTTCAACCAAAATCATTTGTTATTTGTTGTAGTTGTACATTTTTCTTTTTAGGTGAATCTATCTTTTCATGCTTAGTTTGCATACAAAAGCCATGCATCATTTTCGAAAGCAACTTTCATCATGGTATAAATCGATAATCCATAAATCGTAAAAGATCATTATGGAAATCATCAATAATCAATAAACTATAAATTACCCAAAACTCATCATCATCATGCATAGCTTCAAAAAAAATAAATTTATTAGGCATGATATCATATTTCATAAAGCATTTTTAATCAAAATTATTTTGTTTTATAATAAACATACAATTTTCATGATTATTTTCAAAATTACTAGAATGATAAGCATGATTTCTAATTTTTTATTTTCATGTAATTTTTAAGAAAATTAATCCTAAACGAAATTAAAAATAACTCATGAAAAGTATTATGTAATTTCAAAATAATTCAAGAGAGTTGAGTTACTTACCTTGTAGTCGAGGCTCGTCAAAGCCCAATTTGCTGTTTCACCTTTGAAAGTTTTTTATTCATCCTTTGTTGCCTTCCTCTTCTTTGGCATCTTCCTCCGTTCAAGTTCATTGTTTATTTTAGATTTTTGTTTAATAAACTTATTAAGATTTAGTGTTCGAAGTTCAAGTTCATCATTGTCCTCATCACTTGAGTCATTGCTCAAGTGGTATTCATTTGTCCGGAGTTCCGAATTCTTCGTATTCTTTGGAAGGTGATTTTGTTCATCATGTTCATCATGTGCATTATGCACCATTTCATATGTCATCAACGAACCAATTAGTTCTTCAAGTGAAAAAATATTTAAATCTTTTGTTTCTTATATTGCGGTTATTTTAGGATCCCACCTTTTTGGAAGGGATCTTAAGATCTTGCTTACGAGATCAAAATTCGAAAAAGATTTACCAAGAACTCTTAGATTATTGACGACATCCGTGAAACGGGTGTACATGTCACCTATAGTCTCGCTTGGTTGCATTCGAAAACGCTCAAAATCATGCAACAAAATGTTAACTTTCGAGTCTTTGACTCTACTAGTTCCCTCGTGCATGATTTTAAGTGTTTGCCAAATATCAAGAGTCGTTTCGCACGTAGAAATCCGATTGAACTCATTTTTGTCCAAAATGCAAAATAAGGCATTTATAGCCTTTACGTTTAAAGAAAAATACTTCTTCTCCAAATCCGACCATTCGTTCATCGGTTTAGAGGGAAGTTGAAAACCGTTTTCAATGATATTCCATAAATATAAATTCATAGGAATCAAGAAAACTCTCATTCAAATTTTCCAATAAGTGTAGTCCAATCCGTTAAACAACGGTGGACGAAAAACCGATAAGCCCTCTTGAAAGCCATGAAGAGCCATTTCTCTCGGGTGTAAATCTGAAATGAGAAATACCGGGCTCTGATACCAATTGTTAGGATCGGAGCGGCACTAAGAGGGGGGGGTGAATTAGTGCAGCGGATTAAAACTTCGGTTTTGGAAAAATCTTTCGTACGATAACAAACCAAACTCGGAAGCGCTTAACTTAAAAGCATGTTCGTAAAGGTGTGTGGCAAAAGTAATGAGGAAGTAAAGCACGTATGAAGGTTTCCAGTAAGGTAAATAGCAATAAGTAAATGCAAACCAGAGAACACACCAATTTAAAGTGGTTCAGTTAAAATGACCTATATCCACTTGCGAAGCCTTCTTCGAAGAGGCTCCCAAGTTCCACTAGCAAATCACTTTGAAGGGGAAGGACAAATACCCCTCTTACAACCTTTTACAAGTGGTTCACACTCTTACAAATTTTCAAAGAGAAAGAGGGAGGTGAACACTCAAGCTATTGAAAACAAAAACTTGTTAAAGGCTTTGCTAAGACTTTTATCTCAATCTCTTGCTTCTCAAAGGTTGTTCTCTCAGCTGAGAATTGAGGGGTATTTACAGGCCTCAAGAGGATTCAAATTTGGGCTCCAAAATTTGAATTCTCTTTGGTTCCCGATGCTGGCGGTGCCACCGCCTGTCAGTGCCTAACACTGATAGTGTACTAGCGATGCCATCGCCGGACCTCTCGGGTGCTGGGCGGTGCCACCGCTCAGTCCAATGGTGCCACCGCTTAGTTCTCGGGTTCTAGGCGGTGCCACTGCCTACACTATTTCAGCTCATTGGTCGGGCTCCAAACTTGGCCCAAACCAGTTCGAACTCGAGCCCAATTGGCCCCTACTTGAGTTATAGGATTAACACCTAATCCTAACCCTAATTAATATGCTAACTACGAATTTAAATATATTT
Organism: Musa acuminata AAA Group; assembly: GCF_036884655.1. Lineage (NCBI taxonomy): Eukaryota > Viridiplantae > Streptophyta > Magnoliopsida > Zingiberales > Musaceae > Musa > Musa acuminata. Next base: position 26,166,151 of record NC_088346.1, read on the forward strand.
TCTAAGCTATTACAAAGTCCGCAAGTCAAGACTTTTTCCGGCAAGCTTCCGACGAACTTCCGACGGTCTTCCGACGAACTGTTGGAAACCATTCTATGGACTCCCGGCAAGCTCCTAGACTTCACGATTTGATCTTGGTGAGTTCCAATGAGCTTCTTTGGCAAGCTCTGATCTTTCTCGGCGAGCTCCGCGAACTTCCAACGAACCTTCCGACGAGCTTCTGAAAAACCCTTCGGCAAGCTCCCTACTCATTCTCGGCTAGTTCCGGCAGCATTCCCGATGAACTCTCGAACTCACAACAAATCCTTCGCGCTTGACTCCGACACTTTGTTTCGCTTTATGTCTTCATCGTTATCGTAGTTAATCCTACACACACAAGCCAAAACTCTACTCCGATCTAGACAATTATTACAAAGCGAATTGACATTCTGTTGCCCAGCACGTCATTGGTTGACGCTTCATCCGATTCTTTGGCGCATCGTCCGCTCTTGCGGCTTGTTGCCCAATCAGCGGTTGACCTCCGAAACCCCGATATCCTTGGCGCAATTCCGCTCTTGGCCCGATGCCCAACGTCCGAAGCCTTCTACCATCCAATATCGTAACGTGATCTCCTCCGGCGCAACGTCAATTCCTCCTGCGTTAACTGTCTAATCTTGATCGAGTAGACCTGCATCACTCAAAATGCAGTTAAACATCTAAATACAATCAATTAGTTTCATCATCAAAATCCGAGATTCAACAATTCATGATGAAATGTTGTTTTTTCGGTTTTAAACAAGTTGGATGGTTTTCATACAAAAACTTGAGCATATTGATTTGAAATCATGTTTAATGGTTTTATATTTCAAAATTATGCATGATTGTTTTTGTGATCTTTTGAAAGTTCTTTTTTGATTTTATAAACAATTGATGCATATTTTTATTTGACATAAATGAAAAAGGACATGCATGAATGAAATAAATCACATGAATTGAAAAAAGTAAAAAGAGGAAAGGTTTCTCCTTGAAAAGTTTATTTTTCCTACTTTATCATGTTTTTCAAAAAGGAGATTAATGAATTTATTTGTATCACTTTTGTGAATCTCTTGAAAATAATTTTTAAAATATTTTTTATAATTTTGATTATTTGAATTTGAATTAGTTTTATCAAAATCATGATATTGATTTCTTGGAATTACATGAAATTTCTTTTTCAAGATCTCTTCTTTGTACACCTACAATTTTTTAACATTTTATTTAAAGAAGAGATTTACTATATGAATCATGTCTTCTTTGTAATTTAAGAGGTCTTATCTTTCATGACATGATGTCTTTTTATTTATGGCTTGTATGCCTTGAAATGATTTAGAATGATGCATGCAATACTATGATTTTTTTAAATTATGTGAAAATAAAAAATTATCATTTTTTGAAATGATACTCTAGAATGATGATTTGGAATCATGCAAGTAATGATGAAGGATTTGAACAAAAATGTTTGTATCATGTTTGATGATTTTACATTTTGAAATTATGCATGATGAGTTGAAGTGATGTTGGTTTAAATGTATGAATCAACAATCTTTTTGTCAAATGAATCATGATTTTGTTGTGAATTCTTGAATTATAACTTGAGTCTTCTTTTTTAATCAAGATTGTTTCCTATCATGCTTTCTATTTACAAAAAGAAAAAACTTGTCAAAAATGATATATGATCTTTTGACACATTTTTTGTTGCTTACCTTTGTCATGATTTCGAAATTGTTGCAAAGGGAAAAAGATATGAAAAATTGTAGTCTTCGCTTCTTTTTGACAATGACAAAGGGGGAGATAGCTAGCTTGCTAGCTAACTTGCACAAGTCAAGAGAAGATGCAAACGCACTTCATGTAGCTTGCTTCATGTAAAACATTGTCTCTTGCTAGCTTGTTATCTTGCATTTTACTAGCTTGCACTTTGCAAAGGAAGCAGAAAATAGAACTTCTCAAAAGAGAAGAAAGAGCTTGATATCTTGAACATCACTATCTTGCCTATCTCAAGAAGCAAAACTTGTAGCTTACACTTTGCAAAGGAAGCAAAAATAGCACTTCTCAAAAGAGAAGAAAGAGCTTGCTATCTTGAACATCACTATCTTGCCTATCCCAAAAAGCAAAACATGCTAAAATTGCACGTCTCTAATTACTGCTAGCTTGCATGATGTAGAACTTACTATCTTGAACATCACCAAGACTTGCTAGCTTGCATAACGATAAAACTGGAAATTATATTTTTTGTGCTATGTTTGACATTATATCTCAAACATTTGATAGTTGGAACTTCTCCTTTTTGTTGATGACAAAAGGGGAGAAGTATGTTGATGTTATGCATGATTTTATCATGACATATTGCATGGATTTTTGAATCCAAGAGTTCAACTCAAATATGGCATATTGATAGGGGGAGTTTGTTTAAACTCCGGGAGTTTGCTTTAACTCCGTTATCAATTAGTTGTCATCATCAAAAAGGGAGAGATTGTTGAATCTCGTATTTTGATGATGAAACAAATTGATAAATATTTATATTTTAATCTATGTTTTAAGTGGCACTTCGATCAGGATGAGACAATTAAAGTAGGAAGAATCAAGTTGTGCTGGAGGAAAATATGTTAGAAGATTGGATGTCGAGCTAGAGGATCGGTTGACGTATCGACAGAAGGCTATGAGTCATGGATTCGGGCATCGGGCCAAGAAGAGCAGATATTGAGTCAACTAGCCGATTGGGCAATAGGCCGCAAGAGAGGATGATGCGTCGAAGAATCAAATGAAGCGTCGAGAGACTAATGGAATGCCGGACAATATGATTAATGCTTAGTATTAATTGTCTAGATCGAAGTGTGTTTTTACATGTGCAGGATTAACTATGATAGTAAGGCATGAAGCAAAATGAAGTCCCGGAGTCAAGGACGCGATTTCGTTGGGAGTTCGAGAGTTCGTCGGAAGTCCAGACATTCATCGAAAATTCTATCGGAACCAGACGAGAAGTCTCAGAGCTTGCCAGAGAAGCTTGTCTGAACTCGTCAAGAAGATCATCATGAAATGCAGGAGCTTGCTAGGAGTTCACTGGAGCATTGCTGAGAGATCGTTGGAAGTTCGCTGGAAGATCGCTAGAAGCTCGCTAGAAGAAACCAAGACATAGGGACTTATTTAGCTTAGCAATGTCTTAGGAATTGTAGTTCAAACGTAATTATGTTTGGATTTGGGCCAACCCAATTAGGAGCCAGCTAGGCCCATGTAAGGACTATATTGGGCCCAATGAGAGGCCCAAACAGTGCACCAAGAAGTGGCACCATCGTGGCACAGTCTTCGAGAAGTTGTACTGCCCCTAGCAGGGTGCCAAGCGATGGTACCACTCAGCATAGCCCCTCAAGCGGTGGTACCGCCAGATTGGGCAGTGATACTACTAGCCATAGGTGCCCAGCAAACTAATCACGTGAGTGATGGCACGTGTGACTTGATACAGAATCTTTTTGCTTATTATATTTTGGCATATATCACTTTATAACTATTGCATATATGAACATATATATTATGATGTGCTTGGATTTGTGCAATGGGAATCGGATCGTGATGAGATCATGAAAATGAGATCGATTCACCTTTAAACACATATCCTAAATAATCCCGGTCATAAGTTACTCGAGAGGGACATCGTGATAACCGGATAGACTGGTGTGTTGTATACCTATCCATATGATGGATGCAGCTGGTCTCATAGTTGCTCGTGTAGGGACACTCGGGATACAGTACAAGTGCTCATTAGAGAATAAGTTCCCTGATTGATCTGCTTATGAAATGCTAGATGGTTGATGATGCCTTATTGTCATACAACAATTCCGTAGTCCTAGTGGTATATCTGGTCCTTAGACTTGAGACACCAAGGATGTCTTGTATTAGTGCTCCACTCTTTGATACCAGACATATAGGTTTGGCTATCCCAGATCTAGTACAGTTGGTCATTGGGAGTGGTAGTAGACCTTACGAGGGCTATTGAGTGTCGATAGAGGATCATCCACTCTCGGCGTCATGAGAGGAATATCCCATGTGTTCTTGCTCAAACAAATCCATGTCTAGGGTTATTTGGGTTAAGAGAGAAAGAGTTCTCCGGGAGAATCCGATTAGAGCGAGACTCGAGTAGAAACCGTATGAGTCTGACAGCACCATGCTCGATATACGGTCTTTGGGATATTAGATGGATTAGGGACTATAGGTACACGGTAACTGAGGACAGACAGGTCCAATGGATTGGATTCCCCAGTATCGTATGGGGACTACGGCGTAGTGGCCTAGTACGTCCATAGTCGATGAGTCGAGTGAATTATTACAGAGATAATAATTCACTTAGTTAGAAGGAGTTCTGATAGGTATGACTCACGGCTAGTTCGATATTGGGCCTAGAGGGTCACACACATATGGTAGGCATTGTGATGAGTAGAGGTTCGGATATGAGATATCTGACGGAGCCCTTGTCTTATTGGATATCCAATAAGCCCCTGAATTATTGGATCCCATGGACGAGATCCAATAAGAGCCCATGAGAGATTATTGGATAGAGATCCACTAATCTAAAAGGCTTGGGTTATTAGATGTAGATCCAATACCCACTAGGGGAGGATTGTTAGGACTCTAGCTAGGAGAGTCCTAATTGAGAGGGACATTCATGTAAAACTGTTAGGACTTTAACTAGGAGAGTCCTAATTGAGAGGGACATTCTGTTAGGACTCTAGCTAGGAGAGTCCTAATTGAGAGGGACATTCTGTTAGGACTCTAGTTAGGAGAGTCCTAATTGAGAGGGACATTCATGTAGGAGGTTGTTTCTTAGAGAAGAATTAGGAGTTGTAAGGGAATATGAGTCTTGAGTAGGAGTCCTATTAGGAGTTGGTTAGAAGTAAGAGTCTTAAGTAGGAGTCCTATTAGGAGTTAGGGTTTAGAAGCCCTATAAATAGTCATGTATTCCTCCTCTTTTCTCAAGCAATAGATGAATCTTTTCTGCAGCCTTTGAGCAGCAACTTGGAGGGAGGAACCCCTATAGAGTTCCAAAGAGGCCGATCCCCCAAAGAGATCAACCCCAAGTTTAGAATCTGCAAGGATTCTAACACCTGGTATCAGAGCAGCGTTCTTGGCGTCTCGCTGCCCTTCCACAGCCATCCATCAACCCTCTACAACCATCCAAAGCAATTCCCACAATTGCTTAAAAGATCGTCACCGAATTCCGCCATCATCTCCACCACCACGGATCATCCTTTGATCTCCCCGTGAATTGCAACAGGTTCTGGTTTCCTACCTTACTGCTGCTGCAATTTAGTTATCCTTATTCGAAAATCCAAAAAAAAAAAAAATTGTTCCTATATTGCTGCATAAACTTTTCGTCACAAAGTTTTCATCTCTACGACGAAAGATACATTGCAGAATTCCAGCCGCATAGCACCATCTGTTTGATCTTGCTACTATGCTTTTTCTATCCAATTTTCTACAAAATTTTTATGACATCTTTGACACTTCCTAATAGTGGATTTCCCTTTGGTTTCATCAAAAAATTCTCAATATAAACTACTGATCTTTTATGTCCAATCTGCTGCACTTGAATTGCAGAATTCAAGCCGCATAGCACCATCTGTTTGATCTTGCTACTGTATTTTTTTTATCCAAATTTCTACGAAATTTTTATGACATCATTGACACTTCCTAACAGTGGATATCCCTTTAGTTTCATCGAAAAATTCTCAATATAAACTATTGATCTTTTATATCCAATCTGCTGCACTTGAAAATCTATGCTGCAGAAAATTTCAGCTGCATATCGTTGCCTTAACCCATCTATTTGCAATCTTTTTTGAATGAAATTTCTTATAAACTTCATAGATCATCTTGGCTTCCATCTAAGATTGATCTATTAAGAAATTCATCTCTAAAAATGATTTTATGTTGCTGCAAATTTTCATCGTAACCCGCTGAAATTTTTCGACGACAATTCTGCTATCGCAACTTGCACCAATTTTATTGCTGTTATACTGCTGAAATTCTCTTGATTAAATTAGACATCCTTGCTGTCATATAATCTGTGATTTTGCTATCAATTCCCTCCTCGATTCTCTTAAGTTTTTGGTAGAAATTATATCGAGAAACTATTGTTTCTTCGACGACAATTTTACTCTTACAAGACAACACATACTTGCTGCAACTCCTAGTGATTTCTATCAAACCTTTGCTGCCATCTACCACAGATCTAAAACTTTCATCCACAGCCATAAAACTCCACTAAACCACACCCTCAAACTGCACCCAAAACTACCACAAAACAAGCCTAAATCGTAGCCTACATCCACCGATCCACCAACCCTTTCGACCATCACTTCTCTCAACCTATACATGCCTTTGGAGAGAGATATTAACATCATAGATTTGGAGGCATATACTATGGCATCTAAGGAGGCAATCAATGCTAAATTCGAAGCCTTGGAGGCGCGAATGGAGGATAAGATTCGGACGCTCTTTACCGAACTCAGATTGGGCCGACCACTAAGCCCGAAGAAATCATATCAAGGAGAGAGCTTTGCCCAATCACACCAAGCCCAAAGATATGACTTCCAAGAGAGGGGAAGATCTATGTCCAACCCCAACTATCCATGCATGAGAGTGGACTTCCCTAGATGGGAAGAAGGAGACCCGATTGGTTGGATCTTGCACGCGGAGCGATATTTTCGGTACCACAAAACCGCGGATGCATCTATGGTGAAAATTGCAGGTATACATCTTGAAGGGGATGCTATACAGTGGTTTGACTGGTTTGAACATATTTATGGAGTCCTTTCATGGCAACAATTCAAAGAAGGACTGCTGATCCGCTTCAGACCAACCGATTACGAGAATATTGACGGACAACTAGCAAAGATCCGACAAACCTCCACCATTCAGGAGTACCAAACTAGGTTTGAAAGGTTATCTAATCAAACTCTTGATTGGTCTCAAAAACAGCTATTGAGGACCTTTATTGAGGGCTTGAAGTCGAAGATCCGATGAGAAGTTAAAGCGCGACAACCGTACACGCTTATGGCAGCCATCTCTTTCGCACGACATCAAGAGGAGCGATTGAACCATGTGTTGAATCTCGGATTTTGATGATGAAGTCAATTGTCATTTGTTATCTAATCTATGTGTTGAGATAAGTGTGCAGGATTAACTACGATGAGAGTAAGACAAGCAGCAGGTGTTGCGCTGGAGTCAAGATCATGATCACGTTGGGAGTTCGAGAGTTCGACGGAAGTTCGGACGGTCGTCGGAGGTTCAGCGAGAACAGATCCGAGAAGTCCAGAAGCTTGCCAAGCGAAGCTCGTCGGAACTCGCCAAGTAGATCGTCGCAAAGTCCAGGAGTATGCCGGATGTCTGCAGAAGGATCACCGAGGGTTTATCGGATGATCGACGGAAGTTCGCCGGAAACTCGCCGGAAGAAGCGATTGACGCATCGGAGCATAGCTGCAGAAGTTGTCTTAGAGTTAATCGTAGTTAGCATGATGATTAAGCTTGAAAATGGGAGGTGATCCCATTAGCTTAATCTTGGGGCAATTGGGCCCCTGAAAAGATTCAAATTGGGCCGAATGGAGCGAACCATTCGGACCCTGATTGCACCAGGCGGTGCAACCGCCTAGGACAGGAGGTGCAACCGCCTGGGCTGCGGGACTGGGCGGTGCAACCGCCCCAGCCAGGCGGTGCAACCGCCCAGGCCATGTCTTCCAGCGGGACTGGGCGGTGCAACCGCCCCAGCAAAGAGGTGCAACCGCCCAGGGCTCGGTCTCCAAGCGAGACTGGGCGGTGCAACCTCCTCTGTCAAGAGGTAGCACCGCCAGAGCTCAAGTTTCGAGCTCTGCCAAGAGGTGCAACCACCGAGCTCGGTCTTCGAGCTCTAGGCAGAGAGGTGCAACCTCTTTGGACAGGTGATGCATCGCCTGAGCTCGGTCTTCGAGCTCTGGCAGAGAGGTGCAACCACCTCTGGCAGAGAGGTGCATCAGCCTGAGCTCAGTTTCGAGCTCTGCCAGGTGATGCAACCACCGAGCTCAGACTTCGAGCTCTGCCAGGCGATGCAACCACTGAGCTCAGTCTTCGAGCTCTGGCAGAGAGGTGCAATCGCCTGAGCTCAGTCTTCGAGCTCTGCTAGGCGGTGCCACCTCTCCAGTCAAGAGGTGCAACCGCCTGATCCCGGAATTCCGGGATTTGATCGTTTTGAGCTCCAAATTTGAATTGGGTTGGGGCCTATAAATACCCCACCCATTCAACACTGAAAGGATACAGATCCACACCGAATTCTTGATCTTTTCAGTGATTCTAAGAGCTCAAATTTGTGTAAAGTCCTAAAGTTCTCCTCCTTCTGTTCTTTAAGTCTTGAGTTGTAAAGAGAGGAGAGAAAGGATCTATAAAGGTTGTCTCCTAAGCCTGTCAAAAGGAGAGAAACTGTAAAAGGGCAGTTAGCCTTCGCCCATTGAAGGAAGGCAGCTAGTTGACGTCGGTGACCTCGTCGGAGGAGGAAGCCAAAAGTGGAGTAGGTCAAGACTGACCGAACCACTCTAAATCTCTGGTTTGCTTTTACCTTGAGCACTTTATCATTACTGCAAACCTCCTACATTGCTACTGCCCTCTGCGCCTTTACGAACGAGTTTCTAAGCTCTGATCTTTCAGAATCTGCATTCAAACGTAAATCGTGTTTTCGTACGATCTTCACACTGCAGTTTACGCTTACATTCGGATTCCATTTATAACTGCAAACTGCTTTCTACGTAAAACGCTTTTCAAGGTTCAAAACTGCTTTTAGATGCAAAACTACATTTAGACATAAAGTTACGTTTAGACGTAAAACTGCGTTTAGACGCAAAACTGTGTTTAGACGTAAAACTGCGTTTAGACGTAAAACTGCGTTTAGACGTAAAATTGCGTTTAGACGTAAAACTGCGTTTAGACGTAAAACTGCGTTTAGATGCAAAACTGCGTTTAGACGTAAAACTGCGTTTAGACGTAAAACTGCATTTGGACGTAAAACTGAGTTTAGACGCAAACTGCGCTTAGACGCAAACTGTGCGTAGACGCAAACTGTGCTTAGACGCAAACTGCGCTTAGACGCAAAACTGCGCTTAGACGCAAACTGCACTGTGATTCTGCTTTTTTATCGAAATCGTTTTTTATCGGACGAACGCAGCTTTCGTTTTTAAATTACTGTAAGATTTCCGCTGCACTAATTCACCCCCCCCCTCTTAGTGCTCTCGATCCTAACAATTGGTATCAGAGCGAGGTTAACTCTCTAAAGGATTAAAACCCAAGAGAGATGGCTTACGCCGGAAACCAAGAGGGGCATTCTATTACACGTCCACCCATGTTCAGTGGAACGGACTACACCTACTGGAAGACCCGAATGAGGATCTTTCTTATTTCTATGGATTTTGAACTGTGGAACCTTGTTGAAAATGGATTTTCAAAGTCTTCTCTTCCAATGATCGATTGGAACGATTTGGAGAAGAAGGCTTTCGCTCTTAATGCAAAGGCTATGAATGCCTTATTTTGCGCACTTGATAAAAACGAGTTTAATCGTGTTTCAACTTGCGAAACTGCATTTGATATTTGGCACACACTTGAAGTGACCCACGAGGGCACAAGTAGAGTGAAAGAGTCAAAAATCAATCTGTTGCTGCATTCTTTTGAACTTTTCCGAATGAAACCGAGTGAAACCATTGGCGACATGTTTACCCGTTTCACGGATGTCGTCAACGGTCTAAAAGGACTCGGAAAAAGTTTTTCGGATTTTGAACTCGTAAATAAAATACTAAGATCCCTTCCTAAAAGTTGGGATCCTAAAGTCACTGCCATTCAAGAGGCAAAAGATCTGCGCAACTTCCCTCTTGAAGAACTAATCAGGTCATTAATGACCTACGAAATGACTTGCAAAGCTCATGAAGAGCAAGAAGACATCCTTCCAAAGAACAGGAAGGATATGGCACTTAAAACTTCTGAATGCCACTTGAGAGAAAACTCAAGTGATGAGGACTGTGATGATGACTTGGCACTTTTGACAAGAAAGTTTAAGAAATTCTTCAAAAGAAACAAGTTTAAAAACGATGTGAAAAATAAACTTGAACCCAAGAAGGACCAAGTGATCTGCTACGAATGTAAAAAGCCGGGACACTACAAGAATGATTGTCCCCAAGTCAAAAGAAGAACATCAAAGAAGAAGGCTCTTCAAGCAACATGGGATGACTCGAGCGCATCTGAAGAAGAGAAGTCCAACACCGAGCAAGTTGCTCATTACGCCTTAATGGCCATCGGAGAGGAGGTAACGGATTTATTAGATGCTGATTTATCTTTCGATGAATTATTAAATGCCTTCCATGATTTATTTGATGAATGCAAAGTTATAAATAGAAAATACAAATTGCTAAAAAAGGTACATGATAGTCTTACTTGTGATTTTAATAAGTTAAAAATCGAATATCATGATAGTTTAAATTCATGTATAAAATGTCATGATCTAGAAATCTGTCAAAAAGAAAACTTGCTACTTAAGGACACCTTGAAGAAATTCGAGGTTGGTAGCAAGTCATTAAACATGATCCTTACAAACAAGGGTCATGCTCCCAAAAGAAGTGGGATTGGATTTGTGAGGAGTCCTCACCGAAATCCAACTACCTTTGTAAAAGGCCCCATCTTACATGTTAGAAGCAAATGCAACTTTTGTTGCAAGTTTGGTCACAAGACACATTATTGTCCATTCAGGAAATTGAGTCCAAACAAATTGATATGGGTTCCTAAAGGAATCATGACAAATTCTATGCAACATGATAAAAAATGTAGATCTATTTGTGAGGAACCCAAAAGCAAATGGGTTCCTAAAGATCATCCCTTCCTATAAAAACATTAAACCTCTAGGCCCTTACAATTGATCCATATGGACTTGTTCGGACCCATCTCCACATCAAGCCTAGGAGGTAGCAAATACGCTTTCGTCATCATAGATGACTATAGCAGATTCACATGGACTTACTTTTTAAAACAGAAAAGTGAATGCCTTAGATCTTTTACCAAGTTTTGCAAACTCGTTCAGAATGAGAAAGGTTCTATGATTTCGTCAATTAGAAGTGATCATGGTGGTGAATTTCAAAACCATGATTTCCAAGAATTTTGTGAACTCAATGGATACAACCATAATTTCTCTACTCCTAGAAACCCTCAACAAAATGGAGTTGTAGAAAGAAAAAATTGAAATTTACAAGAAATGGCAAGAACCATGTTGAATGAACATAACCTACCCAAATATTTTTGGGCCGAAGCCGTAAATACTGCATGCTATATCTTAAATAGAGTTCTAGTGAGACCTCTACTAACCAAAACTCCCTATGAGTTATGGAACAATAAAAAACCCAACGTTTCATATTTCAAAGTCTTTGAGTGTAAGTGTTTTATCTTGAATGAAAAAGACAACTTAGGAAAATTTGATGCTAAATCCGATGAAGGAATCTTTCTTGGTTATTCTATAGTTTCTAAAGCCTTTCGTATCTTTAATAAAAGAACTCTAATTATTGAAGAATCCATTCATGTTGTTTTCAATGAGACTTTTGAAATCACGAAAAATGATCTTGACGATGATGTTAATTTTGACTCTTTAAATTTAAACGAGACCCCGTCTCCAACTAGCAACTTGGATGCATCCACTTCTCAGATTTCCTTACCCAAGGATTGGAAGTATGTAGATGCCCATCCTAAGGAGCTAATCTTAGGAGACACATCAAAGGGAGTTTAAACACGATCTTCTCTTAAAACCTTTTGTGCAAATACCGCCTTTCTCTCCCAAATTGAACCCAAATGCGTTGATGAAGCCATGAAAGATGATTCATGGATTATCGCAATGCAAGATGAATTAAATCAATTTGAGAGAAATGAAGTGTGGAAGCTTGTTCCTAGACCAAATGATCATCTAGTTATTGGTACTAAATGGGTCTTCAGAAACAAGCAAAATGAAAATGGTATCGTGGTTAGAAACAAGGCTAGATTAGTGGCCAAAGGTTTCAACCAAGAAGAAGGTATCGATTACGAAGAAACCTTCGCTCCTGTGGCACGATTGGAAGCCATAAGGATGCTCCTTGCCTACGCTAGCAGTAATAATTTTAAGTTGTTTCAAATGGATGTTAAAAGCGCCTTTCTTAATGGCTTTATTTCCGAAGAAGTCTATGTTGAACAACCTCCTGGATTTGAAAATAATAGTCTCCCTAATCATGTGTTTAGATTAACTAAAGCTCTCTATGGTTTAAAACAAGCTCCTAGGGCTTGGTATGAGAGACTTAGTTCTTTTCTTATTGAAAATAATTTCATAAAAGGCAAGGTTGATACTACATTATTCATCAAGAACTTTGAAAACAATTTTCTCATTGTTCAAGTTTATGTTGATGATATTATCTTTGGTTCTACAAATGAATCTCTTTGTGAATCCTTTGCGAAAACTATGAGTCGTGAATTCGAAATGAGTCTAATGGGAGAGTTAACATTCTTCTTAGGCCTACAAATCAAACAACTAAGCAATGGCATCTTTATTAGTCAAACCAAATATGCTGTGAGTTTGCTAAAGAAGTTCAAAATGAATAATTCAAAAGCCATTGACACTCCTATGAGCACCTCCACTAAGTTAGAAATTGATGAGAATGGAGAAAGCTTCGATCAAAAAACCTATAGGGGTATGATAGGAAGTTTACTTTACCTCACTGCCACCAGACCAGACATCATGTTCAGTGTAGGACTTTGTGCTAGATTTCAATCAGACCCTAAGATATCTCATCTCAAAGCAGTCAAAAGATTACTCAGATATCTTAATGGAACTACCAATCTAGGATTATGGTACCCAAAATCAGAAAATTTTGAATTAACAGCTTATGCTGATGCGGACTTCGCTGGCTGTAGACTAGACAGAAAAAGCACATCAGGATCATGTCAATTTTTAGGACATGCCCTTGTATCCTGGTCATCTAAGAAACAAAACTCGGTTGCTCTATCAACAACCGAAGCTGAATACATTGTAGCAAGTGCATGCTGTGCACAAGTTGTATGGATGAAAAACACTTTAGAAGATTACAAAGTGAATCTTAAAGATATTCCCATTAAATGTGATAACACGAGTGCAATATGCTTAACTAAAAATCCTATACAACACTCAAGAACAAAACACATTGATATTAGACATCACTTTATACGAGATCATGTCACTAATCATGATGTAACCATAGAGTTTATTGATACCAAACATCAACTAGCTGATATCTTTACAAAACCACTATGTGAAGAACAATTTGATTACATAAGAAGAGAATTAGGAATGTTGATGTGTCCGAATACTTAAACTAGTTAAAATTATTTTTCGGATGTTATTATTACATGCCTTGACAACGCTTGATCAAATAACATGTTGCAAATCATGTGACAAATATTTTTAACCAAATGCATGTAAGAAGTTCATTTTTCGGTTTGTATGCTAAAAATGGGATGTTCCTGTACACTCTTATGAAAACTTTTTGAAAAATGACTTTCCTCCTTCAAGCAACAAACAATAAAGAGATATTCAAAGAATTATATGTGTCATGACTTCCTTTATATGCTTGATAATGCTATCATGCTTTTTGTTGATGACAAAGGGGGAGAAACATATGAATTGATAAACACTATATCATAGCTGAACTGCCATAATCATGTCTATGTCATAGTTGCAAATACTTGAGTGATGCTATAAACAATGTTATAGTTATGCCATCCTTGCATCACCAAGAGATATGTGAACATGCGCTATAGTTTGCATCATGTCTTGATTTGATATTCTATATTGTGAAGAAAATGCAAACTTGCTAGAAAATCTCAAATGTGTGCATCATGTAAAAAGTCCTTCGTAGCTTTATATGATTACATGATGAATAGTTACAAACACTATCATACAAACTTAATGATGTATGTCATGCCTTGACATCATACTTGAAGAGATACATCATGATGGGCATCATGATGGGAGCATTGATAAGTTTAACTGATCTAACTTATCAATACGTCACTTGAATTCTTAGGTCTTGAATTCAAGGTTGACTTATCTCAACTATGGCATATAGATAGGGGGAGTTAAGGACAACTCCTTTATCAATTGATTGTCATCATCAAAAAGGGGGAGATTGTTGAATCTCGGATTTTGATGATAAAGTCAATTGTCATTTGTTATCTAATCTATATGTTGAGATAAGTGTGCAGGATTAACTACGATGAGAGTAAGACAAGCAGCAGGTGTTGCGCCGGAGTCAAGATCATGATCACGTTGGGAGTTCGAGAGTTCGACAGAAGTTCGGACGGTCGTCGGAGGTTCAGCGAGAACAGATCCGAGAAGTCCAGAAGCTTGCCAAGCGAAGCTCGTCGGAACTCGCCAAGTGGATCGTCGCAAAGTCCAGGAGTATGCCGGATGTCCGCAGAAGGATCACCGAGGGTTTATCGGATGATCGACGGAAGTTCGCCGGAAACTCGCCGGAAGAAGCGATTGACGCATCGGAGCATAGCTGCAGAAGTTGTCTTAGAGTTAATCGTAGTTAGCATGATGATTAAGCTTGAAAATGGGAGGTGATCCCATTAGCTTAATCTTGGGGCAATTGGGCCCCTGAAAAGATTCAAATTGGGCCGAATGGAGCGAACCATTCGAACCCTGATTGCACCAGGCGGTGCAACCGCCTAGGACAGGAGGTGCAACCGCCTGGGCTGCGGGACTGGGCGGTGCAACCACCCCAGCCAGGCGGTGCAACCGCCCAGGCCATGTCTTCCAGCGGGACTGGGCGGTGCAACCGCCCCAGCAAAGAGGTGCAACCGCCCAGGGCTCAGTCTCCAAGCGAGACTGGGCGGTGCAACCTCCTCTGTCAAGAGGTAGCACCGCCAGAGCTCAAGTTTCGAGCTCTGCCAAGAGGTGCAACCACCGAGCTCGGTCTTCGAGCTCTAGGCAGAGAGGTGCAACCTCTTTGGACAGGTGATGCATCGCCTGAGCTCAGTCTTCGAGCTCTGGCAGAGAGGTGCAACCACCTCTGGCAGAGAGGTGCATCAGCCTGAGCTCAGTTTCGAGCTCTGCCAGGTGATGCAACCACCGAGCTCAGACTTCGAGCTCTGCCAGGCGATGCAACCACTGAGCTCAGTCTTCGAGCTCTGGCAGAGAGGTGCAATCGCCTGAGCTCAGTCTTCAAGCTCTGCCAGGCGGTGCCACCTCTCCAGTCCAGAGGTGCAACCGCCTGATCCCGGAATTCCGGGATTTGATCGTTTTGAGCTCCAAATTTGAATTGGGTTGGGGCCTATAAATACCCCACCCATTCAACACTGAAAGGATACATATCCACACCGAATTCTTGATCTTTTCAGTGATTCTAAGAGCTCAAATTTGTGTAAAGTCCTAAAGTTCTCCTCCTTCTGTTCTTTAAGTCTTGAGTTGTAAAGAGAGGAGAGAAAGGATCTGTAAAGGTTGTCTCCTAAGCCTGTCAAAAGGAGAGAAACTGTAAAAGGGCAGTTAGCCTTCGCCCATTGAAGGAAGGCAGCTAGTTGACGTCGGTGACCTCGTCGGAGGAGGAAGCCAAAAGTGGAGTAGGTCAAGACTGACCGAACCACTCTAAATCTCTGGTTTGCTTTTACCTTGAGCACTTTATCATTACTGCAAACCTCCTACATTGCTACTGCCCTCTGTGCCTTTACGAACGAGTTTCTAAGCTCTGATCTTTCAGAATCTGCATTCAAACGTAAATCGTGTTTTCGTACGATCTTCACACTGCAGTTTACGCTTACATTCGGATTCCATTTATAACTGCAAACTGCTTTCTACGTAAAACGCTTTTCAAGGTTCAAAACTGCTTTTAGACGCAAAACTACATTTAGACGTAAAGTTACGTTTAGACGTAAAACTGCGTTTAGACGCAAAACTGTGTTTAGACGTAAAACTGCGTTTAGACGTAAAACTGCGTTTAGACGTAAAACTGCGTTTAGACGCAAAACTGCGTTTAGACGTAAAACTGCGTTTAGACGTAAAACTGCGTTTAGACGTAAAACTGCGTTTGGACGTAAAACTGAGTTTAGACGCAAACTACGCTTAGACGCAAACTGCGCTTAGACGCAAACTGTGCGTAGACGCAAACTGTGCTTAGACGCAAAACTGCGCTTAGACGCAAACTACACTGTGATTCTGCTTTTATATCGAAATCGTTTTTTATCGGACGAACGCAGCTTTCGTTTTTAAATTACTGTAAGATTTCCGCTGCACTAATTCACCCCCCCCTCTTAGTGCTCTCGATCCTAACACCATGAAGCTCGAAGGACTAGGGTCACTCCTCAACCAGTAATATTGAAGCCCTTAGTGCTAGTCATAGGTGCCCAGCAAGCCAATCACGTGAGTGATGACACGTGTGACTTGATACAGAATCTTTTTGCTTATTATATTTTGGCGTATATCACTTTATAACTATTGCATAAATGTATATATATATTGTGATGTCCTTGGATTTGTGCAATGGGAATCGGATCGTGATGAGATCACGATAATGAGATCGATTCACCTTTAAACACATATCCTAAATAATCCCGGTCATAGGTTACTCGAGAGGGACATCGTGATAACCGGATAGACTGGTGTGCTGTATACCCGTCCATATGATGGATGCAGCTGATCTCATAGCTGCTCGTGTAGGGACACTAGGGATACAGTACATGTGCTCATTGGAGAATGAGTTCACTGATTCATCCGCTTACGGAATGCTGGATGGTTGATGATGCCTTATTGTCAAACAGTGATTCCGTAGTCCTAGTGGTGTATCTGGTCCTTAGACTTGAGACACCAAGGATGTCCTGTATGAGTGCTCCACTCTTTGATACCAGACTTATAGGTTTGGCTATCCTAGATCTAGTACAGTTGGTCATTGGGAGTAGTAGTCGACCTTACGAGGGCTATTGAGTGTCGATAGAGGATCATCCACTCTCGGCGTCATGAGAGGAATATCCCATGTGTTCTTGCTCAGACAAATCCCTGGCCAGGGTCATTCGGGTTGAGAGAGAAAGAGTTCTCCGGGAGAATCCGATTAGAGCGAGACTTGAGTAGAAACCGTATGGGTCTGACAACACCATGCTCGATATACGGTCTCTGGGATATTAGATAGATGAAGGATTATAGGTACATGGTAACTGAGGACAGACAGGTCCAATGGATTGGATTCCCCTGTATCGTCTGGGGACTACGGCGTAGTGGCCTAGTACGTCCGTCGTCGATGAGTCGAGTGAATTATTACAGAGATAATAATTCACTGAGTTGGAAGGAGTTCTGATAGGTATGACTCACGGCCAGCTCGATATTGGGCCTAGAGGGTCACACACATATGGTAGGCATTGCGATGAGTAGAGGTTCGGATATGAGATATCCGACGGAGCCCTTGTCTTATTGGATGCAGATCCAATACCCACTAGGGAAGGACCCATTAGGGTTTGACACGGGATCTCTATAAATAGGAGGGATTCACAGCCTCATAGGCTAGAGTCTTTGCTTGCCTTTCCTATTCTCCTCTCCCTCTCCACCTCAGAGTAGGCCTGGAGTTTTGAGAAGCGTCGTTGCAACCCTACTGTGTGGATACCGCTAGAGAGGAGGACGCTTGACCTCCTTCACCATCTCCTAAGGATCTGCAAGGAAACAGGGATATACGATCTCCCTAGGAACACAATCTCTATATGCAGTTTTGTGTTTTGCGGATTTTTTGTGCACCAATCTTCGCACGACGACGAACATCTTTTTGGGAATAGGGGATTTTTGTTTTCTTTTTCTTCCGCTGCACATATGATGTCGCCCCCCATGATTTCCCAACACTTAGCCCCCCCTACTATTGACCGAGTCCCTGCACTAAAAAGGTTGACAAGAGAAGAGCTTCATGAGCGATCTGCGAAGGGGTTATGTTGGCATTGCGATGAGCCGTGGAGCCATGAGCATCGTTGTAGTAAAGGGAAACTTTTTATCATTGAACCAATAGAAGAAGAGGTCATTGAACATCCAAAAGAGAGCATTGAACATAAAGAAGAATATGCAGAAGAAGAGCCACAACCGACCGAAGTTATGGTACATGCACTAGCCGGCTACTCAAACCCGCAAATGATGAAAGTTGGAGGCCTTCTCAAACAACAACTGATCACTATTTTCATCGACACGGGCAGCACTAATAATATCCTAAATAGTAAGGTTGCTATCCTAATGGCATTACCTATCGAGAATCATTGCAGGTTTGATGTTAAGGTCACCGACAGACGGATTTTGAAGTGTGATCGTAGGCGCCCGCAAGAGAAACTATTGCTGCAGGACCAAGTGATAATTACATATTTCTTCCTTCTCCCTCTTGATGATCATGAGGCCATGCTCAGAATTAAATGGTTGACAATAGTAGGTGATTTTTCTTGGAATTTTATGAAACTAATTATGAAATTTTACAGTAAGGAGAAACAGGTGATACTGCACGGGAAAAGTGGGGGCGACGTAACGATGATTTACACACAACAAATGAAGAAGGTTTTGTATAAAGCATGCAGTGGCTTTTTAGTACAACTTGAGCAGCAAACTAAGGGAGAGCCAACAAAATTGGAAGATCCAAATCTACTTTGCTTGCTGAATTTTTAGATATATTTGACGAACTACGCAACCTACCTCTTACCCGTCGACATGATCATTGTATAACGATTCTTCCAAGCCAATCTCCAGCAAATGCTCAGCCATATCAGTATCCACATCTCTAGAAGGATGAAATAGAAAGGATTGTAAAAGATATGCTCAAAATAGGAGTTATTCGGCCATGTTGTAGCCCCTACTCTTCACCGGTGTTCCTCATACGAAAGAAGGATGGAATATGGCGATTATGTGTTGATTATCGAACTCTCAATGGCATAACCATCAAGGATAAATACCCTATTCCAGTAGTAGATGAGTTGCAAGATGAAAGGGAGCATAAATCTTCACAAAGCTGGACCTTCAATCCGGGTATCATCAAATACGAGTATGCGAAGAAGACATACCGAAAACCACCTTTTGAACACACAATAACAACTATGAATTTTTGCTTTCTTCAAAAGAAAGTGGAATATCTTGGGCATATCATATCAGAGGAAGGTGTGGCAGTAGACCCCTTCAAAATTGGAGCAATGCAAAATTGGCTGACCCCGAGGAACATAAAATTGCTACATGGCTTTCTGGGTTTAACAGACTACTACTGCAAGTTCGTGGAAAACTATGGAGAGATCAGTGCACCACTTACTTCCTTTCTGAAAAAAGAAGTCTTCCAATGGTTGGACAGAGCCTCCGTTGCCTTCGACAAACTTAAGGCAGCCATGACGACGACGCCGATGCTAACACTACCAGATTTCAACCGACCCTTCATTATTGAGGCCGACGTATCTGGAGTCAGAATTGGAGCAATTCTCATGCAAGATGGTCGACCACTCACATACACTAGCAAGGCATTATCTCCCTCCCATCAAAATAAGTCAACATATGATAAGGAGATGCTCGCCATTGTGCGCGCAACAACGAGGTGGAGACCCTACTTGATTGGTCGACGATTTCAAATTAAAACCGATCATAAAAGCCTCAAGTACTTTTTGGAGCGAAAGATATCATCCCCTGAGCAGCAAAAATGAGTAACAAAACTTCTTGGATTTGATTATGAAATAACTTACAAAAAGGGGAAAGAGAATGTTCTTGCAGATGCGCTTTCGCAGCTACCCGAGCAAGCTAATGTTTTGGCCATTTCACTTCCGACCAGCGACTTCCTTGAGGATATTAAGATGGAATGGCAGGAAGATTCAGAGACTAGTAAGATTATAAAAAAATTGGAGGAAGCATCAAGCTCCGTAGCTTATTACAATTGGGACTCAAAAGAACTACACTATAAGAGTACTAAATTAAAAAGGAGTATAGCATATCACTCACAAACCGACGGCCAGATAGAAGTTGTGAATAGGTGCTTGGAGATAGCCCAAAGCCACCCACCAAATATGACTACCCAAGGAGGAATTCAGACTCAGCCAAGTGCCATTATTGATCGACGGATTATGACTCGACGACGACGATCCACTACTGAATTGCTAATACAGTGGGCAAACCTACTAACAGAAGATGCCACTTTGGAGAACTATGATGACTTGAAGATCAAATTCCCAAAATTCATGAATCGTCAGCCTCGAGGACAAGGCTGATTTGAAGAGGGCGGGTTTTTTAGGACTCTAGCTAGGAGAGTCCTAATTGAGAGGGACATTCATGTAAAATTGTTAGGACTTTTGCTAGGAGAGTCCAAATTGAGAGGGACATTCTATTAGGACTCTAGCTAGGAGAGTCCTAATTGAGAGGGACATTCTGTTAGGACTCTAGTTAGGAGAGTCCTAATTGAGAGGGACATTCATGTAGGAGGTTGTTTCTTAGAGAAGAATTAGGAGTTGTAAGGGAATAGGAGTCTTGAGTAGGAGTCCTATTAGGAGTTGGTTAGAAGTAAGAGTCTTAAGTAGGAGTCCTATTAAGAGTTAGGGTTTAGAAGCCCTATAAATAGTCATGTATTCCTCCTCTTTTCTCAAGCAATAGATGAATCTTTTCTGCAGCCTTTGAGCAGCAACTTGGAGGGAGGAACCCCTATAGAGTTCCAAGGAGGCTGATCCCCTAAAGAGATCAACCCCAAGTTTAGAATCTACAAGGGTTCTAACAAGGATCCATTAGGGTTTGGCAGGGGACCTCTTTAAATAGGAGGGATTCAGAGCCTCATAGGCTAGAGCCTTTTCTTGCCTCTCCTATTCTCCTTTCCCTCTCCACTTCAGAGCAGACCTAGAGTTTTTGAGGAGCATCGTCGTAGCCCTACTGTGTGGATCACCGCTAGAGAGGAGGACACTTGACCTCCTTCACCCTCTCCTAACGATCAGCAAGGAAACAAGGACATTCGATCTCCCTAGGTAACATAATCTACTCTATACGCAGTTTTAAGTTTCGTGGATTTTGTGCACCAATCTTCGCACAATGATGAACATCTCTTTGGGAATCAGGGATTTTTATTTTCTTGTTCTTCCGATGCGCATGTAATGTCGCCCCCAAGATTTCCCAATAGTGGTATCAGAGCCAGGTCGTTCGTACAATAGATTGGTTTTGAACTACATGTGTTGTGTTTTGTGTTGAATCTCGTATTTTGATGATGAAACTACTTGATATATGATTTAATCTGCGTTTTGAGTGACGCAGGATGCTTCGATCAGGATGAGACAATTAAAGCAGGAAAATCATGTTGTGCCGAAGGAACATGTCAGAAGATTGGACGTCGGGCCGGTGGATCGGTCGACGTATCGACAGAAGGCTTCGGGCTGTGGAATCGGGCATCGGGCCAAGAAGAGCGGGTATTGTGCTAAGGATATCGGAGTTGCGGAGTCAACTGGCCGATTGGGCAATAGGCTGCAGGAGAAGACGATGCGCCGAAGAATCGGACGAAGCGTCGAGGGACCAATGACATGTCGGACAACTTGGTTAATTGCTTAGGATTAATTATCTCGATCGAAGTTTTATTTTTGCTGTGCAGGATTAACTACGATGAAAGTTAGACAAGCAGCAGGAGTTACGCCGGAGTCAAGTTCATGATCACGTTGGGAGTTCGAGAGTTCAACGGAAGTTCGGACGGTCGTCGGAGGTTCTGCGGGAACAGATCCGAGAAGTCTAGAAGCTTGCCAAGCGAAGCTCGTCGGAACTCGCCAAGTGGATCGTCGCAAGTCCAGGAGTTTGCCGGAAGTCCGCAGAAGAATCACCGAGGGTTCATCGGATGATCGACGAAAGTTCGCCGGAAACTCGCCGGAAGAAGCGATTGACGCATCGGAGCAAAGCTGCAGAAATTGTCTTAGATTTAATCGTAGTTAGCACGTTGATTAAGTTGGAAAATGGGAGGTGATCCCATTAGCTTAATCTTGGGGCAATTGGGCCCCTGAAAAGATTGAAATTGGGCCGAATGGAGCTAACCATTCGGACCCTGATTGCACCAAGAGGTGCAACCGCCTAGGCCAGGATGTGGCACCGCCTGGGCTAAGTCTCCCAGCGAGACTGGGCGGTGCAACCGCCCCAACCAGGAGGTGCAACCGCCTGAGCTCAGTCTTCGAGCTAGACTGGGCGGTGCAACCTCCCTGATAGAGAGGTAGCACCGCTTGAGCTCGGTCTTCGAGCTCTGGCAGAGATGTGCAACCGCCTCAGTCAGGAGGTGGCACCGCCTAGGGCTCAGTCTCCGAGCCAGACTCAGGCGGTCAAACCGCCCCTGACAGAGAGGTGCAACTGCCTGGGCTTAGTCTCCGAGCTCTGCCAGGCGGTGCAACCTCTCCAGTCAGGAGGTGCAACCGCCTGATCCCGGAATTCCGGGATTTGATCGTTTTGAGCTCCAAATTTGAATTGGGTTGGGGCCTATAAATACCCCACCCATTCAGCACAGAAAGAGCAAGAGACCTACACCGAAATCTTGATCTTCTCTGTGATTCTTGAGCTCAAAATTGTTGAAAAGCCTTTAAGTTCTCCTCCTTCTGTTCTTCAAAGTCTTGAGTTGTAAAGAGAGGAGAGAAAGGTTCTGTAAGGGTTGTCTCCTGATCCCGTCAAAAGGAGTGAAACTGTAAAAGGGCAGTTGGCCTTCGCCTATTGAAGGAAGGCCTCTAGTTGACGTCGGTGACCTCGTCGGTGGAGGAAGCCAAAAGTGGAGTAGGTCAAGACTGACCGAACCACTCTAAATCTCTGGTTTGCTTTTACTTTGAGCACTTTATCATTACTGCAAACCTCCTACATAGCTACTGCCCTCTGCGCTTTTACGAACAAGTCTCTAAGTTCTGATCTTTCAGAATCTGCATTCAGACGTAAATCGGTGTTTTCGTACAAACTTTACATTGCAGTTTACGTTTACGTTCTGATTCCATTTATAACTGCAAACTGTCTTCTGTGCTTTTACGAATGAGTTTCTAAGTTCAAATCTTTCCAAAACTGCATTTAGACGTAAAACTGCGTTTAGACGTAAAACTGCGTTTAGACGTAAACTGCACAAACTGTGTTTAGACGTAGAACTGCGTTTAGACGCAAACTGCGTTTAGACGTAAAACTGCCTTTAGACGTAAACTACGCAACCTACGTTTAGACGTAAAATTACGTTTAGACGTAAACTGCGCAAACAGTGTTTAGACGCAAACTGCGTTTAAACGTAAACTGAGTTTAGACGTAAACTGAGTTTAGACGCAAACTGCGTGCAGACGTAAACTGCGCTTAATCTTAAGTTATCTTAGAATCGGCTTTTACATCGAAATCGTTTTTTATCGAACGAACGCAGCTTTCGTTTTTAATCGCTGAAAGATTTCCGCTGCACTAATTCACCCCCCCCCCCTCTTAGTGCTCTCGATTCTAACATTTTGAAGAAACTTTTGACATCAAAATCGTTAACGCAAAAGCGAGTAAGGGCAGCAATAGTTGCTATAGGGACATGTCATATTAGGAGACTAAATCATAGAAACATCTCTCTCGATAATATTAAGTCGATAAACGTGAGGCAATTAGATTGACCCACGTGGCCTTCCATCGTTATAAGTAGGAATTGATTCCCGATGTAGGTTGAGTTGGTCGAGTCCCGCAAGACTCACCTATATCGTGATTCGCTATCATGCTTACGACATAGAGATGTCACCGGTGACCTGAGGACATGGTATACTTGGTTGAGTCCCTCGAGACCATGGTGATTCGGAGGCCAAATAGGACGAAAATCATAGGGAGTTGTGATCGGCAATAGTTGCCTACCTTTTAGGCTTAGTGTGATTGGTCAAATCCCTCGAGGTTACACTAAGACGTTGATTGGATCCTGATCCCCACTAGAAGTCTGCCGGAGACTTCCGTTTCACGTGCTGAGGATGTCATGTGACTCGTTAGTAAAATAG
Source organism: Musa acuminata AAA Group (assembly GCF_036884655.1). Lineage (NCBI taxonomy): Eukaryota > Viridiplantae > Streptophyta > Magnoliopsida > Zingiberales > Musaceae > Musa > Musa acuminata. The sequence goes on from NC_088346.1 coordinate 26,190,121, forward strand.
TGGGAGAATATTAAGATAGAAGTCCATATCTTGATAGTTTATTTCTTGCAAAATCTGCATGTTATTCATTTCTACTGCATCTTTATTTTCAAAAAATGTCGCTTTCAAATCCCTTATGTGGCATACTTGATATCAACCGCCTCACTGGTCCAAATTATACGGATTGGCTCCGTAACTTGAGAATTGTTCTCACGGCAGAGAAAATCGTGTACGTCCTTGATACTGTGATGCTTATGCCCGAAGAAGGGATTAGCGAGGATGAGATCGCTCACTACGTGAAGTACATTGATAACTCCACTCTTGCTTAGTGCTATATGTTGGGCTCTATGACTCCTGAGTTATAGAGACAACATAAAAAGATGGATGCCAGATCCATTCTCCTACATGTCTGTAAATTGTTTGAGGAACAGGGAAGGACTCAGCGATATGAGATATCCAAGAGCCTCTTCCGTGCTAGGATGCAACCTAAGGGATTCGTGTCCAAGAACTGCCCAGATAAGGTGTGTAGGTTGCTTAGATCCATTAATGGACTAAAGCAAGCTTCCTGAAGTTTGAACATAAGATTTGATGAGGCAATCAGATCTTATGACTTCGTTAAGAACGAAGATGAGCCTTGTGTGTATAGGAAGGTAAGTGGGAGCGCTATCACCTTTTTGGTGTTATATGTAGATGACATCCTGATCATTGGGAATGACGTAGGAATGCTATCCACAATAAAGACTTGGTTATCTTGACACTTCTCCATGAAAGACTTAGGGGAAGCATCCTATATCTTGGGGATTAGAATCTATAGAGATAGATCCAAGAGGATGCTTGGCTTGTCCTAGTCCAGGTACATAGAAACCATTGTCAAAAGGTTTGGCATGGAAAATTCCAAGAGATGTCTCATACCGATGAGACATGGAATATCGCTTTATATGAGTATGTCCCCAAAGACTCTAGAAGAAAGGGCGAATATGGATATGATACCTTATGCCTCAGCAATAGGGTCTATCATGTATGTCATGCTATGTACTAGGCCTGATATAGCGTATGCTCTGAGTGTCACAAGCAGGTATTAGGCAGATCAAGGCTTGGAGCACTAGAAAGCAGTAAAGTGTATCCTTAAGTACTTGAGAAGGACTAAGGATCTTTTACTAGTATACGGAGGTAATAGCCTTAAGGTTGAAGGCTACACGGACTCAAGTTTTTAGTCTGATGTGGATGATAACAAGTCGAATTCAGGGTATGTGTACACCTTGAATGGAGGAGCAGTGTGCTGGAAGAGTTCCAAGTAAGATACTACTGTTGACTTGACCACAAAGGCGGAGAACATTGTTGCATCAGATGTAGCAAAGGAGAGAGTCTGGGTGAAGAAGTTCATCACAGATTTGGGAGTAGTGCCGGGTAGCGAGGAGCCCAAGTCTCATAAAAAATCTAAGCATGTTCTGAGGAGGTTCTACCTAATTAGAGAGATCATAACCCGAGGAGATGTAGCAGAGGAAAGAGTTCTATCCGAAGATAACATTGTAGATCCACTAACAAAGTTATTGTCTCATATTGTCTTTGAGCATCATAGGGGTCGGATGGGGATCAGACACATAGGTGATTGGCTTTAGGTCAAGTGAGAGATTGCTAGTCATAGGTGCCCAGCAAGCCAATCACGTGAGTGATGGCACGTGTGACTTGATGTAGAATCTTTTTTCTTATTATATTTTGGCATATATCACTTTATAACTATTGCATATATGCACATATATATTATGATGTCCTTGGACTTGTGCAATGGGAATCGGATCATGATGAAATCACGAAAATGAGATCGATTCACCTTTAAACACATATCCTAAATAATCCCGGTCATAGGTTACTCGAGAGGGACATCGTGATAACCGACAGACTGGTGTGCTGTATACCCGTCCATATGATGGATGCAGCTAGTCTCATAGCTGCTCATATAGGACAACTAGGGATACAGTACAGGTGCTTATTTGAGAATGAGTTCACCGATTGATCCGCATACGGAATGCTGGATGGTTGATGATGCCTTATTGTCAGACAACGATTCCGTAGTCCTAGTGGTATATCTGGTCCTTAGACTTAAGACACCAAGGATGTCTTGTATGAGTTCTCCACTCTTTGATACCAGACTTATAGGTTTGGCTATCCCAGATCTAGTATAGCTGGTCATTGGGAGTGGTAGTCAACCTTACGAGGGCTATTGAGTGTCAATAGAGGATCATTCACTCTCGGTGTCATGAGAGAAACATCCCATGTGTTCTTGCTCAGATAAATCCCTAGCCAGAGTCATTCGGGTTGAGAGAGAAAGAGTTCTCCGGGAGAATCCGATTAGAGCGAGATTCGAGTAGAAACTATGTGGGTTTGACAGCACCATGCTCGATATATGGTCTCTGGGATATTAGATTGATGAGGGACTATTGGTACACGGTAACTGAGGACAGACAGGTCCAATGGATTGGATTCCCCTTTATCATCTAGGGACTACGACGTAGTGGCCTAGTACGTCCGTAGTCGATGAGTCGAGTGAATTATTACAGAGATAATAATTCACTTAGTTAGAAGGAGTTCTGACAGGTATGACTCACAGCTAGCTCGATATTGGGCCTAGAGGGTCACACACATATAGTAGGCATTGTGATGAGTAGAGGTTCGGATATGAGATATCCGACGAAGCCCTTGTCTTATTGGATATCTAATAAGCCCCTAAATTATTAGATCCTATAGACGAGATCCAATTAGAGCCCTTGAGAGATTATTGGATAGAGATCCACTAATCTAAAAGGCTTGGGTTATTGGATGCAGATCCAATACCCACTAGGGGAGGATCCATTAGGGTTTGATAGGAGACCTCAATAAATAAGAGGGGTTCAGAGCCTCATAGGCTAGAGCCTTTGCTTGTCTCTCCTATTCTCCTTCCCCTCTCCACCTCATAGCAGGCCTGGAGTTTTTGAGGAGCGTAGTCGTAGCCTTGCTATGTGGATCGCCGCTAGAGAGGAGGACGCTTGACCTCCTTCACCCTCTCCTAAAGATCTGCAAGGAAACAGGGATATACGATCTCCCTAGGTAACACAATCTACTCTATACGCAGTTTTAAGTTTCATGGATTTTGCGCACCAATCTTCGCACGACAATGAACATCTGTTTGGGAATCAGGGATTTTTATTTTCTTGTTCTTCCGATGCGCATATGATGTCGCCCCCAAGATTTCCCAATAGGTACCGCCCAGTGCAGTGTTAGTGTCAAACTGACACTGCCCATGGTAGGGTGCTAGGCGGTAGTACCGCCCAGCACAGCCCCCCAAGTGGTGGTACTACCAAACTGGGTGGTGGTACCACCCAATGCAGTGTTAGTGTCAGACTGGCACTAGCGGTGGTACCACTCGTGCCCGAGAAACCTAGGATGAGATATTTTTAGGCTCCAAGTTTGAATCAACTTGAAGCATATAAATACCCCTCTCATTCCTAGTTAAAACACACAAGCATAGAGAATTTGAAAGTGAGAAAATGCTGCTACAATCTCTTGAGAAATTCCCTCCTCCACTCTAAGTTTAGAATTTTGTAAGAGAGGAGTGAGTGTTTGTAAGGGTTGTCTCCTAAACCAGGGAAAATGAGAAGAGGGGTGTAAAAGGTGGTTGGACTTCGCCTATTGAAGGAAGACTAATAGTGGATGCTGGTGGCCTCGGTAGAGGAGGAATCGGCGGAGTGGATGTAGGTCACGATGACCGAACCACTATAAAATTGGCGTGTTCTCTGGTTTGCATTTATTTCCTGCCATTTACATACTGCAAACTAAATCTTTACTTGCCTACTGCATTCACTTCATAAACGTACGCTTTCAAAGTTAAGTTTCCGAAATCGATTTTCATCGGAATCGATTTTAATCGAAACGAAACATTTTTTAAGATGTGATTTTACTGCTGCACTAATTCACCCCCCCTCTTAGTGCCGACCCCGATCCTAACAGTTGCTACATAAAGACATCTTCAGTTAGAATCCCCTGTATAAAGGCATTATTAAAGTCCAATTAGCGTAAGTGCTAGCCCCTAGAGATGGCCAAACTTAGAATAAGCCGAATTGTTGTAGATTTAACTACGGGGCTGAAAGTCTCTGTAAAGTCAACTCCAAGTCGTTGATGAAACCCTTTGGCAACTAAACAAGCTTTGTATCTAGCAACAGACCCGTCTGGGTTCCGCTTAATCCGAAAGACTCATTTACACCCGATGATATTTTGTGTAGGATGAAATGGCACAAGAGTCCATGGAGTGTTATGGCATAGGGCATCATGAACTTCACACATGGCTTTATGCTAGTGTGGAGATTTTTGGGCTTGAGTGATTGTGGTAGGTAAACTGGTCTTAGGAGAGGATTGTGTGAGAGCATGTAGGTCGAGAACCTTGTTGAATCTCGTATTTTGATGATGAAACCAATTGATAATTATATTTATGTTTTAATCTACATTTTGAGTGACGTAGGATGCTTCGATCAGGATGAGACAATTAAAGCAGGAAAAATCATGTTGTGTTGGAGAAACATGTTAAAAGATTGGACGTTGGGCCGGTGGATCGGTCGACGTATCGATAAAAGGCTTCGGGTCATGGACTCGGGCATCGGGCTAAGAAGAACGGGTATTGTGCCAAGGATATCGGAGTTACAGAGTCAACATGCCGAATGGAAAATGGGCCGCAGGAGAGGACGATGCGCCGAAGAATAGTACGAAGTGTCAAAGGACCAATGACATGCTAGACAACTTGGTTAATTGCATATGATTAATTGTCTCGATTGAAGTTTTATTTTACATGTGCAGGATTAACTACGATGGAAGTAAGACATGCAGCAGGAGTTGCATCGGAGTCAAGACTATGATCACGTTGGGAGTTCGAGAGTTCGACGGAAGTCCGGACGGTCGTCGAATGTTCTGCGGGAACAAATCCGAGAAGTCCAGGAGCTTGCCAAAGAAGCTTGTCGGAACTCGCCAAGTGGATCATCGCAAGTCCAGGAGTTTGTTGGAAGTCCGCTGGAGCATCGTCGAAGGTTCGTCGGATGTTCGCCGGAAGCTTACCGGAAGAAGCAATTGATGCACCAGAGCAAGTTGCAGTAAATATCTTAAGAAATATCACAGTTAACATGCAGATTAAATTAGGAATGGGAGGTGATCCCATTAATTTAATCTGGGGGCAATTGGGCCCTTAATAGACCCAAATTAGGTCGAATGGATCAACCCATTCGGACAAGAATTCCTGCCAAGTGGTGGCACCGCTAGGGTCGGCGGTGGCACCGCCCAGGAGATGGTCTCCCAGGAAAGCTGGGTGGTGCAACTGCATAGGTCAAGCGGTGGCACCGCTTTGGCTCAATCTCCGAGCGAGAGTGGGCGGTGGTACCACCCCTGTCAGGCAGTGGTACCGCTTGGGCTTAGTCTTCGAGAGAGACTGGGTGGTGGAACCGCCCCAGTCAGGCGGTGGCACCGTCAGAGCTCAGTCTCCGAGCTCTGTCAGGCAGTCGTACCGCCCAGTCTGGCGGTAGTACCGCCCAGTCTGGCGGTAGTACCGCCAAGACCCCAAAAATCCGGGAGGTGACATTTTTTAGCTCCAAATTCAAACCAGTTTATGGCCTATATATACCCCACCCTCTCCTGCATGAAAGGGCACTGAAAATCCAATCTTACTCTGTGATTTTTAGAGCTCAAAAGTGTTGTAAAGGCTAGAAGTTCTCCTCCCTCTTTTCTTCCAAGTTTTGATCTTTCATGAGAGGAGAGAAATTATGTAATGGTTGTCTCCTAAGCCCGTCAAAAGGAGTGAAACTATAAAAGGGTGGTTGGCCTTCGCCTAATGAAGGAAAGCCTCTAGTGGACGTCGGTGACCTTGTCGGAGGAGGAAGCCGAAAGTGGATGTAGGTCACGTTTGACCGAACCACTCTAAAATCTGGTTTACATTTCCTTTGTGCTATTTATCTTAACTACAAACTGCCTTCCTTACTTTACTTGAAACACATTTTTGTAAGCTTTCAAAGTTATTATCTGCATGAAACGACTTTTACGTCGAAATCGGATTTCAACGTACGAACGCTGTTTCAATCGTCGAAAGTTTTTTGCTGCACTAATTCACCCCCCCCCCCCCCCCCCTCCCCTCTTAGTGCTCTTGATCCTAATAGTTGGTATCAGAGCCTCGTTATTTCTTACTTAGATTAACACCCAAGAGAAATGGCTCTTTTCAGCATTCAAGAGGGTCACTCTCTCATTCGTCCTCCCTTCTTCAATGGGACGGACTACACTTATTGGAAAACTCGAATGAGAGTTTTCTTGCTTTCATTGGATTTGAATTTATGGCACATTGTCGAATCCGGTTTTAAAAGGTCTTCTCTTCCAATGAAAGATTGGAATGATTTGGAGAAGAAGACATTTTCTTTAAATACTAGAGCTATGAACACTCTATTTTGCACCTTAGATAAAACGGAGTTTAATCGGGTTTCTTTGTGCAAAACGGCTTTCGATATTTGGCACACTCTTGAAATCACACACGAAGGCATAAGTAGTGTAAAAGAATCTAAAGTAAATTTTTTGATGCATGATTTCGAGCTTTTTCGAATGAAGCCAAGCGAAACCATTGTTGACATGTACACCCATTTTACGGATGTCGTCAATGGTTTAAAAGCTCTTGGCAAATGTTTCTCGAATTTTGAACTTGTTAGTAAAGTTTTACGATCACTTTCTAAAGCTTGGGAATCAAAAGTAACTGAAATACAAGAAACAAAATATTTAAATATTTTTCCACTTGAAGAACTAATTGATTCGTTGATGACATATGAAATGGTGCACAATGCACATGATGAATAAAACAACATTCCAAAGAACAGGAAGGATTTGGGACATAGAACATTTGAAGACCACTCGAGCATAAGCTCAAGTGATTGTGAACAAGAACTATAAATGAAATCTAAAAAGTTCATAAAATAAAAAATAAAAAGAAAAAAGAATGGAACTACTTGCTTTGAACGCAAGAAAAAGAATACATCTTGGGATGAATCAAGCTCCTTCGAAGACGATGAGAAAATCAAGAAAGGCAAGGTGGCAAACTATGCCTTAAGGACATTCAACGATGAGGTAATCGAAACCCCCTTAATTTATTTTGAAATTACTTGATATTTCTCATGATGCATTTTCTTTTTTTTTAGTTTAGAATTAATTTTCTTGAAAATTACATGTTTTATAATTAAAATACAAAAATTAGGAATAGTGCTTACCATTCTAGTAATTTTGAAAATAATCATGAAAATAACATGTTTATGATAAACAAAATGATTAAAAATGCCTTATGAAATCATGCTATATGTGGTTAAGAAGTAATAATGTGTATCATATTTGATTAATATTGTTGAATGGTATCATGTTTGATTAACTAATTTCTCGATTTTGATGAAATCATGTTTGATTTGAAGTAATGCATAATGATGTAATGAAAATATTAAATGCTTTTGAAACCATGATTGACAATTTTATGCTTGAGATTTTAAAAATTATACATGATGATTTGGCCTTGATGGTTTTTATGACGAAATTCATTTTTCGATCCTAAATGTTAATGCATGTTTTTATTTGGCATAAAAGAAAAGAACATGCATGTATGAAATAAATCACATGAATTAAAACAATTAAAATGTGGCAAAGTTTCTTCTTGAAAAATTTATTTTTCTAACTTTATTGATTTTTCAAAAAGGGAAATTAATGAATCTATTTGTATTACTTTTGTGAATCTCTTGAAAATGATCTTGATTTGATAATTTAAATGAGCTTTATCTTGATTTTTTGAAATTTATAAATTAAGATTTCTTATGCTTAATTCAAGATTTTATATGCATGAATTAATATCTTGTTCTCTTACAAGATTGAATGAATTCTATCTATATCATGATCTCCTATGAATTCTTTTCATTTATTATTTAAAGTGGAGATTTGTCAAAATAAATCATGTCTTTTGGTATTCAAATGATTTTATCTTTCATGACATGATGTGATTGTATTTATGGCTTGTATGCCTTGAAATTATTAAAATATTTTACACTATTTTGTTCTTCCCTTCTTCTTTCTTGTTTACAATGATAAAATGGGGAGAAATTTTGATCATGCATGGTAGGATATAATTTCTATAATGAGAATTTTATACAATTACATGCCTTAATAACATGTTGGAAATTATGTGTTTTGGATACAAAAATTTCCATGATAATAAGCATGTTTTATCTTCATGATTGAATTTGAAAATCTATAGCAAAACCTTGTCCGAATGCATGAAAGTGTTAAATTTCATTTTTCAGATTTTCTTGATCCTAACATGATTTAGTATTTCTCTTCCAGACTTAATGTAGCTTTCATAAGCATATGTCATATCGAGTTTGTTTCATATCATTGATTTTTGACATATAGAATCAATTAACAAATGCATCTCTCATAGACTTATCGTGTGAAAAATATTTTTTTTCGAGAAATGGATTTGATGAAATGTTTCCTTCTTATGAATTCCTTCTTGAAAAAGGAAGATCTTTTTTAACATTTGCAAGGATTTGATTCACATACATATCTTGATCCTTACAAAAATGAATCTTGATCCTTGCAAAAATAGATTTGATCCTTGCAAAAATGAAAATAAATATTTGCATCATGTTTGATGATTTTATATTTTAATAATATGCATGATGAGTTGCAGTGATGATTGATTTATTTTTAATATCATGCATAAAAAAAATGAAATGTAAGGTTTTGAAATTGTGTATGTTTTGATTTGAATATATAATGATGCACAAATCAGATTGATACGTACCTTTGTCATAATCTGAAAATTGATATAAGGGTCTTCCCTTCTTTTTGACAATGATAAAGGAGGAGCAAGAATTTCTAGTGTGAACATCATGAAAAGAGGCAAACTAACTAGCTTGCACAATTCAAGACGAAAGCAAAAATTGCACTTCTCCAAAGAGAAGAAATTGCTATCTTGAACATCACCGATAATTGATAGCTTGAAATCTCAAGAAAAAGCAAAAATGTGTTATCTTGCCTATCTCAAGATGCTAAATATGCTAAACTTGCACTTTGCAATAGAAGCAAAATTGCGAGCTCAAACATTGCAAAGGAAGCAAAAATTTGCTAGCTTGCAACTTGCATATTTCAAGAAGCAAGAGTTGCCTTCTTGAACATATTTAATTTGCTAGCTTGTATGATGTAGAAGTTGCTATCTCAAAAGAAGCAAAAGTGCTATCTTATATGTTGTAAAACTTGCGTATCTAAAACTTGATAGCTTGAATGTTCTAAGCATGATGTAACACTTGCTAAATTTTCTAGCTTCAAAACTACATGATGATAAAACTTGATATTATGTTTTTCATACAATGAGTTGAACTAATATTACAAACACATTAGAGTTGGACTTCTCCTTTTTGTTGATGACAAAGGGGGAAGAGTATGATGTTATGCATGAGTTTATGCATAAGTTCATGATGACGTGTTGCAAGTATTCATGATGAATATTGTAATGACTTTAATTCAGTTTGAATTCAAGGTTCTATCAATATGACATATTGATAGGGGGAGTTTGTTTAAACTCCGGGAGTTAAGTTTAACTCCATCATCAATTAGTTGTCATCATCAAAAAGGGGGAGATTATTGAATCTCGTATTTTGATGATGAAACCAATTGATAATTGTGTTTATGTTTTAATCTGTGTTTTGAGTGACGTAGGATGCTTCGATCAGGATGAGACAATTAAAGCTGGAAAAATCATGTTGTGCTAGAAGAACATGTCATAAGATTGGACGTCGAACCGGTGGATCGGTCGACATATTGATAGAAGGCTTCGGGCCGTAGACTCGAGCATCGAGCCAAGAAAAGTGGGTATTGTGCCAAAGATATCAGAGTTGCGGAGTCAACTGGTCGATTGGGCAATAGGTCACAGGAGAGGATGATATGCCGAATAATCGGACGAAGCGTCGAGGGACCAATGACATGACAGACAAATTAGTTAATTGCTTAGGATTAATTGTCTCGATCGAAGTTTTGTTTTACATGTGCAGGATTAACTATGATGGAAGTAAGACATGTAGCAGGAGTTACACTGGAGTCAAGACTATGATCACTTTGGGAGTTTGAGAGTTCGACGGAAGTCCGGACGGTCATCGAAGGTTCTACGGGAACAAATCCGAGAAGTCCAAGAGCTTGCCAAAGAAGCTCATCGGAACTCGCCAAGTGGATCGTCGCAAGTCCAGGAGTTTGCCGGAAGTCCGCCGGAGCATCGTCGAAGGTTTGTCGGATGTTTGCCGGAAGTTCACCGGAAGCTCGCTGGAAGAAGCGATTGACGCACCGGAGCAAGTTGTAGTAAATGTCTTAAGAAATATCGTAGTTAGCATGTGGATTAAGTTAGGAATGGGAGGTGATCCCATTAACTTAATCTGGGAGCAATTGGGCCCTTGATAGACCCAAATTGGGCCGAATGGATCAACCCATTCGGACCAGAATTCCTGCAAGGTGGTGGCACAGCCCAGGAGATGGTCTCCCAGGAAAGCTGGGCGGTACAACCGCCCAAGTCAAGCAGTGGCACCGCTTGGGCTCAGTCTTCGAGCGAGACTAAGCTGTGGTACCACCCCTATCAAGTTGTGGTACCACCTGGGCTCAGTCTCCGAGCAAGACTGGGCGATGGAACCACCCCAGTCAGGTGGTGGCACCGCCAGAGCTCGGTCTCCGAGCTTTGTCAGGCGGTCGTACCGCCCAGTCTGGCGATAGTACCGCCAGGACCCTAGAAATCCAAGAGGTGACATTTTTTAGCTCCAAATTCAAACCAGTTTGGGGCCTATATATACCCCACCCTTTCCTGCATGAAAGGGCACCGAAAATCCAATCTTACTCTGTGATTTTTAGAGCTCAAAAGTGTTGTAAAGGCTAGAAGTTCTCCTCCCTCTTTTCTTCCAAGTTTTGATCTTTCATGAGATAAGATAAATTTTGTAAGGGTTGTCTCCTAAGCCCATCAAAAGGAGTGAAACTGTAAAAGGGTGGTTGGCCTTCGCCTATTGAAGGAAGGCCTCTAGTGGACAACGGTGACCTCGTCGGAGGAGGAAGCCGAAAGTGGATGTAGGTCACGTTTGACTGAACTACTCTAAAATCAGGCTTGCATTTCCTTTGTGCTATTTATCTTAACTGCAAACTGCCTTCCTTACATTACTTCAAATATGTTTTTGTATGCTTTCAAAGTTATTATCTGCACGAAACGACTTTTACGTCGAAATCAGATTTCAACGTACGAACGCAGTTTCAATCGTCGAATGTTTTCCGCTGCAATAATTCACCCCACACCCCCCCCCCCCCCCCCCCGTAATATCCCTCACTTTTGAAAATTTATTAATAAGGATTTATATGTAAATTGGAGGATCTATATGTAAATATAGAAATTTTAAGGACTAAACTGTTAAGTTGCAAAAAGAAAAAAAAATTAAAAAAAAACCAAAAATTTCGGCTTTATCCCACCGCCTCCCATGCTCTGTTCCCGAAACAGAGAGAGGAGCTGTGGGGCGTGGGGAGAAGAAGAAGAAAAAGAGGGAAAAGAAGAGAAGTAGAAGAGGAGAAGAAGAAAAGAAGAAGAAGAGGAAGAGAAGAAGAAGTGGTTGTGATACCTCTATTTCCTGCAGGGAAACAGAGGAGAGGGTGTGTGTGATGCCGGGGAGGAGGAGGGAAGAAGAAGAGTAGAAGAAGAGAAGGGAAAGGAGGAGCTGCGACTGCGGCATTGGCAGCTGCAGTAGGAAGAGAAGGAGAGGAAGAGAAGGTGAGGAAGAAGAGAAGAAGAAGAAAGGAAGGAGAAGGAAGAAGGAGAAGAAGAGGGAAAAGAGAGGGAAGAGGGAAAGGAGTGAGAGGTGGCAGCAGCTAGGGCTGCAGCAGCTAGGGCTGCAGCACCTCTATTTCCTGCAGGTGGAAATAGAAGAGAGGTGTGGGGCGTTCGAAGAGGAGAAGAAGAAGAAGAGGAAGCAGGAGAAGTGGTTGTGATACCTCTGTTTCCTGCAAAGGAAACAGAGGAGAGGGTGTGTGTGACGCCGGGGAAGAGGAGGGAAGAAGAAGAGGAGAAGAAGAAGAGAAGGGAAAGGAGGAGCTGCGGCTACAGCGGTGGCAGCTGCAGCTGGAAGAGAAGGAGAGGAAGAGAAGGTGAGGAAGAAGAGAAGAAGAAGAAAGGAAGGAGAAGGAAGAGGATAAGGGAAAGAAGCAGCTGCGACTGCAGCTGTGGCAGGGAAAGAGGAAGAGGAAGGAAGAAGGGAAGGAGAGGAAGAAGAGAAAGGGAAGAAGGGGCTGCGGCTGCGGCGATGGCAGCTGCAGTTGGAAGAGAAGAAGGAGAGGAAGAAGAGGCTGTGGTTGTGGTG